>NC_091286.1:305198808-305803450 GCF_032444005.1 Ranitomeya imitator
TAGATAGATAGATAGATAGATAGATAGATATGAGATAGATAGATAGATAGATAGATAGATAGATAGATATGGATAGATAGATAGATAGATAGATAGATAGATAGATAGATAGATAGATAGATAGATAGCTATGGATAGATAGATAGATAGATAGATAGATATGGAAAGATAGATAGATAGATAGATAGATAGATAGATAGATAGATAGATAGATAGATATGGATAGATAGATAGATAGATAGATAGATAGATAGATAGATAGATAGATATGGATAGATAGATAGATATGAGATAGATAGATAGATAGATAGATAGATAGCTATGGATAGATAGATAGATAGATAGATAGATAGATATGGAAAGATAGATAGATAGATAGATAGATAGATAGATAGATAGATAGATATGGATAGATAGATAGATATGAGATAGATAGATAGATAGATAGATAGATAGATAGATATGGATAGATAGATAGATAGATAGATAGATAGATATGGATAGATAGATAGATATGAGATAGATAGATAGATAGATAGATTAAATGGACTTGCATTTATTCATTTGCTACATTATTAACTAAGGTTAAGAATTGTACTCATTGCATGTAACTGGTAAAGTAAGATCCCAACAGCAGTATTATTGTGATGGGTTGATGGGTGAAAACTAAAATACTCAGAGCTATAACCCATGCCAGTAATACCCCTGCCTTATGAGAATAACATTTTATGATTTTCTTGGCTCACATGCACGGCTGACACCACGTTGCAAACAGACTGGCAGCGGCAAAGAACTGAATCTGTGACTAATAGCATATGGGAAAAATAAAGCAACTGTAAAGTATTAACTTGTTAGGTAGCACTGAATTCTGCATTTAAACTTTCTGCCTCTCATGAAAAAAAAAAAAATATATGTTTAGTGAAAATATTATTAAGACAAAAAAAGTATTTTTTTTTCCTAAAGTGACACGCTATATAATGTTGAATTCCTATAATGCTTTCATTGCAGTGCAGATTTTCAGAGCAAACTTTAACACATCGATGTGATTGTGGCTCTTGTAGTGATTGTGGATAGTGATGTGATTTTGCATTTGTAAATTGATGATATACGTGCGAGTCATATATATAATTCTATATCTATCTACATATAGACGAATGGATTAATATATATACATAGTGTGTAAGATTATTGTACTTGTTTTTATTATGTATACCCCTTCTCACCTGTAAAGCGCTATGGAATAAATGGCGCTATAATAATAAATGCTAATATATACATATATGACATGCATTAGCAATGTGTTTATAAGTTTGCATCATTTCTAAATATCCAAAATGTGTCATCTATGTCTATTTATCCATCCACCCATCCTATGGGTAGTAGACCTCAGACTCCTGTGAGCAGCCAGTACAGGTCGCCCTGTGGTGTGCATGTACACAAGCCTCAGTAGGAGCGTACAGTATCTTGCTGAAAGCCCAGCAATTGTTTAAGGACTCGCCTGTTGCCATAGTGCTGCAGGCTGAGGCAGAAAATCAGCGGCTAGTTGTCCTTTGAAGACTCTCTTCAGACAACTCTTGACCTCAGCCAGGCAGAAGGGAGCACAGGACTGCAAATCTCTATTGTTATTAATATTGTTAAATGTTCTGTAAGAAGTAAAGGAGGAATGCATTGAATCATCGTTTGTTCTGCGAAAAGGGCACTGATGTGGGAAAACCTGGTACCAGGATGCCTGAGTCACATCCGCAAACCATCTGTCATGGTCAAGATCCATGGCAGCGTGGTAGGGAAATCTCCTCTAAGCAGTTCTATGAGATAATAAATGTTCCCTGGTGTGGTACTAGGCAAGGTTCACATGACTACCACTGCCATCCATCCACTCCTGGCCATCCCTTCACATTATAGGTGTGACACCTCATCCTAATGTCTTATTGTCACCATGACTTCTTATTTTACCAATACTTGTTGTTCTTGGCAGTATGTTCTCTGTGATCTATGGAGGACAAGGGACTTTTCCAGAATTCCTAGCACTGCGCCTTTGGGTGTTGAGGAGTTGAGCAGAGACTATCCTCTAGCATGGCATTAGGTGAATTGTGTAGCAGGTCATTGTATCATCATTCCCCATGCTGAGGCATGGCTCCTATTGTAATTTACAGGTTCTGTTCATGCAGGTGATATATGAACGTGTGTGTCTGCTTCCAAAGAAACCAGCATTCCTAGAGATGGTTGCTATTAGTAACATGCCTCAAGCATCACCTTAGTACCAGATGGTGGCAGGAACAAGTCACATTTTGGAACCAGAAGAATGAATTTGGATGTATCAGGCTGATGAAGCTTTTTTATTTGTCAGCTGCTGATATCCATGATGACCAGTCTAATAAATGTCTACCTCCTCCTTCCATCTCAGAGGCTTAAAGCACTAAGTAATGTCCTGCTCTCACATATACTAATGAATGGGTGACTTCACTTGTCATGTCTAGTCTCTTCAGCCAGCACTTTAACCACTTGGACAAAGTTTGGCATCTCTTCTGTGTGTGATCTGTCTGAAGACCATAGATGGATCTTCAACAACTGTTCATAGGACTCTACTAGCTATTATTGTAAACATCCCAGACTAGCATTTACTTTTTTTTATGCTTCTGCCCACATGTCTCGATCAGAGAAATAGTAACTTACTCTCAGAGCTCTAAAGTCAATCATTGGCTTGTTGAAGGAACCCGCTCCTATGTAGAGTTAGGGGCTTACGGGGGGCTATAGAAATAATCTTTGACGTATTTACGAGACTGTTGACTAAATTGTCCCCTTTTACTACACACTTCCCACATGACTGGATGACTAACATGTAACAATGCACACCGATCAGAGCTTCCTAGATGACACATTCCCATTCTATCCCTCATTATCACCGAGCTGTCATTGGACTGCGGTGACAATAATCCATTTCTGCAGACACCATAGATAGATGAGTGTGTTTTCATTGGGAAAGACCTGGCTGTAATAATCACACCTAGCAGACATCTGGGTATTGTTTTCCCTGAGCTTACTCCATTCAATAGGAAGCAAAGTAAAAGGCAATCTTACCAAACCGTAGGACATGTGTGGTCCCTTGAGTGTACCCAATCCACAGCAAGCAGGCGACGAATCTTAGGGTGCACCTGAAGAATGAATGAGTTAGAAGAGGGCATGTCATCTTCATGGTTCCACGGTATATCCGCACGGTCCCTTCCCACTACAGAGTGTCAGCTTCCCCGGTAGGGTAAGAAGAATGAGAGGACATAGACTGATGGCCCTCAGACACGATCACGGCATGGTCACAGAGACAACATGAGCGAGGAGGATCCGCTTCCCAAACCCATTAGCAATCCCTGCATGTTCTTCATTCACTGCACCAAGGAGCAACCTTCAACTGCAAGGAATGGTGGGACATCCATGTTAGAGGGGGGAGAATCCTTGAGAAATCCAAACGCATATGTACATCCCGGAGAGCCTGGAAGGGATGAAGGGGGAGGGAAGGCAATCAATAGATAATCCAGCTCGGAAAATTCGCTGAGCTATAGTAGCATAGTGGAAGTCTGTGTGCTGGGAAAGGGGTCTGCTGCTTTCTGCTGCACTGCTGCACAGCTCCTGACGTGCAGCCAAGATTAAGTGAGAGAAATTGAGATAGCTCCTCTCTTTTTAAAGCTGCCAGCCAGACAGCCTTCCCCAATTTGTATTAAGCAACTGATCTGATATTCCCGTGCTGAGAAGCTGCTTGCCTTTATTCCTGGGCAGAGAGCATTGCTTTCCCAGCTAGCAGTGGAGACTGTGCCATCATCACACAAGCTCTGGCTGCCTACATACAGCATGCCACTTCTGCTGGGTATTAGCAACTTTCACTTCTGATTGTAGTGTTAGGTGTAGCATTTATCAGAAGGATGGGGGAAGCATCCCCCGGTTGGCTGTCTTCCTAGCTGAGCCATTTAACTCCTTGTCCGATGGATGCCACTGCTCCCATTGGAAGAGGCGTGTGTGACTGCTCTTGCACTGAATAGGTTAATCCCAGAAAACGTTTCTTATTGTACTGGGTTTAAAACCGACGGTATATGCAGCGACATATAAATATATATATAAATATATATATATGACGGTAAATGCAGCGACATATAAATTTATATATATATATATATGTGTGTATAGATATACATATTTCATCAGAGAGCTAAACTTTGACGCTAAATGCGGTTGCTTGCTATCACCTAGAAGAAGCAAACGCACTTTACACCTACACATTGCATCCTTTTAGCTGACATCTGATTTTACGTTTTAAACCAGCAAATCGTTGAAGAAAAGTAGCTGGCACGTTTAGTGTAAATCAATGGCTTAACCCTTATTCTGCCATGTCGCTTTTCACACTTTTCACACACTGAGAAAATACCCCTAGCCAAAGAAGATAAACATATTATCTATCCCTAGCCAAATCATTTCTGAAACAAATACTTGGCACTTTGTGAAGAAATTAATAATAATAATAATAATAACAAGAATAATAAAATATCTTTTTACAATTCAGAGCGTACATGCACAAACAATATCAGACTTTTTAAAGTAAAAAACCTAGAAGGAATTTGCTTGTTTTATACAATGGTCTGTTACAAAACATAGGCTAGTTAGCAGGGCTGCCATCAGGGCATTACTGCCCTTACAGGCGTATGGGGCCCAATGAGCAGATGGTGCCCGCAGCGGACCCCCTCTCCCCTGCTCAGTGGGCCCCAGCAGCAGGTTTCTGGCGGCTAAGTAACTGATCATGCATCCTGAGATGCACGGACAGCTATAATTTGCTGCCGTGCAGGAGATTCGTCACTGTCATAACGAACGAAGGTCCGTGCCTCAGATGTAAAGATGGAAGGACGCTGCTCACTGCTGGGTTTCGGTCATGTAACAAGAAACTTTTTTTTATTTTGTAAAGCAGTGGTGTGGGGGTGCATTATACCCCTATGGGGCTGTATTTTACTACTGTGGGGCTGCTTTATACTGTGGGGTGCATTATGCTACTATGGGGCTGCATTATACTATTGGGGTGCATTATACTGCTATGGGGCTGCATTTTACTATGGGGTGAATTATACTACTATGGGGGTACATTATGCTGCTAAAGGGTGCATTATACTACTATGGGACTGCATTGTACTATGGGGATGCATTATATTATGGGGTGCATTATACTACTATGGGGCTGCATTATACTACTATGGGGTGAATTATACTACTACGGGGCTGCATTATACTATGGGGTGCATTATACTGCTATGGGGCTGCATTATACTATGGGGTGCACTATATTGTTATGTGGCTTAATTATACTATGTGGTGCATTATACTGCTATGGGGGTGCGATATACCACTATGGGGGTCGATTATACTACTATGGGGGCTGCATTATACTATGGAGGTGCATTAAACTGCTGTAGGGCTGCATTCTACTATTGGGTGCATCATACTGCTATGGGGCTGCATTATACTATGGGGGAGCATTATTCTGCTATGGGGCTACATTATTCTATGTTACTGTGCAGGGCGACATGGTCACTTTTTTCTTCATCTGGCACAGTATAGAGGTTGAGGAAAAATTTGGAAATGTGCTCTAGATTACTGTTATTTTCAGCAGAGACGAGTCCTGGCTGTAAGAAGTGATGGAGATCTGAACTGGATGAAGAAGAAAAGTGAAGATGAAGGACTATAACTAGAGATGTCACAGATGAGTCAGTGAGTTAGCTGTACACTTACACTTTATACTGTATACTATATACAGAGCTCCTGTGTATAATGTCACTGGTGATCACTGTATTACCGTACACTATATACAGCGTTCGAGTGTATAATGCCACTGGTGATCACTGTATTACCTGTACAAGGACACTGTATACAAGTACAGACCTCCTGTGCATAATGGCATTAGTATAGTGTTTTTATATTAATGATCAGTATTATAGTATTTGGTCACTATGTGGTGGTAATATGTGTTGGTATGGTGGTATTTGTTCCTTGTATGTGCTATTATTCGTTCACTGTGGTGGCAATATGTGGTCAGGTCATGGCATGGTGGTATTTGTTACTTGTATGTGGTAATATTGGTCACCATGTGGTGGTAATGTTATTTGGTCATGGTGCGGAGGTATTTGTCCCTTGTATTTGATATTATTGGTCATTTAAAAAATTTAAAAATACATAAAAATACATAATACATAAAAAAATACATTAAAAAATCAGATGGCATTTTACCACGCTGAAGAGTTAATTTTAGTTCAGGCCGCCAGGGAGCTTAGCTTCGGTGACATCAAAACTAGTCACCGAAGCGCCGCTCACAGCATTTCATTCATTCACCAGTAGTTTACAGCCGGGAGTGGTCACATTAGCAGTGCTCCTGGTTGTAAACTGTAAATTTCCCTAGACATGGATTACTGCATGGGGCCGACTGTACATCAGACAAGCATGGTATATTGTTGGTTTATTATTTTGAGTGCTTCGCTTGGAATGGCATATTAATAAAGATGGAAAAAATGTGTATATTGTTTTATTTCATTAAAATACTTTTTTCTTACTGTGTTGTGTGTGATTAACCATTTAACTACTCTAGGATTAATAATGGATAGGTGTCTTATTGACACCTCTGCATTACTAAGCCGGCATAATGTCACCTTACAATAGGAAGGTGACATTAAGCCCTCAATACTCCACTTGCCACCACTACAGGGCAAGTGGGAAGAATTGGGCAAAGCTCCAGAATTGGCGCATCTAATAGATGTGCCTTTTCTGGGCAGCTGCGGGCTGCTATTTTTAGGCTGGGGGGTCCATATCCAAGGCCCCTTACCAGTCTGAGAATAGCAGCCTGCACCTGTGAGTTTTGCTGGGTTTGTTGTAAAATATAGGGGGGACCCCACCTCGTTTTTTTCTTTCATCCCTTCTCCCCTGCTCGTGCTGCTCGCCACCTGAGCAGGGGAGAAGGAATGACAGCCAGCTTCAGCACCACAGACAGGGGAATAGCGCTTGCTGTAGTGCTGCTTCCCGGCAGTCGTCCGAGTGATCCTGATGCGGCACAAGGGCGGCACACATCATTGTAAATCATTGTAAATACATCATTGTAAATACACACCTGTGCTTTGTATCTCCCCTACCTCATTGTAGATTGTTAGCTCTCACGAGCAGGGTCGTTTTATTTCGGTTTAATTATTGTATTGTTAATGTTACTTACTGTATGTCTGCTGTGTTCGATACTGTTAAACTGTAAAGTGCTGCGGAATATGTTGGCGCTATATAAAGATTTATATTATTATTATTACCACACATCTGCCACATGGATGTAGCACACGGACACGGATATCTTCCATACCGTGTTTACCGGTACCGGTAATATCAGGATGTGTGAAACCTGCCTAAGTGTGCATACGGAGACCACTGTCAATCACTGAGAAGACCGCCCACAGGACCGAAAATCCCAGAAAGAGCAGAAGATTAAATGATGAAAATCATTATACTGAAACTTTTCTCACAAAACTATATTGCAATCTGCTCAGCTCCTCCTGCCCCATATCATGGTGTCTGTAGATTGGTCTGCATTATCATGGGACAAGTTCCCTTTAATTAATAGTAATCAGAGTATATATTTCCTGATTGGTAAGGGCAACACATCCTATACTTAGATTATGAGCCCCTATGGGACAGTGAGGATAATTTATAAAGTGCTGTGGAAAATGATGGTGCTAAATAAAATAAAAAATACTCACCTCCTTGTGATCACTAAAAGGATGGAAAAGGGGCAGATGAAAGCAACAAGCTGTTATGTTTCTTGCTGGTGCCCCTTTCCAGCTTCCTCCTCCCCTGTTCAGAAACAAAAAAACAAAAATTAAAACTTCTCTTGATGATCTCAGGCTTCCTACCAATTAGCAGAACCCAACATGAAACTATCACCTTTATAGCATCATAACCTGCCACTAAAATTAAAATGCTTATCTCATTCACCTCTGGTTGCATAACGCTACATTAAAGGTAGCCTATCAACCAGAATTAGACACTGGGTGCATTATTGCATTTGTGTATGTTTTCCTCAAAATTGTTGTGCTGTTTCAGAGGAAACATTCTTTGAATTGTCGCCGGTCTTAATGACGGGGGAGTGTTAGGAATCATATACTCCTGATTTATTCAGAGATGCCCACCTCTTAATGAATTAGGAGCGTCTGACAAGTAGTATGCTGCACTATGGGCCACACCTAAAATCTTACTCCAGTCCCCAACTGGATTAAAATTTTGGTCAACAGACAGCTTGTCATGAACTATATGAGCTTTAGCATCACATCCCTGCTGCTCCACATCAGCTCCACCCATTTTGGGTCAGCAGAAAGAAACTAGAGTGCAAATGCCAAAAGTCACACTTTTTTGGAGCAAACACAAGTTGGGCAAAATTTTGTGCATCTTCAGAGCAATTTTTGCCAGGATTTTGTCAAAATTGGTTTAGTAAATCTAGCTCCAATGTGAGTATACACCTGTCGGATTAAGAGAGTGGGGCGGGAAGAAGACGCCAAGGACCAGCTTTGGACTAATCATCTGAGATGCATTGTCTCTAGCTGCCTTATTATTGATCTAAGTGCAACCCGACTAAACATCAGATCACACCTGGACCAATGTTAGCCTAAGAGGCTGCGCAAAAGTCTGATCTTTTCCTCAGTCAGAGTGTGTCAATAAACAAATTACTGCATGTTCAAGTTTGATCCAATACTGGGATCACACTCAGTCATGCAAGTCAATCAGTGCATGGAAATCATGGTGACATACATCCAAGTGATGTCCGATTTCCGTGCACTGATACAATGAAGAAATTTTGTTCCCCATCTCTTCACAGTGAGAGAATCAGATCACATTAGGCTGACACTCTAATCTAACTCTGATCATCTGCATGATTCTCATGGATACAGGAATCTATGGCCGTTTGCATAAGCCCTTATACAAAATCATCAGTCCAGGAATAAAACTGCTTCTAAAATCAGTAGAAAGCAAAGATATCTAATACACAGGGCAACTCCTAAACCAGAAATTCCTTATGTACATTAAGTTCACGCATAAATATATAAAGTGACACCCTATCTATCTAAACTTGATTTAACGACTTATTAACAGCTAACCCTACATTCGACAGAAACTGCACTCATCAAAGTGACCAATGACCTTCTGACAGCAAAACGTAATGGTGACCACTCTCTGCTCATTCTTCTCGACCTTTCAGCAGCTTTCGACACTGTTGACCACCCTCTCCTACTCTCTAGGCTCCAGTCACTTGGCATTAAGGACACTGCTCTCTCCAGGTTCTCTTTCTATCTTTCTGACCGCTCCTTCAGTGTTCTGTTCTCTGGCTCCACTTCATCTCCTCTTCCTCTCACTGTCGGGGTACCTCAGGGCTCAGTCCTTGGCCCCCTTCTCTTCTCCCTCTACACGGCCCCAATTGGACAGATCATCAGCAGATTTGACTTTCAGTACCATCTTTATGCTGATGACACACGACTATACACGTCATCCCTTGACCTTACTCCCGCTGTACTACAGAACACCACTGACTGTCTGTCTGCAGTCTCCACATGTCCGCTCTCTATCTGAAACTCAACCTCTCCAAAACTGAACTTCTTCTGCTCCCACCATCTACTAACCTCCCTAAATCTGACATTTCCCTCTCCGTGGGTGGCACCATAATAACACCCCGGCAGCAAACGCGCTCTCTGGGTTTTATGTTTGACTCCAATCTCTCATTCACCTCCCATATACAATCTCTTGCCCGCTCGTGCCGCTTACACCTAAAGAACATCTCTAGAATCCGCCCTTTTCTCACCATGGAAACAACAAAAACCCTCACTGTCGCCTTGATCCACTCCCGCCTGGACTACTGCAACGCTCTATTAATTGGTCTCCCCCTCACTCGACTTTTCCCTCTCCAGTCCATCCTTAATGCAGCAGCCAGGGTCGTCCATCTGGCTAATCATTACTCGACACGTCTGCTCTTTGCCAGTCATTATGCTGGCTGCCCATTCATTACAGGATACAATTCAAAGTACTTGTTCTCACCCACAAAGCTCTCCACAGTGCGACACCCCCATACATCTCCTCCCTCATTTCTGTCTATCGGCGTAACCGACCGCTGAGCTCTGCAAATTACTTTCGACTAACCTCTGCACTAATCCGTACCTCCCACTCCCGACTCCAAGACTTCTCCCGTGCTGCACCAATCCTCTGGAATGCTCTACCCCAAGATATTAGGACCATCCACAATTTGCATTGTTTTAGGCGCTCGCTCAAAACACATTTTTTCAGAGCGGCCTACCACGTTCACAAATCAAAGTCATTTTATGTTTGTATGTGTGTAGCCCATTCACTATCTCCATCTATCCCCCATCCCCTGAAGATGGCAGGACCATCATTGTAATTACATCATTGTAAATAAGCTCCTGTACTTTGCATCTCCCCCACCTCATTGTAGATTGTAAGCTCTCACGAGCAGGGTCGTCTTATTTCGCTTTAATTATTGTGTTGTTAACGTTGTTACTTATGACTTTTGCATTTGAAACTGTTAAACTGTAAAGCGCTGCAGAATATGTTGGCGCTATATAAATAAAGATTATTATTATTATTATTATTAGTCAGCAAGTGACTAGGTAATGAGACAACTCCCAATCTGACTATTCCTTTTAAGAATATATTATAAGCTTACATGCACAAAGCAACCAGAAAATCGAAACTGAATATATGGAAAAGTTGTTACCATAGTTATCATAAAGTGAATGTATCTAAAATACTGGGCAACCCCTTAAATAGCAATTCATTATTCATGCATGTAGCAACCTAAATCTAGCCAATTTACCATAAATAGATACAATGATTAATGATCATGCAATATAGGTTAACGCTATTCTGCAAATAAATAAAACATTGGACAATTCTAAAACTGACTATTCCATACGTAGCACTTAACAACCTTATATATACAGCAAAATATATCAATTTGAATACATACATATATACTGTGTATTATCATACAGTGTTGTTGTTAACCACTAGTCAGCAGATAATGCATTGGACAACTTAACTCAGTTATTCCAACCAAAGAATAAATCCTGAAGTCGTAAAACCAGTTGACTACTGATTCTCAAGGATGCCCATTTGTTGGTGATGCTTCAAAACAGCATAAAACAGCACCTTTTGAAACCCCAGTCTGTTTTGAAATCTTGGCATGAGAGAGACCTTACTGATGTGGTTAAACTACCTGTCTTTATAGAAGAGTGTGACTGCTCCTCACCGAGTTTTAATCTTGCTGCACAGCTGTCTCTTTTTAAGTTAAAGACTGTGCTTCAACTTACATATGAAAATAAGGATTACTACACCCCTTTGGTATAATTTCTTACTCATACACCTGACTTTTACCTTATAAAATCCATGGCTTTGCATGTGTACTTAAAAGAACTGAGGCTGTTTTGAAGACAAAGGGTGGTGGATAATAGTGATGAGTGAACGTGCTCGGTGACACTCGGATATCACGTGAGTATCTGTGTGCTCGGATATGCTTGCCACTTGTCGAGCATTGGCTGGTGCTCGGATAGAATGCTTGAATCCCCGCCTCGCATATTTGGCACCTGTTATACAGAAAATAAACATGTGGGGTTTGCTTGCCAGTCACTGTAATGTCGCAGCCATCTTGGTAGTGGCAGTACTGTGATTGGCTGTCCGCATTACCTCATCAGAGATTATAAAACTACTGGTACTGCCACGCTCAGCAAACTGACACCATAGTACAGCTAAAGGACAGTTCTTATCAGAGAGAGAGAAGTTGTCCAGGCCCGTGTGAACATTTTTAGGAATCTGAGTCCTCTAGTGGTGATATTTTGCTAGACCGTCATACTAAAAGTCCTTCTTAGGGCTAATCTTGTGCTTTGCTGTATCTATGAGACTCATACTGCATTTAGCTTAACTTTCTTCTATCTTTCTGATGGATTTCTTCTAGTCTAATGATGGTCTGTTTCTCTTCCATTGAGTGCTTCTTTGAATATAAGTAATAAGTTCACAGCAAAAGCTTCCAAATGCAAACGCCCCAACTGGAATCAGCTCCAGACCTTTTACTTGCTTGATTTATGATGGATTAGCAAGGGCATAGCTCATTAAAAGGCTTTTGAGATAATTGTCCTACTACTTTTAGTCCCTTTAAAAAGAAGGAGCTACATATTAAAGAGCTATCATTCCTAAACCCTTACTTCAGTTAGGATGTGAATATCCTTAATTAAAGCTGAGAGTCTGCAATTAATGCCCATATTGATTACTAATTGCTTTCTGAATATTCATAGCAAACACATAATAAAATAGTTGTAGATCAAACAAGCAATATAAACCTATAAATATGGACATATAAACATGACATATAATAGCAAATATTTAAAATATTGTTTATTAATTCACAATGACAGACAAATAACAATAGATTATAGGAATAATTACACAAAATTAAAAAAGGTAATTATGGGTGTGCCATGATTTTGAACTTGCAAATAATATCAGTTTTTTCTAACAAATACATAATCAATATTTTGCTGATAATAGAATGATTATTATTATTATTGGCCTTAAAGGGAAGGTGCTGCAATTTTGTTTTTGTATTAAAAATGATTGTTTATATAAACAATTATTTTTAATACAAAATTAATTTTTTTTACTTTAATATCTTTTTTATTATTAATTGTTTTTGCAGCCACTGGGCGCCACCATTTTGCTTTGCAGGAGTGTAAGAGTCCCAGCACGACACTTACACTCAGCAAATACGGCTGCCCTGGGCATAGGAGTCAACGGTCGGACGTCGACCCTATACTTTGTATTGAGCTGCTCCCTGCTGTAATCTGGGCACACCACCTGGGCTGTCCAGATCACAGCAGAGGGAGGAGGTTGGCTCCATCTTTCTGGAGCCCACAGTGTATCTGTGAGCTGCGCTGTTATAGGAGGGGCAGCTCCTTCTGTCTCCCCCTTCACACTGTCAGCAGTCGGCTATTCCCTGTCCTCTTCTATGCTGCCTGGTGCCCTGGCTCTACTCTCTAGAATTGCTAGAGACGATGAAGTGCTGCGGTCTGATGTCCTCTTATCAGGAGCTGCAGAGAGGTAATAGGGGGATGGGGAGGCTCTCTGTGCTGCTCCGACCTCTCACTGCAGCTCCTCATGAGGACATCAGACCGTGTATCTATTACTATACTGTGTGATACTGTGCTGACCTGAGTATCTAATCCTCTCCTGTGTGATATTGTCTGCTAAGCCGTGTATCTAATCCTCTCCTGTGTGATACTGTCTGCTGAGCCGTGTATCTAATCCTTTCCTGTGTGATACTGACTGCTGAGCCGCGTATTTAATCCTATCCTGTGTGATACTGTGCTGAGCCGTGTATCTAATTCTATACTGTGTGATACTATCTGCTGACCCGTGTATCTAATCCTCTTCTGTGTGATACTAACTGCTGAGCCCTGTAATCTGCTCCTGTGTGATACTGACTGCTGAGCCGTATATCTAATCCTATCCTGTGTGATACGGTTTTCTGAGCCATGTATCTAATCCTCTCCTGTGTGAAGCTGACTGCTGAGCAGTGTATCTAATCCTATCCTGTGTGATACTGTGCTGAGCCGTGTATCTAATCCACTCCTGTGTGATACTGACTGCTAAACTATGTATCTAATCCTCTCCTGCGTGATACTGTCTGCTGAGCCGTGTATCTAATCCTATCCTGTGTGATACGGTCTGCTGACTCGTGTAACTAATCCACTCCTGTGTGATACGGTTTGCTGAGCCGTGTATCTAATCCTCTCCTGTGTGATACTGTCTGCTGAGCCGTGTATCTAATCCTCTCCTGTGTGAAACTGACTGCTAAACTATGTATCTAATCCTCTCCTGCGTGATACTGTCTGCTGAGCCGTGTATCTAATCCTATCCTGTGTGATACGGTCTGCTGAGCCGTGTATCTAATCCACTCCTGTGTGATACTGACTGCTGAGCCGTATATCCAATCCTATCCTGTGTGATATGGTCTGCTGAGGAGTGTATCTAATCCTCTCCTGTGTGATACTGACTGCTGAGCCTAGTATTTAATCCTATCCTGTGTGATACTGTGCTGAGCCATGTATCTAATTCTATACTGTGTGATACTATCTGCTGACCCGTGTATCTAATCCTCTTCTGTGTGATACTGTCTGCTGAGCCGTGTATCTAATCCTCTCCTGTGTGATACTGACTGCTGAGCCATATATCCAATCCTATCCTGTGTGATATGGTCTGCTGAGCCGTGTATCTAATCCTCTCCTGTGTGATACTGACTGCTGAGCCGTGTATTTAATCCTATCCTGTGTGATACTGTGCTGAGCCGTGTATCTAATTCTATACTGTGTGATACTATCTGCTGACCCGTGTATCTAATCCTCTTCTGTGTGATACTGACTGCTAAGCCGTGTATCTAATCCTATCCTGTGTGATACGATTTGCTGAGCCGTGTATATAATCCTCTCCTGTGTGATGCTGACTGCTGAGCCGTGTATCTAATCCTATCCTGTGTTATACTGTGCTGAGCCATGCATCTAATCCTATACTGTGTGATATTGTCTGCTGACCCGTGTATCTAATCCTCTCCTGTGTGATACTGACTGCTGAGCCGTGTATCTAATCCCCTCCTGTGTGAAACTGACTAGTGATCTATGTATCTAATCCTCTCCTGTGTGATACTGACTGCTGAGCCGTGTATCTAATCCTATTCTGTGTGATACTGTCTGCTGAGACGTGTATCTAATCCTCTCCTGTATGATACTGACTGCTGAGCCGTGTATCTAATCCACTCCTGTGTGATACTGTCTGCTGAGCCATGTATCTAATCCACTCCTGTGTGATACTGTCTGCTGAGCCGTATATCTAATCCTATCCTGTGTGATACGGTTTGTTGAGCCGTGTATCTAAATCTCTCCTGTGTGATGCTGACTGCTGAGCCGTGTATCTAATCCTATCCTGTGTGATACTGTGCTGAGCCGTGTATCTAATCCTCTCCTGTGTGATACTGTCTGCTGACCCGTGTATCTAATCCTCTCCTGTGTGAAACTGACTGCTAAACTATGTTTCTAATCCTCTCCTGCATGATACTGTCTGCTGAGCCGTGTATCTAATCCTATCCTGTGTGATACGGTCTGCTGAGCCGTGTATCTAATCCGCTCTTGTGTGATACTGACTGCTGAGCCATATATCTAATCCTATCCTGTGTGATACGGTTTGCTGAGACATGTATCTAATCCTCTCCTGTGTGATGCTGACTGCTGAGCCATGTTTCTTATCCTATCCTGTGTGATACTGTGATGAGCCATGTATCTAATCCTCTCCTGTGTGATACTGACTGCTGAGCCATGTATCTAATCCTCTCCTGTGGAAACTGACTGCTGAACTATGTATCTAATCCTCTCCTGCATGATACTGTCTGCTGAGCCGTGTATCTAATCCTATCCTGTGTGATACTGTCTGCTGAGCCGTGTATCTAATCCTATCCTGTGTGATACGGTCTGCTGAGCCGTGTATCTAATCCGCTCTTGTGTGATACTGACTGCTGAGCCATATATCTAATCCTATCCTGTGTGATACGGTTTGCTGAGACATGTATCTAATCCTCTCCTGTGTGATGCTGACTGCTGAGCCATGTTTCTTATCCTATCCTGTGTGATACTGTGATGAGCCATGTATCTAATCCTCTCCTGTGTGATACTGACTGCTGAGCCATGTATCTAATCCTCTCCTGTGGAAACTGACTGCTGAACTATGTATCTAATCCTCTCCTGCATGATACTGTCTGCTGAGCCGTGTATCTAATCCTATCCTGTGTGATACGGTCTGCTGAGCCGTGTATCTAATCCTATACTGTGTGATATTATGCTGCGCCATGTATCTAATCCTCTCCTGTGTGTTACTGACTGCTGAGCCGTGTATCTAATCCTCTCCTGTGTAATACTGTCTGCTGAGCCGTGTATCTAATCCTATCCTGTGTGATACGGTCTGCTGAGCCGTGTATCTAATCCTCTCCTGTGTGTTACTGACTGCTGAGCCGTGTATCTAATCCTCTCCTGTGGAAACTGACTGCTGAACTATGTATCTAATCCTCTCCTGCATGATACTGTCTGCTGAGCCGTGTATCTAATCCTATCCTGTGTGATACTGTCTGCTGAGCCGTGTATCTAATCCTATCCTGTGTGATACGGTCTGCTGAGCCGTGTATCTAATCCGCTCTTGTGTGATACTGACTGCTGAGCCATATATCTAATCCTATCCTGTGTGATACGGTTTGCTGAGACATTTATCTAATCCTCTCCTGTGTGATGCTGACTGCTGAGCCATGTTTCTTATCCTATCCTGTGTGATACTGTGATGAGCCATGTATCTAATCCTCTCCTGTGTGATACTGACTGCTGAGCCATGTATCTAATCCTCTCCTGTGGAAACTGACTGCTGAACTATGTATCTAATCCTCTCCTGCATGATACTGTCTGCTGAGCCGTGTATCTAATCCTATCCTGTGTGATACGGTCTGCTGAGCCGTGTATCTAATCCTATACTGTGTGATATTATGCTGCGCCATGTATCTAATCCTCTCCTGTGTGTTACTGACTGCTGAGCCGTGTATCTAATCCTCTCCTGTGTAATACTGTCTGCTGAGCCGTGTATCTAATCCTATCCTGTGTGATACGGTCTGCTGAGCCGTGTATCTAATCCTCTCCTGTGTGTTACTGACTGCTGAGCCGTGTATCTAATCCTCTCCTGTGTGATACTGTCTGCTGAGATGTGTATCTAATCCTCTCCTATGTGATACTGACTGCTGAGCCGTGTATCTAATCCGCTCCTGTGTGATACTGACTGCTGAGACGTGTATCTAATCCTATCCTGTGTGATACTGTGCTGAGCTGTGTATCTAATCCTATACTGTGTGATATTGTCTGCTGACCTGTGTACCTAATCCTCTCCTGTGTGATACTGACTGCTGACCTGTGTACCTAATCCTCTCCTGTGTGATACTGACTGCTGAGCCGTGTATCTAATCCTATCCTGTGTGATAGTGACTGCTAAGCTGTGTATCTAATCCTCTCCTGTGTGAAACTGTTGAGCTGTGTATCTAATCTTATCCTGTGATACTGTGCTGAGCCGTGTATCTAATCCTATACGGTGTGATACTGTCTGCTGACCCATGTATCTAATTCTCTCCTGTGTGATACTATCTGCTGAACAGTATATCTAATCCTCTCTTGTGTGATACTGTCTGTTGAGCCATGTATCTAATCCTCTCCCCCCTGCATGTCTTTCCCCATTGCACACACTACTCAATGCATGCGATAACAGGAGCTGCGGGGGTCATGCTGTATTATGGCATTATGTGTGATCTATATGACGGTATTATATGTGATCTGTAAGGTGGTATTATGTGTGATCAGTATTGTGAGAATTATATGGTGGTATTGAGTGTGATCTATGTGGCGGTATTATGTGAGATCTATGTGGCGGCATCATGTGAAAAGTATATGTCGGTATTGTGTGATCTATATGGCGGTATTATGTGAGATCTATGTGGCGGCATTATGTGAGAAGTATATGGCGGTATTGTGGGATCTATTTGACGGTATTATGTGACATCTGTATGGCGGTATTATGTGAGAACACTGGCAGCATTATGTGTGATCTATATAGTGGTATTATGTGTGATCTATATGGCGGTATTATGTGAGAACACTATGGTGGTATTATGAGAGAACACTATGGCGGTATTATGTGTGATCTATATGGCGGTATTATGTGTGATCTATATGGTGGTATTACGTGAGAACTGTATGACAGTATTGTGTGATCTATTTGATAGTATTGTGTGTGACCTATATGGCGGTAATATGTGTGATCTATATGACAGTATTATGTGTGATCTATATGGTGGTATTATGTGAGAAAACTATGGTAGTATTATCTTCAGAAAGGGGACCCAATCTAGGGTGGTTCTGGCTGAGCACCTGCACGCGGGTCTGGGGTAATAGAGGGGGCAGCATGACCTCCAGATAGGTGCAGTCAGGGGAAGGCTGGTGAGGCAGCTGAAGAGAGGGGTCTCATTTTTATCGTTACTATATGGCTACATTTCCTTCCCAGCGTCACCCCGGACTGCGCCTGTCACCTCGCTTTTACACGTCGCCAGGACAGGATGGAGAAGACAGGATCTGAGGAGGGGAATGGGGTCTTTGCATGCAAAGTCTGGATCAGACCAGGCCATCAATCCTCAGAAATGTTTCCTGGATTTTTGTGGAGCAGACTGTCCATCCATGTGTATAAAAGACAACGCTCTATGTAAATCACTGGCTGCTCTGTGCACCAAACAGGGCGCCCCCATAGACCAGTACACTCCTGAAATACTCTGTGCTGCAGTCAACCTGCTCCCTCCACCATAAATCTCCCAGAATCCTTGCTGTCTGCCATCCTCGGTGACTGTCTACTTGTCAGTATAACTTTGCAATTACCAACAAAATGGCTGCTCACTGTGTTCCTGAATATCATCCTCTCTTACCCCTTAGCAAACACCAGAAGGGGAGGAGAGGAGACATCACACACGTCAGCAGACTCCGCCCATAATTACTGCAGTGCTGTAATGTGAGCTATTTGTACACTAGGTTTTTGTCAAATTTCAGTAGCTGCTCCCCCTAGTGTTTAAAAGTGGAAATGCCAAACCTTTTCAAATTATTTTTCATATTTTACTAAATTATAAACAAATGATAATATTTTTTAAGAAAATGTAAAAATTAATTCTTTACATTTTTTCAATTGCTGTCAAAGAAAATTTTTTCGATGGCATCTTCCCTTTAAGCAAGATCTCGAGCCATGGTGACTTAATGGATGAACGCTCTGTAGGAAGATCGATCTTGTGTAAGCCTAGATTGGTCCACAGGGTCTTCTACGTCATTATCTTGATTGTATGAAGGCATTGGGTTGCTGGTCTTCCTCTTCGCCTTTTTCCTTCCATTTTTCCAGCCATGATGTCCTTCTGCAGTGATTGCTCTCTCAGTATGATGCATCCAAAGTAAGCAAGGTTTAGCTTGATGATCCTTGCTTCGAGTGACATGTGTTGCTTGATTTGTTCCAAAATTGATTTGTTTCTTACCTTGTCATCCATGGTATTGATAGCAACCTTCTCAAGCACCCCATTTCGAAGACACCAATTTTTCTTCTGTCTTGTTTCTTTATCCATCATGCTTTGCATATCTTTAAATATATTAAAATACATGAAGTGACTCCCGATATGTACAGTGAATAGTTCAAAAGAAAGTTACTAATGCTCAACTTGTCTCTTCAGAATTCCCCTTACATGTTTAGTTTCAACTTGTTTTTATTTTTCAAAGAAGAACCAAGAAAGATACACAACAATATCCCACGCAGGGGAATATACAGAAGCATAATCAAATTCTAAATTACCCTTGGGAACATTTAGACAATACATTTATACACGCAGTATATATGTCACAGTACACACGAAATTGGAAAATAAGAAGAAATAGCCGGTCTAAAAAAGACAATTCTGAATATATATGTATACAAAATATATAAAGAACCACCCGGGTGTACTGTGCAAAGTTACAGTGAAACCCACTGTGAGGAAGAGACTAAAAACCAACACAATACCACATGGATCAAAATACAAAAAGAATCATACATAAGCATAGGGTAAGTAATATATGGCTTTATTACTGGGGTGCCAATGATCAACAAAAATCAAAAAGAGAAAATAAATTTTTTTTTAAAAACATAAATAGAACATGCTCAATAACAGGATATAATAAATTGTATATACATAATACAGAAATAGAACCACCACAATATCAGGATTTTTCGAATCTACAGGCTTTACCAAGGTATGTAAAAAGATGCAATAAGAATATTGATACGATCGATAAGTCCTTGGATGAAATATATACGAAGGCAAAGGCTTGTTTATCTAATGAGCAATTATCATCCATGGATGGTCTATTGGATAAACAAATGGACCAGTGGATTAAAAGCATCCAAACAACTCAGAAGAACAAATTGACGAGAGACCAGGGTGATTTTGCAAAAGGAAGAATTTATAGGTGGCGCCAACATGTTCAAAATGGTAATCCACGTGACCGGTTGGATTCAGCCTCATCTAATCAGGCTCTGGTGGATGTTTCTGGTGCCTCCTCCTCCGTCTCTGTATCCACTCTGGCCTCCATTGTATCTACCTCAAAGCGTAAAAGGGAACCACGATATGCTCCAGCTAAACGCAACTTCAGGTATTCACCGGAAAATCCAAGGAATAATCTTAAGGTGATTAATCTTAGTACTCACACTCTATCTGAGATTGAGATTAATGTGTTACAAAAGGGCTTAATGTTTTGTCCAACAGCACGATTTGACAAATTTGTGGCCATAAAAGACTTGCATTTGTTTGGCAGGAAGTTGCTGTTCAAAAAACATTTTCAAAATGAGGAAATGTTACAATTATTCCCTACAGAGGCGGAGCAGGAGGCACTAGATGTCTTAGACGAACTGGCACGAGAGCACAACACACCAATGGGAGGTAAGATCCCCACGTCTATCCGTCCGAAATCTCGCAAATTTCCCCTTTTGTCAGCCTGTCCCGTCATTGATACTTTTGTCAAGACGGTAAGCAAAGAATTCGATAATATTCCACGTTTTCCATCAAGTGCTAATTTACATAGAGATGAAAGAATGGCCCTTAAAAAATTAGAAGGGCTATCTGATGTAATTATTAAACCGGCTGACAAGGGGGGAAATGTTGTGATCTGGCCCACAAAAATGTATGAACATGAGGTATTTAGGCAACTGAGAGACAATGTGTTCTATAAGAAATTAACTTTTAACCCCTTAGCCAAATTTCGTGCTGAACTATCAGTAATTTTAAAGGATGCTCTTGATACGGAAGTTATTAGTAAGGATCTATTTTCGGCACTTCAAGTACCAGAACCAACGGTGTCAACATTTTATTTATTACCAAAGGTCCATAAGAACAAATCTGTACCTCCTGGAAGACCTATAGTCTCTGGGTGTGGAAACTACCTTGAAAACATCAATAAATTTCTTGACTCAAGGCTACAACCATTGGTTGAAAATCTGCCATCTTTTATCAAAGACACGAATGAATTTTTAAAGGAAATAGATGGTCTTTTTGTAGGGGATGATACATTTCTGGTGTCATGCGACGTGGAAAGTCTATACACCAATATCCGCCATCAAGATGGTCTGCAGGCGTCAGGCTATTTTTTGGAGACATCGTCACTACCCATGTCCATGAGAAAATTTGTTATACAACTCCTCGAATTTTCTTTGTCCAAAAATTTTTTTCTTTTTAAGGGGTCCCTCTACCTACAGCTCCAGGGGACAGCAATGGGGGCTTCTTTTGCGCCCTCATATGCAAATTTGTTCCTGGGGCTGTGGGAGAGGGACCTCTTTCACACTGAGCCAATGTCATCAATGGACCGCATCCCGATTTGGGTGCGGTTCATTGATGACATATTTTTTATTTGGCAAGGTCCTGTGGAATCACTTCATAAATTTATGGAACAGTTGAACTTGAATTCCCGGAATATTCATCTTACATACAAGTGTGACATGAAGTACATGGAGTTTTTGGACGTGGGGATCCATAAAGGTGACGATGGTTTTCTTTATACAAATATTTTTCGTAAATCCACTCCTTCCTCCACGCTTCCTCATCTCATCCTCCGCCAATGATTAGATCTATTCCCGTAGGCCAATTTCTACGCCTACGTAGAATATGCACGAAGGAGGTAGACTTTGAGGAACAAGCATCAGATTTAAAAGAAAGGTTTTTGGAACGTGGTTACAGCAAACGCTCAATCAAAAAAGGTTACAATCGGGCCAAACATGTAACAAGACATCAGGCCCTATATGAAAGGAAACCACCCAAAACCAGCAGGTTGACAAGGTATATCACTCAATATCACGGACAAACTGAGTTGATGAAGTCATTTTTGACCAAATCCTGGGCCATTCTAAAGGCGGACCCAATTTTATCGCAATACATCGGGGATAAACCCAATATCACCTATCGTAGATCTAGGAATTTGAAGGACCAGTTGGTTAAAAGTCACTACACTTATGTCTCAGAGGTCCCTTCATTTTTAAGTAATACCAGAGCAGCTGTAGGATGCAGACCGTGTGGCCAATGTGTCGCGTGTCCCAACATGCAAAGAACTGATTCTTTCTGTAACTGTGACGGCTCATCTTTATTCAAAATTAAGCAGACCATAACTTGCACATCCAGAGCGGTGATTTATCACGCCACATGCCCCTGTTCTTTGGTATATATAGGCATGACGACAAGACAATTGAAGGTCCGTGCCAGAGAACATATTCTGGGGATTTTGGCTGCCAAAGAAGTGAATGATGCATCACTACTAAAGACTATACCAAAGCATTTTAAACTACATCACAATTGCGATGCATCTTTATTGAAGATAACTGGCAAAGATATGATAAAACCTAATGAGAGGGGTGATAAAGTGAGTATAGCACTGGCCAAGAAAGAAATGAAGTGAATTTGGACTCTCGATACAGTGTCACCAAAAGGATTAAATGAGAATTTGAGCTTTGCACCCTTTTGTAACAACCATGTTTTAGCTTTTATAGGATTTTTTATTTTCTTTTATGATTATATAGGATTTTTAAACATATATGGAATATTTTATATTTTATATATTTTATTAATTTTTAGTATGGATTGTTCTAATACTCTGCTCATTTTATTATAGCTTATAATTGGCTAGTTGTGTGGATTTTTTATATTGTTTGTATATAACATGGCTAATTTATATTTTTTTTTTTTCAGTCTACTTACCATAAGCATATTGCGAACTTGATCACAAGGTGTTGATCGGTTGGCTGGATGGAAACCATGGACAGATGATCCCGGACATAGATGTCCTACACCTACATAAAAGAGAAAGATATTCTATGTTAGGGTGGTTTCACACTTGCGTTTTTGTCTGCAGCGTTTATTACCCAAAAAACGCATGCGTTTTTTTCCCTATATTTAACATTGAAAACGCATGCGTTTTTTGGTGTACGCGTTTGCACGCGTTTGTGAACGCATGCGTTTTTTTACTGCATGCGTTCATTTTCTAAAATGCAACTTGTAGTATTTTGAGGGGCGTTTTTTTTCCCCAAAAAAACGCATGCGTTTACATGCGTTTTTTTTGGAAAAAAAATGCATTGGAGTCAATGGGGACGCATGCGTTTTTTTGGACATGCGTTTGCATGCGTTTTTTTGACGCATGCGTTTTTTTTGGCACCATTGAATTAACTGTAGATAAGGATGTCTAGACACTGATAAGCCTCCCCCATAGCAGCAGGGTTATAAAAGGAAGGTTGGGGGAAGTTTCTGGTCACTTCTCATCAGACTCCAAAGAAGACAGCACCCTGCCCGGACACATTGTTGGACAAGACACAGAGCAATGTGAGTATATCCTAGCCAATGCATTCATTTTCAATTTTTTGGATCTACATGTCCTAATTTCTTCAATTTTTTTCTTTCAACACGCATCAGAATGTCTTCTCCGGTTTCTTCGTCTGATGAGGAGTTCCAGCCACGGCAATCAGAAGTGGATCACGTGAGCGAGGTAATTTTTTTGTCCGTCAGCTTGGTAAGTATTGACTGTCACATCGACACATGAGGCAATTTTTTTTTTTTAATTTTATAGAGCACTTGAACTGAGGGACAGAGAGGTACTGAGCAGCGGAGTCAAGGTCCAGGTGGAAGACGGCAGCGGGTATGTATACCAGGCAGACTATCCTTATTGTAATATTCTTTACTTTTCTGTACCCTTGTTTTTCTTTACATTTTTCTTGTATCATCCTTTTCTGAAAGTTGTCTTTCATATTCCTGCCCTTTCTCATCTTCGTGTCTTATTTTTTCCAAATGTGGTTGAGCAAACTTAAATGATTTTCTTTTAATTTTAGGTTTCACAACGGGACGACGACCGGATTGATAATGACCTGCTGATCAGTCTGGTCCAGGAGCGAGTCCCGTTGTGGGACAGCCGGGATCAACAGCACTCCGTCAATAGTGTTCTCCGTCGTTTGTGGAGTGA
This sequence comes from Ranitomeya imitator, assembly GCF_032444005.1. Taxonomy (NCBI): domain Eukaryota; kingdom Metazoa; phylum Chordata; class Amphibia; order Anura; family Dendrobatidae; genus Ranitomeya; species Ranitomeya imitator. Next base: position 305,222,982 of record NC_091286.1, read on the forward strand.
GGTGGCCCAAGCGTTGTGGGATGGCTGGGAGAATTCCCCGCCACGGGTCCGTAATGCATTTGGTAAGTATTGCACGGTAGTGTGAAGCAACAGACCTTGGCCATGCTCTCTTGACTGTGTGTGATGAAAGAAACTTTTCGTAGTTTCTGTCATCACACACAGTCACGAGAGCACGGCCAAAAGTCCTTATTCTGACCATTATATTTTATTGTTATTTCACAGTGGACAAAGTAAGGACACGTTGGCGTTCCATGAAGGACCGCTTCAACAAGGACCTGCGTGCAGAGAAGAGTGCAGCTAGTGGTTCCGGAGCAAGGCACCGGCTCTACAAATACCACCGTGTGTTGGCCTTCCTGAGACCGGTCCTTCTCATGAGAACGTAAGTATTTCTCACATGCCTCCGGTTGTATTGCATAGACATAATCTGTCATTTTTAATTCCACAGGATGTACCGTCTTGTTATAGTTTGGTATTAATTTTCTGTTTTCTTTTTTCACAGCACACACTGCACGACTGTCGCCACAGGTTCTGGAGCGGTCCTTCAGCCGGCAACCACGGACCCGTCCCAGCCATCCAGCAGCGCAGCACCAGGTGGGTCTTCCACACTCACTGGAGACCAGGGGGCTGGCCCATCAGGTCTTCCCCTTTCGCAGTCCTCTTTCGCTGCACCCATTTTTGCGGGCTCATCCCGGCAGCGACAGAGGGCTTCGGATAGGTCCCTCATGCCCGAGTTTTTGCACTTGAGCTCGGTTTTACACGAAGCTATCAAGGCTTTAGGTGACAGAATGGATGTGTCCCATAACCTGTTAGAGTGCCGCATCCAGGATGTCGCCAAAAGCGTTGATCAAGTGAAAGCCAACCTCCAGAAGCCAGCTCATCATTTTTTTAATCAAATCGAACAGGGCATGTCGGAACACCTTAGCCCTGATCTCCAGCTGAGTGTGATGCAGGCCTGCAATGTTGCTTTTGTGCAGGCTATGCAGCAGAGTCAGAGTCGTAATGTGGCGGCATATCCAACTGTGCCGTCACTGTCACAAGTAAACACTATTCCTACCTCTGCTGCATACCACTGCACGGCCACCTCTATTCCCTCTACAGGTGTACTCCACTACAGCGCCAACACGATGACGAGTGCTGTTGGACATCCCACCGCCACCACCGTGACGACCGCTGCTCCGGCTTGGACCTCCTCTGCTCACACCACAATGACGCAGGACCCTGGCGTGGCTTATCGGCCCGGCACCCTCCCGATGCAGCAGGACCCATCCATGCAATATCGGACCGGCCCACCCCCGATGCAGCAGGACCGAGGCCTGGCATATGGGACCGGACCCACCCCGATGCAGCAGGACCGAGGCGTTGCTTTCCGGGCAGGACACCCCCCGATGCAGCAGGACCCATCCATGGCGTATCGCACCGGGCCCCCCATGATGCAGCACGACCAAGCCATACCTTTCCAGACAGGACCCACCCCGATGCAGCCCACCCCGATGCAGCAGGACCCATCCATGGCTTTACGTTCCCCCCCCCAACGATGCACCAGGAACCTGGGAGGGTGTTATGTTCCCCCCCCCCAACGAGGCACCAGGATCCTGGGAGGGTTTTTGTTTCCCCCCCCAACGAGGCACCAGGATCCTGGGAGGGTTTTTGTTTCCCCCCCCAACGAGGCACCAGGACCCAGGCGGGACTTTATCTTTTCCCCCATTGGACTCAGACATTGCCGAGCGCTCCACAATGGAGACTGACTGTTTAATTGTGGAGCCGGGTCCTGACGTGTCTCCCGCCTACACTTTACAACCTAGCCCCAGAAGACTTCCCCAACCCGGAAAACCCAACGTAAAACTGGCAAAACTCATAAAAAACAAAAAACTTTGATTATTCCTCCCCCATCACCTACCGATGTGTCTCAACCTTCCAGTGTGTCTCAAGCCCCTCATATTTTAAGCCCCATCCCTGAACTTCCAGACCCTTCAAGTTTTCTTGCCCATTCTCCTGCCACCTCTGCCTCCTCCACAGTGAGCCAGGCTTCAGTTCTGAATACCCCCCAGTTACGTCACTCAACCCCAAGCCGGCGTGGTTCAACCCGGCGCGGTACCAAGAAATAAATTGTTGTTTTTCCTCAATAAAAAAAAAGATTATTTGCAACAATTATGTTTGGTTTATTGTGTCTTTCACCGCTCTCAATACACACCAATAAAGTTTGTCACACACTTATTCTTTTGGCCTACACATATCTCCAGTAGTATAAAATACCAGACAACATCTATATGTGTTTCTTTAGTATACAGATATGAGTTGGCCAAAAAAATAGTAGTTATTTCCATACTCTTATTTTTAATATTTAACTAGTGTAGTGTCACTGTCCAAAGAGAAAATGGTGGCAATCAAGTTCAGAACTCAACTGAACCGGTCAGATGTCAAAATAGACACCTGACCTGTTTAGTTGATTACTGACTTGTATATTCACCCTATTCTATATAGCACATTATGTGACAATTTTTGTCAAACTGATAGGACAATGGTTGGCACACGCTAACTATCTATCCTCACCTGGGCAGGTGTAAGAAATTTTGAATTCATGATCATGTATATGTTCATCATGAATTCATTATTTCTTACACTTGACTTGACGGGTATAGAGAGCGTGCCAGTCTTGACGCAATGACGTCAAGAAGATTACCAATAAATAAATTTAAATCTGGTTACATTATTATAAGTATGCGTGTTTATATCATTCTTTGTAAACCAAAATAGGGAGTGCAACAGAGGTCAATTATGATTAACCCCTCTGTGACCTTAGACGTACTATCCCGTCGAGGTGCCCTGGGCTTATCTGACCCTGGACGGGATAGTACGTCATAGCCGATCGGCCGCGCTCACGGGGGGAGCGCGGCCGATCGCGGCCGGGTGTCAGCTGCTTATCGCAGCTGACATCCGGCACTATGTGCCAGGAGCGGTCACGGACCGCCCCCGGCACATTAACCCCTGGCACACCGCGATCAAAGATGATCGCGATGTGCCGGCGGTGCAGGGAAGCACCGCGCAGGGAGGGGGCTCCCTGCGGGCTTCCCTGAGCCCCCCGCAGCAACGCGATGTGATCGCGTTGCTGCGAAGGTCTCCTCACCTCCCTCCCTGCTCGAGCCCCGGATCCAAGATGGCCGCGGATCCGGGTCCTGCAGGGAGGGAGGTGGCTTCACAGAGCCTGCTTAGAGCAGGCACTGTGAAGGCTGCAGCGCTGCATGTCAGATCAGTGATCTGACAGAGTGCTGTGCAAACTGTCAGATCACTGATCTGTGATGTCCCCCCCTGGGACAAAGTAAAAAAGTTAAAAAAAAATTTTTCCAAATGTGTAAAAAAAATAAAAAAAAATATTCCAAAATAATGAAAAAAAAAAATAAATATTATTCCCATAAATACATTTCTTCATCTAAATAAAAAAAAAAAAACAATAAAAGTACACATATTTAGTATCGCCGCGTCCGTAACGACCCGACCTATAAAACTGTCCCACTAGTTAACCCCTTCAGTAAACACCGTAAGAAAAAAAAAAAAAAAACGAGGCAAAAAACAACGCTTTATTATCATACCGCCGAACAAAAAGTGGAATAACACGCGATCAAAAGGACAGATATAAATAACCATGGTACCGCTGAAAGCGTCATATTGTCCCGCAAAAAAAGAGCCGCCATACAGCATCATCAGCAAAAAAATAAAAAAGTTATAGTCCTGAGAATAAAGCGATGCAAAAATAATTATTTTTTCTGTAAAATAGTTTTTATCGTATAAAAGCACCAAACCATAAAAAAATGATATAAATGAGGTATCGCTGTAATCGTACTGACCCGAAGAATAAAACTGATTTATCAATTTTACCAAACGCGGAACGGTATAAACGCCTCCCCCAATAGAAATTCATGAATAGCTGGCTTTTGGTCATTCTTCCTCACAAAAATCGGAATAAAAAGCGATAAAAAAATGTCACGTGCCCAAAAATGTTTTCAATAAAAACGTCAACTCGTCCCGCAAAAAACAAGACCTCACATGACTCTGTGGACCAAAATATGGAAAAATTATAGCTCTCAAAATGTGGTATTGCAAAAAATATTTTTTGCAATAAAAAGGGTCTTTCAGTGTGTGACGGCTGCCAATCATAAAAATCCGCTAAAAAACCCGCTATAAAAGTAAATCAAACCCCCCTTCATCACCCCCTTAGTTAGGGAAAAATAAAAAAAAATGTATTTATTTCAATTTTCCCATTAGGGCTAGGGTTAGGGTTAGGGCTAGGGTTAAGGCTAGGGTTAGGGCTAGGGTTAGGGCTAGGGTTAGGGCTAGGGCTAGGGCTAGGGTTAGGGCTAGGGCTAGGGTTAGGGCTAGGGTTAGGGCTAGGGTTAGGGTTAGGGTTAGGGCTAGGGTTAGGGCTAGGGTTAGGGCTAGGGTTAGGGTTAGGGTTAGGGCTAGGGTTAGGGCTAGGGTTAGGGTTAGGGCTAGGGTTAGGGTTAGGGCTAGGGTTAGGGCTAGGGTTAGGGCTAGGGTTGGGGCTACAGTTAGGGTTGGGGCTAAAGTTAGGGTTAGGGTTTAGATTACATTTACAGTTGGGAATAGGGTTGGGATTAGGGTTAGTGGTGTGTCAGGGTTAGAGGTGTGGTTAGGGTTACCGTTGGAATTAGGGTTAGGGGTGTGTTTAGATTAGGGTTTCAGTTATAATTGGGGGGTTTCCACTGTTTCGGCACATCAGGGGCTCTCCAAACACGACATGGCGTCCGATCTCAATTCCAGCCAATTCTGCGTTGAAAAAGTAAAACAGTGCTCCTTCCCTTCCGAGCTCTCCTGTGTGCCCAAACAGGGGTTTACCCCAACATATGGGGTATCAGCGTACTCAGGACAAATTGGACAACAACATTTGTGGACCAATTTCTCCTGTTACCCTTGGGAAAATACAAAACCGGGGGCTAAAAAATAATTTTTGTGGGAAAACAAAAAGATTTTTTATTTTCACGGCTCTGCGTTATAAACTGTAGTGAAACACTTGGGGGTTCAAAGTTCTCACAACACATCTAGATAAGTTCATTGAGGGGTCTAGTTTCCAATATGGGGTCACTTGTGGGGGGTTTCTACTGTTTAGGTACATTAGGGGCTCTGCAAACGCAATGTGACGCCTGCAGACCAATCCATCTAAGTCTGCATTCCAAATGATGCTCCTTCCCTTCCGAGCCCTCCCATGCGCCCAAACGGTGGTTCCCCCCCACATATCGGGTATCAGCGTACTCAGGACAAATTGGACAACAACATTTAGGGTCCAATTTCTCCTGCTAACCTTGGAAAAATACAAAACTGGGGGCTAAAATATAATTTTTGTGGAAAAAAAAATATTTTTTATTTGCATGGCTCTGCGTTATAAACTGTAGTGAAATACTTGGGGGTTCAAAGCTCTCACAACACATCAAGATGAGTTCCTTAGGGGGTCTACTTTCCAAAATGGTGTCACTTGTGGGGGGTTTCTACTGTTTAGGTACATTAGGGGCTCTGCAAACGCAATGTGACGCCTGCAGACCATTCCATCTAAGTCTGCATTCCAAATGGCGCTCCTTCCCTTCCGAACCCTCCCATGCGCCCAAACGGTGGTTCCCCCCCACATATGGGGTATCAGCGTACTCAGGACAAATTGGACAACAACTTTTGGGGTCCAATTTCTCCTGTTACCCTAGGGAAAATACAAAACTGGGGGCTAAAAAATAATTTTTGTGGGAAAAAAATTTTGTTTTATTTTTATGGCTCTGCATTATAAACTTCTGTGAAGCCCTTGGTGGGTCAAAGTGCTCACCACACATCCAGATAAGTTCCTTAGGGGGTCTACTTTCCAAAATGGTGTCACTTGTGGGGGGTTTCAATGTTTAGGCACATCAGTGGCTCTCCAAACGCAACATGGCGTCCCATCTCAATTCCTGTCAATTTTGCATTGAAAAGTCAAACGGCGCTCCTTCCCTTCCGAGCTCTCCCATGCGCCCAAACAGTGGTTTACTGCCACATATGGGGTATCAGCGTACTCAGGACAAATTGGACAACAACTTTTGAGGTCCAATTTCTTCTCTTACCCTTGGGAAAATAAAAAATTGGGGGCAAAAATATAATTTTTGTGAAAAAATATGATTTTTTATTTTTACGGTTCTGCATTATAAACTTCTGTGAAGCACTTGGTGGGTCAAAGTGCTCACCACACATCCAGATAAGTTCCTTAGGGGGTCTACCTTCCAAAATGGTGTCACTTGTGGGGGGTTTCAATGTTTAGGCACATCAGTGGCTCTCCAAACGCAACATGGCGTCCCATCTCAATTCCTGTCAATTTTGCATTGAAAAGTCAAATAGCGCTCCTTCCCTTCCGAGCTCTCCCATGCGCCCAAACAGTGGTTTACTGCCACATATGGGGTATCAGCGTACTCAGGACAAATTGGACAACAACTTTTTGGGTCCAATTTCTCCTGTTACCCTTGGTAAAATAAAACAAATTGGAGCTGAAGTAAATTTTTTGTGTAAAAAAGTTAAATGTTCATTTTTATTTAAACATTCCAAAAATTCCTATTAAACACCTGAAGGGTTAATAAACTTCTTGAATGTGGTTTTGAGCACCTTGAGGGGTGCAGTTTTTAGAATGGTGTCACACTTGGGCATTTTCTATCATATAGACCCCTCAAAATGACTTCAAATGAGACGTGGTCCCTAAAAAAAAATGGTGTTGTAAAAATGAGAAATTGCTGGTCAACTTTTAACCCTTATAACTCCCTAACAAAAAAAAAATTGGTTCCAAAATTATGCTGATGTAAAGGAGACATGTGGGAAATGTTACTTATTAAGTATTTTGTGTGACATATCTCTGTGATTTAATTGCATAAAAATTCAAAGTTTGAAAATTGCGAAATTTTCAAAATTTTCGCCAAATTTCCGTTTTTTTCACAAATAAACGCAGGTACTATCAAATAAATTTTACCACTATCATGAAGTACAATATGTCACGAGAAAACAATGTCAGAATCACCAGGATCCGTTGAAGCGTTTCGGAGTTATAACCTCATAAAGGGACAGTGGTCAGAATTGTAAAAATTGGCCTGGTCATTAACGTGCAAACCACCCTTGGGGGTAAAGGGGTTAAAAAAAAATCTAATTATTACCTCATCAACTATCACCCACTCCTGGTTTTGGATTACAAATTATGATATACATATCTACTGCCCATCTTTGTTCAACCTTTTTTTAGAGAGGAAAAAGACAGGAGACCTGGTGAACACAACAAAGTTTATTAATTAGAAAAATTTGTATCAGTATTTAATAATTGGTAAACATTAACATACAACAGGACATTTAAACAACATTGTCCTGCCATGAAACCAGTCCAATATCGGACACAAAATAGGCCGCAAATTGGTCCCGCATAAGACCAACGGCTGCAGTTGACCGCATCGGGTGATGCTGAAAATCTGGCAATGGGTGTGAAACTGGTTCATCAAGTTCAATGTGGGGTCGCTCCTTAGCCATTATATAATTGTGTAGAACCACACAGGCTTTGACCACCTCGTCCACAGTTTCCACTTTTAGATTGATGGCTGTTGCAAGAATGCGCCATTTAGCAACCAGAATGCCAAAGCTGCATTCTACGGTTCTTCTGGCCCTGGTCAGTCTGTAGTTGTATATTCTGCGTGTGTGGTCCAAGTCCCTACTAGAATAGGGCTTCAGGAGATTTTCACACATCTGGAAGGCCTCATCCCCAACCATAACAAATGGCAGCGGTGGGCCTTGAGTGTTGGGGAGAGGCTGTGGAGGGGGAAAATTAAAATTGTTGCCATATACCCGACGGCCCATATCCGAGCTCTTGAATGTCTGGGAATCATTGCCACGGCCAAAAGCTCCAATGTCCACGGCAATGAAGCGACACTCCGCATCCGCTATTGCCATGAGCACTACCGAAAAATATTTTATACCGTATATACTCGAGTATAAGCCGAGATTTTCAGCCCATTTTTTTGGGCTGAAAGTCCCCCTCTCGGCTTATACTCGAGTCATATACCCGGGTGTCAGCAGGGGAGGGGGAGCGGGGGCTGTGTAATCATACTTACCTGCTCCCAGCGCGGTCCCTGCAGTCCCTGGCTTCTCCGGCGTTGCAGATTCTTTCTGCACTGAGCGGTCACATGGCACCGCTCATTACAGAAATGAATAGGCAGCTCCACCCCCATAGGGGAGGAGCCGCATATTCATTGCTGTAAATGATCGGTGCCATGTGACCGCTCAATTACAGGAAGAAGCTGCAGCGCCGGAGAAGCCAGGGACTGCAGGGACCGCGCCGCAGCAGGTAAGGGGAGCGCAGCGCTATAATTACCTGCTCCTCGCTCCGGCTCCGTCTGCAGCGTCCTCTAGCTGTGACGCTCAGGTTAGAGGGCGCTGTGACGTAGTCAGTGCGTGCCCTCTGCTGAGCGTCAGTGCTGGAGACGGAGCCGCACGAGGAGCAGGTAATTATTGAAAGCGCCGGCGTCCTGAGAAGAGAGGTGAGTATGTGATTTTTTTTTTTTTTTATGGCAGCACCAGCAGCATTCTAAGGAGCACCTATGGGGCCATAAAGGTGCAGAGCATATAAGGGGCACAGCATTATAAGGAGCACCTATGGGGCCATAAAGGTGCAGAGCATATAAGGGGCACAGCATTATAAGGAGCACCTATGGGGCCATAAAGGTGCAGAGCATATATGGGGCACAGCATTCTAAGGAGCACCTATGGGGCCATAAAGGTGCAGAGCATAAATGGGGCACAACATTATAAGGAGCACCTATGGGGCCATAAAGGTGCAGAGCATATATGGGGCACAGCATTCTAAGGAGCACCTATGGGGCCATAAAGGTGCAGAGCATATAAGGGGCACAGCATTATAAGGAGCACCTATGGGGCCATAAAGGTGCAGAGCATATAAGGGGCACAGCATTATAAGGAGCACCTATGGGGCCATAAAGGTGCAGAGCATATATGGGGCACAGCATTCTAAGGAGCACCTATGGGGCCATAAAGGTGCAGAGCATTTAAGGGGCACAGCATTATAAGGAGCACCTATGGGGCCATAAAGGTGCAGAGCATATATGGGGCACAGCATTATAAGGAGCACCTATGGGGCCATAAAGGTGCAGAGCATAAATGGGGCACAGCATTCTAAGGAGCACCTATGGGGCCATAAAGGTGCAGAGCATATAAGGGGCACAGCATTATAAGGAGCACCTATGGGGCCATAAAGGTGCAGAGCATATATGGGGCACAGCATTATAAGGAGCACCTATGGGGCCATAAAGGTGCAGAGCATAAATGGGGCAAAGCATTCTAAGGAGCACCTATGGGGCCATAAAGGTGCAGAGCATAAATGGGGCACAACATTATAAGGAGCACCTATGGGGCCATAAAGGTGCAGAGCATATATGGGGCACAGCATTCTAAGGAGCACCTATGGGGCCATAAAGGTGCAGAGCATATAAGGGGCACAGCATTATAAGGAGCACCTATGGGGCCATAAAGGTGCAGAGCATATATGGGGCACAGCATTATAAGGAGCACCTATGGGGCCATAAAGGTGCAGAGCATATATGGGGCACAGCATTCTAAGGAGCACCTATGGGGCCATAAAGGTGCAGAGCATAAATGGGGCACAGCATTATAAGGAGCATCTATGGGGCCATAAAGGTGCAGAGCATATATGGGACACAGCATTATAAGGAGCATTTATGGGGCCATAATCAAAGGTGCAGAGCATATATGGCACAGCATTATAAGGAGCATCTATGGGGCCATAATCAAAGGTGCAGAGCATATATGGCACAGCATTATAAGGAGCATCTATGGGGCCATAATCAACGGTGCAGAGCATTCTATATAGCACAGTTGTATATGGAGCATCTATGGGGCAATAATGAACGGTATGGAGCATCTATTTTTATTTTTGAAATTCACCGGTAAATGCTGCATTTTCTACCCTAGGCTTATACTCGAGTCAATAAGTTTTCCCAGTTTTTTGTGGCAAAATTAGGGGGGTCGGATTATACTCGGGTCGGCTTATACTCGAGTATATACGGTAATTAAAAAACTCAGATCCGGTTCTGGCAGGTTTAACAATGCGGATGTGCTTCCCGTCCACCGCCCCTAAACAGTTTGGAAAATCACACACGTTCAAAAATGTTTTTGATATTTCCCGCCACATGTCCACGGTGGGTACGGGTATAAACTCCTCACGGAGTACATTCCATAACGCACGACAGGTGTCCACAACAATTCCGGACAGGGTTGAGATTCCAAGGCGGTATTGGAAGTGCAGGGAAGATAAACTCTCTCCTGTGGCCAGAAATCTAGAAGAAAAGGAAACAAAAACAAAAATTAAAATCTGCTCTTAATGGTGTTTTTAAATAAGAAAAAGGTAAAAAAAAAAAAAACCAAAATACATGTCATAACCAAAAATTTGGACTGTCATTGGTTTAGTTTTGGAACGTACCGTAATGTCACTAACAGACGTTCCTCGGGTGGAATTGCTCTACGGAGCCGTGTGTCCTGTCGCCGTATGGAACCTTCTACACGAGACAGTAAATCCCGGAAAGAATCCTGAGACATTCTGGTGTAATCCTGGAATTTCTCCGGGTTGGCATTCAGCTCCGCATAGAGCGTGTGATATGCTCCACGGGTCTCACGCACTTCAATGATGGGGTGCCTCCAAAAACGCCGACGCTGTCTCCTTCTCCATCTTTGGCGGTTTCGGTCTTGCTCCCAAGCAAAAACACAGGCAAGGAAAATCTTGAAGCTGAACTCCAGTTTGAAATAAAAGTTCGCCATTGAAAGATCCATCATGACACCGTAAACAGTAGCAAGCTCTGAAAATTTCTGTTCCCCTAGGGTCTATATATTGATTGCCAATCATGTACGCCCTCTCTGTTCCCATTGGTTGTGTCTGGTAACCTTTTTTTTTTATTTTTTTATTTTTTTTAAATCCCCAAAAAAACGCAAACGCATGCAAAAACGCATGTAAACGCGTGTAAACGCTGCGTTTTTTTGACGCACGCGTTAAACGCGTGCGTCAAAAAAACGCAGCGTTTACACGCGTTTACATGCGTTTTTGTACCATGCGTTTTTTTTTAAAACGCATGCGTTCAAAAACGCAAGTGTGAAACCAGCCTTAGAAAAATATATGAATGTGGCCTATTATATTTTTGCCCTAACTGAGGTGATTTCTGTCCTTTGTTTCTTGTTTCTTATTATTATTTTTTGTAATTAAATTCATTTTTATATTTCTGTTATTTCACATATATATTTTTTGTTATTATCTTTGCATATATTGTTATTTGAATGATTTATTTTGCTGTTTTTCTAGTACTATATATGTAATGTTTTTTGTAGTAGCAATCTTGATTTATTATTTTATGTATTAACAAATCCGCGTCATATGATGTATATTATGTATTCGAGATGTTACAGTAACATGCCATTGTATCTGGGTTAAATGGTTAAATTGTATATAGACTTAGAATTCCCTTCATCACCCAGTCACACACCTATAATCACCTGTTCCTATGGGACTTCATACTACACCTGCATTCAGCTCTGTTTATTCCCACGCTGCGCCTCTGGCTGTGCGCGTGCGTGGTCTGTGTCCTGGGGTTCCGGTTCCCCGCGTCCATGTTACTACGGTTACGCTGGGTACTCCGTTCTCATGTGGCCGGTCATGTGGCACGGGGACCGGAACTCATGGACCTCCTGACTGCGCATGCTCCGGATATACCCGGGCCGCAGCGCTCGGATTTGGACGCTATAAAAAGCCCCTCTTCACACAACGTAGCTACCCCTGACGAAGGAAGACATATGTTCCGAAACGCGCGTCGGGTGAGCGCTCATTCAGGATTTAACCCCCTCAGGTATATTATAATATATTCCCTGGCTATACCAGTGCACGCTTCTATTGCACTATGCTGTGTCTGATCATGGGTCACTGCACTTATGCACTTTAGTTCCTTTATAAATACAATTTTTCCCAGGGTAAATTTACTCCTCAGCTTTTTTATATGATTATATTTGCACAATATGCACTGTGTGTATGAGTATACATTATAATTAGTTTTTTTCTTTGGTTTTTATTCCTTAGCACATCATCACTTTATTTGTAGTGGAGGCATTATTTGCACACGGTTACCATACTTGCACACTATATTATATTTGTGAGCAATTGTTATAATTAGTTTGAGAGTAATTTATTTATTGACACATAGTCACTTTATCTAGTGGGGGCCGTATCTACATGCAGTTATTATTATTTTTTATTATTTTTTATTTTTTGTTAATATCCCCCCTTTTTACATACCTTGGTATAGCCTGTAGATTCGAAAAATCCTGATATTGTGGTGGTTCTATTTCTGTATTATATATATACAATTTATTATATCCTGTTATTGCGCATGTTCTATTTATGTTTTTAAAAAAAAAATTATTTTCTCTTTTTGATTTTTGTTGATCATTGGCACCCCAGTAATAAAGCCATATATTACTTACCCTATGCTTATGTATGATTCTTTTTGTATTTTGATCCATGTGGTATTGTGTTGGTTTTTAATTTATACACGCAGACAAAGACAAGTGGTCGAGAAAGACAAGGGGGAGGGGGGTAAGAGATCCATTACTGTATCAGAGCATCATCAATAGTCGGGTATAAAGGGCGGGTCCAAGATGGTCAATCTGGCATTAAGTTGGTCTCATAGTGATAATGATAAAACTTGGTCGAGATTACTACTAGAGTTCCTTTCGATCCACGGCCTCCATATTTGATAGTATGGCTCCCATGCGTCGTCTCTTGTCGCTTGTATTCGTTCAAATAGCATGATGGTGTTCATTTTGTCGATTACCGAGGAAAAAGATAGGGTACCGTAGTTGTTTTCCATTTTGTTGCAATGTGTAGCTTGGTGGCGAGGAACAGCTGGTTGACTAGATTATGGAGTTTGTTGGAGAAGCCCAGGTGTTTGGCCCCCAACAGGAACACCATTGCATCTAACTGAATCATCCCACCATAAAGCTCCTCTACAATAGATTTAATCTTTAACCAAAGAGTGGAAACAACCGGACAATCCCACCACGTGTGCTTCAAGTCGCCCAGGGCTCCACACCCCCTGAAACACCGATCCGACATATTTGGGTAGATGGCATGTAATTTGCTCGGGACCAAATATGTCCTATGTAGGAGCTTGATGGATGTTTCAACTAATGAGGTTTGGAGACTACCCTTGGAGAGAGAGCAGCAGCATTTTTGCCACTCCAATGGGGACATTATCTTATTAAAGTCTCTTTCCCATTGAATCATATATTGGAGTTTTACTTCCTCTGATATTGCATTTAGGGTTGAGTATATCAAAGAGATAGCTCCCTTGCCCAATGGGTCATACAAACACATTTGCTCATAACCTGATGGGCGGTGTGTGACACCATGTTTAGCAAAATGAAAGATTTGGATGATATGTAAAATTTCAGAATTTGGTGGGGAGTGCTTTTGGATAAACTCTTGCTTGGAGAGTAGGATGTTAAAAGGCGATGTAAGACTTTTGAGGGTAATTAAACCCCTAGATATCCACCAGTGGAAAGGGCGAGGTTCCAAGCCTGGAAGAAAAGCTGGGTTATGAAAAATATGCGTCATTAAGGAAGTTTTGGATTGTAGAGAGTGTTTAAATCTTTCCTTTCTCCATAGCATCAGGGAATGTGCTGTGAATGGAGCTGATGTGTGGAGCCCCCTCGGGAGTTTCTGCAAAGACCACATGAGGCCTGGTAGGGAGAATGGGGTCAGGAGGTGAGATTCGAGATTCACCCATCTGGGTGTGTTATGTTTGTCCGCGTTGGCACTTATTAGTTGAGCTAATTGAGCCGCTCTATAGTATAAATTGAAGTTGGGCAGAGACATACCTCCTCGTCTTCTATTAATAGACATGGTTTTTAGTCTTATCCTAGGTCTTTTCCCCTGCCATATAAATTTGGAGATCGTGTTATGTATATCTAGTAACGTTTTGGAGGGTAAAGGAATGGGCAAAGATCGGAAAATATACAGAAAACGTGGTAAGGAGACCATCTTAATGGCGTGAAGTCTACCCAACCAGGATAGGGACATAGATGACCATCTGGAGAGGTCTGATTTGAGATTTCCAATTAAGGGGGCATAGTTCCATTTAAATAACCTATGGGAGGTTAGATTAATGCCGAGATAGGTTAAGTACTGCTCATTTCTGGTAAACTTAAATTGTGTTGTTATGTTGTTTTGAGTTTCCCCGGAGGTGTTAATGAACAAGGCTTCAGATTTGTCAACGTTAATCTTGAGGCCAGAGACCAGTTCGAATTCATGGAGGACAACGAAAAGGTTTGGGAGTGTTATAGTGGGGTTGACTATGGATAAGAGTAGGTCATCCGCAAAGAGGCTAGCCTTGTATTGGTCATCTCTAATTGTAGGTCCATTAATGTTAGGATACACGGAAGAAGAAAAGTAGCGCACTCCTCGGTCCAGACATAAATTTTAAACTTTATTGGAACATCTTACGAAGAAAAGCGGGCGGGAGAAAACGTGTTGGGAGGTGAAGGACTACAGCTGTTTCGCGCTAGAGGCGCTTCTACAGGTCCTAGGACCTGTAGAAGCGCCTCTAGCGCGAAACAGCTGTAGTCCTTCACCTCCCAACACGTTTTCTCCCGCCCGCTTTTCTTCGTAAGATGTGTTTCGCGCTAGAGGCGCTTCTACAGGTCCTAGGACCTGTAGAAGCGCCTCTAGCGCAAAACAGCTGTAGTCCTTCACCTCCCAACACGTTTTCTCCCGCCCGCTTTTCTTCGTAAGATGTTCCAATAAAGTTTAAAATTTATGTCTGGACCGAGGAGTGCGCTACTTTTCTTCTTCCGTGAATTGCAACAGTTCTAATCTCTGGACGCAGCACCCTCAAAAGAGCCGACCATAAGAGAGGACGGAGTCTCAGCTATTTGGATAATTTCCACACACGAGGGGTAAGTGCATCACAGCGGTGCTGGTTTTTCTTTTCTTCTTTACTATTTTGGCCATTAATGTTAGGGTTGGCTCTAATAGTTTCTGCCAGGGGCTCCATGGCTAGGGCAAATAAGGCTGGGGAAAGCGGGCATCCCTGCCTAGTACCGCGTTGTATGTTAATAGGGGTAGGCTGGTTTGAGGGTAGTTTTAGATATGCCTGGGGGTGATCATATAAAAGTTTGAGACAAGAGGTGATACCACTCGGGAAACCAAATTTAGCGAGAACTTCGAACAAGTATGACCATGATACCGAGTCAAAGGCTTTCTCTATGTCGAGTGCTAGTAGGAGTAAGGACTGCTTGGAGTGATTAGCCGAGTGTATTAGATTAAGGTTTCTCCTGATATTGTCAGGGCCCTGTCTTTTGGGGATGAACCCTACCTGGTCCCGGTGGATTAGAGTGGACAGTATTTTATTTAGTCTGGCCGTGATTATGGATGTGAAAATTTTTAAATCTATGTTTAGCAATGAGATAGGCCTATAATTTTTAGGGTAGAGATGATCCTTCTTTGGTTTTGGGATTACAGTTACGTGAGCGGTGTAAAATTCAGGAGGCATTTGAGCTCCGTTTAAAAGAGCATTACAAAAGCTTTGTATGTGAGGTATAAGTAGGCTGTCGAATTTTTTATAGTACAGTGCCATGAGCCCATCAGGCCCGGGCGCCTTGTTTTTTTTTAAATTTTTAATCGTTGTTTTTATTTCATCAGAGTTAATTGGAGCTTGGAGATGTGCTATATCTGAATCCGGGACTTTAGGTAGTGTCAGATCTTTGAGGAAGCTTTGGATGCGAGTCGGGGAAGGGGGCTGTGGGAGGGAGTATAGGTTTTGATAGTATTGCTGGAACGTTTTATATATTATATCTGGGTGGGCAGTAACATGTCCTGTAGGATCTTTAATGGCTGGGATATTGTTCAGAAGCTCCCTACTCCTAAGTTTACGGGCCAACATGCTGCTTGGTTTGTTAGCATATTTGTGAAAAGTAGATTTAGTCCATGTCAGGGCTCTTTCTGATCTATTTGTTAAAATGGTATTGAGTTGTAATTTAGTTTCACTGATTTTCTTGATTAGATTAAGTGACGGGAAGTTTTGATTTGCCTGTTCTAATTTTGAGAGTTTTTTTTCTAATTGCAATTGTAGTTCTGACCTTTGTTTTTTCTTGTTAGAGGCAATCTTGATCAGGGACCCTGTTATAAATTTTTTGTGAGCCATCCATATAGTTCCCGGGGACACGTCAGTGGTATTGTTAGTTTGGAAATATAGGTTTAGCTCCTCCTTTATAGTAGATAAGACCGTTGGGTCTGTTAATAAGGACTCGTTCAGTCTCCACCTGAACAACCTAGAAGTGGTAATGTTAAAGTTAAAAACAGAGAGAACGGCATCATGGTCTGACCAAGATGATACTATATGTCGGGAGTATAAGATCGAGGGGAGTGTTTTGGAGGAGGTGAGATGTAAGTCAATTCTGGAATAGGACTTTTGTGCGGGGGAGAAATATGTATATCCCCTCTGAGGGCCATTTAGTTCTCGCCAGATATCTGCCAGACAATGTACTTTCAGCATTTGTAGGATTTTTTTCCTGTCTGTTTTAGATATGTCTGCTCGATTCAGTGAGCTGCTGTCGAGTGACGGGCTTAAAGTGAGATTAAAGTCACCACACCATATAAGGTGGTGATATGAGAATGAGGCTAATTTAGATAGAATTAGACGTATGACCCGGGTCTAAGTAGCAGTTGGCAGGTAGCTATTGACAATGCATATATTTAGACCCTGCAGGGTCCCCATCAGGATAATGAACCTGCCCTCAGGATCTGAGTAAGTGTTAGTGGGTTGGAGTGGAAGACTGTTTTTGATTAGTATAGCCACGCCCCTCGTTTTGCGGTCCCAAGTAGAAAGGAAGAATTTCGAATAATGTGTATCTAGGAATTTGGGGTGGGAGGAATTGGAGAAATGGGTTTCCTGAAGACAGATAACGTCTGGGTTATGTTTGTGATAATCGAGGAAGGCCTTTTTGCGTTTTAGAGGTGAGTTGAAGCCCCGCACATTATGGGAAAGCACTCTACACATGTTAAATTAAGTGTACACTGCTAATAAGAGGCAAACCATCTTCCTCCACCCGACCCCGACCCACAAATTCACCACCACAGCAATAATCTCTATGTGGAAACAAAAGGGAAGAGACAAACAGGGGGAAGACATTGACGCAGAACATGACATAAATTTTCCAAAGGGCATTGAGCCCACAAGATGCGGCGATCTGGAGTCCCATATTAAGAAGGACACCAAGATTCACCGAGTTTGGGCAGCATGTTGCGACCCCGAGGACCCCAACCCTTGAATCATCTGAGATTGACTTTATAGTAAAGGGAAGAGAGGAAAGAGGGGGGGAGAGATAAAGAGGGGAAAGGAAAAGGGGGGAGGGATAGGCGGAAAGGAATAGGGATTAGGATGCTTGAAAATATAATAATAAACAGTACAACTGTAAATAGACCGAGCATTAGCTGCTAGGTAAGTGACCCAGTTTCAGAGCTGGTCAGAACCGACATCTGGTCCCACAACAGAACCCAGGGACTCAGAGAGAATTTTGAGGATGTCAAGCCCTGGGTTATGTGAGTCAAGTGACTTGAGTGTTTTGACTTCTTGTTCTGGGGGTATTCTTCCATTCCCTTACAGGCCTGGGCTTTCTCTGTGGGAGTGAGGATGTCTCTGAGGATAGTGCGATACTAGCCCTAATTAGGGCCTGAGTTCCCTTCTCTAGTGACCGGCAGGTATAGAGTTGGGATTTGAAGGTGAAGATAAGGGCAAATGGGAAGCCCCACCTATATTTAACCTGAGCTTCTTGTAGCGAGGCCGTAATTGACCTGAGGGCCCTTCTCCTGGCCAGTGTGGAGGGTGCAATGTCCGCGTAGATGTGTACTGAGTCTGGTAGGCCGGGTAAGATAGGGTGGTTTCTAGCTGCCAGCATGATCTGATCGCGTGTCTCCTCATAATGCATTTTTAGTATTACATCTCTTGGCATATCATTACACCGCGGCTTGCCCAGTGCCCTGTGTATTCTTGTAATATGGAGAAGGGTCGGGTCCAGGTCCGGTAAAAGGGCCGTGAAAAGGGCTGTTGCTGTATCTTTAAGGGCAACAACATGTTCAAGAAGGCCCCTAATTCGTATGTTGCTCCTTCTAGATCTATTCTCATAGTCCTCACATTTTAATTCTAGCTCAGAAATGCGGTCAGCCTGTAGCTTGAGAGTTTCCTGATCTTCCTCTAGCGCATCTGAGACAGCCTCCATTTTTTCCTCCAGGTTGTTTGTGCGCTGGGCTAAATCTTGTAACTGGGATGAGATACCCTGCATAGCGGTTCTGAGTTCCTCTCTAAAGGTCTCCTGCAGTGATCTCGTGAGGGCAGCCGTTGAGATCATCGCATCCGATTGTGGGGGAATGTCATCCTGCTCTGCGCTCCCGTCGCCTTGGGTTGCAGAGGTTATTGGAGGATTAGCTGCTCCAGCCATTTTGGATGGGGTGCCGCTCATAAGTAGATCTGAAATGGTGCGGCCTGCTGGCTGTGTCGTGCTTCCCTTTTTTGGCATTGCAGATCGTCTCACTCTCAAAGATACGCTGTCCCCGGGGAGGGAGAATATTTACTGTGCTCCGGTCGCTGGAAAGGGTTAAATGGGGTCCGACGGGTAGCAGAGCTCAGCACAACATATCTGTCATTGCTGGACCCCGCGCATGCGCCCCGTCAATACAGTCTTATCACCTAATTCACTTCACTTAGTTGTGGGACAGGTTATATGTGAGGGGTAGTAGTGCAGTCTGAAAGCTTATGTTACCAAGCTTAATTTTATCAGCCCCAGTTATAAGTTGCAGCCTGCTGCTTTCTGCAGCTAAGAGGTGCCGCGTTTTAAGGGCGTCAGCAGTGCTCTACGGGCCTCAGGTCTTATATGGCTTGTGACCCAACTACTAGTGTCTCTTGGAGGGGAACTTATCGCCCCTACTGCCGATGATCGTGTTCCCGGTGATCGCAGGGTTCTCTTCCCTCCCGAGCCCGCTCACCCCCGCAGAGGAAGGTGCCTGGTTACCTTTTGCAGAGGAGCGGGAGATGAAGCGTGGGAACGCCGGGGTTAATAGATACTGGCGTGATAGTTCCGTAGCTGCTGGACGATGGCAGACCCGTGAGCCCTCTGGGATGATAAGATCTTTACCTCTCACCGCCAGTATCCCCTCTGGTTAGCTGTTCAGGGGTCAAACCAGGGCTCTGGCGGCGCAGTATAATCTCTCCAGACCGATGCTGCTCCCAGGGCTGTGTGACGTCACTGTGGAGGAGCTGTTCCCGCTCCTGCTTTTAATGGCGGCGATTGGCGCCAAAATACAGGCTCAAGGGTGGGGGAGGAAGAACAGGGACTGCTCCTGCTATAATGCCCCGCAAGCCTCCGCTCTTCACCTACGTCCGGCAGGGTTCGGGCAGAGGAGGTGGGAGTGAGGGGATGATAGGGACGGGCGGCGTGGTAGTCTCTCCTGGGTGAGTGATCCGGACCGCCGTTACCTCTGTGCGCTGCCTGCTGGGGTGTGCGCGGTCTCCCCCCGCGCCGCCACTGCTCTCCGACTCACCGGACCAGCCGCTCAGCGCCGCGATCCCCCTCCCTGCCTCACTGCTCCGTGACCGCTCTGGGGCTCTGCTGTGTGCCGCTCCTCCGCTGCAGGGGCTCCCTCACTGCCGGGCTGCAGGAGGGATCTGTGATGGCGCCGTCCGTCTGTGGTGCTGCGTGCTCCCGCCGGCGCCTTCTCTCGGCGCTGAAGTTAGGCTGAGTCTGTTTGGAGACTCCCAGGGCTCACAATCGCCGGGTTCCCCGGGGCTTTGACACGGTTATGGGGTCCCCAAGTGTAGAAATCCAGGGAGCTCGTGTCACCCACGTCTGCTCCGCTCGAGCTCCAGGCCACGCCCCCCTCCCCTTACATGTTTGATTGGATTCAGATCAGGAGACATACTTGGCCACTGAATAACTCCTACACTCTTCTTCAGTAATGCAACAGTGGCCTATCATGTTTGCTTTGGATCATTTTCATGTTAGAAAAGTGCACGTCTTCGAAGGGAACAGAGTAATGGAGGAATCGCTTTCAATATAAAGTAGTACATTTGTGATTTCAAGATACCATTGATGAAATGTAGCTCCCAGACAACAGCAGCACCCATAAGGACCCCACATAAGGATAGTGCAACCAGTATGTTTCACCGTAAGCTTCATGCATTTTTCTTTGTACTTCTCACCTTTGAGACATCATACAGTTTTGAAGCTATCTACTATATAATTGTCTAACGGTCACTTCCGTCTTTCTGTCCCTCTGTCTGTCTGTCACGGATATTCATTGGTCACGGCCTCTGTCTGTCAAGGAAATCCAAGTCACTGATTGGCCATGGAAAAAAGCCACGACCAATCAGTGACGGGCACAGTCCGGAAGAAAATGGCTGCTCCTTACACCAGCCACCGCTAACACAGGGTTAATACCAGCGGTAACGGCCTGCGTTATGCCATGGGTAACTCACTCTGTTACCTCCGCTATTAACCCTGTGTGTCCTCAACTTTTTACTATTGATGCTGCCTGTGCGGCATCAATAGTAAAAAATCTAATGTTAAAAATAATAAAAAAAAACAAAAAACCTGCTATACTCACCCTCCGTAGTCCGCCGAGCCACTCGCGCCGGCCGCCATGTTCCGTTCCCGGCAATGCATTGCGAAATTACCAAGAAGACTTAGCGGCCTCGCGAGACCGCTAAGTCATCTGGGTAATTTCACAATGCATCCTGGGAACGGAAGATGGCGGCAGTCGCGCGCTTATCGCCTACGCCAGATCTGAAGGTGAGTATGTTACAACTACAAGGGGCCCTCGGATCCGAAGGTGAGTATGTTTATTGTTTATTTTTTAACCTGTGACATACGTGGCTGGACAATATACTATGTCACTGTGCAATATACTACGTCACTGGGCAATATACTACGAGACTGGGCAATATACTATGTGGCTGGGCAATATACTACGTCACTGGGCAATATACTACATGGCTGGGCAATATACTACGTGACTGGGCAATATACTACGTGACTGGGCAACATGCTATGTGGCTGGGCAATATACTACGTGGCTGGCCAATATACTACGTGACTGTGCAATATACTACGTGGCTGGGCAATATACTATGTGGCTGGGCAATATACTATATGGCTGGGCAATATACTATGTGGGCTGGGCAATATACTATATGGCTCTGTGCTGTATACTATGTAGCTCTGTGCTGTATACTATGTCACTGTGCAATATACTACGTCGCTGTGCAATATACTACATGGCTCTGTGCTGTATACTATGTGGCTGGGCAATATACTACGTCACTGGGCAATATACTACATGGCTGGGCAATATACTACGTGACTGGGCAATATACTACGTGACTGGGCAACATGCTACGTGACTGGGCAATATACTACGTGGCTGGGCAATAAACTACGTGGCTGGGCAATATACTACGTCACTGGGCAATATACTACGGGCAGGGCAATATACTACGTGGCTCTGTGCTGTATACTACGTCGCTGTGCAATATACTATGTCACTGGGCAATATACTACGTAGCTGGGCAATATACTACGTGGCTGAACAACATACTACGTGACTGGGCAATATACTACGTGGCTCTGTGCTGTATACTACGTGGCTGCGCAATATACAACATAGCTGGGCAATATACTACGTGGCTGGGCAATATACTACGTCACTGGGCAATATACTATGTGACTGGGCAATATAATACGTGGCTGGCCCTCCCACCACATGTTTAATGTTCCTTTGTGGTCGGGTACTCCCGGATTTCCCCATGGACACTGTTGTGAATTCTGTGGCAGAGCTCCCTCCTGTGGTCACAAGTGGTACTTCGGCTGATTCTCTCTGTGAGCTTCCGTTGGTGGAGGAAAGTGGTACTGCGGCTTCTGAGTTTCCTTCCTCAGGTGATGTGGTGAAGTCGTTAGGTGCTGCTCTATTTAACTCCACCTAGTGCTTTGATCCTGGCCTCCAGTCAATGTTCTAGTATTGGACCTGTTTCCTCCTGGATTGTTCCTGTGGCCTGCTGCTCTGCATAGCTAAGTTCTGCTTTGCTATTTTGTTTGCTGTTTTTTTCTGTCCAGCTTGTCTATTTGTTTTTTCCTGCTTGCTGGAAGCTCTGGGACGCAGAGGGTGTACCTCCGTGCCGTTAGTTCGGTACGGAGGGTCTTTTTGCCCCCTTTGCGTGGTTTTTGTAGGTTTTTGTGTTGACCGCAAAGTTACCTTTCCTATCCTCGCTCTGTTCAGAAAGTCGGGCCTCACTTTGCTAAATCTATTTCATCTCTACGTTTGTCTTTTCATCTTAACTCACAGTCATTATATGTGGGGGCTGCCTTTTCCTTTGGGGTATTTCTCTGAGGCAAGGTAGGCTTATTTTCTATCTTTAGGCTAGCTAGTTTCTCAGGCTGTGCCGAGTTGCATAGGGAGCGTTAGGCGCAATCCACGGCTGCCTCTAGTGTGGTTGGAGAGGATTAGGGATTGCGGTCAGCAGAGTTCCCACGTCTCAGAGCTCGTTCTATGTTTTTGGGTTATTGTCAGGTCACTGTATGTGCTCTGACCTCTATGTCCATTGTGGTACTGAATTACCTTATCATAACAGGACACCCATCACCTCCACTTTCCATCGTCTGGGGTTGTCCCTGGCAAAAAGGGACCCACAGACCAAAGTCACTCTGCTCCCCGAGTCCAGGAAAGCCTCCATTTGGTGCCCGTTCACATGTACCTGGCACTTATGGGACTCGCTGTCGGCAGAGCCAGTAGTGGCCATACAGACTGTCAGGGCATACATAGACACCCGGCAAGCATACCTGCAGTCCATGGGCTTAGATATCAGGGGACAGTTGACGGCCACATGTTCGGGCTCTCTGCACCACCAACACTTAATTGCTGCAAATTGCTACAACACGATTACACCTTGGAACCGCTCTAGAGAAACATAACCCCTGTCACCCTCACTTTGGGTTACCCCCTCATAACCTTGGTCCTGGTTAGCCCCAACAGTGGTTTGTGGACCTTTCTCATGCTCCTGGGCTGGGGAGTCGTGACATTTCAGCTGACATGGAGCAGAGTCCCGTACAACGTCCTGAGTGGCTGTATACTGCTCAATCCATTTTACCAGCTGGTCCAGAGTGCCCTGGTCCCCTTGCCCCACCCAACACTGCATGGCGGCCGGCAAAGTCCTCTCCAGCCGGTCGACCACCACCCTTTCTACTATTTTGGCTGGGGTTAAAGACTCAGGCTGAGGCCATTCCTCCACCAACTGCAATAAGTCATACGCCGGAGACCTGGCAGGACAAGACACTGCAAAGGACCACTGGTACACTGATTGCCCCTTACCTTAGGGGACTCTTCTTTACACTGCTAATGCTCCAGTTGTTGCTGCTGCAGCTCCTCTTGCTGCTGCTGGAATTGCAGTGCCTCTTGCAGCTACTGCTGGAACTGCAGCTGCCATGCCTCTTGCTGCAGCGCTTCTTGCTTCTGAGGCTGCTGAAGGGGGACCATCTGTTCCAAAAGCTCCTCTATTTTTCCAGCAGGCTTGAGCTGTAGCAATGCTTACGGATATGCAGCACGCTTTGTCGTATGCTTCAGTTCACACTGCCTGCATTCTCCACCATATGTAGTGCAGCGATAGAACACTTACGCAGTGATGAAGTAGTGACCCAGCACAGTTCAAACAAAAATGCTCCTTAATGCATTTACTTCACAGCTTTAAATTACCAAATTCACAAAAACACAGCATTAATGTCCAACTCACAGCTCTACCTAGTAAACGATATCCTCTGGATCCCAGCCGGGAACCATATCCTCCAGATTACTGTCCCTAAATGTGCCGGTCCACCTCTGATCGGTTGCCGTGAGCGACTGCACCATTGTGAATGCTGCGGATGCCATGAGTTTGCTCTGCTGGGCTCTGCTTTACTCTCACACAGATCTGAGCTTTTGCAGAGCTGTCTGATTTGCTTGCTGCAAACTCCACTCTGATGCTGGCACACCCAAACCCTTTACTGCAGTGATTTTTAAACTGGAATCTGTGACCTTAGGCCATCTGTAAGACCCAGTCTGGAGGAAATGGACCATCCCCACTTCCTTCCTACAGTTCGTTTAAAAAATAAATGCCCCTACCGGCTTTAAACCCAGGCCAGATAGCTTGACCAGGTCCACGCTTACTTTTATTTTGCCCTGTGACTCACAGGTGTCCTGCTGTGACCACAAGGCACTCCAGCTGGTCAAATAGGGCTCTGTCTGCATCCTAGGGAGAACACACAATGACCTCCTACATGTGACACCGGTCACTGCCTCAACCATCCTTGTATGCATGGATCCTTATTCCCAACCCTGTCTGCATGGCTCCTTATTCCCATCCCTGTATGAATGGCTCATGATTACCATCCTTGTATGCATGGCTCCTTATTCCCATCCTTGTATGCATGGCTCCTTATTCCCATCCTTGTATGCATAGCTCTTTATTCCCATCCTTGTCTGCATATTTCCTCATCCCCATCCTTGTATGTATGACCCCCATGACAAAAGCATAAAAAAACAATCCTACTTATTGTCCCTGTGCACCCTCGGAGCATCTCGTTCCGGCTTCCAGCAGCTCCTGCGGCTGGACAATCACGTGTCCCCACTCATTAAGGTAATGAATGTTCACCTCTCTCCAGCCTATGGGAGTGGAGAAAGGTGAATATTCATTACCTTAATGAATGGGCACCCATGAGAGCCTGGCAGCTGCAGAAAGCTGGTGGCTGCCACTTTAACTGTACATGCACTTTAAGAGAAATGAATATTCATTGCCAGTGCAGTGAATATTCATTTCTCTTTAGCAGCGGGCACAGGCTTTAGCCGCAGCCACTGGCTCCTGCCTCCTGTGACCCGCTGCTCTGCTGCTTCCCCTCCCTATCCCATAAACTGGGACAATGACTTGTATACAAGCTGAGGGGGGCATTTTCATCACCCAAAAAATGTGCTGAAAAACTCGGCTTATACACGAGTATATACGGTAATTAAATTACATTTTATTGTATGAGATAGGTATTTGATCACCTGCCAACCAACAATAATTCTGGCTCTCACAGACCTGTTAGTATTTCTTTAAGAATTCCTCCTACTCTGTACTCATTACATGTATTAATTGCACCTGTTTGAGTTTGTGAACAGTTGTGTTTTATACAGATGATAAGTTTAATAAATCATGCTCCAATCTCTTCAACATGGCCAAGAAGAAAAGAGCTGTCTAAGGACATCAGGGACAACATTGTAGACCTGCACAAGGATGGTATTGGCTACAGGACAATAGGCAAGTAGCTTGGTATGCCCTCTTTTCTACACACTATGATATATGCAGTGTTAGAGCTACTTACCTATATTTAAGTCAGTCAGTTTCCAAAAGCAGAAGGGCCTTCGCACCCTTGACCATCCCAAGACAGTAGTCATGACCAGTACATAGGTCACTGGCTGAGAAAAAAAAAGTAGAAATGAGAGCTGAGCTGTTTGTCACAGGCTCTGCAGACCCTACAGCTGCCATGTCCCATCTCATCCTCTGGTCTCAGTTCCTACTGCCTCTAGTCACAAAGTGAGATGGAAGGCCATGGTTTACACATAACAGATTCTTTTTTTATTTATAGGCAGTTGTGAAAAAGGGACAATGCTATCATGCAGTTGGGGTTGGGGGAAATACAGTGTTGAGAAATAAAACAGCTGAGGTACCTACATGTTTAAACTCTGGGCAACTGCAGTCTCTGTTTCCAAGGACTGTGTAACAACTCTTCTGGCATCACGGCATGGCCTCTCATCTCTCACACTATCTTACCCACTGCTCCAGGCCATGATGTGGTTTCTGTTTCTTGCCAGCTCCATATTCTGTTCCTCTGCTCTCTGCATGCTTCCTGGCTGTGTGCTTAAAGGGGCGGCGCCTGAACTCTCTGGTTCTTTTAGGAATCAGATGCACCTGTCTAATC
The DNA here is from genome assembly GCF_032444005.1 of Ranitomeya imitator. Classification (NCBI taxonomy): domain Eukaryota; kingdom Metazoa; phylum Chordata; class Amphibia; order Anura; family Dendrobatidae; genus Ranitomeya; species Ranitomeya imitator. The sequence goes on from NC_091286.1 coordinate 305,249,082, forward strand.
TGTTCCTGACCAATTATCAAGAGGCCTCCAGTATTTAGTGCAGCTCCACCCAGTGGACTGGGCCTGTGCAATGTGTATACTCAGTTAGTGTTTAGCTTCTGAGTTTGCCAGGCCTTGCTCTGTGTTACTCCCTCTCTATAGGCTTTTCTCAGTGTTCTTGCCTTGATCTTGTTGTCCGCCCTCCAGGAGGCAGAATATCCTGGTCCCTGTGTCTTTGTTCTTGTGCCTTGTCTGTACTTTGTCCTACCTCTGTCTCCTTGTCTGTGGGTTCTCTCCCTGCTGTGTCTTTCCTTATGTCCTCTCTGTTTGCTTGTGCTCCGCACTCTTGCGGCTTTGCCTGTGTTCCGCTCTCTTGCAGCTTTGCCTCTACTCCGCACATCTGTGGTTCTGCTCTGTTCTTCTCTGCTCAGCTTCTGCTGCTGCAGTAATCTCTTGCTGCAGCTCCTCTCTGCATTCCTTGCAGTTCTGCTCTGCTTTGCTGCTGCAGAAACCTCTTGGTGCAGCTCTTCTCAAAATTCCTTGTGGCTCTGCTCTGCTTAGTTTCTGCGGTTGCAGTAATCTCTTGCTGCAGCTCCTCTTTGCATTCCTTGTGGCTCTGCTCTGCTTTGCTGCTGCAAAAATCTCTTGCTGCAGCTCCTCTCCATATTCGTTGTGGTTCCGCTCTGCTTAGCTTTTATTGCTGCGCTATCTCTTGCTGCTCTACTGCTCCTATCTGCAGCCTTGCGGTTCTCTTCCTGTGTGAACAGGTCCCAACCTGTTCCTGCATTCTCCTTTCCTTCTGGCTTGTTTACTTTCCTGCACCTCCTGTGTGGGTCATTTCGCTATGCATCACTGGGAACCGTAGCATCGGGAAGGCTGTGGGGGCCACGCGGGACGCCGGAAGTTAAGAATATAACGAATTTTTATTTTTTTTAATTATTTTTAACAATATATCTTTTTTACTATTGATGCTGCATAGGCAGCATCAATAGTAAAAAGAGAGAGAGAGAATTTCCCTGATGGGAAATTCTTCTGCACATGCTCAGTTTGAAAAGACGCATCCATCGGTGGACTCCTGCCTTTCACAGTCAGCGACGGATCCTGCGTCCATAGGCTTTCATTATAGCCAACGACGGACAGTGCAGGAACCATCACTGAGTAATTTTCCAACGCACAGAAAAAACGGTCCTCTGTGCATTGTCTCCACCCGAAGGACATCAATTTTTACGATGGATCCAGTACATGACGGATGAAACGTGTGGCCATTAGTGTTGAGCGATACCGTCCGATACTTGAAAGTATCGGTATCGGATAGTATCGGCCGATACCCGAAAAATATCGGATATCGCCGATACCGATATCCGATACCAATACAAGTCAATGGGACACCAAGTATCGGAAGGTATCCTGATGGTTCCCAGGGTCTGAAGGAGAGGAAACTCTCCTTCAGGCCCTGGGATCCATATTAATGTGTAAAATAAAGAATAAAAAAAAAAAATATTGATATATTCACCTCTCCGGCGGCCCCTGGACATCACGCTGGTAACTGGCAGGCTTCTTTGTTTAAAATGAGCGCGTTTAGGACCTGCGAATGATGTCGCGGCTTCTGATTGGTCGCGTGCCGCTCATGTGACCGCCACGCGACCAATCAGAAGCCGCGACGTCATTCGCAGGTCCTAAATTCCTATAATTAGGAGTTTAGTGAATGAGAATGACGTCGCGGCTTCTGATTGGTCGTATGGCGGTCACATGAGCGGCACGCGACCAATCAGAAGTCGCGACGTCATTCGCAGGTCCTAAACGCGCTCATTTTAAACAAAGAAGCCTGCCGGTTACCAGCGTGATGTCCAGGGGCCGCCGGAGAGGTGAATATATCAATATTTTTTATTTTAATTCTTTATTTTACACATCCCTATGGATCCGATACCGATACCCGATACCACAAAAGTATCGGATCTCGGTATCGGAATTCCGATACCGCAAGTATCGGCCGATACCCGATACTTGCGGTATCGGAATGCTCAACACTAGTGGCCATCCATCAGAATCCGTCGCTAATACAAGTCTATGAGAAAAAACGGATCCAGCAGCACCATTTGCTGGATCCATTTTTTTTTCACAAAATGACTGATTGTGATGGAAAAAGAAAGACGGAAGTGTGAAAGAGGCCTAAGTGTGAGTCTCTCCCTTCCTGCATGGGCTTGAGTCTCCTGCCGAAACCCTCCTAGCGATGATACCAACAGTAGCAGAAGATGCAGGGACTCGTGATGGCATCATTTGCAGCATGCAGCAGAGCGGGTGGCAATGCCGCTTTCCTAGATGGACCAAGCCTTTTAGTAGTTGTTTGGGCCCCCTTCCATTGGCAATATGCCTGATCCTGCTTTGAATGATGCTTTTTGGACTATTTTTTAATTTGAAGAAAAAAAGAAAATTCTATCAACATGCTGTATTATTACATGGGCTGTTAGTTACTACAAGATTACTATCTGTTTCTATGTTGAGATCATTCTAACATTACTAAGACTGTGTTTCTGTTCTTGAAACAAGATGAATAGTCTTTGGAGACCTCAAAGTATTATGGTGTTTTTCTGGGAAATATGAGGTTTTTCCGTATTGCGCTTCATGGAAAATCAATTTGCTCAAATCAAATTTTTGTTAAAAATTTGTTGATCATACCTAATCATCATTCATAGCCTCATGTGAAGATAAATTTAATGTCAAAGATAATATATCCTTCCATATATAGGCATAGTTATTTAAAAGAAAACATTTTTATTTAGAAGTAAATAATAAAACTAGCAGCTCTAAAGATTTTGCATAAAAACAAATTTCAATGTATTTTATTGTAATAATTTTTGCATATTATATGTCCTTCTAACTTGTATATTATACTTAAATACTGATCATATTATATATCAAGAATTTTCAGCACCACGGACAGTGGCATTTTTATACCATAAAATTGTAATAGTAAGGTGTCAAATTGCTGAATGAAAGTACCGGAACTTTCCACATGTAATGACTACATATGTAGCGCCATATCTTGCGCTGTGCCTTGAGCAATACAGGTTCAGTTTGCATCTGGTAATACAGGCACTGAGACAACTGCACCATATGTTTGCTCAAAAAAAGCCCATTGAACAGGACGCTGGAACTTATCTGAAATGAGCTGACATGCACTGTGTTGATTTATTACACTACAGTATTAAAGGGGCTGCTTTGAGAATAGAAAACATATTTCCCTTTTGCATTGCTATACTCTTATCTTAATATTGATATGCTATACTTTGTTGAAGGCATCTATTATTACTTCTGGATCTAAACGTGAAATATATTTGAGAATTATTGTGGTGTCGTGTCTGTATGGATAAGCCTTTATAGTTAAATATGTGTGCTTGAAGGCTGGAAATCAAGAGTAAATCTATAATCAAGCTATGTTTCGTAATAGCTTTTTTTTGTTGTGAAGAAAACAACTACATTTATGGTGGAACAATAATTTTACAAGCTAGCATAATATGATAATCTATTCTAAGCATCAGCTACTGTACTTTCTAAAGTAACTGAAAGTTCTGTATTTTGTGCCAGTTGTTGTACGTCTGGGGTTTTATGATGCCTTTTATGAACCAAAAAGAGATTTCTTTTAGCCTCCCTCTACAACATTACAGCTCCAAGTTGTTTGGAGATATTATACAGCACCCAGAAGAGTCTATTGGACTTTACTGTACCCCTGAAAACGTCAAATTTCATCTAATGCTAGACTACAAAGATTTATTAATTGAGAGAATATCCTTGTAATACCGCCCAAAATGGAAGCAGCAAATGGCAGCACAAGTAATTTCTACATGTGACGCCAGTCACAACTCACGGACAGGCGATGAGGAAGAGGAAGAGAAGTCAGACATTCTGGGGTCAGTAGCAAGAGAGAATGTAGTAAACCAAGGGAAAAGACTAATGCATAAGTCAGGTCACATTCCAAGGACAGAGCAGCAGAGAGATAGCTGATAAGCAAAGGGATAATAACACACAGGTAGTCAGAACACGGGTCCAAAGGTCAGCAGCAGATCAGAAGCAAAGGGGCAATAACAAACAGGCAGTCAGAACACTGTCCAAATATCAGCAACAGATCAGAAGCAAAGGCATACTAATAATCAGGTAGTCAGAACACAGTCCAAATGTCAGAAGCAGATCAGAAGCAAAGGGGCAATAACAACCAGGTAGTCAGAACACTATCCAAAGTTTAGCAGCAGATCAGAAGCAAAGGCATACTAATAATCAGGTAGTCAGAATACAGTCCAAAGGTCAGAAGCAGATCAGAAGCAAAGGGGCAATAATAACAAACAGGTAGTCAGAACACTATCCAAAGTTTAGCAGCAGATCAGAAGCAAAGGCATACTAAAAAACGGGTAGTCAGAACATGGTCCAAAGATGAGCAGCAGATCAGAAGCAAAGGCATAATAACAAACGGGTAGTCAGAACACAGTCCAAAGGTTAGCAGCAGATCAGAAGCAAAAGAGCAATAACAAACAGGTAGTCAGAACACGGTCCAAAGATGAGCTGTAGATTTAAAGCAAAGTTCCAATAACAAACGGGTAGTCAGAACACAATCCAAATGTCAACAATAGATCAGAAGCAAAGGGGCAATAACAATCAGGTAGTCAGAAATCTGTCCAAATGTCAACAACAGATCAGAAGCAAAGGCATGCTAACAAATGGGTAGTCAGAACATGGTCCAAAGATGAGCAGCAGATCAGAAGAAAAGGCATACTAACAAACGGGTAGTCAGAACACAGTCCAAAGGTTAGCAGCAGATCAGAAGCAAAAGGACAATAACAAACAGGTGGTCAGAATATGGTCCAAAGGTCAGCAGCAGTAGATCAGAACTGATAGCACAGGAATCAGGCAAACACACCAGGAAGCATAGGCTTTTGACTGGCAGTTATCTGGGCCAGACTTTTCACCTAAATAGCAGGGCAATTACTAAGGACAAGGAGCACCTATGGAATTCTCTGCACCTCCCAGTCTCAGATAGGTAAACTGAGCTGTCAATCAAAGCATTGACAACTCAGTACAACCTAGCACATGATAGGATGACAAAGTTGTCCTTCACTGAGTCCCAGACCCTCTGAGATGAGGAATCGTGACACTACAACCATAGAGTATGTTCATAGGCTCTGCCTTGTTCATACTATTGTTTTACTAAGATTTCTTATACTGATTATGCAAAGAAGTAATCAAATACAATGAATATGGAAACAGAGGGCTATCACTCAACTAAGGAAGTTGGATGGTGCTAGTAAGAAGGGACTGATTGTCCCAATAGTCAATGGTTCCAAAAAATACTGCACTCGTCAAAAATGAAGTTTTATGCTCAAAAATGTAATTTCATTTGCAACAAGTGATTTGTAGTGACAAACAGAACTCCATGCTCAGACACGGAAGTGTCAGCACCTGCAGCTGTACCGCCACCGATTGGCGGCTGCCTTATACCTCACAGACTGGCCATACTTCTTATGCATCACTAGGGGACACAGTAGCATATGTTCCCTGCACAGTGCGACTATGTGACCAAGGCCACTAAATTGGCCGAAACATTTTGCTTGTCACTACAAATCACTTGTTGCAAATAAAATTACACTATTAAGCATAAAACTTCATTTTTGATGAGTGCAGTATTTTTCGGAATCAGTAATCAAATACAAAGCATGGATTGAGATATAGATTGGTAATTATTCAGTACTATCACTGGTGATCCCATAATCTGACTGCGTCAAAACAGACAGCTACAACAGTTTTATCTGAAAAAAAGATGTCATGACTTTTCTTTTTTTTACATTTTAAGTTAAAGGGAATCTGTCAGCAGGTTTTAGGTACCTAACCCGAGAGCAGCCTGATCTTTTTAAAGATAAACTGAATCCAACAATATATCCCTCAGTTTACAGGGTGCAGTGGTTCTGACATAATCAGAGTTCTCAGATGTAACATGAAACAGAGCAGAGAAAGCCAACCCTGCTCCCACCAGGCCCTGTATGTATATTATGTATTGACAGCGAGCTGCATATCACAGTAGGGGTGAAGTCGGATGTCTGCTCCTTTGCCAGCTAGACAAAGCAATAATAATGTCCTGGTGATAAACCCTTCACTGTGAGTAAATAACAGCATGCAGCTTAATATGTGACACAACAACAAATTCTATGTTTTAAACCCTACCTCATGCTGCTCTCAGATTACATAGCAACAATCTGCTATCATATTTCTTTTGATAGAAGCCTTGAATATTTTTAGGTGGCCATATGCTATGTTTCTACAATAAACACAAATTACAAACATTTATTTAGAGATTATTTAGGCTTGAAATACATATGCTCTTCACTGAATTCACTCTCTTTACCCTCTAAAGGACTTATTACTAATGGAATTAAATTGCCATTCATATTTGCATGTATTGTAGGATTGTATTGGGTACAGCAAAAACAGAAACAAAGAATCAGTGCTCCAACTGCAGTATAAAGCAATCCTCACCTGCAGTATTTTTTCATAATCCAAGCAAAAGCTATGGGATTTAAGAAACCTCATGCGCTTTTTTTTTGCGTGAATGAATTTGTGCAGTGTTTTTGAAAATCTGCAGCATGTCAATTCTTTCAGCATTTTTGCTGCATTTTTGGTGATTAAAACAAGCTTTATGAACATATACTGCAGACAAATGACACATGTAATCAGCCTTAAAAAAATGCAGCTATTTGCTTTGTTTTATACACAATGTTTTTACTGGCAAGAGTGAAGGTTTTGCCAGCAGAAACAAAATGGGGCAAAAATGTCATACATATAGTATTCTATTTATCGCTCATAAAAACAGTACACTAAATGTTATTACAAGGCAATGAAATAATGTTTGCAGCAATATTCACTGCATTAGACCATGTAAGGAGCTGTGTCACTTCCCAAGCGCTGTTCAGATACTGAACAGCTAAAATGGAGCAAAATGGAGTCTATCATTGGACACAATTCAAAGTGATTTCATGAAGGCATTTAACCTGTGGGTTATTAAGGGATGTCAGTAGTGATGAAGGAATCTGCTGACATTCAAAATCTTTGGCTTATTCGAGAACCTTGTGCAGCGCCCCAGAGATTTGGTCGTTGCAGTATGACACTCTGCCACTAAGGGGAGTGATGGTACGTCTGATGGCACTAAAGGAGTTCTACTGACCAGGTATCACCAGAACACATTACACTTCACACTCCGGCCACTAGAGGGAGAAAAAGGCTTTATTTATTGGGCCACTCCTCACACTGGTAAAACTAGGGGTTGGGGAGGATGTTAGTTAGAAGCTGACTGGGTTGGATTCAGGCAACATCCCGTGGCAGGGGGTGTTGCAGGGAGAAGACACAGGGGGTCCCTGCCAGGCGTGGGAACCTGGCAGGTGCCTAGCGAACAGAGCAGAACGTAACGGAACCGCGCCTGCACTACCTTGCGGCGATATCCTAAGAAAGAGACACGAAGGGAAGGATATTGTGGAACAGTGTAAACGAGATCAAGCACAAAGGAGTAACAGTAGGAGTCGTGCCGTGAGACCGATGCAACATCCTACTGAGGTGCGTAGCCGGTGGCCGGAACACCGCAGGAGTAACTGACTCTAGGCCTTACTTCGAACTCCGCAGGACAGTTAATTATAGGTTGGCTGTCTACCTTAAATTTCCTACAAAGACATAGGGGGCAACAGTGGGAGAGGGGCGTCTCTAGGGTCCCGGAAGACCTCCAGGCCTTCCCGTCATATGGGTGCGTCCTAGCCAAAACATACTGGGGGACGAGAAACTAGTAACATCTGGAACTAAAGAAAGAGAGAGAGCTGTAGAGAACGAACGAACGAGAACAGCAGTTGTGAGGATTATTCCGAATGCTCAGCAGGGTAGGACTACAACACACAGGCGCTAGTGGTAGGCAACGATTTCCATCTGCGAAGGAAACTCTGGAAGTGCCCATCGGACCGGCCGGTCTCAGACAGCCCTGTTAAACGTGCTCTGGATTGGGGATCCTGAAGTCTACAGTAAAGAGGTAAAGAGACTGCAACCTTGTGTCCTCGTTATTGACTACACCTCACACCATCACCATCCACCTTACTGGGAAGCCCTGGGGACATACTTCACCTGTGGGAAGGTATACCATCCAGCTGCCATTCCATCACCCCAGCGGACCCCACAGCAGCGTCGGTCACTCTGACCGAACACCACAGGTGGCGTCACACACCCCTGACAGACTGCACCACCTTTATTGGACGCCCCTTAGCAGGGTCGCGGACCGGATCTAGCCACCGTGACAACCTCAGAACCGAACCAGAGAGGCCCGGTAATGAGAACTCGTTGCCCTGTGTCTGGGGGCGCTCCACTTGCATATTTAGTTTCTTCCCCTGCATGGCAGAAAATGCCGGGTAGTAGAATAAAAGATCCTACAAGATAACGAAGATGGCCCATTGCAGACCACACTGGTGAGTGGACTGAAGAAGATAACCAGACTCAAGCAGAGGTGCTTGGTACACAGATGAGGAGAGGGTGAGTACAATTTGTTTAACCCCTTCCAATAATGAAAGCATTTTAAATATTTGGGTGGGGGTTTTACATATGCTAGATAAACACATTTCACTCTATTCATTGCAACGGATGAAATCCACCGTGAAAGGCTACAGTAATAACATGCAGATTACAAAACACCCAGCATATCCTGAATTCTGAGAAGATTTGTTTGCTGCGCGTTGGTGGAGATTTCACAATCCAATACAGTCCAATCTGTGTTGTATCGTACATTGCAGTTGATTTTCAGTGAACCTGGAAAAATCTGCATCAATTCAACAAATATGAATGTGAACTAAGTCAATTTTTAAATGTGGAGCTGTGAGAATTGCAGCAGTATTTTTGTGTCTGCGTCTACCTTCTCCCTCCTCCTCTCCCTTCCAAAAAAACTTTATGAGCACAGGACATTATCTCTTATCTGAGTTATGGGATATTCTGTGTTCACTAAAGAGAGATTTTACCTGTGAATTGAGAAAATTGAAAATGAAAGATCAGTCCAGGAGGAGAAAGAAGCGGATTTCTCTGATAGGGTACATTACAAAGTTCCTTCTCTTCATGAGTATTATTGATTCATGAAAAAAGTAAATGATGTTTTCAATTTAACAGAACATCTGCACTATACAGTACGTCTAACTGCATTTTATTCTGCAGCAGAAGACTACAGTTTCACATACCCCATTTAGGTGTATTGAAACTTCTTTAGAAATTTCTGAAAGACGTCTGCTAGGTACTAAATCGCCTCAGTCCACCTCCTTTTCATATGATTTTCCTTCATTTTAAGCATATTATACATTTCAGTAATAAAAAAAGCTTCGCCATCTACCAAGGTAAAGCTAATCAAATGACAGAGAAACCATGCAAGGCCATACTGATTATATATATATACTAGCTATTGAACCCGTTCTACGCCCAGGTGGCGAACATTTATATTGGTATATGGTCTCCATCCTGGTATGTGCTGCTCCATCCTGCGTCCCCATCCTGTCATGTGCCATGTGCTGCTCCATCCTGCGTCCCCATACTGTCATGAGCTGCTACATCCTGCGCCCCCATCCTGTCATGTGCTGCTTCCATCCTGCACCCCCGTTCTGTCATGAGCTGTTCCATCCTGCGCCCCCATCCTGTCATGTGCTGCTGCCATCCTGCACCCCCGTTCTGTCATGTGCTGCCCTATTCTGTCATGTGCTGCTCCCATGCTGCACCCCCGTTCTGTCATGTGCTGCTCCCATCCTGCGCCACCGTTCTGTAATTTGCTGCTCCCATACATATACCCCATATGCTGCTCCATAAAGGTTGATGGCCCCCATAAGATGCTCCATAGTATATGCCCCGTATGCTGCTGCATTATGGTTGATGGCCCCCATAAGATGCTCCATAGTATATGCCCCGTTTGCTGCTCCATAAAGGTTTATGGCCCCCATAAGATGCTCCATAGTATATGCCTCATATGCTGCTCCATAAAGGTTTATGGCCCCCATAAGATGCTCCATAGTATATGCCCCATACACTGCTCCATAAAGGTTTATGGCCCCCATAAGATGCTCCATAGTATATGCCCCATACACTGCTCCATAAAGGTTTATGGCCCCCATAAGATGCTCCATAGTATATGCCCCATATACTGCTCCATAAATGTTGATGGCCCCATAAGATGCTTCATAGTATATGCCCCATATGCTGCTGCGATATATAAAAAAAAATAACATACTCACCTATCGTCGCTGGGCGCCGAGTGCTGGGGGGCCTGAGCAGGCGGGGACACTGGCGCGCTGTGGGGGTCAGGTGCCGGAGTTGCCGCTAGCTCAGGCCCCCGACACTTGCTATATTCACCTGTCTGTCCCGTTCCAGCGCTGCGTGCCGCTTCTTCCGGGTCCTCTGGCTGTGACTGTTCAGTCAGGGGGCGGCGCGCATTAAGCGCATCATCGCGTCCTCTGAACTGTGAATGTCACAGGCAGGGGACCCGGAAGATGGAGCGGCGCGCAGCGCTGGAACGAGACAGACAGGTGAATATAGCTCATACCCACCCTCCTGCCACGTCCCTGCTGCTCCGTTGGAGATCGCGGTGTGCGTTCAGTGCTTACGCATACTGCGATCTCCTGGGAGCATCACTCTGTGGGGTCCAGACTGCGCCTGCGCTTGCGCAGTTTATAAAGGCTTCGGACAGAGTGACGCTCCCAGCCTTATATTATATATATATATATATATATATATATATATATATATAAACCATAAAAATTGGAACAGCACAATGCTCACCGGTGGGTGCCTGGCCTCCTGGGCAAGATGGTCCACTCATCTGCCCATATGTATACAAAAAGACCGAATGAAGGCAGCACTCCAACTCCTCTTGAAGGTGAAAAAAATGTGACTTTATTGAACCCACATCTCTGTGCGACGTTTCGGCTCACACTGAGCCTTTTTCAAGGCTTGAAAAAGGCTCAGTGTGAGCCGAAACGTCGCACAGAGATGTGGGTTCAATAAAGTCACATTTTTTTCACCTTCAAGAGGAGTTGGAGTGCTGCCTTCATTCGATCTTTTTGTATATATATATATATATATATATATATATAGGGTACAAAGCTTTGCATGAGAAGAATATTGGTGTAGAATTCACCTTCCTGCAAATTCAGCACAAAGCTGTTCACGAATGTGTAAATTATAGTTAGCTGAGATCAATACCACTCTTTAGGATCCAGCAAGAGTTACAAGCTTAGAAACAATTTATGTAGTGAACTTTTAAAAAAATAAGTTAATACAATCATCAATGTTCATTTAATTTATTAATATTTCATTTTTACCCGCCTACTGATTTTTTTGGAATTCCTGAATTTTTTTATGTCATACTGACAGTATTTTTTTAATGCAATTATGCAGAGATCTTACAGATTTTTTTTCCCAATTTTTGAGTTTTTTTTTTTTTTTTTTTACGCCAACTGCTATGCAAACTTCCACCATCGGCATTACATATGAACAAGAACAAACTGCAAAAACGTGCTCGGTATATTCATCATGTTCAATTTCAGCCACCAAAATAATGGCTGTACAAAAGTAACTGATTATAAAAATATTAGAAACGGTTACAAAGCATATAACTACCAAGTTCGTGGCAAATACTTGACATGGATAACATTCATCCATAAATAATATATATTTCGATGATGTTAGTGTTGGAATCAATTTTCAGAGGTGTTCAGAAGGGCACAAGGGTTAGTTACTTCAATGTGGTCTCAAATGCAAAAAAAAATCCAATAATCTCTTACTACTTCTAGATTATCACAAGCCTCAGTCTCATTTACTGTAACACGTATGCAAACTCTGGGATTTCCCATGCTCCCTATTAGCTCACTGTATTTCTGATTTATAACCTTGCCTCTGCCACATTGATGATTAATGACAATTTAAGATGGTAATTAATGTTTTGCTGCTGAGAAATCTTAAATTCTAATTAAAGATCTGTCCCTGACATGGATTTACTATTCTAGTTAACGCCAGATCTCAAAGATGGAAACTTGGAAATGAACACTGCGCCTTTTAGGAATAGAATGAATGAAGAACCTCTTATACGTAGGGTTATGCAATGTAATATCCGGTATGTGGCATAATATGCATTCGATTCACAAAGTAATAAGAGTTTTAAAAAAAAAAAATAATTTGATTAGAATTTTCCAAAAAGTTAAAATAAGAGGATTACTTGGATCAGCAACCTACAATAAAAATCTGACATAAGGGCAGCCCAGATATAAGTGTTACTATCCGACATAGATCTAAATCATCATAATCACTAGAGATAAATTAGGGATCGTGAAGAAGACTTTTTTTGGTCTTTTTTTCTGGAATAATTAAAATACTATGACAATCAGCCTAACAGTGAAATTGCTGCTCACAGAACAAAAGACGGTAAGTAGTGAACAGAAATAGTGGACTAAATAGAAGGCAAGCTTTCACATGGAAACACAATGCAAGGCTATAGACCATTCATCAAGTTGTGAATACTGAGAACAGAGCTGTGGTTCTAGCTGTGGGATTAAAGCAGATTTAACACATCACTGTTATACAAACTGATGACTGAAAAGATAAGGGACTCCCTGGCTCCCTGTACAGCAGGGCATGGTGGCACCTCTGCCATGCAAAGCCTAAATGACATGCCAAGTGAGGTGGAAACAAAGGAGGAGTCTTGGTGGCTAGCTTAAGTCCAGTAACTCCCTCAGCCTTTTGTGTCTTAAGCAGACAGCATTTACAGGCACTGCGCCATCAGCTACTCGGTCTCTATATAGGTGTGTCTGACTAACAACCCTCCAGCACATCTTACCTTGCAAGTGTGGTCGTGTGACGGCGTTCAGTCTGGATGTTATGGAGGACGACCACATTAGCCGGGACCTACACACATCACAGTACACTACATGGGAGAGAAAAGAAAAGACTTGAGATGTGAATAGACAGGCACTCCCACTCTTACAAGCAATGCCCAGCACAAGTGAAGAATAGGATATGCTTCAAGAGTTTAATGTGGAGCAATACTGGGGCAGATGGAGCCTATTGCTACATCAATGTTCACTACTTATCTAAGCATGAGTGGGCTGGTTATAAGGGAATGGAAGAAAAGAATATAAGAAATATAAGAAATATCTATCACATATCTATCTATCTATCTATCACATATCTATCTATCTATCTATCTATCTATTTATTTATCTATCTATCTATCCCATATCTATCTATCTATCTATCTATTTATTTATCTATCTATCTATCCCATATCTATCTATCTATCTATCTATCTATCTATCTATCTATCTATCTATCTATCTATCTATCCCATATCTATCTATCTATCACATATCTATCTATCTATCTATCTATCTATCTATCTATCTATCTATCTATCTATCTATCTATGAGTCCAAAAACGATTAGAGGCAGCACACCATTGAGAATTGACGTTTTAAAGGTGCTAAATTTTAATAGCCCATTACGGTGATGTTTCGGCTCATGGAGAGCCTTTCTTGAGAATGGGCTATTAAAATTTAGCACCTTTAAAACTTCAATTCTCAATGGTGTGCTGCCTCTAAACTTTTTTGGACTCTTAGGACAAGGTTTGGTATATGCCTGGGGGGCTTTGCATCCTATTTTTGTTTTTGTGTTGCTCTTAATTCTCCTTCTATCTATCTATCTATCTATCTATCTATCTATCTATCTATCTATCTATCTATCTATCTATCTATCTATCTATCTATCTATCTATCTATCTATCTACAGTATATCTATATCTATCTATTTATCTATCTATCTATCTATCTATCTATCTATCGATCATCTATCTATCCCATATCTATCTATCATCTATCTATTCCATATCTATCTACCTATGATCTATCTATCCCATATCTACTGTATCTATCTGTTATCTATCTACAGCAGGCTACCTCAAAAGGTGCAAGCTAAAGGTTTAACAAAGGCCCTCACAGTCCCCTGATCTGAACATCATTGAAAATCTGTGGAGAGACCTTCAAATAGCAGTGCACGAAAGACGAACCAGGAATCTCACAGAGCTGGAAGAATTTTCCAAGGAAGAATGGATGAAAATCCCCTCAAGAAAGTGTCTTGAGTAGCTACAGAAGCATTTACAGGCTGTGATGCTTTCAAAAGTGGGTGCTACTGGGTACTAACCATCCAGGGTGCCCAAACTTTTGCATCAGCCCATTTTTGTTTTTGTAATTTTTAAAACAGAAAAGATAAATATATTTATTTTATTTTTTTCTAACATGCAAAGGAAATGTGTAATTTTAACTTTCAGCCACTTAGAGATCATTTTATCTTCAACTTTCTTAACTGTGCATACAATGACAGTCATTTTTACCATGGGTGCTAAAATTTTACATGCCACTGTAAATCCTCGTTGCTTTTTACTCTAATTAGCCGTAGCCAGGGGTCACACTTAATGTATGAAAAATTGGTCCGAGTCTCTTGGCAGAGAGTCGCACGAGTGTTCTCTGTATGGTCATCTGTGAGTAATCCACTTGCAATGTGATGATGCGAATTCCTCTCATCTATGTATCCGTATGTCATGCGTATGGCTTGAACTTTCTCGCTGACTAGCAAAATGGACATAAAATGGACAAATGGCCTGAATTGAATTAAAACCTAATCAAGAACCCTATTTATTGGCTCCTCAACAAATTCCACACTCACATCTTTGCATTAGAGTTCAAGCTGGTGTTTTGGTATTGCTGCTTTGTGTCAAACATGTCAGACAGGCTTACTTTCAACACAACTGAGAGGGTTCTTTTCCACTGGGTTTGGTACCAACATTTTGGTGAGCCTTAACCACTGATTGTAGATCAGAGGAGACGGAGATGAATGTGGGTACCTCCGCTTCTGAGGCAACGGCTGACTAAAGGGCATTTCCACCACCTGTATGCTTCCAATCATCCTGACTAGTGTTGAGCGATACCGTCCGATACTTGAAAGTATCGGTATCGGATAGTATTGGCCGATACCCGAAAAGTATCGGATATCGCCGATACCGATATCCGATACCAATACAAGTCAATGGGACACCAAGTATCGGAAGGTATCCTGATGGTTCCCAGGGTCTGAAGGAGAGGAAACTCTCCTTCAGGCCCTGGGATCCATATTAATGTGTAAAATAAAGAATTAAAATAAAAAATATTGATATATTCACCTCTCCGGCGGCCCCTGGACATCACCGCGGGTAACCGGTAGGCTTCTTTGTTTAAAATGAGCGCGTTTAGGACCTGAGGAATGACGTCGCGGCTTCTGATTGGTCGCGTGCCGCCCATGTGACCGCCACGCGACCAATCAGAAGCCGCGACGTCATTCCTCAGGTCCTAAATTCCTAGAATGAGGAGTTTAGTGCCTGAGAATGACGTCGCGGCTTCTGATTGGTCGCGTGGCGGTCACATGGGCGGCACGCGACCAATCAGAAGCCGCGACGTCATTCTCAGGTCCTAAACGCGCTCATTTTAAACAAAGAAGCCTGCCAGTTACCCGCAGTGATGTCCAGGGGCGGCCGGAGAGGTGAATATATCAATATTTGTTATTTTAATTCTTTATTTTACACCTCACTATGGATCCGATACCGATACCCGATACCACAAAAGTATCGGATCTCGGTATCGAAATTCCGATACCGCAAGTATCGGCCGATACCCGATACTTGCGGTATCGGAATGCTCAACACTAATCCTGACAAGATCTACCGGTATTGTCGGATGAGCATGCCCACATTTGACATTCTTATGGAGACTGTGCGCCCTGGGATCACCTTCAAGGACACCAAGATGTGCAAGTGTATTTCCGCAGAGGAGCGCATTTTACTTACATTAAGGTATGTATTCATCCTCTATGTTCCGGCTTTTTTTTTGTTCTAAATACACTGTTCCCTTCCTTTTGTTTGAATTGTTTGTGCCATTTTTTATAGTTTAATGGATTAATTATTTTTTGCCTTTGACATTCCCTGCTGTTTGGAATTTATATATGTTCCCTAGGCATTGCATAGTGTTGGCACTTGTTAAGCCAATGCCTTGCATGCAATGTCCATAACTTTTATGATCTCCTAAACCGTTAAGATGATTCATGGATATATCCTTTTCATTTTTTTTTTTTAAATTTCTATCCACTGGGCTCTCCGAGGTAGCAGTTCATCATGAGTTCTTAATTGAGAAATCCACCATCTCAGGCATTGTCCATTCTACGTACTCAGAAATATGGTCCCAACTGCATCAATCGGTAATGCCTGAGCCCAAAAAAGAAGACTGGCTACAGATAGCCTGTGGCTTTGAGGAAACGTGCCAGTTTCCAAACTGAATTGGGTCACTGGATGGGAAGCACATCCGTGTTTGTAAGACACCAAACTCAGTGTCGCAATATTTCAATTACAAATAATTTTATTCTGTAGTACTGTAGGCCCTGGTCAACAGCACCTACAGGTTTATAATTGTAGGTATTGGGGCCTATGGAAGAACTGGAGACTCCAGAGTCTTCAATTCTTCCATAATGGGTCGGCGGCTGCACAGTAATTACTTGGACCTCCCACCCCCACGTCAGCTACCAGGGTTTACTATGGAAGTGGTGCCTTAAGTGTTGGTTGCTGATTAGACCTTTCAATTAATGCCCTATCCATGTAGAGCCCTGGACCACCGGCGCAGAATATTTAATTTTCACCTATCACGCGCACGATGATTGGTGGAGTGTGCATTTGGCATTCTCTGTGACAAATGGCAGTTCCTGCAGTCAGCCATTCAACTTAGTGAAGGAAATGTGAATGTGGTTATTAAAGTGTGTGTGATACTTCACAACTTCACCAGAATGCATGACTGTACAGCAAATGATGGTGATGATGGTGCAGATGAAAATAATGGCATGGCTGCTACACATGTACATCATCCACATCATCAGCCCTCTAGACTTAAAGTGCAGGATATGTTTATAAATTATTTTGTTTCATCAGAGGGATATATTCCATGGCAAGACAATGCAGTATCTATGTTATAATTTTTTTTTATTTTTTTTGTAAAAATAAACTTATGTTACTGTTTGAAGTGTGTGATGTTTTGCCCTAATAATGTTCGAATTGTGAAATTAAACACATCATCTATATATTTGTTAAAGCAGAAACCACACACATTGAATTAACTTTTTTTTTACTCAAAACAGGTTTGGGTAAAGGTACTGTCACACTAGACGATATCGCTAGCGATCCGTGACGTTGCAGCGTCCTCGCTAGCGATATCGTCCAGTGTGACAGGCAGCAGCGATCAGGCCCCTGCTGGGAGATCGCTGGTCGGGGAAGAAAGTCCAGAACTTTATTTCGTCGCTGGACTCCCCGTAGACATCGCTGAATCGGCGTGTGTGACACCGATTCAGCGATGTCTTTGCTGGCAGGGCCGCGCTTAGTAACCCGATGTTTACCCTGGTTACCATCCTAAAAGTAAAAAAACAAACGCTACATACTTACCTACCGCTGTCTGTCCTCCAGCGCTGTGCTCTGCACTCCTCCTGCTCTGGCTGTGAGCGTCGGTCAGCCGGAAAGCAGAGCGGTGACGTCACCGCTCTGCTTTCTGGCTGCCCGGCGCTCACAGCCAGACCAGAGAAGCAGAGCGCCGAGGACAGACGGCTGTAGGTAAGTATGTAGCGTTTGTTTTTTTACTTTTTAGGATGGTAACCAGGGTAAACATCGGGTTACTAAGCGCGGCCCTGCGCTTAGTTACCCGATGTTTACCCCGGTTACCGGGGACCTCGGGATCGTTGGTCGCTGGAGAGCTGTCTGTGTGACAGCTCTCCAGCGACCAAACAGCAACAACGGATCGTTGTCGGTATCGCTGCAGCGTCGCTATGTGTGACGGTACCTTAACACCAAAAAAACATTTTGAAAGCATATAGCATATGTGCCCACTATTGATGATGTGATGTGATTTGTTTTACAAATTATGGTATGAAGGTGAAGGTGGAGGTGATAGTGGGAGGACAGCATGAGTGGTTTGGCTAGTTTGCAGACCAACCAGATTGGGACGCTGAGAGGTGGGTGAGGCTTGTTACGGACAAAAGAAGGGTCCTGTTGTGGAACATGGTACTGGACATTTGGGTATGGATTTACATAATCATGTGGGTTGGCGTGGGCCATTTGTGTATACCCCCAGAATGACCAAGTCGAGCAGGGCAGGTGCAGGTTCATTTTGAAAATTCACATGTTGTGGCCAGTGTTGGTATGGGGCTTGATGTTGCTGTGGTGATGACATCCATGTGGGAGGTGGTTCTGTGACTGCTATTGGCTGCTCATCCTGGATTCCAGGCATTTGTAGGTAGTTGGCGCTGGACATCTGCCATCTTTCTAGGTACAAAAGCACCAGAGATTATTAGACTCAGTGCATGCATCTACCAAATTTGCATAGCACCTCTGCCCCGCAGACTGACCTCAAGGGGAATTGTGTGCAGACAGTATGCAAGACTCCGTGCATATGCCTCCTCACCGTCATTGCTCACAGTGCATGATAGATAGTCCAAAACCCCAGTTTCTATGTAAGGGTCTGGCCCAGGGCAGTAGTCATGGCCAATGACACCTGGCCTCCCCTCACAGGAAAATTATCACCATTTGTCAGCATACCTGTGTCTTCATGTCTGGCTCCTTCTGGATCTCCCCTTTGCTGCGGGAGACTCTTTCCAGGCCAATTTGCATTACTTGAGACACAGTCTATTTCAACTTCAACAAGAACATCTTCACTAGGTTCTTCACACAGTACATCCAAAGTTGTCACAGCTTTTACAACAAGCTTCATAAAATGGTGTTCCTTTCCTTTCCCTGCACTTCTCTCATGGTCAAATAGCATGGGCCCAGGTCGGGGTGTTACTGGCAGTTCTTCTGCATCCTCACTGCACCACTCTGCAATGGATACGCATCCCTCTGTCTGTTTCACCCCAGACACAGATCATTAGTTCCCGGAGCCAGAAGCCACTGGGAGAGCGACCTGTTTTGGTGGTGTTTGATACCTTTTTAGGAATTTGTTAAATTATATCATCTGTACAAACACACAGCTTTTTCGCATATACATGACTCTATCAACAATTGATTCCTTTTTTTTGCCCCCTCCATCTCTCATTGCCTTATCTTTCGGCTCTTTTGTGTAGGTTATATCAGCACATCATGCCTTATGGGGACTTTTTTGGTGTCGTCATTAATATGCTGAGTGAACACTGAATCATACCTAATGGTGGACATGACAGTGATGAAATAAGTCTGTCTGTCCTATTGAAAAGTGCTTTGCCCATATTCTATGTCTGTTATACACACTCAGATATTTATTCTCATATGCGCAGCACAATACGAGACAGGCCTGAGTCTGACATTTATCAGGAGCTGTACTGCCCTGAAATCCAGGTATGGAGCACAATAGGCTACTGATCCGGTGTGGCGCCTGGTCTCTGCATAGGTGAGCGCTTGTGTGTCACCTTAGCGGCGCCTTGCTTTCCACAGTCCGGATGTGCGCTCCAAAATACCGGAAGTGCGTTCGAAAGACCAGAAGCGCATCACACGCTAAGGGCAGAGCCTCTCTGACGCGCCTCCGAGTTCAGCGTTATAAACCACAGAAGTGGGGAGACATGTAAAGCGGCGGACACAGGTTGTCACACTCCCCTGATAATTCCAAAAGGATGAAACGCGTCGGGAGACACTATTTTCAACAGAGGCTTTATCGCTACTTCACCATCCTTTAAGAGAAAGATGAAACGCGTCGGGAGATGCCATTTTCAACAGAGGCTTTATCGCTACTTCACCTTCCTTTGAGAGAACTCACAGCAAGCAGAGTCTCTCCTATTTGGGTGAGATTAACCCATATTGATGGGTCTCTGGAATATGATGCTGCTCTATATATACCGGCGCTTTAGTAAAAAAAAACTGGTGTAAATTTCATAGTTACCGCCTTATAGGGACCATAAGGAATGCTCACAATTTTTTTATTGATGAGGTAGCATGATCCCACTTATTTATGGATTCACACCTGCGGATATATTTGGTTAATAAGCCTCTCTAATATGCTGCTACATGTACTGACAGTGGTTGAATACATGTTGAATAAGTAACTTTTGACATTTTGTCACACTTATGTGGATTTGATTACATCTCATATAGGTACCCATTAACTGGGCCTTTATGGAAATTATAAGTGATCAAAAGTCTATATGCTGAATAAGTAAGCTTTGACATAGGGAACCGTTGTGGATTTGACAATAACCACATATGGGTATTCATTAACCACGTCAATAAGAACCTTATAGGGCAGGGCATTTGACAAATAAGGGCGTACCCTGCAAATGATTGTGACCATAAGGAACAACAGTGGTTGCCATGCCTTTAGTCCTTCTTGGAAAATTGGCACAGTCTAGGTTTGCTCTGTATTTTTGGTTTCTACAGAACCATTAGCCCTAACTATTTACAGGGTCACAGGTTTGTGACCATTCAGCACTGTCAGCATTTTTGTTTATTTCCCCTCCCCCATTTCTGTGTTGGTATAGGGTTCACTGGTGCACAGGGATTTTCCCTCCCTCCCCTTGTTTTGTGTTCTTGCTTTGTGTGATTTTATTTATATATATATATCTTTTAGACATACCTAATAAAGGTTAAGTTTTATATGTATCCAATTGCTACTCCCTGGGAGAGCGACCTGCCCTCTTGCACTGTTCTGTATCCTCCAACAGCCTCCAGTACTTTCCGTGGACATACCACCTTTAACGGTAACACAACATCCTCTCTACTTAAACTCACTGTGGTTGGGGGATACCTCAGCCATTTCGCACCAGATCATCAGCCCCCACATGATAAATTGTCACATCATGGAGTCTCCTGCATCCCGGTACTCTCCTGGCCTTTCCTTCAGCCTCTGTTCCAACACAGCTGTTGCCCGTTGCTGCTGTAGATGGCTGGGCTCCTGCTTTGGAATGTTATGTGGTCACTGCGTAGTCCTGAGCATTATGCCCGTCTGGGCATTAAGCCCGTCTGGACTGTCAGGCGCACTCTGGCCCTCTTGAGCTGCCCAGCTCCCAGGCTATTCTGAACTCAAATAACAGGAAGCTCTTTATCTTATCCCCCAGTGGTCCCTCCTATCATGACTATGCACAATACTATGACTAACAGTATACTGTACTCCATCTTATGGCTTAATTTAGGTACTACGCTTTCCCTACTTAGTCAAGTAGTAATGCACTTTAAACATTAGTAAAACATATGTTACACCATAGAACAATTAGCAAAATATAGTAATACACCTGACCACCTAGCAATACCATAATATAGGAATGGTAATACACTAAATCGTGTAGCAGTACCATAATATGTTAACAAACATACAGATATTAATAACAAACGGCATGTGGACAAGAGGGAAAGGAAAAGGCAATAACATATTTTACCATACCCCTTACATCTACTTGGCGCCTGCTTCCAGTGGTGGCAAGCTCCCTTCTGTGCCAGCCACGGAGTGAGATTGCTGCAGCCATGGGTGAAGTATTCAGGGGTAGTGTAGGACTACCACTATGTTCATGTTCCTCATCTTCTTGATGGTCTCCTGGCCTTCAGAAGGCCATGCTGGTGGTGGTGGTTGGTTTGTTATTGATAATACAGAAGTGGGTCCAGCCACCTCTTCAGGTTCAACAACAGGATCCAAGTCGACCTCAGAGTCAGATGCTGTTTCCCATTCAGTAAGGTTTTTTTTAGCATAAAGTTAAATAAGGAAAAAATATTAATATTGGACTATAAGGCCATGTGTAAAATGTGGGTTCATGCATGCACTTACGCACGTAGATCCATAACGGAAGCAAGGAAATTCAATCTATCCTGATATATTTTTGCTTTTTAGGGCTGTCTGCACTAGTTCTCACCCGCTGCAGGCACTCATTGCAGTACTGATCACAGCAGCTGCGCCACTGTTTAATGACATCAGACACTGGAAATTAACACAATAAATGTTTCATATTTTGATTACAGTGTTTGCATTGCGAAATGTAGGCTACAGTGTAATGTGGCATGCTCTTTGCCAAGTGTAAAGTGTGAAACAGGCAGAATATTTTTAAACATCACATATGATGATGTTATGTTAATTTGTTGTTTCATTATTACTTTTTTTTTAAATTGTACTTACTAATTTCCTGCTGCACCTCACATGGACTTTCCTCATAATTGGGGAACATTTGGCTGCATATTCGCCACCAAGCTGCATCCTTTTTATTTCGGTCCGAATAATGGGCGTCACGTTGGTCCCATATTTCCGGCCTCTCCTGCTCCAGAACTATCAACATTTCAACATTTATGTGTTTGGCCATGTTGCTGGTCTCCATGAAAGTGTGTTCCGGCCTTTTTGAAGAAGTTGTCAGGGAAATTTGCATGCTAAAGCTTCCTGATAATGGATGAGGCAATATCCTGTCACCTGGAAAATGCTTGAGTATTTCTCGCAAGCTACACTGATGGTCCATGTGTTGTCCGATTTTTTTTCTCGCACACATAGACTTGCATTGGCAGGATTTGGCTGATATACAGTTGTATGAAAAAATTTGGGCACCCCTATTAATCTTAAGCTTAATGTTTTATAAAAATTGTTTTTTTTGCAGCAGCTATTTCAGTTTCATATATCTAATAACTGTTGGACACAGTAATGTTTCTGCCTTGAAATGAGGTTTATTGTACTAACAGAAAATGTGCAATCTGCATTCAAACAAAATTTGACAGGTGCATAAGTATGGGCACGCTTATCATTTTCTTGTTTTAAATACTCCTACCTACTTTTTATTGACTTACTAAAGCACTTTTTTTTGGTTTTCTAACCTCATTGAGCTTTGAACTTCATAGCCAGGTGTATGCAATCAGGAGAAAAGCTACTTAAAGTGGCCACTTGCAAGTTGTTCTCCTGTTTGAATCTCCTGTGAAGAGTGGCATCATGGGCTCCTCAAAACAACTGTCTAATGATCTGAAAACAAAGATTATTCAACATAGTTGTTCAGGGGAAGGATACAAAAGCTGTCTCAGAGATTTAACCTGTCAATTTCCGCTGTGAGGAACATAGTAAGGAAATGGAAGAACACAGGTACAGTTCTTGTTAAGGCCAGAAGTGGCAGGCCAAGAAAAACATCAGAAAGGCAGAGAAGAAGAATGGTGAGATCAGTCAAGGACAATCCTCAGACAACCTCCAGAGAGCTGCAGCATCAACTTGTTGCAGATGGTGTCACTGTGCATCGGTCAACTATACAACGCACTTTGCACAAGGAGAAGCTGTATGGGAGAGTGATTCGAAAGAAGCCATTTCTGCAAGCACGCCACAAACAGAGGCGGCTGAGGTATGCAAAAGCACATTTGGAGAAGCCAATTTCTTTTTGGAAGAAGGTCCTGTGGACTGATGAAACCAAGATTGAGTTGTTTGGTCATACAAAAAGGCGTTATGCATGGCAGCCAAAAAACACAACATTCCAAGAAAAACACTTGCTACCCACAGTAAAATTTGGTGGAGGTTCCATCATGCTTTGGGGCTTTGTGGCCAATGCTGGCACCGGGAATGTTGTTAAAGTTGAGGGACGCATGGATTCCTGTCAGTATCAGCAGATTCTTGACAATAATGTTCATGAATCAGTGACAAAGTTGAAGTTACAATAAACCTCATTTCAAGGCTGAAACATTACTGTGTCCAACAGTTATTAGATATATGAAACTGAAATAGCTGTTGCAAAAAAAACAATTTTTATAAAACATTAAGCTTGAGATTAATAGGGGTGCCCAAACTTTTTCATATAACTGTACGTGTACATTCGCAGCATGCTGCGATTTCTTTTTCACGCAGAATATGCCCAAGAAAAAAAAAAAGATCATGTGAGCTGTCCCATAGATTAACACTGATCCGAGTGCTATGCAATGTTTTCTTGCATAACACTTGTCCGTATTCAACGCCAGTGTGACTCTGGCCTTAGGAAGACATTGGTTATGTGCTGAAATGCATAGCCCTATGCATTTATAGGACATATTGAATATATTTACCTTTATTAACGTTTTATTTCTGAGTTCTTTTAAAGGGACTTTACCATCAGGTTTTTTTTGCATATAATAATAATCTTCATTTTTATATAGTGCTAACATATTCCTCAGTGCTTTACAGTTTGCACACATTATCATCACTGTCCCTGATGGGGTTCACAATCTAGAATCTCTATCAGTATGTCTTTGGAATGTGGGAGGAAACCGGAGCACCCGGAGGAAACCCACGCAAACACAGTGAGAACATACAAACTCCTTGCAGATGTTGTCCTTGGTGGGATTTGAACCCAGGACCCCAGCACTGCAATGCTATCTACTGAGCGACCGTACTGCCCAAAGCAAAGTTGTCTTAAGACAGCAGGAGTTAAGGGCTGAAACATAAATTATAGTAATTTGTTGCTTTCTGACCTCGGAGGGGATAGTACGTCCAAGGTCAGATCCCCTGCTTTGATGTGGGCTCCAGCGGTGAGCCCACATCAAAGCCATAACATGTCAGCTGTTTTGAACCGCTGACATGTGCATGCAATAGCGGCGAGTGGAATCGAGATCCACCCACCGCTATTAACTAGTTAAATGCCACTGTCAAATGCTGACAGCAACATTTAACTACCACTTCCGGCCATCAGGCTGGAAATGCGCTCATCGCCGACCCCCGTCTCATGATCGGGGGTCAGCGATACAAAGCCATAACAACCAGAGGTCTCCTTGAGACCTCTATGGTTGTTGATGCTGGCTTGCTGTGAGCGCCACCCTGTGGTCGGCGTTCATAGCAACCCTGTATTTCTACTACATAGAGGCGATCTATGCTTCGCCTCCATGTAGCAGAGCCGATCGAGTTGTGCCAGCTTCTAGCCTCCCATTGGGGTAAGGGTATGTGCACACGTCCGGATTTTTTGCGTTTTTTTTTGCGGAATTTCGCTATAAAAACGCTATAAATCCGCATTAAAAACGCTAAAATTATGCATCCTATAATTTAGAATGCATTCTGCATTTTTTGTGCAGATGTATGCGTTTTTTTCCGCAAAAAAAAACGCAATCCGCAAAAAGAATGGACATGCTCATTCTTTTTGCGGATTTTTTGCGGATTTAATAGCAAAACTGACATTCAGGAAAAAAAAAAAAAACGCAAAAAAACCGGAAAAAATCCGCGCAAAAAACGCGCAAAAAACGCGCAAATTCCGCGAGAAATCCGCGCGGAAAAAAACGCAAATTTCTGGCAGAATTCTCAGGATTTTGTCAGGAAAAAAACCTGACGTGTGCACATACCCCAAATGTTAAAAAAAGTAAAAAAAAAATGAAATAAATAAAAAAATATAAAAGTTTAAATCACCCCCCTTTCGCCCCATTTCAAAATAAAACAATAAAAATAAAATCAAATATACATATATTTGGTATCGCCGCATTCAGAATTGCCCAACCTATCAATAAAAAAAAAGGATTAACCTGATCGCTAAACGGCGTAGAAACGCCCGGATTACATTTTTTTGGTTGCCGCGACATTGCATTAAAATGCAATAACAGGCGATCAAAAGAACATATCTGCACCAAAATGGTATTACTAAAAACGTCAGCTCTGCGCGCAAAAAATAAGCCCTCAGAAGACCCCAGATCACAAAAAATGGAGACGCTACGGGTATCGGAAAATGGCCCAATTTTATTTATTTTTTTAGCAAAGTTTGGAATTTTTTCTCACCACTTAAATAAAAAATAATCTAGACATATTTGGTGTCTATGAACTTGTACTGACCTGGAGAATCATAATGGCAGGTCATTTTTAGCATTTAGTGAACCTAGCAAAAAAGCCAAACAAAAAACAAGCATGGGATTGCACTGTTTTTGTAATTTCTCTGCACTTGGAATTTTTTCACCATTTTCTAATACACGACATGGTAAAATCAACGATGTCGTTCAAAAGTACAACTCGTGTCGCAAAAAAGAAGCCCTCACATGGCCATATTGACGGAAAAATAAAAAAGTTATGGCTCTGGGAAGGAGTGGAGCGAAAAACAAACACGGAAAAATGGAAAATCTCAAGGTCATGAAGCTGGGTGCTGTTTCTTATTTATAATGCAGGTTTTAAAACTAGGAGTTTATTATTTGCAGGTGTAATGTGCATGTGACTGTTACTCCAACTATGCCCCTTCTGTGATAAGCAGCTCACTGTCAATAGACTATGCACATACAGAGCCTGGTATAAAGTATTATGACCACACTGACAGCTGCCAGCAGAGCTTCTCCTCCTTCAAACTCCTCCGGTCTATGACTGAAGTTCTAAATTATTTTTGTTGTTGCAGCACTGACTATAGAACTGTGAGTATTTCTACTGATAAATAATCCCCACTGTTTGCTGTGCATTTCAGTAACATCACATTGCTTTTAATTTTACCAACAGAACTTTTTAAAATGCACAGGATAAACAGCTCTCATTATAATTATCACTGCGTGTTATCACTGGATTCCTGGTAAGACGCATTCAGAGCAAACGGGGAAAGCTTCAAGGGAATAAAATGCACATCTTAGTCAGAATCACAACATCTTCCCAGAGGAATCTCAGAGAGTGCACTCAGGCATTGAAAATGTAATCAGGAGGCATGTATTTGTGATTTAGTGTACCAGGCATGCTATATTCTAGGACACGTTTTAAGCCTCAAAACTATGAGAAAATACATAGGACTTTCTTGAATAGAGAACACATATTGGTGCCCTGTATAAATAAATTAAAAATAATCTGTAAAAAAAACAATAGTCTTTTTATTCGACATCTTTAAATATTCAGTGTTTTCTAAATTATTGCATAATAGAAATGTTTATGAGGAAACTACAGGACAGCATACTTATCTGGCTTTAGAAATGCACTGGGATTGCTGTTGGAACCCAGCCTTTCTATAGTCCTGAATTGTATCTTTATTGTTATTATTATCTACCTGTCTCCCCGCTATTCCCCAGCCTCTCCCCTATGTCAAGCCCTTCACTGGCTTCCTATCGCCCAGAGGCTCCTGTTCAAAACCCTCACAATGACATACAAAGCCATCCACAACCTGTCTCCTCCATACATCTGTGACATGGTCTCCCGGTACCTACCTACACGCAACCTCCGATCCTCTCAAGATCTCCTTCTCTACTCCCCTCTCATCTCTTCTTCCACAACCGCATCCAAGATTTCTCCCGTGCTTCCCCCATACTCTGGAACTCTCTACCCCAACACATCAGACTCACGCCTACCATAGAAACCTTCAAAAAGAACCTGAAGACTCACCTCTTCCGACAAGCCTACAGCCTGTGATCCT
This sequence comes from Ranitomeya imitator, assembly GCF_032444005.1. Taxonomy (NCBI): domain Eukaryota; kingdom Metazoa; phylum Chordata; class Amphibia; order Anura; family Dendrobatidae; genus Ranitomeya; species Ranitomeya imitator. The sequence continues at coordinate 305,276,436 of NC_091286.1, forward strand.
GAAGTTACTGAACCGCCGCACAACCTGCCCTACCCTCTCCTAGTGTTTCATCACCCATCCCCTGCAGACTGTGAGCCCTCGCGGGCAGGGTCCTCCCTCCTTATGTACCCGTGTGCCTTATTTGCTCATGTTTAATGTACTTGTCTATATTTGCCCCGTATTCACATGTAAAGCGCCATGGAATAAATGGCGCTATAAAAATGCATAATAATAATTAATTATTATTATTATTATGCTAAAATCTATTTCTATCCAACATATTTATTTTCTATTTAGAACAGTAGGGTGACAAGCTATTCGATATCAGAACTGTAAGGCCAGGATCACATCTAACGTATAAAAGTACGGTCTGTTTTTTACAGCCGAGATACGCAGAAAAGTTCCTCAACAGTGAGCCGTATTCAATGCGAGGATGCGATTTTTTTCTCCAAAAAGTATCCATGTGTCATCCGTATGGCATCCGTACAGCGAGAAAATTTGCCGGCTTGCAAAATGATATACAATTATATGAAAATGTTTGGGCACCCCTATTAATCTTAAGCTTAATGTTTTATAAAAAATGTTTTTTTTTGCAACAGCTATTTCAGCTTCATATAACTTTTGGACACAGTAATGTTTCTGCCTTGAAAGGATGTTTATTGCACTAACAGAAAATGTGCAATCTGCATTCAAACTAAATTTGACAGGTGCATAAGTATGGGCACCCCACCAGAAAAGTGACATTAATATTTAGTAGATCCTCTTTTTGCAAAAATAACAGCCTCTAGTCGCTTCATGTAGCTTTAATGAGTTCCTGGATCCTGGATGAAGGTATTTTTGACCATTCCTCTTTACAAAACAATTCCAGTTCAGTTAAGTTTGATGGTCGCCGAGCATGGACAGCCCTCTTCAAATGATCCCACAGATGTTCAATGATATTCAGGTCTGGGGACTGGGATGGCTATTCCAGAACAGCTTAATTGTTCCTCTGCATAAATGCCTGAGTAGATTTGGAGCAGTCTTTTGGATCATTGTCTTGCTGAAAGATCCATCCCCTGCGTAACTTCAACTTCGTCACTGATTCATGAACATTATTGTCAAGAATCTGCTGATACTGAGAGGAATCCATGTGTCTCTCAACGTTAACAAGATTCCCGATGCCGGCATTGGCCACACAGCCCCAAAGCATGATGGAACCTCCACCAAATTTTACTGTGGGTAGCAAGTGTTTTTCTTGGAATGCTGTGTTTTTTGGCCGCCATGCATAATGCCTTTTTGTATGACCAAACAACTCAATCTTGGTTTCATCAGTCCACAGGACCTTCTTCCAAAAATAAATTGGCTTCTCCAAATGTGCTTTTGCATACCTCAACCGACTCTGTTTGTGGCGTGCTTGCAGAAACGGCTTCTTTCGCATCACTCTCCCATACAGCTTCTCCTTGTGCAAAGTGCGCTGTATAGTTGACGGATGCACAGTGACACCATCTGCAGCAAGTTGATGCTGCACCTCTCTGGAGTTGGTCTGAGGATTGTCCTTGACTGATCTCACCATTCTTCTTCTCTGCCTTTCTGATGTTTTTCTTGGCCTGCCACTTCTGGCCTTAACAAGAACTGTACCTGTGTTCTTCCATTTCCTTACTATGTTCCTCACAGTGGAAATTGACAGGTTAAATCTCTGAGACAGCTTTTTGTATCCTTTCCCTGAACAACTATGTTGAATAATCTTTGTTTTCAGATTAGACAGTTGTTTTGAGGAACCCATGATGCTACTCTTCAGAGGAGATTCAAACAGGAGAACAACATGCAAGTGGCCACTTTAAGTAGCTTTTCTCATGATTGCATACACATGGCTATGAAGTTCAAAGCTCAATGAGGTTAGAAAGCAAAAAAAAGTTGCAAATGTCTGGTTTGTAATTCAATATCTTCATAGGTGTATAGAGGTCCATTTCCAACAACCATCACTCCAGTGTTCTTATGGTACTTTGTGTTTGCCAACTGTGTAAGAAGGCTAATGGGTGGTTAGAATACCCTTGAAAACCTGTGTGCAAGTTTATTGACACAGCTGAAAACAGTTTGGCTGATTAGAGAACCTATGAATCTGACCTTCCTTTTAGCCAGTTGAGAATCTGGAGCATTACATTTGTTGGTTCCCTTAAACTCTAAAAATGGCCAGAAAAAAAGAACTTTCATGTGAAGCTCAACAATCTATTCTTGTTCTTAGAAATGAAGGCTATACCATGCGAGAAATTGCTGAGAAACTTAACATTTTCTACGGTGTGTACTGCTCCCTTCAGAGCAGAGCACAAACAGGCCCTAAGCAGATTAGAAATATAAGTTGGAGGCCTCACTGCACAACTGAGCAACAAGACAAGTACATTAGAGTCTGTAGTTTGAGAAATCAATGCCTCACGGGTCCTCAACTGGCAACTTCATTAAGTAGTACACGCAAAATGCCAGTGTCAACGTCTACAGTGAAGAGGCGACTCCGGGATGAAGGCCTTCGGGCCAGAGTGGCAAAGAAAAAGCCATATCTGAGATTGGCTAATAAAAGGAAAAGATTAATATGGACAAAAAAGCACAGACATTGGACAGAGAAAGATTGGAAAAAAGTGTTATGGACAGACAAATCCAAGTTTGAGGTGTTTGTATCACACAGAAGAACATTTGTGAGGCGCAGAACAACTGAAAAGATGCTGGAAGAGTGCCTGATGCCATCTGTCAAGCATGGTGGAGGTAATGTGATGGTCTGGGTTTGCTTTGGTGATGGTAAAGTGGGAGATTTGTACACGGTAAAAGGTATTTTGAATAAGGAAGGCTATCACTTAATTTTGCAACGCCATGACATACCCTGTGGACAGTGCTTGATTGGATCCAATTTCATCCTACAACAGGACAATGACCCAAAGCAAACCTCCAAATTATGCCAAAACTATTTAGGGAAGAAGCAGGCAGCTGGTATTCTATCTGTAATGGAGTGGCCAGCGCAGTCACCAGATCTCAACCCCATTGAGCTGTTATGGGAGCAGCTTGGCCGTTAAGCATTGGGTGAAATTTCTTCAGATTACCTCGCAAATTAACTGCTAGAATGCCAAAGGTCTGCAATGCTGTAATTGCTGCAAAGGTAGCATTCTTTGACGAAAGCAAAGTTTGAAGGAGAAAATTATTATTTCAAATAAAAATCTTTTTTTCGAACCTTGTCAATGTCTGGACTGGATTTTTAATTCATTTGGCAACTCATTTGATTAATAAAAGTCTGAGTTTTCATGGAAAACACAAAATTGTCTGGGTGACCCTAAGCTTTGGAACCGTAGTGTATATATGACAAATAAATACAACCACACTCTGAGTGTCCGAAGGTGTATATGATCATTGAATATATGAATTTTAAAATGCCTTACTGCTAAATTTACTACACTTTTAAAGTTTAAGTACTAACTAACAAATGAGTTTGAACAAATTGTATGAGTCCATCTGAGAGTGACAAAGTAACTGTTGACACAACAACCTGCACATGTACAGTACATGTATTTCGTTTTGTTAGAAGATGATTGTTTTTCTTTTTTTTAGTGTATTTTTTCACTATAGCAAACAAAAAAAGTATGGAAAGCTGCAAAGAAAAATATAATAAGTGCAAAATCAGGCTAAAGAGCAGGTGATTAAATCAGAACTCTTGGCTTTAAGCATTAAAAACACAACTGAATATATAGGGTAAATCTGATAGCTTTAAACCTACCTTACATAACCTGCATTTCTGCATTATTCCTACTCTGCTTAACAAAATCTCAATAGTAACAATATTACAATTTTATGAAAAAAGGAAGCTAAAAAGAATGAAGAAGAATCGGTTTACCTATGCTTGAACTTGAACCATACTTAATCAATTATGTAGGGTATGTGCACATAGTGCATTTTTGTTGATTTTTTTTATCACAGATATGGTGTAAGAAAATGCACTAGTAAGAAGATTTTTTAACCCCTTAGTGACCGAGCCAATTTGGTACTTAATGACCGAGCCAATTTTTTACAATTCTGATCACTGTCACTTTATGAGGTTATAACTCTGGAACGCTTTAACAGATCCAGATTCAGAGATTTTTTCTTCATGACATATTGTACTTCATGTTAGTGGTAACATTTCTTCAATATTACTTGTGATTATTTATGAAAAAAACGGAAATATGGCGAAAATGTTTAACATTTAGCAATTTTCAAACTTTTTATTTTTATGCCCTTAAATCAGAGAGATATGTCACAAAAAATAGTTAACATTAAAAATAAATAACATTTCCCACATGTCTACTTTACATCAGCACAATTTTTTAAACAATTTTTTTTTGTTAGGGAGTTATAAGGGTTAAAAGTTGACCAGCAATTTCTCATTTTTACAACACCATTTTTTTTAGGGACCACATCACATTTGAAGTCATTTTGAGGGGTCTATATGATAGAAAATGAACAAATGTGACACCATTCTAAAAACTGCACCCCTCAAGGTGCTCAAAACCACATTCACGAAGTTTATTAACCCTTTACGTGCTTCACAATTTAACTTTTTTTTTTTCAAACATTTTACTTCAGAACCATTTTTTTATTTTCACAAATGTAAAAACAGAAATTTAACCATAAATTTTGTTGTGCAATTTCTGCTGAATACGCCGATACCCCATATGTGGGGGTAAACCACTGTATGGGCGCACCGCAGAGCTTGGAAGAGAAGGAGCGCCGTTTTACTTTTTCAATGTAGAATTGGCTGGAATTGAGATCGGAAGCCATGTCGCGTTTGTAGAGCCCCTGATGTGCCTAAACAGTAGAAATCCCCAACAAGTGACACTATTTTTGAAACTAGACCCCTTAAGGAACTTATCTAGATGTTTGGTGAGCACTTTAAACCCCCAGGTGCTTCACGGAAGTTTATAACGTAGAGCCGTGAAAATAAAAAATCATATTTTTTCTACAAGAATGATCTTTTTGCCCTCAAATTTTCTATTTTCACAAGGGTAACAAGAGAAATTAGACCACAAAAGTTGTTGTGCAATTTCTCCTGAGTACGTTGATACCCCATATGTGGGGGTAAACCACTGTTTGGGTGCACCGCAGAGCTTGGAAGAGAAGGAGTGCCGTTTTACTTTTTCAATGTAGAATTGGCTGGAATTGCGATCGGACACCATGTCGCGTTTGGAGAGCCCCTGATGTGCCTAAACAGTAGAAACCCCCAACAAGTGACCCCATTTTGGAAACTAGACCCCTTAAGGAACTTATCTAGATGTGTGGTGAGCACTATAAACCCCAAGTGCTTCACAGAAATTTATAAAGCAGAACCGTGAAAATAAAAAATCCTTTTGTTTTCCTCAAAAATGATTTTTTTAGCCTACAATTTTTTATTTTCTCAAGGGTAACAGGAGACATTGGACCCCAAAATCTGTTGACCAGTTTGTCCTGAGTATGCTGATACCCCATATGTGGGGGGGCAATGTTTGGACACCCATCGGGGCTCGGAAGGGAAGGAGCGCCGCTTGGAATGCACACTTTGATGGGATGGTCTGCGGGAGTCATGCTGCATTTGCAGAGCTCCTGATGTAGCTAAACAGTAGAAACCCCCCACAAGTGACCCCATTTGGAAACTAACCCCCCCAAAGAGCTTATCTAGATGTGTGGTGAGCAGTATTAGCCCCCAACTGCTTCACAGAAGTTTATAATGTAGAGCCATGAAAATAAAAAAATCATATTTTTTCCACAAAAATGATCTTTTCACCCCCAAGTTTTTACTTTCACAAGGGTAACAGGAGAAATTGTAACACAAAATTTATTGTGCAATTTATGCTCAGTAGGCTGATACCCCATATGTAAGGGGACCACTGTTTGGGTGCATGGCAGAGCTCGGAAGGGAAGGAGCGCGGTTTTGGAATGCAGACTTTGATAGAATGGTCTGCGGGCGTTATGTTGCATTTGCAGAGCCCCTGATGTGCCTAAACAGTAAAAACCCCAACAAGTGACCCCATTTTGGAAACTAGACCCTCCAAGGAACTTATCTAGATGTGTGGTGAGAACTTTGAATGCCCAAGTGCTTCACAGAAGTTTATAATGCAGAGTCGTGAAAATAAAAAATATTTTTTTCCACAAAAATTATCTTTTCACCCCCAAATTTTTATTTTCACAAGGGTAATAAGAGAAATTGGACCACAAAGGTTGTTGTCCAATTTGTCCTGAGTATGCTGGTACCCCATGTGTTGGGGGGACCACTGTTTGCGCACACAGCAGAGCTCGGAAGGGAAGGAGCACCGTTTTGGAATGCAGACTTTGATAGAATGGTCTGCGGGCGTTATGTTGCATTTGCAGAGCCCCTGATGTGCCTAAACAGTAAAAACCCCAACAAGTGACCCCATTTTGGAAATTAGACCCCCCATGGAATTTATCTAGATGTGTGGTGAGAACTTTGAATGCCCAAGTGCTTCACAGAAGTTTAGAATGCAGAGTCGTGAAAATAAAAAAAAATTTTTTTCCACAAAAAAGATTTTTTAGCCCCCAAGTTTTTATTTTCACAAGGGTATCAGGAGAAATTGGACACCAAAAGTTGTTGTCCAATTTATCCCGAGTATGCTGCTGCCCCATATGTGGGAGTAAACCACTGTTTGGGCGCATGGCAGAGCTCAGAAGGGAGGGAGCACCATTTGACTTTTTGAGCGCAAAATTGGCTGTCGTGTTTGGAGACCCCCTGATGTACCTAAACAGTGGAAACCCCCCAATTCTAACTCCAACCCCAACCTCAACACACCCCTAACCCTATTCCCAACCCGATTGATAATCCTAATCACAACCCTAGCGATAATCACAACCCTAACCACAAAACAACCCTAATCTTAACCCTAACCATAACCCTAATCAAAACCCTAAATCTAACACACCCCTAATCCTAATCTCAACCCTAACCTCAAACCTAACCCTAATCCCAAACGTAACCCTAATGCAAACCCTAATCCTAATACCAACCTTAATCCAAACCCTAACCCTAATCCCAACTCTAACCCTAACTTTAGCCACAACCCTAGCCCTAACTTTAGCCCCAACCCAAACCCTAGCCCTAACCCCAACTTTAGCCCCAACCCTAACTCTAGCCATAATCCTAGCCCTAACTCTAACCCTAAATTTAGCCCCAACCCTAACCCTAGCCTTAACTTTAGCCCAACCCTAACCCTAGCCCTAACTCTAGCCCAACCCTAACCCTAGCCCTAACTTTAGCCCCAACCCAAACCCTAGCCCTAACCCTAGCCCTAAAGCTACTTTCACACTTGCGTCGTGTGGCATCCATCGCAATCCATCAATTTGGACAAAAACGGATCCTGCAAATGTGCCTGCAGGATGCGTTTTTGCCCATAGACTTGTATTGCCGACGGATCGTGACGGATGGCCACACGTCGCATCCATCATGCACTGGATCCGTTGTGTTTTGGTGGACCATCATCACAAAAAACATTCAATGTAACTTTTTGTGTACGTCGCGTCTGCCATTTCTGACCATGCATGCGTGGTTGTAACTCCACCCCTCCTCCCAGGACATAGACTGGGCAGCGGATGCATTGAAAAACTGCATTTGCTGCCCACATTGTGCACAATTTTGATAACGTGCGTCGGTACGTCAGGCCGACGCATTGCGACGGCCCCGTACTAACGCAAGTGTGAAAGAAGCCTAACCCTAGCCCTAACCCTAACCCTAGCCCTAACCCTAAATTCAGCCCCAACCCTAAGCCTAACCCTAAATTTAGCCCCAACCCTAACCCTAAATTTAGCCCCAACTCCTCTAGCTGCCGGCCGGTAGATCATGGCACCCGCATGCACCCGCCATTTTCTTACCGTATGAAGAAGCCGGCAGGCAGGAGGGGACGCAGGAGGACCCAGGGACACCGGTAAGTATAACAGGGTCCCCGAGTTCCCCTATTTCTCTGTCCTCTGATGTGCGATCACATCAGAGGACAGAAAATGACATATAGCTTTTTTTTTTTTTTGCGGCTGCCGGTAAACAGTTAATTACCAGCGATCGCAAAACAGGGTCTGTGAAAACCGACCCCGATCATGTTCTTTGGGGTCTCGGCTACCCCTGGAAGCTGAGACCCCAAAGATCTTCCAAGTGCCGGCCGGCGGGCGCACTACGAATGCGCCCATTTTTTGGCCAGAACAAGATGGTGGCGCCCATCAGAAGCCACGAGGAGCACTGGGGAGACAGATGAGTATCGGGAGACTATCGGGGACCCCATCTGTCCTCGCGTTTTTTTTTTTGCAACCGCCAGTAAACGGTTAATTACCGGCTATTGCAACCCGGGTGTCGGTAAAAAAAAACCCAAATCATGTTCTCTGGGGTCTCGGCTACCCCTGACAACCGAGACCCCAGAGAAAATCCGATTCTGGGGGGTGCTATTTACTTTTTCCACAGCGCCGTTAATTAATGGCGCTGTGGTTTAAGTACCCTTAACTGCCGCCGTTAAAAGGCGTATCGGCGGTTATTAAGGGGTTAAATCTCATGCATGTGTTGCTTATTATTTCTTTGCAGCTTTGCAGCAGATTCAGATCTGCAGCATGTCAATTTTTGCAGTATTTTAACAGCGTATTTCACTCATACTAAAGAGTGGAGAAAAATATTCAACCAAAACACAAACAAAGCAAAAACATACATATTTTACCAGCATTTTTTATTTCCACAGCCTTAGAGTGACCTATGCAAAATATATGTCATAACCTCCGATGTAAAGAAAACTACACAATAGAGGATTAGCATAATCCAGAGACAGACTTCCGTGTTTCTTGTGCAAGAATCTCATCGCACTGCACAGACTGGCCTGGCACCTCTCTTAACCTGAGCAAGACAGCGTGCTGGACTATGCAGCTGTCAAGCTCAAGTCAGGAGAGCTGACAGCCAGTAGGAGTTTTACGATGTGATTTTCGCATGAGAAATACAGCAGTCTTTCTCTGCTCTTACTGCTTCACTAGCAATAGCATGCAAAATTCAACATTAAGTCTGTCGTTACACTAGCAGTATTTGGTCAGTATTTTACATCAGTATTTGTAAGCCAAAACCAGGAGTGGGTGATAAATGCAGAAGTGGTGCATATGTTTCTATTATACTTTTCTTCTAATTGTTCTACTCCTGGTTTTGGCTACAAATACTGATGTAAAATACTGACCAAATACTGCCAGTGTGACGGCAGCCTAAAGGTACCTTCACACAGCGACGCTGCAGCGATACCGACAACGATGTCGATCGCTGCAGCGTCGCTGTTTGGTCGCTGGAGAGCTGTCACACAGACCGCTCTCCAGCGACCAACGATGCCAGTAACCAGGGTAAACATCGGGTTACTAAGCGCAGGGCCGCGCTTAGTAACCCGATGTTTACCCTGGTTACCAGCGTAAAAGTTAAAAAAAACAAACACTACATACTTACCTTCCGCTCTCTGTCCCCGGCGCTCTGCTTCTCTGCTCTGGCTGTGAGCGCCAGGCAGCCGGACAGCACAGTGGTGACGTCACCGCTCTGCTTTCCGGCCGCTGTGCTCACAGCCAGAGCAGAGAAGCAGAGCGCCGGGGACAGACAGCGATAGGTAAGTATGTAGTGTTTGTTTTTTTAACTTTTACGCTGGTAACCAGGGTAAACATCGGGTTACTAAGCGCGGCCCTGCGCTTAGTAACCCGATGTTTACCCTGGTTACCAGCGAAGACATCGCTGAATCGGCATCAAACACGCCGATTCAGCGATGTCAGCGGGAGAGCCAGCGACCAAATAAAGTTCTGGCCTTCTAGCCCCGACCAGCGACATCACAGCAGGGGCCTGATCGCTGCTGCCTGTCACACTGGACGATATCGCTAGCCAGGACGCTGCAACGTCACGGATCGCTAGCGATATCATTTAGTGTGAAGGTACCTTAAAGGGGACACATCCATTTGTACTTGTAAATCTGTCTCCCAAGCTGAAGAATGTCCAACTCAGCCTTAAACTAACACTGATCTGTGATGTGTTAGATTTTCTTTCATTATTTTGCAATCAATCATTTGTGCATACATGAATGCGAAAGCTATTTTAGTATGCATTGACTTAAAATCCCAGCAAGTCATGATGTATTAGAAACAATGCTAGATGATTTTTTTCAACAGTCAATTAAAAGGACCTTTTATTGATCATCTTTGGGCAACATACGAAATATAACAGTCTTTTTAATATTTCGTTCTGGCATTTCTGGGCACAAAACAAGAAAAAAACAACTTTGTCTTTTAACTCAGATGATCACAAACATCTGAATTCGAGCATCTGGTCAATTTTCCATTGCCATATTTAGTGAATTCTCTTGGGAAGAAAAGTCTGAAAATTTTTTGCTTTTTCTAAGAGAGGAAATTAAACATTGTCACAATAGCACAACCCCTGAGAAATTGTATTTATTGATGAGTACATCACATGCAATAACTAGAGCCATTGCAGTTGTGCGTTAGTAAGCCATTGAGCTGCAGCTGGTAATCAGCTAGATGATGCAAACCCAGCTGAATCTGCTCCACAACAAAAGCCGAACAATTAAGTACATTTCCTTAAAAAGCTTAACATATGATTTAGGCTTATAGGCAAAATTAATCCATGTTTGTCTTGAACATACATGCATGACTTGGTCATAGGGTAATTCAAGTGGATACAAAAGTTTTCTTTTACCACCTGTAATCCATTGTACATATATTGAACGAAACAAGCCAATATTTCTACCAACATATAAGCATGAAACGTTAAACATTTGACTAAGAAATATTATACAATTTCATTTTCCTTCTTTTCAGAAGATCGTGTCTAATTTAACACCACATGTCATCCAGACGTACTTGACAATCTAAGTGCAAACTCTTGTTCTGTGTGATGAAGAGATGTAATGGCACAAACATCAGGAGTAGGTGATCTGCTGATATGAAATGACATGCACTAAAAACATTTTTCATCACTCTTTACCATCATTTAGAAGTCTAATTTTCAGAGATTGCTAAGAGTCATGGAAAACCGAATACACATCATAAGGCCAGTCAAACCAGATGAACTTAATAGGTTGGCTGAATTTCTTCTAATGTGCATGAGGGTTTTAAAGGGAACCTGCCACCCAGTTTTCCCCAACACCTTTCAGCCCTAGGTTACAGCATTCTAGTATGCCACATACATGTCCCCAATCTGCTCAAGGCACAGAAAAGTGGCTTTTGTATTATACTCACAGACGATGTGATCCAGTCTGATGGGGGTATATGGTGTTGATCCAGCTCCTCTTTTCTTACTATCACTGGCATTTCTCTATGCCCTGTCAAAGGAAGAGCAAAACCCTATGGTGTGCATATGCTGGCTTTACCTACTGGTCATCATCTCTCTTTGGCCTTTCACTGCACATGTGCACTACAGTACTTTGCTCTGCACTGAGCAGGGCAGAGAGAAGTGCACCCGCACAGAAACGCAATGGCGGACACTGTGTGGATGACATACGACAAGTCATCCACATGAATCAGGGAAGAAGGACGGCTATAGTAAAAAGAGAGGATGCACTGGATCAAGACCAGAAACACCGATCGTATTGGAACATAGCATCTGAGTAGGGTTGAGCGACCTTGACCTTTTTAGAGTCGAGTCGTGTTTCGCGAAACCCGACTATCTTAGAAGTCGAGTCGAGTGGAATCGGCCGATTATGGCGAAAAGTCGGGTATCGCCTGAAACACGAAACCCAATGCAAGTCAATGGGGGAGCATAGTCGGCAGTGAGTGGAGGCCAGGAAAACACCTACACTGCCCATTTTAATGCCAAAAACATCCATTCTTGTTACAGAAGCTTGTCAATCGTAATTTACCTTATAATAATTGGAAGGCATTTGAAATTGGGGGTCATTTGGCTAAAGTTGTGGGGGGTAGGGCTGGTTCAAGTAATTAGTGGGCCCAGTAAATCTGGACCACGTCACGGCAGTGGAGCAGGGAGAGGTAAGTATTTAAACTTTGCAAGTGCTGTGATCCTGAGCAAGCAGGGGGGGCCCACTAGTTGGCATTGGCACTGGCACAGGGCCCCTCAAAGTACAGCGGTGTGTTTGCACGGCGGGGGCGCCTCCCACCGGCAGCAACACTTTTGCGTACTATGAGAGGCCCTGTGCCAGTGACGTCGCCAACTAGTATTCCTCCCCCCACCTGATGAAGGAACCTGCACTTTCATCTGCACCTTCCTCTTTGTCCCCGTGTAAGGTGGTGTGGTATGCGGGAAGAGGAACCTGACTTTCAGCAGGGTCACAATCTTGCTGTGTAGCGTGCACAGGGAATTTTGCGTTATGGGTCAATGTACCAGCAGACTCATCTATCACTGGCTGGGCAATGGGCAGGATGAGGAGGAAACACAGATATAGGCCCAAAGAATAAAGTTGGCTAAATGCAGTTCAAAATTGGTAACACAGGACTAACCAGGGGGCATTGCAGTGGAGGACAACTGGAATGAGAAGCTGACACAGAGAGTAGGCCCAAATCAGTAAGTAGTCGAAATGCAATTCAAAATTGGCAACCGTAGTAAACAGGCGGCACAGCTTTGTTCAGTGGAGGAGAACAGCAAGGAGTGGCAGACACCGATAGTAGGCCCCAACCCAACTAGTAGGCCAAATGCATCTAACATTAACAACTACTTAATGAGAGCCTGAAAATGGAATTTCAGGACAGGAAACCAGGAGAACAGCAAGGAGTGGCAGACACCGATAGTAGGCCCCAAACCAACTAGTACGCCAAATGCAGTTGTTCCATTTAACCACAATTTAATGAGAGCCTGAAGATAGAAGTTCAGGAAAGGCAACCTGGAGAACACCTTGGAGTGTAACACACCATCTCTCTACACCCCATACCCAATTTGTAGGCCTAATGCAGTGTAGTTTTCAACAACTACTAAACGAGAGTCGGAAGACCGAAGCAATGTGGACGAAACCTGGGGAACACCTTGGAGTGGAACACACCATCTCTCTACACCCCATACCCAATTTGTAGGCCTAATGCAGTGTAGTTTCCAACAACTACTAAACGAGAGCATGAAGATCGAAGCAATGGACAGGAAACCTGGGGAACACCTTGGAGTGGAACACACCATCTCTCTACACCCCATACCCAATTTGTAGGCCTAATGCAGTGTAGTTTCCAACAACTACTAAACGAGAGCATGAAGATCGAAGCATTGGCGAGGAAACCTGGGGAACACCTTGGAGTGGAACACACCATCTCTCTACACCCCATACCCAATTTGTAGGCCTAATGCAGCGTAGTTTCCAACAACTACTAAACGAGAGCCGGAAGATCGAAGCTCAGGAAAGGCAACCTGGAGAACACCTTGGAGTGGAACACACCATCTCTCTAGACCCCATACCCAATTTGTAGGCCTAATGCAGTGTAGTTTCCAACAACTACTAAACGAGAGCATGAAGATCGAAGCATTGGCGAGGAAACCTGGGGAACACCTTGGAGTGGAACACACCATCTCTCTACACCCCATACCCAATTTGTAGGCCTAATGCAGTGTAGTTTCCAACAACTACTAAACGAGAGCCAGAAGATCGAAGCAATGGAGAGGAAACCTGGGGAACACCTTGGAGTGTAACACACCATCTCTCTACACCCCATACCCAATTTGTAGGCCTAATGCAGTGTACTTTCCAACAACTACTAAACAAGAGCATTAAGATCACAGCAATGGCGAGGAAACCTGGGGAACACATTGGAGTGGAACACACCATCTCTCTACACCCCATACCCAATTTGTAGGCCTAATGCAGTGTAGTTTCCAACAACTACTAAACGAGAGCCGGAAGATCGAAGCTCAGGAAAGGTAACCTGGAGAACACCTTGGAGTGGAACACACCATCTCTCTACACCCCATACCCAATTTGTAGGCCTAATGCAGTGTAGTTTCCAACAACTACTAAACGAGAGCATGAAGATCGAAGCAATGAAGAGGAAACCTGGGGAACACCTTGGAGTGGAACACACCATCTCTCTACACCCCATACCCAATTTGTAGGCCTAATGCAGTGTAGTTTTCTACAACTACTAAACGAGAGTCGGAAGACCGAAGCAATGTGGATGAAACCTGGGGAACACCTTGGAGTGGAACACACCATCTCTCTACACCCCATACCCAATTTGTAGGCCTAATGCAGCGTAGTTTCCAACAACTACTAAACGAGATCATGAAGATCGAAGCAATGGAGAGGAAACCTGGGGAACACCTTGGAGTGGAACACACCATCTCTCTACACCCCATCCCAATTTGTAGGCCTAATGCAGTGTAGTTTTCTACAACTACTAAACGAGAGTCGGAAGACCGAAGCAATGAGGACGAAACCTGGGGAACACCTTGGAGTGGAACACACCATCTCTCTACACCCCATACCCAATTTGTAGGCCTAATGCAGTGTAGATTTCTACAACTACTAAACAAGAGTCGGAAGACCGAAGCAATGTGGACGAAACCTGGGAAACACCTTGGAGTGGAACACACCATCTCTCTACACCCCATACCCAATTTGTAAGCCTAATGCAGTGTAGTTTTCTACAACTACTAAACGAGAGTCGGAAGACCGAAGCAATGTGGACGAAACCTGGGGAACACCTTGGAGTGGAACACACCATCTCTCTACACCCCATACCCAATTTGTAGGCCTAATGCAGTGTAGTTTCCAACAACTACTAAACGAGAGCATGAAGATCGAAGCAATGGACAGGAAACCTGGGGAACACCTTGGAGTGGAACACACCATCTCTCTACACCCCATACCCAATTTGTAGGCCTAATGCAGTGTAGTTTCCAACAACTACTAAACGAGAGCATGAAGATCGAAGCAATGGACAGGAAACCTGGGGAACACCTTGGAGTGGAACACACCATCTCTCTACACCCCATACCCAATTTGTAGGCCTAATGCAGCGTAGTTTCCAACAACTACTAAACGAGAGCCGGAAGATCGAAGCTCAGGAAAGGCAACCTGGAGAACACCTTGGAGTGGAACACACCATCTCTCTAGACCCCATACCCAATTTGTAGGCCTAATGCAGTGTAGTTTCCAACAACTACTAAACGAGAGCATGAAGATCGAAGCAATGGAGAGGAAACCTGGGGAACACCTTGGAGTGGAACACACCATCTCTCTACACCCCATACCCAATTTGTAGGCCTAATGCAGTGTAGTTTCCAACAACTACTAAACGAGAGCCAGAAGATCGAAGCAATGGAGAGGAAACCTGGGGAACACCTTGGAGTGTAACACACCATCTCTCTACACCCCATACCCAATTTGTAGGCCTAATGCAGTGTACTTTCCAACAACTACTAAACAAGAGCATTAAGATCACAGCAATGGCGAGGAAACCTGGGGAACACATTGGAGTGGAACACACCATCTCTCTACACCCCATACCCAATTTGTAGGCCTAATGCAGTGTAGTTTCCAACAACTACTAAACGAGAGCATGAAGATCGAAGCAATGGACAGGAAACCTGGGGAACACCTTGGAGTGGAACACACCATCTCTCTACACCCCATACCCAATTTGTAGGCCTAATGCAGTGTAGTTTCCAACAACTACTAAACGAGAGCATTAAGATCGAAGCAATGGCGAGGAAACCTGGGGCACACCTTGGGGAGGCAGACTCCGTTAGTAGGCCCTACCAAAGTTGTACCCCCAATGCAGTTTTAAAATTCCTAGAGGCTGAAAACAAGACTATTGACGCTCAGCTTTTTTCAAAGGAACACAGCTGAATTGAGTGGCGCAGACAGACACAGGTAGTAGGACTTAAACCAAAAATGTGGCTCACTGCAGCTTAAAAAAGTTACAGGGGTACACAAGCAGCAGTGCTCTGGGCAGTGGAGGACAATTTCAATAGTGGACCGCAGACAGACTTTGTACGCCTACTATTAAAAAAAGGATGCTCTATGCAATTAAAAATAGGTTCCAGGGGTCCACGGGCAGCAGTGGTGTGGTCAGTGGACGAGTATTGGAAGGAGGGACCGCAGACAGGCGTAGTAGGTCTAACATAACAAAATTAGGCTGTAGACACTGTAAAATTGGTTCCAGGGGTACACGGGCAGCAGTGGTGTGGTCAGCGGAGGAAAATTGGAATTAGTGACTGCAGACAGACTTTGTAGGCTGTCCCCTGTGGACCATGCATCCAACACATTAACCCAGTGCGCCGTAATGGACACGTAACTTTTTGTGGACATGCCTACTGGTCCATGCGTCTCTTGTCAGGTGCACCTTTCTACTGTTTGATTGCCTGAGTGCTATGACAATGCAGACTTTTTCATGCCGGTGGAGGGCTGGGATGGCTTTTCTCGCAAAGGAAATGTCGACTGGGTAGCTTGAACCGTTGCACAGCGTAGTTTATCTGGGCTTTCTAAATATAAAACAAAGAAAAAAAGGAGGCTACATGCACTTTCAGCTGGGTTCCAGGGGTACACGGCCAGCATTGGTCTGGTCAGTGGAGAACTATTGGAAGGAAGGACCGCAGACACGCTTCGAAGGCCTAACATAATAACAGATGGCTGTAGGCAATTTTAAATTGGTTCCAGGGGTACACGGGCAGCAGTGGTGTGGTCAGTGGAGGCCTAGTGGAAGGAGTGACCGCAGACAGGCATCGAAGGCCTAACATAATAACACATGGCTGTTGGCAATTTTAAATTGGTTCCGTGGGTACACGGGCAGCAGTGGTGTGGTCAGTGGAGGCCTAGTGGAAGGAGTGACCGCAGACAGGCATTGAAGGCCTAACATAATAACACATGGCTGTAGGCAATTTTAAATTGGTTCCGTGGGTACACGGACAGCAGTGGTGTGGTCAGTGGAGGCCTATTGGAAGGAGTGACCGCAAACAGGCATCGAAGGCCTAAAATAAAAAAATTGGGCTGGCTGTAGGCAATTTTAAATTGGTTCCAGGGGTACACGGGCAGCAGGGGTGTGGTCAGTGGAGGCCTAGTGGAAGGAGTGACCGCAGACAGGCATCGAAGGCCTAACATAATAACACATGGCTGTAGGCAATTTTAAATTGGTTCCAGGGGAACACGGGCAGCAGTGGCCTGGTCAGTGTAGTAGTAGTAGAAAGAAAGGACCGCAGACAGGCATCGAAGGCCTAAAATAAAAAAATTGGGCTGGCTGTAGGCAATTTTAAATTGGTTCCAGGGGTACACGGGCAGCAGTGGTGTGGTCAGTGGAGGCCTAGTGGAAGGAGTGACCGCAAACAGGCATCGAAGGCCTAAAATAAAAAAATTGGGCTGGCTGTAGGCAATTTTAAATTGGTTCCAGGGGTACACGGGCAGCAGTGGTGTGGTCAGTGGAGGCTTAGTGGAAGGAGGGACCGCAGACAGGCTTCGAAGGCCTAACATAACAAAATGGGGCTGTTGGCAATTTAAAATTGGTTCCAGGGGTACACAGGCAACAGTACAATGGTCAGTGGAGGCCTAGTGGAAGGAGGGACCGCAGACAGGCTTCGAAGGCCTAACATAAAAAAATAGGGCTGTTGGCAATTTAAAATTGGTTCCAGTGGTACAAGGTCAGCAGTACAATGGTCAGTGGAGGCCTAGTGGAAGGAGGGACCGCAGACAGGCTTCGAAGGCCTAACATAAAAAAATAGGGCTGTTGGCAATTTAAAATTGGTTCCAGGGGTACACGGGCAGCAGTACAATGGTCAGTGGAGGCCTAGTGGAAGGAGGGACCGCAGACAGGCTTCGAAGGCCTAACATAACAAAAATGTCAATACAATGGTCTTGTCAGTGCCAGGCATTGAAGGATGTCAGCGCATAGACTAAACATTGGTGGAGCTGTGAGAGATAATTTTGCAAGTGCTAGAGCACTGTTTGAGCTGGGGGGGGGAACTGTCTTGTGGCCGGCGGTACAGGCCCAGGGCCCCTCATATTACAACGGTGTGTCTGACGTTGGGTGCGCACCACCACCGCCAGAGACACTTTATTGTACTATGAGGGACCCAGTGGCAGTGCCGTCGACCAAAAGCGGGCACACCCACCTCTTCAGACAAACAGCACTCCCACGGGTGCTGGCGCCAAGTGGCGATACCACGGCCCAGTGTGGGGAGTTTGGCCATTTAGTGAGGTGTAAACATGTCGTATGCTGGACAATCAGGTGCAGAAAATTACGAGATTGGAAAAGTCATTCAGAATAGTCCACAGGCAAGACCTTTTCATAGGAAAGCTAGGTGTCAGCCGGGCAAGGTGGGGCAAAAGATTTCGAAATCCAGTTGTGGTTCATTTTAATGAAGGTTAGATCATCTACATTTTGGGTAGCCAGACGAGTCCTTTTTTCTGTTAGTATTGAACCTGCAGCACTGAATACTCTTTCTGATAGGACACTAGCTGCCGGGCAAGCAAGCTCCTGCAATGCATATTCTGCCAATTCTGGCCAGGTGTCTAATTTGGATGCCCAGTAATCAAATGGGAATGACGGTTGAGGGAGAACGTCGATAAGGGATGAAAAATAGTTTGTAACCATACTGGATAAATGTTGTCTCCTGTCACTTTGAATTGATGCTGCAGTACCTGTCCTGTCTGCGGTCATAGCAAAATCACTCCACAACCTGGTCAGAAAACCCCTCTGGCCAACGCCACTTCTGATTTCTGCCCCTCTAACACCTCTGGTCTGCTGGCCCCTGCAGCTCGTGTGAGAACGATCACGGGCGCTGTGTGCAGGGAATGCCAGAAGCAAACGGTCAACAAGAGTTGATTGTTTGGTTGCTAATATTATTTCCAAGTTGTCATGTGGCATTATATTTTGCAGGCCAACCAGTAATCGTCATCATTCATCATTTTAGTAATGCGTGTGTCCCTTTTGAGGATACGTAAGGCATAATCCGCCATGTGCGCCAAAGTTCCAGTTCTCAAATCTGCGGTTGTGCTTGGTTGAGGGGCAGTTTCAGGCAAATCCACGTCACTTGTGTCCCTCCAAAAACCAGAACCCGGCCTTGCCGCGCTAACAATTTCCAGTGGCCCCGGAAAAGCTTCCTCATTAAAAATATAATCATCCCCATCATCCTCCTCGTCCTCCTCCTCCTCTTCGCCCGCTACCTCGTCCTGTACACTGCCCTGGCCAGACAATGGCTGACTGTCATCAAGGCTTTCCTCTTCCTCAGCTGCAGACGCCTGATCCTTTATGTGCGTCAAACTTTGCATCAGCAGACGCATTAGGAGGATGCTCATGCTTATTATGGCATTGTCTGCACTAACCAGCCGTGTTCATTCCTCAAAACACTGAAGGACTTGACACATGTCTTGAATCTTCGACCACTGCACACCTGACAACTCCATGTCTGCCATCCTACTGCCTGCCCGTGTATGTGTATCCTCCCACAAAAACATAACAGCCCGCCTCTGTTCGCACAGTCTCTGAAGCATGTGCAGTGTTGAGTTCCACCTTGTTGCAACGTCTATGATTAGGCGATGCTGGGGAAGGTTCAAAGAACGCTGATAGGTCTGCATACGGCTGGAGTGTACGGGCGAACGGCGGATATGTGAGCAAAGTCCACGCACTTTGAGGAGCAGGTCGGATAACCCCGGATAACTTTTCAGGAAGCACTGCACCACCAGGTTTAAGGTGTGAGCCAGGCAAGGAATATGTTTCAGTTGGGAAAGGGAGATGGCAGCCATGAAATTCCTTCCGTTATCACTCACTACCTTGCCTGCCTCAAGATCTACAGTGCCCAGCCACGACTGCGTTTCTTTCTGCAAGAACTCGGACAGAACTTCCGCGGTGTGTCTGTTGTCGCCCAAACACTTCATAGCCAATACAGCCTGCTGACGTTTGCCAGTAGCTGCCCCATAATGGGAGTCCTGGTGTGCAACAGTGGCAGCTGCGGATGGAGTGGTTGTGCGACTGCGGTCTGTGGACGAGCTCTCGCTTCTGCAGGAGGACGAGGAGGAGGAGGAGGGGGTGCGAACGGCTACAGCCAACTGTTTCCTAGACCATGGGCTAGGCAGAACTGTCCCAAACTTGCTGTCCCCTGTGGACCCTGCATCCACAACATTCACCCAGTGTGCTGTGATGGACACGTAACGTCCCTGGCCATGCCTACTGGTCCATGCATCTGTTGTCAGGTGCACCTTTGTGCTCATAGATTGCCTGAGTGCATGGACGATGCGCTCTTTAACATGCTGGTGGAGAGCTGGGATGGCTTTTCTGGAAAAAAAGTGTCGACTGGGTAGCTCGTAGCGTGGTACAGCGTAGTCCATCAGGGCTTTGAAAGCTTCGCTTTCAACTAACCGGTAGGGCATCATCTCTAACGAGATTAGTCTAGCTATGTGGGCGTTCAAACCCTGTGTACGCGGATGCGAGGCTAAGTACTTCCTTTTTCTAACCATAGTCTCATGTAGGGTGAGCTGGACTGGAGAGCTGGAGATCGTGGAACTAGCGGGGGTGCCGGTGGACATGGCAGACTGAGAGACGGTGGGAGATGGTATTGTTGCCGCCGGTGCCCTAGATGCAGTGTTTCCTACTACGAAACTGGTGATTCCCTGACCCTGACTGCTTTGGCCTGGCAAAGAAACCTGCACAGAAACTGCAGGTGGTGCGGAAAATGGTGGCCCTACACTGCCGGAAGGGATGTTGCGTTGATGACTAGCTTCATTGGCCGAGGGTGCTACAACCTTAAGGGACGTTTGGTAGTTAGTCCAAGCTTGCAAATGCATGGTGGTTAAATGTCTATGCATGCAACTTGTATTGAGACTTTTCAGATTCTGCCCTCTGCTTAAGGTAGTTGAACATTTTTGACAGATGACTTTGCGCTGATCAATTGGATGTTGTTTAAAAAAATGCCAGACTGCACTCTTTCTAGCATCGGATACCTTTTCAGGCATTGCAGACTGAGCTTTAACCGGATGGCCACGCTGTCCTCCAACAGGTTTTGGCTTTGCCATGCGTTTTGGGCAAGATACGGGCCCGGCAGATGGAACCTGTTGCGATGTTGATGCCTGCTGCGGCCCCTCCTCTTCCGCTTCAGAACTGCTGCCGCCTGCACCCTGTTCCCCCAATGCTGCCAATCGGGGTCAAGAACTGGGTCATCTATTACCTCTTCTTGTAGCTCGTGTGCAACTTCGTCTGTGTCACCGTGTCGGTCGGTGGTATAGCATTCGTGATGGGGCAACATAGTCTCATCAGGGTCTGATTCTTGATCATTACCCTGCGAGGGCAATGTTGTGGTCTGAGTCAAAGGATAGCATAGTAGTCTGGCTGTGGCTGTGCATCAGTGCACTCCATGTCAGATTCAACTTGTAATGGGCATGGACTGTTAACTGCTTCACTTTCTAAGCCAGGGACGGTATGTGTAAAGAGCTCCATGGAGTAACCCGTTGTGTCGCCTGCTGCATTCTTCTCTGTTGTTGTTTTTGCTGAAGAGGACAAGGAAGCGACTTGTCCCTGACCGTGAACATCCACTAACGACGCGCTGCTTTTACATTTACCAGTTTCACGAGAGGAGGCAAAAGAGCTAGAGGCTGAGTCAGCAAGATAAGCCAAAACTTGCTCTTGCTGCTCCGGCTTTAAAAGCGGTTTTCCTACTCCCAGAAAAGGGAGCGTTCGAGGCCTTGTGTAGCCAGACGACGAACCTGGCTCCACAGCTCCAGACTTAGGTGCAATATTTTTTTTCCCACGACCACCTGATGCTCCACCACTACCACTACCCTCATTACCAGCTGACAATGAACGCCCCCGGCCACGACCTCTTCCACCAGACTTCCTCATTGTTTTAAAAACGTAACCAAACTAACGGTATTTGTTGCTGTCACACAACTTACACGGTGAGCTATAACTTCAGTATGATTTAGCTACCCCTTTACAGGTGGGTGAGACCACAACGAAAATCAGGCACAATGTTACACACTCTGTTTTTGGTGGCAACAAATGAGAGAGATGCCACACATCTGTCTCTGAAGCACAAATGTAAATATTAATCTCCCACTGATTTGTTGAGTTGTTCTCCCAATGATTGATGTAGTGATTTTTTCAGGTAGATTTTGGAACCCAAATCAAGCTAAAAAAATAATAGGCTTTCTATGGCCCACAATTGGAGAGAGAGAGAGAGAGAGATGGCACACCTAGGAGTCAAGACTGGCACACAAGCAGAAAGGGCAATATTAATCTCCCACTGATTTGATTTTTTTTTTTCAGGGAGACTTTAGAAAAAAAAAATAATAAAAAAAAATGATTTTTTCAGGAAGAATTTAGAAACCAAATAAAATAAAATGATTTTTTCAGGGAGAATTTAGAAAACAAATAAAACAAAAAATATACTTTCTATGGCCCACTGAGTGAGAGATGACGCACACAGGAGTCAGGAGTGGCACACAAGCCCAGAGGCCAATATTTATCTCCCACTGATTGATTTAGTGATTTTTTCAGGTAGATTTTGGAACCCAAATCAAGCAAAAAAAATAATAGGCTTTCTATGGCCCACAATTGGAGAGAGAGAGAGAGATGGCACACCCAGGAGTCAAGACTGGCACACAAGCAGAAAGGGCAATATTAATCTCCCACTGATTTGATTTTTTTTTTTTTCAGGGAGACTTTAGAAAAAAAAAATAATAAAAAAAAATGATTTTTTCAGGAAGAATTTAGAAACCAAATAAAATAAAATGATTTTTTCAGGGAGAATTTAGAAAACAAATAAAACAAAAAATAGGCTTTCTATGGCCCACTGAGTGAGAGATGACGCACACAGGAGTCAGGAGTGGCACACAAGCCCAGAGGCCAATATTGTTCTCCCAATGATTGATGTAGTGATTTTTTCAGGTAGATTTTGGAACCCAAATCAAGCTAAAAAATTAATAGGCTTTCTATGGCCCACAATTGGAGAGAGAGAGAGAGATGGCACACCCAGGAGTCAAGACTGGCACACAAGCAGAAAGGGCAATATTAATCTCCCACTGATTTGATTTTTTTTTTTTTCAGGGAAACTTTAGAAAAAAAAAATAATAAAAAAAAATGATTTTTTCAGGAAGAATTTAGAAACCAAATAAAATAAAATGATTTTTTCAGGGAGAATTCAGAAAACAAAAAAAACAAAAAATAGACTTTCTATGGCCCACTGAGTGAGAGATGACGCACACAGGGGTCAGGAGTGGCACACATGCCCAGAGGCCAATATTTATCTCCCACTGATTGATTTATTGATTTTTTCAGGTAGAATTTAGAACCCAAATCAACCAAAAAAATAAATAGGCTTTCTATGGCCCACTATTTGTGAGAGAGATGGCACGCTCAGGACTGGCACACAAGCCCAGAGGCCAATATTAATCTCCCACTTTTTTTTTTTCAGGGAAAATTTATAAACCCAATAAAAAAAATAATAAATAGGCTTTCTATGGCCCACTATCTGAGAGAGAGAGATGGCACGCTTAGGACTGGCACACAAGCCCAAAGGCCAATATTAATCTCCCTTTTTTTTCAGGGAGAATTTATAAAAGCAAAAAAAAAAATAAATAGGCTTTCTATGGCCCACTATTTGTGAGAGAGATGGCACGCTTAGGACTGGCACACAAGCCCAAAGGCCAATATTAATCTCCCACTGATTGATTTATTGATTTTTTCAGGTAGAATTTAGATCCCAAATAAAGCAAAAAAAAAAAAATAGGCTTTCTATGGCCCACTGAGTGAGTGATGATGCACACAGGAGTCAGGAATGGCACACAAGCCCTGAGGCCAATATTTTTCTCCCACTGATTGATGTAGTGATTTTTTCAGGTAGATTTTGGAACCCAAATCAAGCAAAAAAATAAATAGGCTTTCTATGGTCCACTGACTGAGAGATGGCACACACAGGAGTCAGGAGTGGCACACAAGCCCTGAGGCCAATGTTTTTCTCCCACTGATTGATGTAGTGATTTTTTCAGGTAGATTTTAGAACCCAAATCAAGCAAAAAAATAAATAGGCTTTCTATGGCCCACTGAGTGAGAGATGGCATAGACAGGGATGGCACTCTAGCAGAAATGCCAATCTTAATCTCCCACAAAAAAAAAAAAAAAAAAAAGGAACT
Source organism: Ranitomeya imitator (assembly GCF_032444005.1). Taxonomy (NCBI): domain Eukaryota; kingdom Metazoa; phylum Chordata; class Amphibia; order Anura; family Dendrobatidae; genus Ranitomeya; species Ranitomeya imitator. The sequence continues at coordinate 305,300,447 of NC_091286.1, forward strand.
GTCCTTCAATTACTATCTCCCTGCAGTAATCTCAGCCAGGTATGGCAGGCAGCAATAAGGAGTGGTCTGATGCACAAATTAAATAAAAAGTGTGGACAAACAAACAAGATAGCTGTGCAGAAAGGAAGGAACAAGAGGATTTGTGCTTTGAAAAAAGCAGTTGGTTTGCACAGCGGTGTACACACAGCAATGCAGCTATCAGGGAGCCTTCTAGGGCAGCCCAATGAGCTACAGCGCTGAGGGGAAAAAAAAAAATGTAGCTTCCACTGTCCCTGCACACCGAAGGTGGTGTTGGGCAGTGGAAATCGCTACAGCACAAGCGGTTTGGTGGTTAATGGACCATGCCTAACGCTATCCCTGCTTCTGACGAAGCGGCAGCAACCCCTCCCTAAGCTCAGATCAGCAGCAGTAACATGGCGGTCGGCGGGAACGCCCCTTTATAGCCCCTGTGACGCCGCAGACAGCAAGCCAATCACTGCAATGCCCTTCTCTAAGATGGTGGGGACCAGGACCTATGTCATCACGCTGCCCACACTCTGCGTTTACCTTCATTGGCTGAGAAATGGCGCTTTTCGCGTCATTGAAACGCGACTTTGGCGCGAAAGTCACGTACTGCATGGCCGATCCTGCACAGGGGTCGGATCGGGTTTCATGAAACCCGACTTTGCCAAAAGTCGGCGACTTTTGAAAATGAACGACCCGTTTCGCTCAACCCTACATCTGAGTATAATAAAAGCTCTTTTTTTGTGAACAGCAGAGCAGATTTGGGGCATACTGTATGCGCAGTACACTAGAATTCTGTAACAGAGGGCTGAATGATGCTGGTCATATTTTATATGGGGAAAACCAGGTTGCCTTTAAGTTCTCACGTAGACAACTATATAACTGTTTTCAATAAATTGCTTTAGGCTAATTCTCCATGTGCTCCAACTTTTTTTGCAGACACACAAGAGGTCACATTATTGCATGCATTCTAACAAGTCATATTATCGGATTTCCGATACTGAGTTCCCATACTTTTAAGATATCGGTACTGGAATTGGAAGTTCCTATAGTGCAATGATGCACTATAATGGACTGTGGGTGGTGCGTGGGCGGAGACTGCGTGTTTGTGTGTGCGGGTGGGGTCTGTATGGGCCTGCCGGGGGTCTGTGCGGGCCTGCCGGGGGTCTGCATGGGCCTGCTGGGGGTCTGTGCGGGCTGCATGGGGTCTGTGCGGGCCTGCCGGGGGAAAGTACAGGCCTACCGGGGGTCTGTGCAGGCTGCCGGGGGTCTGTGCGGGCCTGCCGGAGGTCTGTGCGGGCCTGCTGGGGGTTGTGTGTGTGCAGGCATCGTCCCATGGGACTACAAGTCACATCAGGCTATGCCTGCTACAATGACAGTGATTGACCCATTAGCCAATGATGGGACAGTGGTAGTCCCATCATCCGGCTAATGTGTTGAATGTAAAGAAGAAAAACACAAACATACATACTACATATTACATACATACAACATACATACATACTACACACATGCATAATACATACATACAACATACTACATACTACATACAACATACATACATACATACTACTGTGATGCAGTGACCCCTGTAACAGGTAGGGGGTGCTGAATAATATCCCCAGTATACGCACGGAGGCGTATTGAGGCTGTGAGAGTGCATGGCAGTTGCATGCATGGATGTGATGATGTGACAAAGTCCGGCATTGTGGTGAACGGCCGATATATGTGTCGCAGAGGAGGGGACTCTGCGCTGCCAGCCTGAAGCGATGTGGTGTTCTGGGTCCTATAGTCCCACAAGTGCATGCTGTATGTTTATAATGGGAGGTTGGCTGGGCTAGTTATGTGAGATGGGCGGTACAAACTAGCCACACACCCACACTCTCATCAGGGGAGTGGTTAAGGATATATAATGTGACCAGGGTGTGGGTCACATGTCCTGTGTATGTTCCTGTGTGGTTCCTGTGTTTGAAGACCTGGGAGTAGGCTTCCTGAAAAGCACATGCTGGTGTTGGGAGGTCCTGGGAGTAGAACCAAATCCCTGAGCAGCACTGTGTTGGGGAAGCTACTGACCTTTGGTGGGTCTGGACTAACTAATGTGTGTCGCCCAGGCAAGTTGGTGATCCCCGTGAGGCAGCTTTCCCAGAAGAGAGGACTGACAAGGAGTCAGCAGATGGAGCAGGAGCTCCCGTCATGTACCGATATGGACTACTGGTGCTTGTGTTATGAACTGTGTAGTAACCCACGGCATCTGGTCAGAAGAGGATCAGCGTGTTTAGTTGCTGAAACCGTAATGTCGTATGATGGTGCCTGTTGTGCTCCATGGGCATTATTGAACTGTATGGCGTGCGGTCACCCACGATAACTGGACACAGAGGTTCGGCGTGTTTAGTGACCACGTTTCAAAGCCGTAGACCATGATCTGAAGACTGATGTAAAGACTGTGTGCTTATTGTTCATATTTCTGTGGCTTATGACTCCATAATAAACCACATCGACTGTTTTGTTTTGAAAAACCATGACCGTGTGCTTAAATCCCGTACCTAGCGAGTGTCCCCCAATACACTCTGTGAGAGCAATCTTACACTACATACATACTACATACATTCAACATACATGCATACTACATACTACATACATACAACATACTACATACATACAACATACATACATAACACATACATACATACTACATACATACAACATACTACATAGATACAACATACATGCTACATTCATACAACATACATACTACATACATACTACATACTACATACATATTACATACATACATACAACATACATACAACATACTACATACATACTACATTCAAACTACATACAAACTACATACATACTACATACATACTACATTCAAACTACATACATACTACATACATACTACATACATACAACATACATACTACATACATACTACATACATACATTACATACAATACATACATACAGACATACAGTACATATAACAGAGTACATACTCACCATCACTTGTCACTTTGTTCCCCGAAGCCAGTGTCCTCTGTAAAAAATATTAAAATAACAAACAAACAATATACTCCCGGATTCGCAGAAATCCACGAGTGTCCCACAATGATCTCCCATGGAGAACGGCACCATCAGCTGATGTGACCGCTCTCTAGGGGATCCAGAAATACAATGACAGGAGGAAGGTATCCTTCTACACTGTATTCCTCCACCGCTGTAAAAAATAGTCCCTAGTCTCACTTTTGGCATTGCTGTGTGAGAAATTTCCCACGCAGCAATTGCCATAAAGTGAGACTTTGAACTATAGTAACCTCTCAGTGATGCACTGCAGGAGCCATTGTCTCCTGTCAGTGTGTTATTGAGGGTCCTATAGAGCAGTGACATCACCCGATGTCACTGTTCTATAGGGGAGATCGTCGTGGGACACTCGTTATTAATTGGACTACGTGGGACAGGTAGTATACGGTTTATTATTTTACGTTTTTTGCAGTATGCTTGTATGTTGTATGTATGTAGTATGTATGCTTGCAGTATGTATGTAGTATGTTGTATTCATGTTGTATGTATGTATGCTGTATGTATGTATGTAGTATATAGTATGTTGTATGTATGTTTTATGTATGTATGCTGCTTGTATGTATATAGTATATAGTATATTGTATGTATGCATATAGTATGTTGTATGTATGTAGTATGTATGTAACATTTTGTATGTATGTATGTATGTAGTATATAGTATGTTGTATATATGTATGTAGTATGTATGTATGTATGTAGTAGGTATGTAGTATCTTGTATGTGTGTTGTATGTATGTATGTATTATGTATGTATGTAGGATTTATGTAGTATGTAGTGTTGAGCGATACCGTCCGATACTTGAAAGTATCGGTATCGGATAGTATCGGCCGATACCCGAAAAATATCGGATATCGCCGATACCGATATCCGATACCAATACAAGTCAATGGGACATCAAGTATCGGAATGTATCCTGATGGTTCCCAGGGTCTGAAGGAGAGGAAACTCTCCTTCAGGCCCTGGGATCCATAGTGAGGTGTAAAATAAAGAATTAAAATAAAAAATATTGATATGCTCACCTCTCCGGCGGCCCCTGGACATCACGCTGGTAACCGGCCGGCGTCTTTGTTTAAAATGATACTATATAGCAATTGGATACAATAAAACTTTACTTTTATTTACTACTATTAAAAAAATTCTGAATATATGCGACATATATACCCAGACAACAAACAAAAATGTATACGAAGGAAAGGACCAAGGTGAGGAAGTGCCCTATACCCTAACACAGAAGGAAAAACAAACATATACACGAATATAAAAATGACAGTACTGTTGTAAACTTGAACTGGTATATGCCAGCAACCAGTAGTAGTGTAGCACTAGCTACACTATTGGCAGACAATAAGAAAATACTCTGTGCCTCCTAATCCCTATGGAGAAAATGCAGGTATAATGTCAAAAGAAATAATGCATAATAAAGCTGTCTACCATGGGGGATGTTCTGATGTCCTGTATAGAGGAATTAGCAGTTATCAGTCCACATCAGAACATCCCCCATGGTAGACAGCTTTATTATGCATTATTTCTTTTGACATTATACCTGCATTTTCTCCATAGGGATTAGGAGGCACAGAGTATTTTCTTATTGTCTGCCAATAGTGTAGCTAGTGCTACACTACTACTGGTTGCTGGCATATACCAGTTCAAGTTTACAACAGTACTGTCATTTTTATATTCGTGTATATGTTTGTTTTTCCTTCTGTGTTAGGGTATAGGGCACTTCCTCACCTTGGTCCTTTCATTCGTATACATTTTTGTTTGTTGTCTGGGTATATATGTCGCATATATTCAGAATTTTTTAAATAGTAGTAAATAAAAGTAAAGTTTTATTGTATCCAATTGCTATATAGTATAAGTCTAATTTTTTTTGGATTATCCACCTTGCTTATATATATATATTTACACGTGGCATGGCAGGTTTTCTCACCACAGGGATTGACACTAACCAATGGTTTTCGGAGGCTAGAGATGTGTTTTCTGATAAGACATTTGTACAGAAAAAGTATGTACCCACTTTCAATGCAGCTTTTAAAGAACTCACTAAGGTGTACAAAGATCAGATAGCCTCCTGGTGGGAGGTGCAGAGCTTGGACAATTATATTAAATCTGGTATTGTCCCTAGACATTTGAGAATAACTCTGGCACCAGGCTATCGTTATAAGAATCCCAGTTTATTAGCAAAATGGGAAAAAGAAGCGACAGATAGTTCTCTGAGACTCATGAGACTTTTGCTAGAGGAGGAAAAACAGAATTTAATTGTATTAAACAAATCTTTAAAGGAACAAATTGAAGTAACTAAAAAATTCATTTCTGAACCAGATTTTTCCAAAAAAGAGACACAGTTACAGAACTCTATAGAAAGATTCCAATATCACTTAAAGGACAAAAAACATAAGTTCTTCATAAGGGATCTACAAGAGTTCAAAGAAAATAAAGCTTACTCGTTCTCAACAAGTAGGTTTCCACGAAGAACTGAGACGGACATTTCCTCCTCAGAAGCAGAGGTCTCTGATAGTGAAGCCAGACCAAGTGGACAAAGAGGGAGAGGTAGAGGGAAAGGAAGGGGAGGTAACTGGGGTCGAGGTAACAATAAGAAATCTCCGGCCGGGAACGGTTTTTTAGACCTGAGTTACCCCCTCAGAAGCCGCTCCAACCCACCCACCTAAGTACTCAAATAATTAACCTATCCTCAAGACCACTCAGTGATAACGAACTCAGACTTTTGGGCAAGGGTCTCTCATTCGTACCTACTTCTGACATGGACGTTTTTGAGACAGTAAAAGACCTCAATTTATTTGTAAGACGCCTAAAATGGAAGAAGTTCTTCTTAAAAGAAGATAAGAGACAGTGTACTGAGTTGGGAATCACAGATGATCTATTACAAGACGTACGGATGTTATACCATCTAGGAGATCCAGACCCCATATCTGATGGAAGGGGCCCCTTTACCTGTTTAAAAAACAAAAGTACTAAAATGCCACCACCAATGGGTGATCTGAGTTCTATCGACATTTTTTTGAATTTGGTCACTGAGGATATTATGAAATTGCCAGATAAAAAACTTAGGACCTCGTATAATCTATCTAAGACTGAAATGGCATGTTTGTGTGATTTGGAAAAAGACCAGCGCATCACCATAAAACCCTCTGACAAAGGGGGAAATATCGTGGTCATGGACACAACAAACTATCACACCTTATGCCTCTCTTTACTGGACAGTAAAGAGGACTATAAGATCCTCAAAAAGAACCCCCTTGGTGAGCACTTGAATGAGTTAAAATCTATCGTTGCAAAAGGCTATGACAATGGAGTGGTGGGCAAAGATGAGAGAGAGTTTTTGGTGCCAAAAAATCCAGTGGTTCCAACTTTTTACTGCCTCCCCAAGATACATAAGGGTACTAATCCCTTAAAAGCCAGACCCATTGTCTCTGGGAACAATAGCCTGACCGAGAAACTGGGTATTTACATAGACAAAATTTTGAAACCCTTTGTTAATTCTCTGAACTCCTTTGTACGGGACACCACAGATCTTTTGGGCAAACTAGATGGCATTTGTCTGGATCCAGATATGATTCTGGGGAGTATAGATGTCGAGGCACTATACTCATCCATTCCTCATGACAAAGGTCTTATGGCTGTAAACCACTATCTAAGTACCAGAGGTATACAATTTGACAAGCACAACAAATTTGTCTTGGAGGCTTTGGAATTCTGTTTGACCAGAAATGTGTTTCTTTTTGACCGTAAGTACTTCCACCAGCTCAGGGGCACCGCTATGGGTAGTCCTTGTGCGCCTTCATATGCTAATTTGCTCCTGGGCTGGTGGGAGGAAACAATGGTCTTTGGCGATGTCACGTCTGGTCCAGATGATAGAATTGTCATGTGGTTAAGATATATTGACGACGTGCTGGTTATTTGGAGAGGAAACGCTACCGAATTTGGCAATTATGTAGAGAGCCTTAACAACAATAACATGGGGCTACGTTTCACCTATGAAGTAAGTGCAACTAAACTAGCGTTTCTAGATATATGCATAGAAAAGAAAGCGGATGGAGAAATAGAAACAAAAACCCATAGGAAAGACACTGCCACCAATTCTCTCCTTCGCTGGGAAAGCAATCATCCGGCCCCCCTAAAAAGAGGGATTCCAAAGGGGCAATACTTGAGAATCCGGAGAAATTGTTCTAATACGGATACCTTTCATGAACAGGCTGTAGACCTAAAAAATAGGTTCTTAGAAAGAGGTTATCCGGAAGGGGTTCTCAGGAAGGCCTACAATGAATCAGCAAAAAAGGAGAGAAAACATTTGTTAACTCCCCGACAGAGACCAGACTATGAAAATCTTATTCGTTTCATCACTCGCTTTTCCAACGGGGCAGGCGAAATCAGAGACGTCTTGTTAAAACATTGGCCTATCCTCCTGATGGATAATGATATAAAGAAACACATTTCATCCTTTCCTCAAATCACTTACAAAAAAGGCAGATCTCTATCTGATAGATTGGTTCACAGCCATTACCAGCCCATTTGCACACCCACCTTTATGAACCAAGTGAAGGGTTGTTTTAAGTGTGGGGATTGTAAGGCTTGTACTTCAATCACAAAAACGACTATCTTTCGTGGCAATGTCACAGGCACCACTTACTCCATCCGCCACTTCATTAATTGTCGCTCGAAGGGAGTGATATACAAAGCCACCTGTGAATGCGGTTTGGAGAATGTTGGAAAAACTAAAAGAGAGTTTCGAAAAAGAGTCGGTGAACATCTCCGTGACATTGCCAATAAAAGAGAAACCCCCGTGGCAACCCACATGAACCGGGTCCACCAGGGCAATCCCCAGAAAATATCCTTTGTCGGTATAGACAAAATTCTGGTACCAACAAGAGGGGGGGATTGGGACAAAATCATTCTCCAGAAGGAGAGTAGATGGATATTCACTCTCAGAACGGTTCAACCTCTGGGCATGAACGAGATACAGCCGTATAATTGTTTTTTGTAGCCCTAATTCTTCTACTCATTGTTACGAATCGACTTCCTGATATAAGTTATTGATACATCTAATATTCCCATGACCTTGCATTGGCACTGCACAAACACTGAAACTTAGCACTAGCCTTGTAGGTAGAGGGTGCCCTACGTATAATTACATGGGATGCCCCTTCAGCAGGCAGTAGCTATACCGGAGGGTATTACACCACATTGCCCTTTAGTGTATAAAATCCTTTTGCTTTGCCAATCACACTATGTGCGTCTCTATTTTACCCATATTGTTCTTACTTATACTTTTTTCTCTTTGTAAGTAGGGTTGTCGTAGGGTTTAACAGTTGGGGATAGCGGCCGTTGAGTGGGGGCGCCATTTGCGCAGGGTCTCCTAGGGTGCCAACCTCCGCTGTTAGGCAGGGAGCAGGTAGTCCTTAGGGTTTTTTGTTTTAGGGGCTTATAGGCTATCTTTCTCTATTTCACTTTTCCTCTATTTTTGATTCAATCTGTGGTGTCCCGTACCACCCCTGCTTTTTCTAGACTCATTCTCTGGATTTCCTGTTATATTTTAGATAACAATTGATATAGTCCACAGTACATACAAATACATTGGCTCTTTACAGTTCTGAGCCACCACTCCATTGGTCTTGTACAGAAGCACCATAGTCCTATCCTGCCAACGAGAACTTTTTTCATGTGTCCAAAATATAAAGAATTAAACCTGCACCATGCCTTAGGTGATATATAAGGGACGAAATAAATATGAGTGTATTCGTTCTTTATTTAATGTGGTGGGCCCATGCATAAAGGTCTGTTATTCCTATTCAGCCTTTTTATCTGTGCATGCGTCCCCATTTGCAGTGCGCGCTGTCATATTCAGCTGTGCACCATGCATCCCTAGTCTTTGCGGTATGTTTGGGGTTAACAACATGACCCTCATAAGCGCCGGTATCTGGTGGAGGGAAGCGCTTTGCGTTCCACCTCCCTGGGATGCTGGTGTTCCTTCATAGCTACATGTTCGGAACATACCGGAAGTACTTCTGTGAACCAGGTACGCGTCACACGCCGGGGGCGGGACCTCTGAGACGCGCTAGAAACCTGAGAGTATAAAGCGGCACAGAAGGGAGCAGACCGACGATAGCGGCAAGCATAGGTCTTTCAACTCCCCTGATGACTCCATAAGAAGAAACGCGTCGGGAGACGCCATCTATAGCCGGGGCTTCTATTTTTCGGCTTCACCAATGCAGGAGAAATCCAGACATCTAGGAACTCTCTTTTGGCATCTTTGGTGAGATCCACCCATTATTTGGGAATACTCAGTATACACATTAGATACCGATCTGGATCAATGTTACTGATGCACACATATTTAAGCGATTTCTTAGCATTTGCAGTTCTAATATAAGGGAACGCCCACCAATGATATAGGGGGCAGGATGGTTCCATGTTTATAAAAATTTGAACTACTGGGCATTTTGCTAGAAATGTTGGCTTTGAAGCTCCGTTGCTATGCTGCTATAGATTGACAGTACTGGTTATCTTTTGCTTTACAATGGGATGTATATAAGCACAATATAACGGCTGAGTCCTTTGTGGTGACTTCTGAGTTAGGGACCCACATCAGTGATTCATGTTGTGTTTATTTTTCCCTTAAAAGCCTCCTTATATTACACTGTGGTCGGCCATTTATGTCCCTCAGGTATTCTTTGAGTGTCTTTGATATACATATGTCTAGACATTTAGCCTGTATAGAGGAATTAGCAGTTATCAGTCCACATCAGAACATCCCCCATGGTAGACAGCTTTATTATGCATTATTTCTTTTGACATTATACCTGCATTTTCTCCATAGGGATTAGGAGGCACAGAGTATTTTCTTATTGTCTGCCAATAGTGTAGCTAGTGCTACACTACTACTGGTTGCTGGCATATACCAGTTCAAGTTTACAACAGTACTGTCATTTTTATATTCGTGTATATGTTTGTTTTTCCTTCTGTGTTAGGGTATAGGGCACTTCCTCACCTTGGTCCTTTCATTCGTATACATTTTTGTTTGTTGTCTGGGTATATATGTCGCATATATTCAGAATTTTTTTAATAGTAGTAAATAAAAGTAAAGTTTTATTGTATCCAATTGCTATATAGTATAAGTCTAATTTTTTTTGGATTATCCACCTTGCTTATATATATTTGTTTAAAATGAGCGCCTTTAGGACCTGCGAATGACGTCGCGGCTTCTGATTGGTCGCGTGCCGCCCATGTGACCGCCACGCGACCAATCAGAAGCCGCGACGTCATTCGCAGGTCCTCAATTCCTAGAATTAGGAGTTTAGTGAATGAGAATGACGTCGCGGCTTCTGATTGGTCGCGTGGCGGTCACATAGGCGGCACGCGACCAATCAGAAGCCGCGACGTCATTCTTAGGTCCTAAAGGCGCTCATTTTAAACAAAGAAGCCGGCCGCTTACCAGCGTGATGTCCAGGGGCCGCCGGAGAGGTGAGCATATCAATATTTTTTATTTTAATTCTTTATTTTACACATTCCTATTGATCCGATACCGATACCCGATACCACAAAAGTATCGGATCTCGGTATCGGAATTCCGATACCCGATACTTGCGGTATCGGAATGCTCAACACTAGTAGTATGTTGTAAGTAGTATGTATGTTTGTGTTTTATTTACATTCAACACATTAGCCGGATGATGGGACTACTACTGTCCCATCATTTTCTAATGTGTCAATCACTGCTATTGTAGCAGGCATAGCCCGATGGGACTTGTAGTCCCATCGGATGATGCCTGCACACAAACACAAAGACCCCCGAGAGGCCCGCACAGACCCCCAAGAGGCCCGTACAGACCCCATGGCAGCCCGTACAGACCCACGAGTGGCCCGTACAGACCCCTGACAGGCTGCACAGACCCCCGGCAGGCCGCACAGACCCCTTAGAGGCCCCTACAGACACCCAGCAGGCCGAACAGATCCTCGGCAGGCCGCACAGACCCCCGAGAGGCCCATACAGACCCCCGGCAGGCTGCACAGACCCTCAGCAAACTGCACAGACCCCCAAGAGGCCCGTACAGACCACTGGCAGGCCGCACAGACCCCCGGCAAGTCACACAGACCCCCCGAGAGGCCTGTACAGACCCCGGCAGGCTGCACAGACCCCCGAGAGGCCCGTACAGACCCCCGGCAGGCCGCAGAGACCCCAGTGGCCCGTACAGACCTCCAGCAGGCCCACACAAACCCCCCACGGTTCCACACAGACACGCAGTCTCTGCCCATGTACCATCCACACTCTTCCCCCCTCCAGAACTAGATGTGAAGGGAAAGAAAGGGCTTATTTTCACTCCGATATTTGTGTCCCATAGACTTGCATTGGTTTCCGGTATCCAAAAAATATCGGATATCGCTGATACCGATATCGGACGATTAAATCCGATACCGATATTACCCGATACCTGGAAGGTATCGCTCAACACTAGACAGTAGGGTTGAGGGACCTTTACTTTTATAGGATCGGGTCGGGTTTCACGAAACCCGACTTTTTCAAAAGTCGGGTCGAGTGAAATCGCCCGATCCTATAAAAAAGTCGGGGTCGGGGTCGGCCGAAACTCGAAACCCAATGCAGTGCATTGGGTTTCCAAAGGTTCCCAGGGTCTGAAGGAGAGGAAACTCTCCTTCAGGCCCTGCGATCCATATTTAAGTGTAAAATAAAGAATAAAAATAAAAAATATCGCTATACTTACCCTCTGACGTGCCCTGGTACTAACCGGGAACCTTCCTTCCTTCGAATCAGCGCTTTCAGGACCTTGCGGTGACGTCGCGGCTTGTGATTGGTCGCGCGACCGCACATGTGACCGCCGCGCGACCAACCAGAAGCCGTGACGTCACCGCGACGTCACCGAAGGTCCTGGAAGCGCTGATTCTTAGGAAGGAAGGCTGCCGGAAAGAAGCAGAGCGCGTCCGAGGGTGAGTATATTCCTATTAGGTATATACTCACCCTCGGACGCGCCCTGCTTCTTTCCGGCAGCCTTCCTTCCTTCGAATCAGCGCTTCCAGGACCTTCGGTGACGTCGCGGTGACGTCACGGCTTCTGGTTGGTCGCGTGGCGGTCACATGGGCGGTCGCGCGACCAATCACAAGCCGCGACGTCACCGCGACGTCACCGCAAGGTCCTGAAAGCGCTGATTCGAAGGAAGGAAGGTTCCCGGTTAGTACCAGGGCGCGTCAGAGGGTAAGTATAGCGATATTTTTTATTTTTATTCTTTATTTTACACTTAAATCTGAATTCCGATACCAATTCCCGATATCTTAAACATATCGGGAATCGGTATCGGAATTCCGATTCCAGATTCAGAAGATCGTCGACTTCATGGCCGACCCCACACAGGGGTCGGGTCGGGTTTCATGAAACCCGACTTTGCCAAAAGTCGGCGACTTCTGAAAGTGGCCGACCCGTTTCGCTCAACCCTACTAGACAGCACTAGTGATAAGCGAACGTTCTCTGATAATTAGTTGTGAGATAGTGCTCACTAGCATATTGGGGAATACTCGCTTGGCAGCAGGATAAACATAGACAGGCATGGTTTTTCACATAAACAGTCCAGGTCGTTTATTATCCACTCAGCATAAACCACTCTAGGCCATGTTACACATCACAGACCTCACATAATACTTAGCACTTCATAGTATACGGCTTTGAAGCACAGTCAGTAAACATACTGGACCTTACTTTGTCCAGTTCCCATGGGTGACCGCATGCCACACAGTTCATATAGCAGATACACCTCTCTGCCTTTCTTACAACTCACTTGTCTGAGGCTACCTCCCAGGAGCTCCTGCTCCACACACTGACCTCCTTTTAGTCCTCTCTCCTGGAGAACTGGCTGACAGGGATCATTGTCCTTGTGACCAGGGCACTCCCGACAGTCCAGGCCCACCGAAGGTCAGTAGCTCCCCAACACAGCCGTCCTTGACCCTGCACCCAGAACGCTTTGTAGTGTCCCGTCTGGACACATGGAAGTCTGGGAAGTCTGTCCATGCTGATAGACTCCCAGACTCCCAGACAACCTCCCATGTGCCAAACACACCTCCATTATGTAGTTTCTAACCACACCCACAGGTGAGGTATGGATCACATGGGCTGGTCACGTGATCCTGACATCACTGCAGGTCCTCATACACCTGCACTTCCCACAGGAAAAAGGGGTACTGTGAGCACCCTCACCCAGTGGTGAGGTATGTGGGTAGCCAGACCATCCCATCTTCATAGGTACCCGCAACCCAGACCCAGATTCACTAAACAACATCTTAGTGCTCATGCGCACGAAAGACCAAGTACTCCGGGTTGCATTGCAAGGGAGGCTTACAGTGCAGAAGACCTCCTCCTCTGCGACACATACCGGCCATTCACCACAATGCAATACACTGTCTCACTATCCCCATTACGCCTCCATGTGTGTCCTGGGGAGCACATACAGCGCCCCCTATCTGTAACAGGGGTCACTGCATCACATAGTGATGAGTGAATTCGTCCGGAAATCGATCGCCAAACATGAAAATGGCACATGCATGATCGGAAACACAAGCAAAATTTTATAAAATTGGAAAAAATCAGCAACCTTTGGTAAGAGTGCAGGAAAATATGAGTGCTGCAACAAAAGTATTTTCAGCACTTTAACAACAATAATGGTGGTGCATCATGAGCGTTTGGCACGTGTTTGATGAAGAGAGTGGGTTCGCAGAGCTCAGAGGCATGGCGTTCTTGTAAACAGTAATTTTCTTTTTAACTTCATGTGCACACATTGTGGCTAGCCAATCAGGGAGCACAATGTCCTGACAGAACGGCTTGTGTCATTGGCTGCTTAAATCACATGTCCCTCTCCATATAAAGAGTGGACATACTGTTTTAGCGCCACTTTGACACGAACAGTGCAGAGAGGCTGCTCCTGAAGCTGCCACTGTTAGCTGCAAGATTTTAGCTAGTTAGCTAGGCAGGTGTTTATCAGTCAGATAGTTTAGCTTGCTACTGTCCAGTGTGGCTGTGAAATAGACTTTTCAGCATTTTGTTTGCCATTACTGAGGCCCATAGATAAAGCCAGCAGGGCACATTCCATACAAGTGTGTTGAGCACTGCTTCTATTGTGCTCCATGCACAAGTATAGCATTTTAAATCTTTTTTCACAAGCTAAATGTGAAACAGTCTGCTGTATCCCACCTTGTCATTAAGTGCTGTGGTGATATGAAACTGCAGACCTAACACACATTAAAATAAATATACAATTTTTCTGTTGCAAAACGTTATACATCCCGCTATCTCCCACTCTGTCATTTTGTTGGATTGAAATTAAGCTGTCTACAGGTCTCATGCAAATAACACATTTTTTTCTGTTGCTAAATGTCATTCAGTAGGGGAGATCTGATCAGCATCCTGACCCTCATCATAAAACATTTACCCCCAGGAGGGAGGTGATCCTGATGAGACTCAGATATCTGAGGCTCAAGCAGACTGTACTGTTCAATAAGGGCAGGAAGAGGAGGAAGGTGACTCCAAGGGCGAGGAATGTGATAACACAGAGGATGATGATGAGGTGTTAGATCTCAGTTGATGTGAACATAGAGGCACATAGCTTAGTAGGCAATCTGAGGAGGAAAACAAGGAAATTACATTACATTGTACATTGCAGACATGTTGTGATGCAGCCGTGACAAGCAATGCATCCTCAGTCACAACTGTGGCTATGACCAGCAGCGTCCATTGGTCTGCAGCTCGCAGGGGTGCCAAGGGTTGCCTAGCCTGTGACTTTTTTGACACTGCAAGGGATTAGTCAACTCGCGCAATCTGCAAACTTTGCAAAAAATGAGTAGAGGTAAAAAGTGCAATAATTTGACAACTACACGTATGAACCTTCACAAGCGCAATCCCACTGCGCTAAATTGCAGACCAGCGGACCTCAACAATCATCAGCTGCACCATCAATCGCATCTGCTGCTGCTTCTTCCTCCTCCTCTGTTACCGTGCCAACTCTTGAGACACAGATCATCGACCGCAGAGCCTTGGGTTCTTTACCAGCTTCAGTCACGCTGACTGAGAGCCTGCCGTCAGCTGTAACGTAAGTGGACATGCCTGCTGTTTATGACCAATTTCAGAGAAAGAGCACACCAAAACTTTCTCCATCCACCATAACACCTCCATCTGCACCTCTCTCATGGTACAGCAGGTTTTCCGGTAGACTTTATTCCGCCCTCTCTCAGCATCTCAGCCAGCCCACGGTACCACAGTTGTGGTTACATAAAAGATTGGTTCCTCCTACGCATGACAAAGCTAAGAGGTTTTACACCACCATCTCCAATCTGTTAGACAAGGAAAGGCTGCCTTTCCGCCTGGTAGATGCAGACGGTTTCCAAAAGCTGATGGCTGTCTCAGTCTCTCAGTACCAATTGCCCAGTCACCATTACCTTTCTAAGAAAGCTGTGCCTGAGCTACACCAGCATGTCGCAGATAACATCCCCCGTTCCTTGACTAAATCTATGTTTGCCAGGGTGCATGCCACCACAGACACTTGGATAAGTAAGCATGGCCAAGAGCATTACATCTCACTGACTGGGCACTGGGTGATTCTGGTGGCTGTGGGGGCAGGCGCTGCTCCACAAGTCTTAGCTTGCAGGACAAACCTCTACATTTATCACTTCCTCCACTGCTTCTGCCACCTCCTCTATCTTCTTTAGGGCCTCCACCTGTGCCCTCAACCTCTGCCATAATAAAACATGTGTTCTAACAGTGCAGAGTGAATCCCCACCACCTCTGTAGTGCACAGCCAGAGCTCACCGCAAGCAGGCAGTGTTAAAGTTGATATACCTTGGGGATCGCAGTCATACATCTGAAGATT
Source organism: Ranitomeya imitator (assembly GCF_032444005.1). Taxonomy (NCBI): domain Eukaryota; kingdom Metazoa; phylum Chordata; class Amphibia; order Anura; family Dendrobatidae; genus Ranitomeya; species Ranitomeya imitator. The sequence continues at coordinate 305,316,413 of NC_091286.1, forward strand.
TGTGGACAGCTCTCCAGGCTGGGTTTGATCAAGGGCTGTCTCTGCTGATCCTGCATCTAGAGAAGGCCATGTCCATGAACGGTGCAAACCTGGTGGCGGGCCTATTGCAAGGCAAGCTCACAAATGTGCCTTACGTGGTTCACATCCTCAACCTGATGGTATAGCATTTTCTCCACCACTATCCTGGCTTGGTTTAGCTGCTACAGAAAGAGCAAAAGCTCTGTTCTCATTTCCGCCATTTGCACCCCTCAGGTCATCAACTTGCATCGATATAGAAGTCTCTGTCCATGCCAGTTAACAGGTTAATATGCAATGTGCCCACACAATGTAATTCCACTCTGCACATTTTGAAGCAACTGTGGCAGCAGCAACAAGCCCTGATGCAGTATGCCATGTCGTATAGCCTGGCGAACGCAGTACAGATGTGGTGCATATAAAATTTTTGAAGTTGGATAGATTAAGGATAGCTGCACCCTTCTGCACAGTTTCTAAATGGCTCCTAAGATGGTTAGAGCTGATAAAGCCATTAGTGATGAGCGAGTGTACTCATTGCTTAGGTTTTCCTGAGCATACTCGGGTGACCTCCAAGTATTTATGACTGCTCGGAGATTTAGTTTTCATCGTGGCAGCTGAATGATTTACAACTAATAACTAGGCTGAATACATGTGGGGGTTGCCTGGTTGCTAGGGAATCCCCACATGTAATCAAGCTGGCTAATAGCTGTAAATCATTCAGCTGCTGTGATGAAAACTAAATCTCCGAGCAGTCATAAATACTTGGAGGTCACCTGAGCGTGCTCGGGAAAACCCGAGCAAAGAGTACACTCGCTCATCACTAGAAGCCATCATCAGCATCTCTATTCCAGTCATCTATATGCTGGAGCAGACTTTGAATACTCTGCGGCAGGAGATGTTGGTCCCAGAAGAAGAGGATGAAGCAGAGGAGGATACGGAAGGGATAACATTGTCTCTAAGTTCCAGACTGTTGTCACACAGGCGGGTGAAACATGATCCCCATATAGTTATGATTAGAAATAGTGCGGACTATTGGGTTGCCACTCTGTTAGCTCCACGTTATAAATTCTAGATGTTTCCCACCCTGGAAAGGGGACCCGCAAATGATGGAGTATCGAATCACGCTTTTACACAACCTTAAGAGAGCTTTTCCCCAAGAGAGCAGTGAAGCACACTGTTCGTATCACAATTCTAGACTTCCAGCCTCTGGCACGTCAATTTGTCAAGGCCAAAACATTAGCAGCAGAAGAAGTAGTTTAAGTGGAAAAAGCAATTTCTGTGTGTCCTTTGACACTTTTTTTTAGACCAGCTTATGCACCAGCACAACAGAGTCCAAGTCTTATATATAGCGAACGAATGGAGAAGATGGTGCAGGATTATCTGGAACTGAATATCAATATCAGGGAGGGTTTGGACCCTTTCACATTTTGGTCTTCCAAAATGGTTGAGTCGCCTAAGCTCACCTCACATGCCCTGGAGGTATTATCATGCTCAGCAGCCAGTGCTCTATAAAAACATGTCTTTAGCACTGCTGGTGGTATCCTGATGAATAAGCGCAGCCAGCTGTCCCCTGAAAGTGTAGATTGCCTAACTTTCATGAAGATAAAAATGTCATGGATCTCGAGGATTTTTGCACCCCTATTGCAGACTGTACAGACTAGACAATATAGCATTTTTAGTATGCTGCATTAATGTCGCGTAACTACAGTCTGTGATATCTTTAGTGTGGCTTCTGTGCATGCTGCTGCTCCTGCTAATGCTGCTGCAGATGTTAATACAAATTTGTGAAAATGTGAACAGTCATAGTTGGTCAACATCTGCTGGGTTGGCTGTAGTGGAAAATGTGTTGGTCCCAATTATATTATTTCTACTCCTGCGAAATTTATGCCACTTCGGTGGTGTCAGGCTCTCATTTGTTTAAATGTGAATACTCTTGGTTGAGTGTCCATCTGCCGGTTTTGGCTGTAGTGGAAAACCTGACTGTCCATTATATACTATTTATACTGAGATAAAATTGATGCCACTTGGTGGTGTCTGCCACTAATTCTTGGAAATGTAAACACTTCAGGTTGAGTGTCCATCTGCTGGATTGGGCGTAGTGGAAGACCTGTCAGTCCCTATTATACTATTTCTACTGTGGTGAAATGGATGACACTTTGGTGGTGTCTGCTACTAATTTTTGGAAATGTGAACACTCCTGGTTGGGTGTCCATCTGTTGGATTGGGCATAGTGGAAGATGTGTCATTCCCTATTATACTATTTCTACTGTGGTAAAACTGATACCACTTTAGTGGTGTCTGCCACAAATTTTTGAAAATGTGAACACTCCTGGTTGGTTGTCCATCTGCTGGATTGAGCGTAGTGGAAAACCTGTCATTTCCTGTTATACTATTTCTATTGCGTTAAAATTGATGCCACTTTGGTGATGTCATCCACTAATTTTTGGAAATGTGAACACTCTTAGTTTGGTGTCCACCTGCTTGATTGGGTGTAGTGGAAGACCTGTCAGTCCCTATTGTACTATTTCTACTGTTGTGAAATTGATACCACTTTGTTGGTGTCTGCCACAAAATTTTGAAAATATGAAAAATGTGAACACTCCTGGTGGGGTGTCCATCTGCTGGATTGAGCATAGTGGAAAACCTGTCATTTCCAGTTATACTATTTCTATTGCATTGAAATTGATGCCACTTTGGTGATGTCTGCCACTAATTTTTGGAAATGTGAACACTCCTAGTTTGGTGTCCACCTGCTGGATTGGGTGTAGTGGAAGACCTGTCAGTCTCTAATATACTATTTCTACTGTGGTGAAATTGATGACACTTTGGTGCTGTCTGCCACTAATTTTTTCAAATGTGAACCCTCCTAGTTGGGTGTCCATCTGCTGGATTGGGCATAGCAGAAGACCTATCGGTCCCTATTCTACTATTTCTACTGTGGTGAAATTGATGCCACTTTGGTGGTGTCTGCTACTAATTTTTGGAAATGTGAACACTCCTGGTTGGGTGTCCATCTGCTGGATTGGGCATAGTGGAGAACTTGTCGGTCCCTATTACATTATTTCTACTGTGGTGAAATTGATACCACTTTGGTGGTGTCTGCCACAATTTTTTGAAAATGTGAAAAATGTGAACACTCCTGGTTGGGTGTCCATCTGCTGGATTGAACATAGTGGAAGACCTGTTGTTCTCTATTATACTATTTCTATTGTGTTTAAATTGAGACCACTTTGGTGGTGTCTGTGACTAATTTTTGGAAATATGTAGACTCCGGGTTGGGTCTCCTTCATACGCGTTGCCTGTAGCAGTAGTCCTCCAAGACCATCAGGCCTCCACTTCCTCGGAGGCAACTACCCGTGTTACTATCCTTAGATTTTTCTGATAATAGTAGTCCACAAAATTAATATATTTGTGCCATCTGAGTGTGGCTGAGCATGAAAGCAGGTTGAGCTGTTGCATGTGGTATCAGGGCTCCTTGCACAGGAGGCGTGTTCCAATCCATCACCCACCTCATCTTACTATGACATTCAATTGAAAGCTGTAAATGCTGGCCCACACCCCAATACCTTATGCTGACTGATTGCTACAGTGCCATGCTACAACTTGTACTGTGGATGAATTTAGGCCTCCTTCCTGGTGTCTCCCCATAATTTGATGTGTTTTGGCATCTTTTGGGGCCATTAGAAAGTTTTGTGCATGCGTTTGTTTTTGCCTCCCATTGCAATGGCATTCGATTTTGTTCGGTGAATATTCGACGAATAAATCTGAGAATATTGCAAATTAGGCTATCATAATCCGAGCCAAACATTTAAATATTTGCTCATCTCTACTGATAAAGTGCTATCCGAGCATGCTTGGGTGTTATCCGAGTATCTCAGGCGTGTTCGGATAATATGTTCGAGTCCCTGAAGCTGAATGTTTTGCGGATGCTAGACAGTTGCAATACATGTGATGATTACTTAACAAACAGGCAATCCCTACATGTGTTGCAGCTGTCTAACAGCTGCAAAGCATGCTGCCGCATAGACTAAGCCATATTATCCGAGCATGCTCAAGATATTCGGATGATACCCAAGCATGCTCGGATAAGACGTTATCCAACCACGTTGTTTCATCACTATTCAGTACCTATCTCATCTGAATGTTCTGCTTATCAGAACAGTGTCCTGAGGAAAACTTATCCCCAAAATTCCAGAGGTAGGGTGTTTTCACATTGCGCTTAGGCACCAGTTCAGTGGCCAAATACGGGCTTGCATATGAACCCCCTGCAAAACAGAATTTGAATGTATGCGCCAATGGGGCCATAGTCTGTTATGCTGCCGACAGAGCGTACATGTGCGCTGTTGTGCATCATTTTTTAAAGTGTACACCGACCTGTGGAGGGCACTAAGGCTGGTTTCCCATTTGCGGTTGTGTCCTCAGCGTCTGTGCCGCAATTTTCCGTATGTGTCATGTTTTCCTATCTTTAACATTAAGGATGCAGGTGTCTGCGATTGGTTGCGTTTTGCCGTGTTTGACTACGCATGCATCGTTTCGTCATCTGCAGTTTGGCACGGTAAATGCCACAGTTGTTAGCGGAAGGAATGCGGCAAAAAAAGCATTATGGTCTATGTGAACGCATGCGTTCGCAAGCACATAAGTTTGCTTGCGTTTGTGAACGCATGCGTCGCACCACAGGAAAACATGTCTAGACACTGATTAGCCACCCCCACATACAAACTGATAAAAGGAAGAAGTGGGCATTGGCAAGTCTACAGCAGACTGGGAAGCAGACCAGACAGAAGAAAGCACCTTGGAGGAAATAAGACTCTGAACAATGTGAGTATATCAAAGCCAATGCCTTTATTTTCTATTTTCTGTCTGTATATGTCCTAATTTGTCATTTTTTTCTTTCTGCATGCATCAGAATGTCATCTTCTTCCGAGGAGGAGCAACAGCCTGGGCCTGCAAAAGGGGAAAATGTCAGTGAAGTGATTACTCACTTCTTCAGATTGGGAAGTGTTCACTGTCACATCTACACATGTGTCAATTTTGTTTTCCTTTTTTTAGAGCAGTTCTTCCACTGTGGCAGAGGCTGAGCAGCAGCAGCATGGAGACGCTCGGGTGGCAAGGCGGCAGCGTGTACGTAACCTGGCTGACTATTGTATCCTAACTTTACTATTCTTGAATGTTCATTTCTTTACTATCCTCTTTCTTTACCTTTTTCTTCTTGCCTCCTTTTCTTTTCTTGACTTTCAATATTCATGCCAGCTTTCTGTCGCTGTCTTCATTCTTTTCCTTATGTTAATCTCTCCAACATTAATATCTTTATTTATTTTTTAGGCTCCAGAACTGGATGAGGACCTCATTGAAAATGACCTCCTCATCTCCCTTGTCCACGAGTGAGTCCAGTTGTGGGACACCCGGGTTCCGCAGCACTCAGACAACGTTACGATCCGGCAGCTATGAAATGAGGTGGCCAAAGTGATGTGGGATGGCTGGGACAACGCCCCGACTCGGGTCCGAAATGCATTTTGTAAGTATTGCAATGCAGTGTGAAGCAGCAGAGACCTTGGCCATGCTCACACAACTGTGTGTGATGAGAGAAACTCTCAGGAGTTTCTCTCATCACACACAGTTGTGTGAGCAAGGCCAAAAGTGCATTGTCTAACCATTCTTTTTTGTTTTTCAACAGTGCTCAAAGTCAAAACATGTTGGCGTTCGATGAAGGATCGCTTCAACAAGGACCTTTGTCAAGAGAGCCGGGTTCCTAGTGGTTCTGGAGCAAGGATCCGCAAATACAAGTATCACCGCATCCTTGCATTTTTGAGACCAGTCCTTGCCCAGAGAATGTAAGTATTTTTTGTGGTGTAATGGGTTGTGTTGGACTGCCTAATCTGTATTTTTCTATTCCACAGGAGTTGGCGCTTTACTATTGTAAATATGTGGTAGTAATGTGTTTTTTTCTTCTTTTTTTCACAGCACATGGAGCAGCACTCTTGACCCTGGTTCTGGAGTTGTGCTTCATCAAACAGTCACGGACCCGTCCCAGCCATCCAGCAGCACTGCAGCAAGTGGGCCTGCCACACAGTCTGGAGACCAGGAAGTTGGTACATCAGGTGTTCCCCTGTCCCAGTCCTCTGCCTCTGCCTCTTCTTTTTGGGCTCCTCCCATCAGTGGCAGAGGGCCTCGGACAGGTCACTCATGCCCGCGTTTTTGCACTTGAGTTCGGTCTTTCATGATGGACTCAAGGCGATGGGTGAGTGACTGGATTGTGCCATAAACCATATGAATACATGTATCCAGGAGGTCACCAAAACCAAGTGAAAGCCGACCTCCAGAGGCCAACACATCATTTTTTTTAAACAAATTGAACAGGGCATGTGGGAACACCTTACTCCTGATCTCCAGCTTAGTGTCATGCAGGCCTGCAATGCTGCTTACGTGCAGGCTTTGCAGCAGAGTTGGTATTTTCAGCAGACAGTGGTGGCATATCCACCTGTGCCAACACTGTCACGCTTGACCTCAATGCCGAGCTCTGCTGCATACCACTGCAAGACCACCTCCATTCCAAGCACTGCCGGACACCACTACAGCACCACCACCATGCCGAGTGCTGTTGGACAGCCCACCGCCACCACCATGACAACTGCTGCTCCTGCTTGGACCTCTTCCACTGTCTCCACCATGCAGCAGTAGGACCCTGGCATGGCCTTCTGCTCCACCACCACCACGATGCAGCAGGACCCTGGCATGGCCTTCCACTCCACCACCAGCACGATGCAGCAGGACCCTGGCATGGCTTTCCGCTCCACCACCACCACAATGCAGCAGGACCCAGGCATGGTCTTCCCCACCACCATGCAGCAGCAGGACTCTGGCATGGCTGTCCACTCTACGAGCGCAATGCAGCAGCTGTACCCTGACAGGTCACCCACCACAACCAGTTCGCAACAAATGAGCCCACCGAGGCTCCTCGGACTTGCACGTAGATCCCAAAAATGGAAAAAAAATAAAAAGCAGCGGACTACCAGTATTCCTCCCCCCTCACCTCCCAACGTGTCTGTAATGTCTTGTTTGTGTCACCCTTCCAGTGTGTCTCAGCCCTCTCATGCTTCAAGCCCCATTCCCGAACTCCCACATACCACTACTTTGATTGCCCCTTCTCCTGCAACCCCTGCGTCGTCCACACTTAGCAAGGCCTCACAGCCACACACCCTCCAGTTCCGTCACTCTACCCCAAGCAGGCGCAGTTAAAAATTTTTTTGTTCAAAAATAAATAATAATGTATTTGCCCCTAATAATGTTTGGTTATTTGTGTATTTTGCCGCCGGCAATACACACCGTGCGCCTAATAAAACACTGCGCTAATAAAACATCGCGCTGCACACTATATTTTTTTGCCAACTCATAGCTCCAGTTGTTATTAAGTACAAGACTGCAGTTTTTTGTGTTTGGTATAGAGCTATGAGTTGGCAAAAAATAAATATAACTTGTATTTTCTCCATAATCTCTTCAGTCTGATTAATCTGTGTCACAGACTGAAGAGAAAATGTCTTTAATACAAAGCAGAACTATACTCAACAGGTCATGTGTCATAAATAGTGAGTTCATGATGCACAAAACTCTGTGTCTTGAACTCATTATTTATGACACCTGACCTGGTGAGTAGAGAACTGCCTTGTATAACCTCCCTTTTTTCTTCAGTGAACGTAATCTATTTCACACAAAGCAAAGACACAAACCAAAGAGACGATGGAGGTCATACAAGGCATGTCTATACTCACCTGGACAGGTGTCAGAAATAGTGAATTCATGAGACTGTTATTTGTGCATCATGAATTCATTATTTATGACACCTGACTTGATGAGTGTAGATCTGCTTTGTATTATACCTCCATTGTCTCTTCAGTCTACGTCCAATAGATACCGCCGAACAGAATCAGGACGTAATGACGTCAACTACCTTACCACTAACAATATAGGTGTTTTTTAGAGGAAATACATAGGAGACTCGGTCAAGATATCAAAACACAAATTTTATTAACAAAAAATATTATTAACATTTAAAACATAACTGGTACAGACCCAAACCCAACAGGACATTTTATACAATATTGTCTTGCCATGCTACATGTCCAATATCAGAATCAAAATAGGCAGCAAATTGGTCCCGCATGTGGCCAACTTCAACAGTTGACTGGTAATCTAGCAATGGGTTTGCAATTGGTTCATCCAGTTCAATGTTGGGTCGCTCCTTAGTCATTATGTAATTGTGGAGAACCACACAGGCTTTGACAAGCTCATCGACAATCTCCACTTTTAGATTAATGGCTGTCGCAAGAATGCTCCATTTTGAGACTAGAATCCCAAAGCTACACTCTACTGTTCTTTGGGACCTGGTCAGCCTGTAGTTATAAATCCTTTTAGTGTGTTTCAAGTCCCGACTGGAATATGGCTTCAGTAGGTTTTCACACATCTGAAAGGCCTCATCCCCAACCATAACAAATGGCATTGGTGGGCCTTGAGTGTTGGGGAGAGGACGTGACAGTGGAAAATTAAAGTTTTTGCCATACACACGTTGGTCCATATCCAAGTTCTTGAAAGTCTGTGAGTCATTGCCACGGCCAAAAGCTCCAATGTCCATGGCAATGAAGCGAAAGTCGGCATCTGCTATTGCATGAGCATAACAGAAAAACATTTTTTGCAGTTGAAGTACTCCGATCGAGTTCTGGCGGGTTTGATAATGCGCATGTGCTTTCCATCCATGGCTCCCAATCAGTTGGGGAAATCACACACACTCCAGAATTTTTCAGCAATTTCAATCCACATGTCCTCCATGGGTAGGGGTATAAACTCATCCCAGAGAACATTACACAAAGCCCGGCAGGTGTCCACAACTATTCCAGACAGGGTGAAAATTCCAAGCCGGTATTGAAAGTGGAGGGATGATAAGCTCTCTCCGGTTGCCAGAAATCTGAAATAAATTAAAAAATGAAATTACAATCAATTCCATTTATGGTGGTGTTTAGCTAAAGACATAAAGGAAAATACAAATAATAAATGGCAGACCAACAATAATTATGATTGGCATTTGTTTAGAATTATTACGTACCTTAATGTAACCAGGAGACGTTCCTCTGCTGGAATCGCTCTACGGAGCTGGGTGTCCTGTCTCCGCATGGCTCCTTGGACACGACCAAGCAATTCCCAGAAAGAGTCTTGAGTAGTGTTGAGCATTCCGATACCGCAAGTATCGGGTATCGGCCGATATTTGCGGTATCGGAATTCCGATACTGAATTCCGATACTTCCCGCGTATCGGATACCGGAATCGGAAGTTCCCAGAATTCAAATTGAACGCAGCAGCCAATGAGGAATGAATGAAAGTGTGGGCACATCCTGTTTAGCATGGTGGGCATGTAAGTACTGGCAAGGCTTGGATTGGCTGCTGAAATGATGTCACTCTGCACTATAAAAAAGCGCTGCCGCCATTTTGCGCTCACTCTGCTGTGATTTCAGTTAGGGACAGGACGCTGTGTTCTAACTGAGGGCCAGTTGAGCTTGCTAATTGCTTTATTTTCCTTTCCAAAGGCTAATTTAGCAAAACGCTGTGTGTTCTTCACTGTTCACCTTGCTCTTGCCTTGCAGCGCTGTTTTAACAGCGTTCTGCAAGGTCTCTGTGTGTGTGTGTGTGTGCAGCTCACTCTGTAGTCTGTGTGCAGCCATATACCCGGTTGTATTCAGCTCAGGGGGGGTTCACACTGCCTCACACAGTTGTTCTTTTTTGCTCTTAGTGCAGCCTGCTGCACATTTTTTCTCAAATTTCCTATTAGTGTTTTTCCACCAGTCTCCAGCTCTATTGTGGAAAAACACTACATAGGATAACCTAGAGGGGGGTTTTTGGGCCTTGCAGCGCCGTTTACGGCTGTCTGCACGGTCTCCGTGTGAGCCCAGCTCGCCCTGTAGTCTGTGTGCAGCCATAGCCGGTTGGATTCAGCTCAGGGTTCGTTACTGGCTCATACCTTGAGAAAAATTTTCCTTTTTTTCAAATAGTGCAGCCTGTTTAAAATTTGAAAAAAAAAATTCCTATTAGTGTCTTTCCACTCGTATCCAGCTAAATAGTGGAAAAACACTATATAGGATAACCTAGAGGAGGGTTTTTTGGCCTTGCAGTGCCGTTTACGGCTGTCTGCACGGTCTCCGTGTGAGCCCAGCTCGCCCTGTAGTCTGTGTGCAGCCATAGCCGGTTGGATTCAGCTCAGGGTTCGTTACTGGCTCATACCTTGCGAAAAATTTTCCTTTTTTTTCAAATAGTGCAGCCTGTTTAAAATTTGAAAAAAAAAAATCCTATAAGTGTCTTTCCACTCGTATCCAGCTAAATAGTGGAAAAACACTATATAGGATAACCTAGAGGAGGGTTTTTTGGCCTTGCAGCGCCGTTTACGGCTGTCTGCACGGTCTCCGTGTGAGCCCAGCTCGCCCTGTAGTCTGTGTGCAGCCATAGCCGGTTGGATTCAGCTCAGGGTTCGTTACTGGCTCATACCTTGAGAAAAATTTTCCTTTTTTTGAAATAGTGCAGCCTGTTTAAAATTTGAAAAAAAAAAATTCCTATTAGTGTCTTTCCACCAGTCTCCAGCTCAATTGTGGAAAAACACTACATAGGATAACCTATAGGGTTTTTTTGGGGCCTTGCAGCGCCGTTTACGGCTGTCTGCACGGTCTCTGTGTGAGCGCAGCTCGCCCTGTAGTCTGTGTGCAGCCATAGCCGGTTGGATTCAGCTCAGGGTGCGCTACTGCCTCATACCTTGAAAAACAATTTCCTTTTTTTCAAATAGTGCAGCCAGTTTAAAATTTGAAAAAAAAAATTCCTATTAGTGTCTTTCCACTTGTATCCAGCTAAATAGTGGAAAAACACTATATAGGATAACCTAGAGGAGGGTTTTTTGGCCTTGCAGCGCCGTTTATGGCTGTCTGCACGGTCTCCGTGTGATTTAAACTAGCTCTGTAGCCCGATCTGCACCAAAAAAAAGGTTAAGTTCACCAAACACAACTTAACACTTGTGTAGGCCACATTTGAAAAATAATAAAGTTTAGTCCACAATTTACAACATTAGTGTTTCTTACACCTGTTAGGAGGAGCATTACAGGAATAAGCACACTAAGGCCTTAGTACTTTTCTGCTTATCTTTATCTGTCAACCAAGATGAAGAGGGCAGGGAGTAAGGCACGTGGGCGTGGGCGCGGAGCAGGGAGAGGAGCAGGGAGAGAACGTCGTGATTCTGTGCCTGCTGCGGGCGCCGGTGACTCGTCGTCACTCAGTTTCAGCAGGGAACAGTCCTTCATGCGCAGCTTTGTCGGAGAGCGCCGTGCACCGCTGCTGCGTGAAGACCAAATTGAAGCCGTTGTCGGGTGGATGGCAGCTAACGCCTCGGCATCGACTTCAGTTAGTGCCACATCCTCTCAGGCACAGAGCACTGGAGAGCAGCCATCTGTCTCTTCACCACCTGCCAAATTGGCCAGGCAGTCAGAGAGCCCAGGACAGGAGCCGTCTCTACTTCTGTTCTCTGAATCTCTTGGCTTGGAAACAGGGGGCCAGCCAAGCAGCATTGGAGAAATGGAAGAAGAGGCAGTGTGCAGTGATGCCCAACACCTTTTTCTCTCTGACTCTGAAGAGGCAGGTGGGCCAGTGCCTCCGGTGACCACAGCGCAGTACGCATCTGATGATGAAACTCAGGTGCCGCTTTCTCGTGCGTACTGTGCTGCTGAGACTACCCAGGAGGAGCAGTTGGTGGCAGAGGGTAGTGGAGATGATGAGGTCCTTGACCCATCGTGGCGTGAGGAACAGGAAGGTGGTGGGAGCAGCTCAGAGGAAGAGCTTCCTCTTACGGGCCAAAGAGGGAGAGGGAGGGGGAAGACTGTGGAGCCTGTAGCCTCCACTTTGGCACCCGTTAGGAGCCTGTCTCTTTCCAAAGCCAAAAAGGGCGCTCCCAAGACTTGCAGTGCCTGGTCCTTTTTTGACACAGTTGCAGATGACATTTGTTTTGTCAAATACAAGCTGTGTCATCATAAAGTAAAAAGAGGGAAAAATGTCAGCAACCTCAATACCACAAATATGTGGAAACATGTGCGGACCAGGCACGCGGTGGAGTTACAGAAACACACTGAAGATGTAGGCCAACCAACAGCGGCAGCTACCACCTCTTCAGCTCGTGTTGCCTCTTCCTCCAGCTCACGCACAGCTGGTTTGGCTTCCTCCCAGAGACCTTGTGTAATTCCACCCACAGCACCATCTTCCCAGTCATCCTCACACTCCCAGTCTACTCTACAGCCATCGGTAGTACAGGCATGGGAGAAAAGGCGGGCATTCTCGGCCAACCACCCCCGAGCACAGGCTCTGAATGCAGGCATTGCCAAACTGTTGTCCCTGGAAATGCTCTCGTTCAGGCTGGTGGAGACTGACAGCTTCCGTGACTTGATGGCATTGGCAGTCCCACAGTACAAGGTGCCCAGCCGCTTTTACTTCAGCAGGCAGGCTGTCCCTGCCCTGCACAGGCATGTTGAGGCAAACATAAAACATGCGCTACTGAACGCCGTCAGTAGCAAGGTCCACCTCACCACCGATGCGTGGACCAGTCAGCATGGACAGGGGCGATATGTTTCCCTCACTGCCCATTGGGTTAATGTTGTTGAGCCAGGTACAGATCGTGCGAGTGGCGCAGGACGTGTCCTGCCCACTCCAAGGATTGCAGGAATCCAGTCTGTACGCATCGACTCCTCCTCTTACACCAGTTCCTCTGATTCCTCTCTGCAGGATCCGTCACAGTCCACCCCCACATGGACCCGTGAACGTTTACCTATGACCGACATGAGCACAGCCGTGGCCAAACGTCAGCAGGCCGTCTTGAAACTAGTTTCATTGGGGCATCGAAGCCACACAGCGCAGGAGCTCTGGAATGCCATAAAGCAGGAGAGCGATGTGTGGTTACTGCCAGCGAATCTCCAGCCAGGCATGGTAGTGTGTGACAATGGCCGAAATCTGGTGGCAGCTTTGGCCCTTGGCAACCTCACTCACATCCCATGTCTGGCACATGTGCTCAATTTGGTTGTGCAGAGTTTTCTGAGGGACTATCCGGATCTTGATGCCCTGCTGCACAAGGTCCGCCTAGAGTGTGCTCACTTGTGGCGTTCCAGCTTGGCCAGATCCCGCATTGCTGCTCTGCAGCGCCGATTCCGCCTTCCGGAACACCGCATCATATGTGACCTACCTACCCGGTGGAATTCCACGTTACATATGTTGGAGCGGTTGTGTGAGCAGCAGCAAGCAGTTATGGAGTACCAGCTGCATCAGGCGCAAAGAAGTCGCAGTCAGCGCCGATCAGACTTCACAACCACAGAGTGGGCCACTATGAAGGACGTCTGCCAGGTTTTGCGTCCTTTTGATTATTCCACGCGGATGGCAAGTGCAGATGATGCACTAGTCAGCATGACTGTCCCCCTTATCTGCCTGCTTCAGCAAACTTTGCAAGGGTTAAGGGATGATGTGGTGGAAGAGGTGGAGGATGAGGAGTCACCTTTTCCATCAGCTTCTGGAGAGTCAGCGCCACGTGGTTCCTCACAAAGGGGTACGCAGGGGCCAATTTGTGAGGAGGATTAGGAGGAGTCAATGGAGGAGGAAGAGCTCCGTCCAGAGGAGGGAGCGACACAATTGTCCAGTGGTCAGTGTGTACAGCGAGGGTGGGGTGATGACGAGCGGGCAGAGATCATGTCTCAAGCAGGGGACAGCGTTTCTGGGCCAGTTGGCACTCTGCAGCACATGGTGGATTTCATGCTGCAGTGCCTGAGAAACGACCGCCGCATCGACCACATTCTCAACATGCCTGATTATTGGGTGTTCACCCTCCTCGATCCTCGCTACCGGGACAACGTCCAAAACCTCATCCCTGCGTTGACCCGGGAGCGTAAATTGCGGGAGTACCACGACACACTGGTGAATTCCATCATCTTCTCCTGTCCAACTGAGAGGAGTGCTGCTAGTGCTTTACAAAGCAGCTCAGTGCGTCGAGGCAGTGGGGGAGGCTCTGCCCAAAGAGGGAGCAGAAGCAGTGCCTCTGCCCAAGGCAAGCCCAGTATGGCACAACTCTGGCACACTTTTGTGTGCCCGCCCCAAATGTCTACACCATCACCGGCGGCTCCAGTCAGCAGGAGGCAACGGTTCCGTCAGATGGTGACAGACTACATGGCTTGCCCTCTTACTGTACTCCCAGACGGCTCTTCCCCGTTCAAGTTTTGGGTCTCTAAGCTGGATACATGGCCAGAGCTAAGCCAGTATGCATTGGAGGTGCTGGCTTGCCCTGCGGCTAGTGTCTTATCGGAACGTGTCTTTAGTGCCGCAGGTGGTGTACTAACAGACCGTCGCATGCGACTATCCTCCGATAACGTTGACCAGCTTACTTTCCTGAAAATGAACCAGGCCTGGATCTCGCAGGAATTTGCCACTCCTCTGCCTGATTAAGTAATTGGGTGTCATCCAGGTCTCCTGCTGTGTTCATCTTTCTACCACCTGAACTGCTATTCCTGGGCTCCAACACCGCCAGTTGCGGCTCAGAAGTGCAGGCTGCACAGTAAAAACATATGACCCAGTGTTATTGGGTTTCAGTAACGTCAGCTGATCCCCAGCTGTGTAGCCGGCAATGTGTCCTGCGACCGCCACGCTGGCACAACAACCTATATGTAAGGGAACCTGTCCCCCCCCCCCCCCGTCGTTTGTTACTGAAAGAGCCATCTTGTGCAGCAGTAATGCTGCACAAGGAAAAGGTAGCTCTTTTTTTTTAGCTCTTTGCACACGCAGAACTTAACACTTATAAAATGTGTTCACTGATACCGTTATACCGTCCCGGAGCTGGGACTTTCCTTCGTAATGTGACGCAGCACAGCCGTCATTCCTACCCCCTTGGTGCCATGCGCTGCCTCCTCAGCGTTGTTTTAAGCTGTCACGGAGCCTGCGCTGTTCTGTTATCCCTTGGGCATGCCCTATTTGCGCTGCCTGTCTTCTGACATAATTTGGTGTCAGGCTGGCTGCGCCTGTGCGGCCGCGGTGCCCGAGATCCCGCCTCGCAGTGTCTTCTGATTGAGTCACACTGCGGGCCTGGGATCCATGGGCATGCGCAGTGCATATCTTCCCCTCGGGCTCTCGCTCATTTCCCTCCACCTTCTTTAGACTGTGCGCCGTCAGCTGATCCCTAGCATGCCACGGCCGTGACACCGCACAGTCTGAAGAAGAGGGAAGGAGGGGAGTGAGAGTCGAGGTTATGCACTGTGCATGCCCATGGTTCCAAGGCCCGCAGTGGGATTACGTTAGATGAGACTGCGAGGTGGGATCTGGAGCAGCGTGGACGCACAGGCACTGACAGCCTGACACCAAATTATGTCAGAAGACAGGCAGCGCTAATTGGGCATGGCCAAGGGCTAACAGAACAGCGCAGGATCCGTGACAGCTTAAAACAACGCTGAGGAGGCAGCGCACGGCATCAAGGGGATAGGAATGACAGCTGTGCTGTGTCCCATTACGAAGGAAATTCGCACCTCCGGAACGGTTTAACGGTATAAAGGGACACATTTTTAGTGTTTACTTCGGTGTTTGCAAGGAGCATAATTAAAAGAGCAACCTTTTCCTTTTGCATCCTTAGTGCTGCACAACATGGCTCTTTCAGCTACAAACGTCTTGGGGGGGGGGTTAAAGGTTTCCTTTCAACTTGCTCCAATCAGGCTTCGGCCTACACTCTGTTCCTCTGCTCCTCCTGCTGTCCCTGGGCTCTAACACCGCCAGTTGGTGCCTGGAAGTGCTGTGTGCACAGTCAACAGTCGCTCCTCTGTTATTGGGGTTCAGTAACGTCAGCTGATCCCCAGCTGTGTGTGCGGCAATACCTCCAATCTGCTCCTCCTGCTGTCCCTGGGCTCTAACACCGCCAGTTGGTGCCTGGAAGTGCTGTGTGCACAGTCAACAGTCGCTCCTCTGTTATTGGGGTTCACTAACGTCAGCTGATCCCCAGCTGTGTGTGCGGCAATACCTCCAATCTGCTCCTCCTGCTGTCCCTGGGCTCTAACACCGCCAGTTGGTGCCTGGAAGTGCTGTGTGCACAGTCAACAGTCGCTCCTCTGTTATTGGGGTTCAGTAACGTCAGCTGATCCCCAGCTGTGTATCCGGCAACGTGTCATGCGACCGCCACGCTGGCACAACTAAAATGTAAGGGGACCTGTCCCCCCCCCCCTAGGCGTTTGTTACTGAAAGAGCCACCATGTGCAGCACTAATACTGCACAAGGGAAAGGTCGCTCTTGAAATTATGCTCCTTGCAAACGCTGAACTACACACTCATGTAATGTGTCCCCTCACACCGTCCAACCGTCCCGGAGGTGGGACTTTCCTTTGTAATGTGACGTAGCACAGCCGTCATTGCTACCCCCTTGGCACCGTGCGCTGCCTCCTTAGCGTTGTTTGATTCCGTCATGGACCCTGCACTGTTATGTTATCCCTTGGCCATGCACAGTTTGCGCTGCCCGTCCTCTGACATCATTTGTTGTCGTCCTGGCTGCGCCTGTGCGTCCACGCTGCCCGAAATCACACCTCGCAGTGTCGTCTAATGTGATCCCACAGTGGGCCTGGTATCCATGGCCATGCGCAGTGCATATACTAGCCTCTCACTCCCCTTCTTCACGCTTCTTCAGACTAGGCGGCGTCAGCTGATCCCTAATAGCATGCCACGGCCGTGACGCCGCACAGTCTGAAGAAGCAGGAAGGAGGTGAGTGAGAGGCGATGATATGCACTGCGCATGCCCATGGATCCCTGGCCCGCAGTGGGACTACATTAGATGACACTGCAAGGTTGGATCTCGGGCAGCTTGGACGCACAGGCACTGCCAGCCTGACACCTACATGATGTCAGAAGACGGGCACCGCTAACTGTGCATGGCCAAGGGATAACATTACAGCGCGGGCTCCGTGACAGAACCAAACAACGTTGAGGAGGTGGCGCCCGGCACCAAGGGGGTTGGAATGACGGCTGTGGTGTGTCACATTACAAAGGAAAGTCCCACTTCCGGGATGGTTTGACGGTGTGAGGGGACACATTATATGAGTGTGTACTTCAGCGTTTGCAAGGAGCATAATTTTCGGAGCCACCATTTTCCATGTGCAGTATTACTGCTGTACAAGATGGCTCTTTCAGCAACAAATGCCTGGGGGGGGGGGTTAAAGGTTCCCTTTCAACTTGCTCCACTGCAGGCTTCGGCCTACACTCTGCTCCTCTTTGATTCCCTGGGTTTCAACACTGTCAGTTGCCACCTGGAAGTGTTGTCTACACAGAAAAAACACTAGGTGATGTGTCAGTGGGGTTCAGCACCGCCAGCTGTTCCCCTGCTGTGTAGTCGGCAACGTGTCCAGCACAAGCCACGCTGGCACAACAGAACAAAAGCTGCCACCAGTGCAGGCTTCGGCCTACACTCTGCTCCTCTCCTCCTCCTGCTGACCCTGGGCTCAAACACCGCTAGTTTTTGCCCGGAAGTGCTAGCTGCACAGAGAAAAACACCAGCCAATGTGTTAGTGGGGTTCAGCAACGCCAGCTGTTCCCCTGCTGTGTAGCCGGCAACGTGACCTGCAAACGCCATGCAGGCACAGGAACTGAAATTAAAAGGGAACCTGGCCCCACCCCCCCAGGTGTTTCTATGTATAACAGCCACCTAGTACAGCAGTACTGCTGCATTTGTACAAGGTGGCTGACTTTTTCTCCTTGCCCACGTGGAACTCAACACGTACAAAATGTGTCTCATTGAGACCATTCCACTGTCCCTGAGGTGTGACTTTCCTTTGTAATGATACGCAGCACCCCCCTTGGTAGCGTTTCCCGTCTTTTGTCATCATGGTTAGCTGGCTGCGCCTGTGCATCCGCCCTGCTAGAAACAACGCCCCTCGTTGTCATATTTATTTTGTCAGCGAGGGTGTGGTTTATGGGCACGAGCAGTGCATATGTTCGCCTGTCTTAACTCATCTCCTTCCGCCTTCTTCAGACTGTGCGGCCTCCTGGCCGTGGTAGGCGATAAGGGATCAGCTGAGGCCGCCCAGTCTGGAGCAGGTGTAAGGACATGTGTAAGCGGCAAACCTATTTACTGCACAAGGCCACGAATCCCAGCCACGCAGTGTGATTTTTTGAAAACACACTGTGGGTCTGGGATTCATGTCCATCGCTAACCGCAACGGCCGACATGAAATGAGGTCAGAAGACAGGAAGCGCTCACAGCGCATGGCCAAGGGATCACAATAGCGCAGACTCCTGTACAGCAAATAACAACGGTAAGGAATCTGCGCACAGCACCTAGGTGTAAATTTGTACACCTGTGCTGCGTCTCCTTAAAAAGACTAGTAGTCACGCCTCCACTACTGTTTGACAGTATAATGGGCTAAATAGTGTACGTGTTTAATTCAGCGTGTGCAAGGAGCAAAATTAAATAGAGCAACCTTTGACTTGTGCATCATTAATGCTGTTCAAGGTGTGGCTCTTGTACCTTGCAACACCTGAGGGGGGGGGTTAAAGGTAACCTTTGAAATTGGTTCAACTAGGCTTCGGCCTACACTCTGCTCCTCTACTCCTCCTGCTGACCCTGGGCTCAAACACCGCTAGTTTTTGCCCGGAAATGCTAGCTGCACAGAGAAAAACACCAGCCAATGTGTTAGTGGGATTCAGCACCGCCAGCTGTTCCCCTGCTGTGTAGTCGGCAACGTGTCCAGCACAAGCCACGCTGGCACAACCGACCAAAAGCTGCCACCAGTGCAGGCTTCGGCCTACACTTTGCTCCTCTCCTCCTCCTCCTGCTGACCCTGGGCTCAAACAACGCCAGTTTCTGCCCGGACATGCTAGCTGCACAGAGAAAAACACCAGCCAATGTGTTAGTGGGGTTCAGCACCGCCAGCTGTTCCCCCGCTGTGTAGCCGGCATCGTGTCCAGCACAAGCCACGCTGGCACAACCGACCAAAAGCTGCCACCAGTGCAGGCTTCAGCCTACACTTTGCTCCTCTCCTCCTCCTCCTGCTGACCCTGGGCTCTAACACCGCTAGTTTTTGCCCGGACATGCAATCTGCACAGAGAAAAACACCAGTCAATGTGTCAGTGGGGTTCAGCAACGCCAGCTGTTCCCCTGCTGTGTAGCTTGCAACGTGACCTGCAAACGCCACGCAGGCACATGAACTGAAATTGAAGGGAGCCTGCCCCCCACCCACAGGTGTTTCTATGTATAACAGCCACCTTGTACAGCAGTACTGCTGCATTTGTACAAGGTGGCTGACTTTTTCTCCTTGCCCACGTGGAACTCAACACGTACAAAATGTGTCTCATTAGAGACCATTACAATGTCCCTGAGGTGTGACTTTCCTTTGTAATGACACGCAGCACCACCCTTGTTAGCGCTGCCCGTCTTTTGACATCATTGGTTAGCTGGCTGCGCCTGTGCATCTCCCCTGCTCGAAACAACGCCCCTCGGTGTCTTATTTTTTTGGACAGCGAGGGTGTGATTGATGGGCATGTGCAGTGCATATGTTTGCCTGTGTTCACTCATCTCCTTCCGCCTTCTTCAGACTGGGTGTCCTCATGGCCGCGGCAGGCGATAAGGGATCAGATGAGGCCGCCCAGTCTGAAGCAGGTGTAAGGACATGTGTGAGCGGCAAACATATTTAGTGCACCAGGGCACGAATCCCAGCACCGCAGTGTGATTTTTTAAAAACACACTGTGGGTCTGGGATTCATGTCCATCGCTAACCGCAACGGCCAACATGAAATGAGGTCATAAGACAGGAAGCGCTCACAGCGCATGGCCAAAGGATCACAAGAGCGCAGACTCCTGTACAGCAACTAACAACGCTCAGGAAGCTGCGCCCATGCAAAAAGGTGTTGTTTTCGACACCTGTGCTGCTTTTCTTTAAAAAGACAAGTCACGCCTCCACTACTGATTAACAGTATAATGGGCTAAATAGTCTACGTGTTGCATTCAGCTTGTGCAAGTAGAAAAATTAATAGAGCAACCTTTTACTTGTGCAGCATTAATGCTGCAGAAGGAGTGGCTCTTGTACTTTGTAACACCTGAGGGGGGGTTAAACGTAACCTTTGAAATTGGTTCAACTAGGCTTCGGCCTACACTCTGCTCCTCTCCTCCTCCTGCTGACCCTGGGCTCTAACAACGCTAGTTTTTGCCCGGAAATGCTAGCTGCACGGAGAAAAACACCAGCCAATGTGTTAGTGGGGTTCAGCACCGCCAGCTGTTCCCCCGCTGTGTAGCCGGCATCGTGTCCAGCACAAGCCACGCTGGCACAACCGACCAAAAGCTGCCACCAGTGCAGGCTTCGGCCTACACTTTGCTCCTCTCCTCCTCCTGCTGACCCTGGGCTCAAACACCGCTAGTTTTTGCCCGGAAATGCTAGCTGCACAGAGAAAAACACCAGCCAATGTGTTAGTGGGGTTCAGCACCGCCAGCTGTTCCCCTGCTGTGCAGCTTGCAACGTGACCTGCAAACGCCACGCAGGCACATGAACTGAAATTGAAGGGAGCCTGGCCCCCACCCCCAGGTGTTTCTATGTATAACAGCCACCTTGTACAGCAGTACTGCTGCATTTGTACAAGGTGGCTGACTTTTTCTCCTTGCACACGTGGAACTCAACAAGTACAAAATGTGTCTCATTACAGACCATTACAATGTCCCTGAGGTGTGACTTTCCTTTTTAATGACACGCAGCACCCCCATTGTTAGCGCTGCCCGTCTCCTGACATCATTGGTTGGCTGGCTGTGCCTGTGCGTCCCCCCTGCCCGACACAACGCCCCCCGTTGTCTCATATATTTTGACTGCGAGGGTGTGATTGATGGGCACGAGCAGTGCATATGTTCCCCTGTTTTCACTCCCCTCCTTCCGCCTTCTTCTGACTGTGCGGCCTCATGGCCGCGGCATGCGATAAGGGATCAGCTGAGGCCGCCCAGTCTGAAGCAGGTGTAAGGACATGTGTGAGCGGCGAACATATTTACTGCACAAGGCCACGAATCCCAGCACCGCAGTGTGACTTTAGGAAAAGCCACTGTGGGTCTGGGATTTATGGCCATCGTTAACCGCACCGGCCAACATGAAATGAGGTCATGAGACGGCCTGCACTAACAGGGTATTGCCAAGGGATTACACAAGAGCGCAGTTTCCTGTACTGCAAATAACAACGGTAAGGAATCTGCGCACAGCACCTAGGTGTAAATTTGTACACCTGTGCTGCGTCTCCTTAAAAAGACTAGTAGTCACACCTCCACTACTGTTTGACAGTATAATGGGCTAAATAGTGTACGTGTTTAATTCAGCGTGTGCAAGGAGCAAAATTAAATAGAGCAACCTTTGACTTGTGCATCATTAATGCTGTTCAAGGTGTGGCTCTTGTACCTTGCAACACCTGAGGGGGGGGTTAAAGGTAACCTTTGAAATTGGTTCAACTAGGCTTCGGCCAACACTCTGCTCCTCTACTCCTCCTGCTGACCCTGGGCTCAAACACCGCTAGTTTTTGCCCGGAAATGCTAGCTGCACAGAGAAAAACACCAGCCAATGTGTTAGTGGGGTTCAGCAACGCCAGCTGTTCCCCTGCTGTGTAGTCGGCAACGTGTCCAGCACAAGCTACGCTGGCACAACAGAACAAAAGCTGCCACCAGTGCAGGCTTCGGCCTACACTTTGCTCCTCTCCTCCTCCTGCTGACCCTGGGCTCAAACAACGCCAGTTTCTGCCCGGACATGCTAGCTGCACAGAGAAAAACACCAGCCAATGTGTTAGTGGGGTTCAGCACCGCCAGCTGTTCCCCCGCTGTGTAGCCGGCATCGTGTCCAGCACAAGCCACGCTGGCACAACCGACCAAAAGCTGCCACCAGTGCAGGCTTCGGCCTACACTTTGCTCCTCTCCTCCTCCTCCTGCTGACCCTGGGCTCTAACACCGCTAGTTTTTGCCCGGACATGCAATCTGCACAGAGAAAAACACCAGTCAATGTGTCAGTGGGGTTCAGCAACGCCAGCTGTTCCCCTGCTGTGTAGCTTGCAACGTGACCTGCAAACGCCACGCAGGCACATGAACTGAAATTGAAGGGAGCCTGCCCCCCACCCACAGGTGTTTCTATGTATAACAGCCACCTTGTACAGCAGTACTGCTGCATTTGTACAAGGTGGCTGACTTTTTCTCCTTGCACACGTGGAACTCAACAAGTACAAAATGTGTCTCATTAGAGACCATTACAATGTCCCTGAGGTGTGACTTTCCTTTTTAATGACACGCAGCACCCCCATTGTTAGCGCTGCCCGTCTCCTGACATCATTGGTTGGCTGGCTGTGCCTGTGCGTCCCCCCTGCCTGACACAACGCCCCCCGTTGTCTCATATATTTTGACTGCGAGGGTGTGATTGATGGGCACGAGCAGTGCATATGTTCCCCTGTTTTCACTCCCCTCCTTCCGCCTTCTTCTGACTGTGCGGCCTCATGGCCGCGGCATGCGATAAGGGATCAGCTGAGGCCGCCCAGTCTGAAGCAGGTGTAAGGACATGTGTGAGCGGCGAACATATTTACTGCACAAGGCCACGAATCCCAGCACCGCAGTGTGACTTTAGGAAAAGCCACTGTGGGTCTGGGATTTATGGCCATCGTTAACCGCACCGGCCAACATGAAATGAGGTCATGAGACGGCCTGCACTAACAGGGTATTGCCAAGGGATAACACAAGAGCGCAGTTTCCTGTACTGCAAATAACAACGGTAAGGAATCTGCGCACAGCACCTAGGTGTAAATTTGTACACCTGTGCTGCGTCTCCTTAAAAAGACTAGTAGTCACGCCTCCACTACTGTTTGACAGTATAATGGGCTAAATAGTGTACGTGTTTAATTCAGCGTGTGCAAGGAGCAAAATTAAATAGAGCAACCTTTGACTTGTGCATCATTAATGCTGTTCAAGGTGTGGCTCTTGTACCTTGCAACACCTGAGGGGGGGTTAAAGGTAACCTTTGAAATTGGTTCAACTAGGCTTCGGCCAACACTCTGCTCCTCTACTCCTCCTGCTGACCCTGGGCTCAAACACCGCTAGTTTTTGCCCGGAAATGCTAGCTGCACAGAGAAAAACACCAGCCAATGTGTTAGTGGGGTTCAGCACCGCCAGCTGTTCCCCTGCTGTGTAGTCGGCAACGTGTCCAGCACAAGCCACGCTGGCACAACCGACCAAAAGCTGCCACCAGTGCAGGCTTCGGCCTACACTTTGCTCCTCTCCTCCTCCTCCTGCTGACCCTGGGCTCAAACAACGCCAGTTTCTGCCCGGACATGCTAGCTGCACAGAGAAAAACACCAGCCAATGTGTTAGTGGGGTTCAGCACCGCCAGCTGTTCCCCCGCTGTGTAGCCGGCATCGTGTCCAGCACAAGCCACGCTGGCACAACCGACCAAAAGCTGCCACCAGTGCAGGCTTCGGCCTACACTTTGCTCCTCTCCTCCTCCTCCTGCTGACCCTGGGCTCTAACACCGCTAGTTTTTGCCCGGACATGCAATCTGCACAGAGAAAAACACCAGTCAATGTGTCAGTGGGGTTCAGCAACGCCAGCTGTTCCCCTGCTGTGTAGCTTGCAACGTGACCTGCAAACGCCACGCAGGCACATGAACTGAAATTGAAGGGAGCCTGCCCCCCACCCACAGGTGTTTCTATGTATAACAGCCACCTTGTACAGCAGTACTGCTGCATTTGTACAAGGTGGCTGACTTTTTCTCCTTGCCCACGTGGAACTCAACACGTACAAAATGTGTCTCATTAGAGACCATTACAATGTCCCTGAGGTGTGACTTTCCTTTGTAATGACACGCAGCACCACCCTTGTTAGCGCTGCCCGTCTTTTGACATCATTGGTTAGCTGGCTGCGCCTGTGCATCTCCCCTGCTCGAAACAACGCCCCTCGGTGTCTTATTTTTTTGGACAGCGAGGGTGTGATTGATGGGCATGTGCAGTGCATATGTTTGCCTGTGTTCACTCATCTCCTTCCGCCTTCTTCAGACTGGGTGTCCTCATGGCCGCGGCAGGCGATAAGGGATCAGATGAGGCCGCCCAGTCTGAAGCAGGTGTAAGGACATGTGTGAGCGGCAAACATATTTAGTGCACCAGGGCACGAATCTCAGCACCGCAGTGTGATTTTTTAAAAACACACTGTGGGTCTGGGATTCATGTCCATCGCTAACCGCAACGGCCAACATGAAATGAGGTCATAAGACAGGAAGCGCTCACAGCGCATGGCCAAAGGATCACAAGAGCGCAGACTCCTGTACAGCAACTAACAACGCTCAGGAAGCTGCGCCCATGCAAAAAGGTGTTGTTTTCGACACCTGTGCTGCTTTTCTTTAAAAAGACAAGTCACGCCTCCACTACTGATTAACAGTATAATGGGCTAAATAGTCTACGTGTTGCATTCAGCTTGTGCAAGTAGAAAAATTAATAGAGCAACCTTTTACTTGTGCAGCATTAATGCTGCAGAAGGAGTGGCTCTTGTACTTTGTAACACCTGAGGGGGGGTTAAAGGTAACCTTTGAAATTGGTTCAACTAGGCTTCGGCCTACACTCTGCTCCTCTCCTCCTCCTGCTGACCCTGGGCTCTAACAACGCTAGTTTTTGCCCGGAAATGCTAGCTGCACGGAGAAAAACACCAGCCAATGTGTTAGTGGGGTTCAGCACCGCCAGCTGTTCCCCCGCTGTGTAGCCGGCATCGTGTCCAGCACAAGCCACGCTGGCACAACCGACCAAAAGCTGCCACCAGTGCAGGCTTCGGCCTACACTTTGCTCCTCTCCTCCTCCTCCTGCTGACCCTGGGCTCAAACACCGCTAGTTTTTGCCCGGAAATGCTAGCTGCACAGAGAAAAACACCAGCCAATGTGTTAGTGGGGTTCAGCACCGCCAGCTGTTCCCCTGCTGTGCAGCTTGCAACGTGACCTGCAAACGCCACGCAGGCACATGAACTGAAATTGAAGGGAGCCTGGCCCCCACCCCCAGGTGTTTCTATGTATAACAGCCACCTTGTACAGCAGTACTGCTGCATTTGTACAAGGTGGCTGATGTTTTCTCCTTGCCCACGTGGAACTCAACACGTACAAAATGTGTCTCTTTGAGACCATTCCACTGTCCCTGAGGTGTGACTTTCCTTTCTAATGATACGCAGCACCCCCCTTGGTAGCGCTTCCCGTCTTCTGACATCATTGGTTGGCTACTTGCGCCTGTTCGTCCGCCCTGCCTGAATAAAATGCTCCTTGTTGTCTTAATTATTTTGACTGCAAGGGTGTGATTGATGGGCACGAGCAGTGCATATCTTCGCCTGTCTTAACTCATCTCCTTCCGCCTTCTTCAGACTGTGCAGCCTCATGGCCGCGGCATGCGAGAAGGGATCAGCAGAGGCCGCCCAGTCTGAAGCAGGTGTAAGGACGTGTGTGAGCGGCCAAAATATTTACTGCTCAAGGCCACGAATCCGAGCACCGCAGTGTGGCTTTATGAAAAGACACTGTGGGTCTGGGATTTATGGCCATCGTTAACCGCACCGGCCAACATGAAATGATGTCATAAGATGGGCAGCGCTAACAGGGCATTGCCAAGGGATAACACAAGAGCGCAGACTCTTGTACAGCAAATAACAACGCTCAGGAAGCTGCGCCAAGCACCAAGGCGTTATTTTGGACACCTGTGCTGCGTCTCATCAAAAAACCAAGTCACGCATCCACTACAGTTTGACTGTAGAATGGGGTAAATTGTGTATGTCTTTCATTCAGCGTGTGCAAGTAGACAAATTAATAGAGCAACCTTTCACTTGTGCAGCATTAATACTGCACAAGGTGTGTCTCTTGTACTTTGTAACACCTGAGGGGGGGGTTAAAGGTTTCCTTTGAAATTGGTTCAACTAGGCTTCGGCCTACACTCTGCTCCTCTCCTCCTCCTCCTGCTTCAACACGGGCTCTAACATCGCTAGTTTTTGCCCGCAAGTGCTAGCTGCACAGAGAAAAACACACGCCATTGTGTTAGTGGGGTTCAGCAACGCCAGCTGTTCCCCCAGTGTGTAGCCGGCAAAGTGTCCTGCAAACGCAACGCAGACACAAAGCTGCCTCCAGTGCAGGCTTCGGCCTACACTCATCTCCCCCTGCTTACCCTTTGCTCCAACACCGCTAGTTGGGGCTCTAGGAAGACAATCTTTAATAGGCAAGGCAACGCATCTGGGTTCCAGCACCGCCAGCTGGTTCTCGGCAGTGTTCTTGTCACAGGTACTCCCTCGTGCCAAGCCTGGTTTCAGCACCGTCAGCTGTTTCCGGGTTGTGTCAACTTCACTGAGACGCCTATGCTTGCCCCGTCGTGGTGCGGTCGAGTTAGCCAACTCCAGGGTGCCTCCAGTTTAGGAGCTTCCTATGTGGGCTGCGTGAACTGGTAGTCAAGGCTGGTTCTGTAGTGCCAGTAGGCCCAGCTCCCCCTGTAGGACTGTTGGGGTTCGGTAACTGCGGCTGCCTCGCGGCCTAGCTGTTCTTTCCTCTCCTGTGGGCCTTGGGGTCCACCACCTGGTTCCAGCACCGTCAGCTGGTTCCGGGCCGAGCCTTTGGCTTAGGTGCCTCCTTCTGGGTATCCGAGTTCCGCCAACGCCAGGCGGTCCTTGGTAGTGCTTTTAAGCGCGGGCACCTACAGCTTAGTAACCGGGTTCCAGCACCGTCAGCTGGTCCTCGGTCGTGCCATTGGCTCTTGCACACTGGGGCAACGCATCCGGGTTCCAGCACCGCCAGCTGGTTCTCGGCAGTGTTCTTGTCACAGGTACTCCCTCGTGCCTAGCCTGGTTTCAGCACCGTCAGCTGTTTCCGGGTTGTGTCAACTTCACTGAGACGCCTATGCTTGCCCCGTCGTGGTGCGGTCGGGTTAGCCAACTCCAGGGTGCCTCCAGTTTAGGAGCTTCCTATGTGGGCTGCGTGAACTGGTAGTCAAGGCTGGTTCTGTAGTGCCAGTAGGCCCAGCTCCCCCTGTAGGACTGTTGGGGTTCGGTAACTGCGGCTGCCTCGCGGCCTAGCTGTTCTCTCCTCTCCTGTGGGCCTTGGGGTCCACCACCTGGTTCCAGCACCGTCAGCTGTTTCCGGGCCGAGCCTTTGGCTTAGGTGCCTCCTCCTGGGTATCCGAGTTCCGCCAACGCCAGGCGGTCCTTGGTAGTGCTTTTAAGCGCGGGCACCTACAGCTTAGTAACCGGGTTCCAGCACCGTCAGCTAGTCCTCGGTCGTGCCATTGGCTCTTGCACACTGGGGCAACGCATCCGGGTTCCAGCACCGCCAGCTGGTTCTCGGCAGTGTTCTTGTCACAGGTACTCCCTCGTGCCAAGCCTGGTTTCAGCACCGTCAGCTGTTTCCGGGTTGTGTCAAGCTCACTGAGACACCTATGCTTGCCTCGTCGTGGTGCGGTCGGGTTAGCCAACTCCAGGGTGCCTCCAGTTTAGGAGCTTCCTATGTGGGCTGCGTGAACTGGTAGTCAAGGCTGGTTCTGTAGTGCCAGTAGGCCCAGCTCCCCCTGTAGGACTGTTGGGGTTCGGTAACTGCGGCTGCCTCGCGGCCTCGCTGTTCTCTCCTCTCCTGTGGGCCTTGGGGTCCACCACCTGGTTCCAGCACCGTCAGCTGGTTCCGGGCCGAGCCTTTGGCTTAGGTGCCTCCTCCTGGGTATCCGAGTTCCGCCAACGCCAGGCGGTCCTTGGTAGTGCTTTTAAGCGCGGGCACCTACAGCTTAGTAACCGGGTTCCAGCACCGTCAGCTAGTCCTCGGTCGTGCCATTGGCTCTTGCACACTGGGGCAACGCATCCGGGTTCCAGCACCGCCAGCTGGTTCTCGGCAGTGTTCTTGTCACAGGTACTCCCTCGTGCCAAGCCTGGTTTCAGCACCGTCAGCTGTTTCCGGGTTGTGTCAAGCTCACTGAGACACCTATGCTTGCCTCGTCGTGGTGCGGTCGGGTTAGCCAACTCCAGGGTGCCTCCAGTTTAGGAGCTTCCTATGTGGGCTGCGTGAACTGGTAGTCAAGGCTGGTTCTGTAGTGCCAGTAGGCCCAGCTCCCCCTGTAGGACTGTTGGGGTTCGGTAACTGCGGCTGCCTCGCGGCCTAGCTGTTCTCTCCTCTCCTGTGGGCCTTGGGGTCCACCACCTGGTTCCAGCACCGTCAGCTGGTTCCGGGCCGAGCCTTTGGCTTAGGTGCCTCCTCCTGGGTATCCGAGTTCCGCCAACGCCAGGCGGTCCTTGGTAGTGCTTTTAAGCGCGGGCACCTACAGCTTAGTAACCGGGTTCCAGCACCGTCAGCTGGTCCTCGGTCGTGCCATTGGCTCTTGCACACTGGGGCAACGCATCCGGGTTCCAGCACCGCCAGCTGGTTCTCGGCAGTGTTCTTGTCACAGGTACTCCCTCGTGCCAAGCCTGGTTTCAGCACCGTCAGCTGTTTCCGGGTTGTGTCAACTTCACTGAGACGCCTATGCTTGCCCCGTCGTGGTGCGGTCGGGTTAGCCAACTCCAGGGTGCCTCCAGTTTAGGAGCTTCCTATGTGGGCTGCGTGAACTGGTAGTAAAGGCTGGTTCTGTAGTGCCAGTAGGCCCAGCTCCCCCTGTAGGACTGTTGGGGTTCGGTAACTGCGGCTGCCTCGTGGCCTAGCTGTTCTCTCCTCTCCTGTGGGCCTTGGGGTCCACCACCTGGTTCCAGCACCGTCAGCTGTTTCCGGGCCGAGCCATTGGCTTAGGTGCCTCCTCCTGGGTATCCGAGTTCCGCCAACGCCAGGCGGTCCTTGGTAGTGCTTTTAAGCGCGGGCACCTACAGCTTAGTAACCGGGTTCCAGCACCGTCAGCTAGTCCTCGGTCGTGCCATTGGCTCTTGCACACTGGGGCAACGCATCCGGGTTCCAGCACCGCCAGCTGGTTCTCGGCAGTGTTCTTGTCACAGGTACTCCCTCGTGCCAAGCCTGGTTTCAGCACCGTCAGCTGTTTCCGGGTTGTGTCAAGCTCACTGAGACACCTATGCTTGCCTCGTCATGGTGCGGTCGGGTTAGCCAACTCCAGGGTGCCTCCAGTTTAGGAGCTTCCTATGTGGGCTGCGTGAACTGGTAGTCAAGGCTGGTTCTGTAGTGCCAGTAGGCCCAGCTCCCCCTGTAGGACTGTTGGGGTTCGGTAACTGCGGCTGCCTCGCGGCCTAGCTGTTCTCTCCTCTCCTGTGGGCCTTGGGGTCCACCACCTGGTTCCAGCACCGTCAGCTGGTTCCGGGCCGAGCCTTTGGCTTAGGTGCCTCCTCCTGGGTATCCGAGTTCCGCCAACGCCAGGCGGTCCTTGGTAGTGCTTTTAAGCGCGGGCACCTACAGCTTAGTAACCGGGTTCCAGCACCGTCAGCTAGTCCTCGGTCGTGCCATTGGCTCTTGCACACTGGGGCAACGCATCCGGGTTCCAGCACCGCCAGCTGGTTCTCGGCAGTGTTCTTGTCACAGGTACTCCCTCGTGCCAAGCCTGGTTTCAGCACCGTCAGCTGTTTCCGGGTTGTGTCAAGCTCACCGAGACACCTATGCTTGCCTCGTCGTGGTGCGGTCGGGTTAGCCAACTCCAGGGTGCCTCCAGTTTAGCAGCTTCCTATGTGGGCTGCGTGAACTGGTAGTCAAGGCTGGTTCTGTAGTGCCAGTAGGCCCAGCTCCCCCTGTAGGACTGTTGGGGTTCGGTAACTGCGGCTGCCTCGCGGCCTAGCTGTTCTCTCCTCTCCTGTGGGCCTTGGGGTCCACCACCTGGTTCCAGCACCGTCAGCTGGTTCCGGGCCGAGCCTTTGGCTTAGGTGCCTCCTCCTGGGTATCCGAGTTCCGCCAACGCCAGGCGGTCCTTGGTAGTGCTTTTAAGCGCGGGCACCTACAGCTTAGTAACCGGGTTCCAGCACCGTCAGCTGGTCCTCGGTCGTGCCATTGGCTCTTGCACACTGGGGCAACGCATCCGGGTTCCAGCACCGCCAGCTGGTTCTCGGCAGTGTTCTTGTCACAGGTACTCCCTCGTGCCAAGCCTGGTTTCAGCACCGTCAGCTGTTTCCGGGTTGTGTCAAGCTCACTGAGACACCTATGCTTGCCTCGTCGTGGTGCGGTCGGGTTAGCCAACTCCAGGGTGCCTCCAGTTTAGGAGCTTCCTATGTGGGCTGCGTGAACTGGTAGTCAAGGCTGGTTCTGTAGTGCCAGTAGGCCCAGCTCCCCCTGTAGGACTGTTGGGGTTCGGTAACTGCGGCTGCCTCGCGGCCTAGCTGTTCTCTCCTCTCCTGTGGGCCTTGGGGTCCACCACCTGGTTCCAGCACCGTCAGCTGGTTCCGGGCCGAGCCTTTGGCTTAGGTGCCTCCTCCTGGGTATCCGAGTTCCGCCAACGCCAGGCGGTCCTTGGTAGTGCTTTTAAGCGCGGGCACCTACAGCTTAGTAACCGGGTTCCAGCACCGTCAGCTAGTCCTCGGTCGTGCCATTGGCTCTTGCACACTGGGGCAACGCATCCGGGTTCCAGCACCGCCAGCTGGTTCTCGGCAGTGTTCTTGTCACAGGTACTCCCTCGTGCCAAGCCTGGTTTCAGCACCGTCAGCTGTTTCCGGGTTGTGTCAAGCTCACTGAGACACCTATGCTTGCCTCGTCGTGGTGCGGTCGGGTTAGCCAACTCCAGGGTGCCTCCAGTTTAGGAGCTTCCTATGTGGGCTGCGTGAACTGGTAGTCAAGGCTGGTTCTGTAGTGCCAGTAGGCCCAGCTCCCCCTGTAGGACTGTTGGGGTTCGGTAACTGCGGCTGCCTCGCGGCCTAGCTGTTCTCTCCTCTCCTGTGGGCCTTGGGGTCCACCACCTGGTTCCAGCACCGTCAGCTGTTTCCGGGCCGAGCCTTTGGCTTAGGTGCCTCCTCCTGGGTATCCGAGTTCCGCCAACGCCAGGCGGTCCTTGGTAGTGCTTTTAAGCGCGGGCACCTACAGCTTAGTAACCGGGTTCCAGCACCGTCAGCTAGTCCTCGGTCGTGCCATTGGCTCTTGCACACTGGGGCAACGCATCCGGGTTCCAGCACCGCCAGCTGGTTCTCGGCAGTGTTCTTGTCACAGGTACTCCCTCGTGCCAAGCCTGGTTTCAGCACCGTCAGCTGTTTCCGGGTTGTGTCAAGCTCACTGAGACACCTATGCTTGCCTCGTCGTGGTGCGGTCGGGTTAGCCAACTCCAGGGTGCCTCCAGTTTAGGAGCTTCCTATGTGGGCTGCGTGAACTGGTAGTCAAGGCTGGTTCTGTAGTGCCAGTAGGCCCAGCTCCCCCTGTAGGACTGTTGGGGTTCGGTAACTGCGGCTGCCTCGCGGCCTAGCTGTTCTCTCCTCTCCTGTGGGCCTTCGGGTCCACCACCTGGTTCCAGCACCGTCAGCTGGTTCTCGGCAGTGTCTTTTGCTCTTGTACCTTCTGCTCCCCATCCTGGTTCCAGTACCGTCAGCTGGTTCCGGGCAGAGCCTTTGGCTTAGGTGCCTCCTTCTGGGTATCCAAGTTCCACCAACGTCAGGTGGTCCTTGGTAGTGCTTTCAGGCACGGGTACCTCCTGCTTAGTAACCGGGTTCCAGTAACGTCAGCTGGTCCTCGGTCGTGCCATTGGCTCTTGCACACTGGGGCAACGCATCCGGGTTCCAGCACCGCCAGCTGGTTCTCGGCAGTGTTCTTGTCACAGGTACTCCCTCGTGCCAAGCCTGGTTTCAGCACCGTCAGCTGTTTCCGGGTTGTGTCAAGCTCACTGAGACACCTATGCTTGCCTCGTCGTGGTGCGGTCGGGTTAGCCAACTCCAGGGTGCCTCCAGTTTAGGAGCTTCCTATGTGGGCTGCGTGAACTGGTAGTCAAGGCTGGTTCTGTAGTGCCAGTAGGCCCAGCTCCCCCTGTAGGACTGTTGGGGTTCGGAAACTGCGGCTGCCTCGCGGCCTAGCTGTTCTCTCCTCTCCTGTGGGCCTTGGGGTCCACCACCTGGTTCCAGCACCGTCAGCTGGTTCCGGGCCGAGCCTTTGGCTTAGGTGCCTCCTCCTGGGTATCCGAGTTCCGCCAACGCCAGGCGGTCCTTGGTAGTGCTTTTAAGCGCGGGCACCTACAGCTTAGTAACCGGGTTCCAGCACCGTCAGCTAGTCCTCGGTCGTGCCATTGGCTCTTGCACACTGGGGCAACGCATCCGGGTTCCAGCACCGCCAGCTGGTTCTCGGCAGTGTTCTTGTCACAGGTACTCCCTCGTGCCAAGCCTGGTTTCAGCACCGTCAGCTGTTTCCGGGTTGTGTCAAGCTCACTGAGACACCTATGCTTGCCTCGTCGTGGTGCGGTCGGGTTAGCCAACTCCAGGGTGCCTCCAGTTTAGGAGCTTCCTATGTGGGCTGCGTGAACTGGTAGTCAAGGCTGGTTCTGTAGTGCCAGTAGGCCCAGCTCCCCCTGTAGGACTGTTGGGGTTCGGTAACTGCGGCTGCCTCGCGGCCTAGCTGTTCTCTCCTCTCCTGTGGGCCTTGGGGTCCACCACCTGGTTCCAGCACCGTCAGCTGTTTCAGGGCCGAGCCTTTGGCTTAGGTGCCTCCTCCTGGGTATCCGAGTTCCGCCAACGCCAGGCGGTCCTTGGTAGTGCTTTTAAGCGCGGGCACCTACAGCTTAGTAACCGGGTTCCAGCACCGTCAGCTAGTCCTCGGTCGTGCCATTGGCTCTTGCACACTGGGGCAACGCATCCGGGTTCCAGCACCGCCAGCTGGTTCTCGGCAGTGTTCTTGTCACAGGTACTCCCTCGTGCCAAGCCTGGTTTCAGCACCGTCAGCTGTTTCCGGGTTGTGTCAAGCTCACTGAGACACCTATGCTTGCCTCGTCGTGGTGCGGTCGGGTTAGCCAACTCCAGGGTGCCTCCAGTTTAGGAGCTTCCTATGTGGGCTGCGTGAACTGGTAGTCAAGGCTGGTTCTGTAGTGCCAGTAGGCCCAGCTCCCCCTGTAGGACTGTTGGGGTTCGGTAACTGCGGCTGCCTCGCGGCCTAGCTGTTCTCTCCTCTCCTGTGGGCCTTCGGGTCCACCACCTGGTTCCAGCACCGTCAGCTGGTTCTTGGCAGTGTCTTTTGCTCTTGTACCTTCTGCTCCCCATCCTGGTTCCAGTACCGTCAGCTGGTTCCGGGCAGAGCCTTTGGCTTAGGTGCCTCCTTCTGGGTATCCAAGTTCCACCAACGTCAGGTGGTCCTTGGTAGTGCTTTCAGGCACGGGTACCTCCTGCTTAGTAACCGGGTTCCAGTAACGTCAGCTGGTCCTTGGTAGTTCCATTGGCTCTTGGACCTTCGGCTACCCATCCGGGTTCCAGTACCGTCAGCTGGTTCTTGGCAGTGTCTTTTGCTCTTGTACCTTCTGCTCCCCATCCTGGTTCCAGTAACGTCAGCTGGTTCCGGGCAGAGCCTTTGGCTTAGGTGCCTCCTTCTGGGTATCCGAGTTCCGCCAACGTCAGGCGGTCCTTGGTAGTGCTTTTTAGCACGGGTACCTCCTGCTTAGTAACCGGGTTCCAGTAACGTCAGCTGGTCCTCGGTAGTTCCATAGGCTCTTGAACCTTCGGGTAGCCATCCGAGTTCCAGTTCCATCAGCTGGTTCTTGGCATTTTCTCAGCCTTCTTGTACCTTCTGCTACATTTCCAAGTTGAAGACCCTAACGTCGACGACCCGGAAGACCACCCCGATGACGACGACCCGGAAGACCACCCCGATGACGACGACGACGACGGCGGAGACGACGACGGCTGAGACGACGACGGCGGAGATGACGACACTGGAGACGACGACCCTGGAGACGACAACATGGAAGACCGAGAAGCAGAAGAACAAGAGGCTGCAGAACAAAGAGCAGAAGAACATTAAGCATAAGACTTAATATCAGAGCAAAAGATATTATCTAAATTATATGCAGAAGAAGACTAAGCAGTGTATGGGGGTGAGTCCGTTCCTCCTCGTGGTGCCCCTGGATAAAGCCTGATGCTGCAGGCCAAACTGAACGCGGACAAATGTAACTTTTGTGACTGGCAGAACGGAAGGTGTAATCTTCCAACTTTTATAGATAACAACTACGGGAATGCCTGTCACAAATGAGAATATGATGAAGAAGTAGAATAGGAAGAATAATAACAGTGGAATAAAAAGAATATGTAGAATAGGAAGAATAATAATAGTTGAAGAAAATGAATATGAAGAATGTAATAAAAAAAAAAAATAGGTAGAAGATGAAGAAGAAGATGAATAACGTGAAGAAGTTGATGTCAAAGATGCTGATGATGATGAAGATGAAAGTGTGGGAAAAGGAAAAAAAAGAAGGGGAAGGTCGTGGAATAGTGAAACATCAATATCTGACAAAATAAAAAAAATTTACATAGTCAATATCTTTTTCAATCCGAACGTCTTTTAAAAAAAAAAAAATCATGCTATTCTATTTGATTGGACTAATCCTCATTGCCTTTAATGTCTCCGCCACCTCCCCCATACATCCTACATTATTCTTAGTTGTTTTCCTTCATGTAGAATGAACCTACAAGGAAAGAAAGGGTTTATTTTAATTCCGATATTTTGGTCCCATTGACTTGCATTGGGATCGGGTATCGGTATCGGCGATATCCGATATTTTTTGAATATCGGCCGATCCAAACCGATACCGATACTTTCCGATATCGGAAGGTATCGCTCAACACTAGTCTTGAGACATCCTGGTATATTCTGGGAATTTGTCCGGGTTGGCATTAAGCTCGCCATATAGTGTGTGATAGGCTCCATGGCTCTCCCGGAGTTCAATAATGGGGTTTATCCAAAAACGCCTATGCCGTGTCCTTCTCTGTCGTTCTCTATTTCTTTGTTGCTCCCAAACAAACGCACAGGCAAAAAACAGCTTGATGCTTAAATCCAGGTTGAAATGAAAGCTCTTGATGTGAAGATCCATCATGACACAGGATACAGTAGCAAACTGTTAAGATTTCAGCAGTCCAAGGGTCTATATATAGATACAGTACACACCCACTGTAGTCCCATTGACGGTGTCTGTTTATCTAGATTTTTCTCCTGTTAAATTTTCCACCATGCACACAGAAAACGCAAACACATGCAAAACGCATGAAAAAGCGTGTAAACGCTGTGTTTTTTAAACTGCATGCGTTACCTTATGCGTCTGAAAAACGCTGCGTTTGTACGCATTTGCATGTGTTTTTTTGTGCATTTGAGGTTGCGGATTAAACACTGCGGATTGTAACGCAAATGTGAAACTAGCCTAAGACACTAAGACTTTGCAAGCACCACAAGTGAGACAAAATGCTATTCTGAAATTAATGATGATAAGAAAAAAATGCAGGCAAATACAGTAGATAAGGAAAAAGTAGGGGTTTGGAAGCTGCTTACTGTTAGGGTTGGCGGAACGCACCAAATATATAGTTTATTAGATGGAATTGGTGCGTTCGCAACCCGGGATCCACCGTGCAGGAAAGTACCTGCTGCTAAGTAAGACGGACTATATGGCGGTACTATAAGTATACATACAAGGGTTAACTTCACCCTGCGTGAAGGAAGCGATCCTGTTGCGTCACAGGACCGCGGTACCGCACATAGAGCGTGAGCAATAAGTCAGCGAACACAACCCCAACTAGGATTGAAGTCCGATTAGACCACTGCTGGCACAACACCGCAACTGGGTGTGTAAGGAAACTATCGAAATAGTAAATAAAGGCATGAGAGTGCGTGCGGTGCTGCACAAACGGACGCCGCTAACCACCCAGGCTTGGGTAAGGAAAGCGCACGGCGCCGTACAGGCGGTCACAGCAACTAGACGCTGTTATGTGTGTATTGTGCTGATGGCTAGTCGGGCGCTAGATAGCTACCATCATCCGCAAACAGTCAACAACACTAGGGAGGGATATTTAGGAGCTTTCATCCTTCGACATACATCCATCTACACACACACATATTTACAAGACAATACTAGCGCATGGCTATGCGGTCATGCGCAGTTTATATAGTTGCAGCACAGGAAGCTGCTACTGAAGTTTTTGCCCTTTCAGGACCTTCCAGAAGGACCAATGGAAAGTGCTGCAGTAACTGAGCATGTTTTGCCCTTTCAGGACCTTCCAGGAGGACCAATGGAATGTACTGAAGCACCTGAGCATGTGAGCGAACATGTGGCCCTCGACCTCCAATGGGAGACCCTGCCCTGGGCATGCTCAGTGTGAGTAAACAAGGACTTAGTCCCAGAGAGGCTCGCTCAGCGCAGATCAGTGCAGGGTACCATAGGAAAGCCAGAAAAGGCAGTAGTGACCCTATGCACCGAATCAGCCTCAGCGAGACGCTGGGAGCGACGTCTCCGCTGAGCAGAGCCCACTGCGGCCGATACCGAATGGGAGACCGCAGCAGACACGGATCGAGATTCCCCCTGTGCAGCAGAGGAAACTCGACTCCTAACATTACCCCCCCACCTAGGGCCCCCCCCTCCTTGAGCCTCACTACGCTCAAAAGCTGCGATAAGCAGCGGAGCCCGAATGTGCTCCACAGGCTCCCAGGTTCTATCCTCTGGGCCGTGACCCTTACAGTCCACCAGATAAAATTTCTTGCCACGTACCACCTTGCACCCCACATAAGCATTCACCTCAAACTCATCCGTGGATGAACCCGATGTCCCAGCAGATGACTCAGAAAACCGGGACAAATGAACGGGCTTTAAGAGGGAAACGTGGAAAGTATCGGTGATACCAAGGCATGGAGGAATAGCCAAACGGTAGACCACAGGGTTGACCTGTTCCAGAACCTTAAACGGGCCAATGTAGCGAGGAGCAAACTTAATGGACTCAACTCGCAGCCTGATGTTACGGGCGGAGAGCCACACTAAGTCGCCAGGAGCAAAGACCGGAGCGGGGCGCCGGTGTGTATCAGCCGAAACCCTCATTCTCTCCTTGGAGGCCCGGATGGCATCCTGTGTGCGGTCCCAGATGTCACGTGCCTCCACCGCCCAGTCTGCCACCCTAGAATCGGTGGATGACACGGGCATGGGCACAGGGACACGTGGATGCTGGCCGTAATTAAGGAGAAAAGGAGTTTGACCAGTGGAATCGGCTACGGCGTTGCTCAAGGCAAATTCCGCCCAAGGTAGCAAAGATGCCCAGTCATCCTGCCTAGCAGAGACGAAATGTCGCAAATATGTCACCAGAGTCTGGTTGGTTCTCTCCTCCAACCCATTCGTCTAGGGATGGTATGCAGAGGAGAGGTTTAACTCTATGCTGAGTAAACGGCAGAGCTCTCTCCAAAACCGAGATGCGAACTGGGGACCCCGATCGCTGACAATCTTATCAGGCATACCATGCAAACGGAAAACGTGTTTAATGAACAACACCGCCAAGGCCCGTGCTGAGGGTAACCGCGGAAGCGGCACCAAATGCACCATCTTGGAGAAATGGTCGGTGACAACCCAAATAATGGAGCAGCCACGCGACTTGGGTAGACCCACCACAAAGTCCATCCCGACCATCTCCCAGGGCCTGTCTGCCACCGGTAGAGGGTAAAGCAACCCAGCAGGCCGTTGCCGAGGAGACCGATTCTGGGCGCAAGAAACGCACGCCTGAATATAGTCCTTGACATCTCGGGCCATATGCGGCCACCAGTATGTTCTCGCCAGAAGCTCAGATGTCCTCTTGGCCCCAAAATGCCCACCCAATCTGGAGGAGTGAGCCCAAGAGAGAACCTCCGGTCGCAAGTTAGCTGGTACGAAAGTCTTGCCCGGGGGCACAGACTCTAGCGAAACCAGAGCTACAGTTCTCAGGCTCTCAGAAGGGACAATAAGCCGAGGCTCCTCCTCCTCCGATGACACTACGGAGCGGGAGATAGCGTCAGCACGAACGTTCTTCTCCCCTGAGAGGAAATGGAGAGTAAAATGGAACCGGGAGAAGAACAGGGACCATCTAGCCTGGCGAGAATTCAGCCGCTGGGCCGTTTGCAGATACACCAAGTTCTTGTGGTCAGTGAAGACTTGGAAGGGAAAGCGAGCTCCCTCCAAGAGATGTCTCCACTCTGAAAAAGCCAACTTCATGGCCAGCAACTCCCTGTCCCCGATGGAATAATTCCTCTCCGCTGGTGTGAAGGTCTTGGAGAAGAAGAAGCAAGGATGCTTCCGACCTTGAGCATCCTTTTGGTAAAGGACTGCTCCAGCACCAACGGATGAGGCATCCACCTCCAAGATAAATGGCTTATCAACATCGGGGCGATGTAGGATGGGAGCGCTAGTGAAGTGTGACTTGATCGAGAGAAAGGCTTTGGAGACCTCCTCTGACCACAACTTGGGATTTGCTCCCTTCTTGGTGAGGGCAACCAAGGGAGCTACCAAAGTTGAGAAGTGTGGAATGAACTGGCGATAGTAATTAATGAACCCCATAAAGCGCTGCACCGCTTTAAGAGAATGGGCTTCCTGCCAGTCCATTACAGCCTGTAGCTTGGCAGGATCCATAGCCAAACCCTGGGCAGAGATGATATAACCAAGGAAAGGCAATTACTCCTGCTCAAACACACACTTCTCCAACTTGGCGTAGAGGGAGTTTGCCCGTAAGAGGTCGAAGACTTTGCGAACATCTCTCCGATGGGAGTCAATATCTGGAGAGAAGATGAGAATATCATCCAGATAGACTACGACCGAGGTGGTGAGCATATCCTGGAAGATGTCGTTCACAAAGTCTTGGAAAACGGCTGGGGCATTACAGAGCCCGAAGGGCATCACCAGATATTCATAGTGCCCATCCCTGGTGTTAAAAGCTGTCTTCCATTCATCCCCCTCACGGATGCGAATCAGGTTGTAAGCACCCCGCAGATCTAACTTTGTAAATACCCTCGCTCCCCGTAGCCTATCAAACAGCTCAGATATCAGGGGTAGTGGGTACTTGTTCTTAACGGTGATGGCGTTAAGACCCCTGTAGTCTATGCATGGACGTAAGTCTCCAGTCTTCTTCTGTACGAAGAAGAACCCTGCCCCTGCCGGTGACACTGACTTCCTAATGAATCCTCTTGCCAGATTCTCCTGGATGTACTGTGACATTGCCTCCGTCTCCGGGAGAGATAACGGATAGACTCGACCCCGGGGAGGCTCAGCACCAGGCAAGAGGTCAATAGGACAGTCATAGGGGCGGTGAGGCGGAAGGGTCTCCGCAGCTCTTTTGGAGAACACATCTGCATAGGGCCAATAGTGCTTGGGGAGAGAGGAAAGATCTGCGGGTACCTGTGTAGTAGCAACCTGAACGCACTCCCTCAGACATCTACCCTCGCAAGATTTACTCCAACCCAAAATTCTCCCAGAGGACCACTCAATATGAGGAGAATGGTAGCGAAGCCATGGTATCCCCAACAGGACCTCATCAATTCCCTCAGGAATGACTAATAGGGAGATTATCTCCTGATGTGATGGAGACACAGATAGCGTGAAAGGAATGGCTTGGTGGGTAATCTGTGAGGGTAGTGTTGACCCATTTACCACTCGAACGGTTACCGGCTTGGCGAGCATCACCAAGGGTATTGCGTGACGCTGGGCAAAAGCGGAAGACATAAAATTACCCTCTGCCCCAGAATCCACGCATAGCTCGACCATAAGAGTGGATGGGCCTATGGTAATTGTCCCCTTGAAGGACAACTTTGAGGCAAACGTCGCCATGTCTAGTGTACCTCCTCCAACTGCCACTAGATGCTGACGTTTCCCCGACCGCTGAGGACTCTTGGAGGCAAGGTGTCCTGACTGCTGGCAAACATGACGGACCTTATGTGCACGGGCAGACTGAGACTTGGATCCCGCTCGTGTCACCTCTAAAGCCTCATGTGACTCGGACGCCTGGACTGGAGATTCCAAAGGTTTGGCGAAGGTGGGAGCCAGCCGAAACCTCTGCCTACACTGGGCTCGCTCCAATCTTCGCTCGTGAAAACGAAGGTCTATGCGAGTAGATAAGGCTATGAGCTCCTCCAGTGTGGCGGGAATCTCCCTAGTGGCCAAAGCGTCTTTCACATGGTCAGCCAGCCCCCTCCAAAATACGGGAATGAGGGTTTTATCTGACCATTCCAACTCAGACGCTAATGTCCGGAAGAGAACAGCAAAATGGCTGACCATGGTTGAACCCTGAGTCAAAGCCAGCAGCTGGAGCGCTGTATCATGGGTGACTTGAGGTCCTAAAAAGACCTGTTTCAGAGAGTCCAGAAACCGAGGAACACTCCGCACCACATGATCATTGCGCTCCCACAGCGGCGTAGCCCACTCCAACGCTCTGTCCGACAAGAGGGAGATTATGAATCCCACCTTTGCCCGCTCAGTAGGGAAACGTGCAGCCAGGAGCTCGAGGTGTATACCACATTGGCTCACGAAACACCTACAGGACTTACTGTCCCCAGAGTATCTCTCAGGCAAAGGAAGGTGAGATAGGGTCGGAACAGAGGTGGCAGTTGGTAAAGCTGCTGCAGCCACGCTAGCAGCCTGAACAGCTATTGCGGTAACATCCACCGCCGAGGTTGCACGCTCAAGAGATGCCAACCGGCCCTCCAGCAGCTGGATGTACCCCTGCAATCGCTGTTCATCCGCCATTACTTAGCCAGATCCTGGCGCTAGTATTCTGTTAGGGTTGGCGGAACGCACCAAATATATAGTTTATTAGATGGAATTGGTGCGTTCGCAACCCGGGATCCACCGTGCAGGAATGTACCTGCTGCTAAGTAAGACGGACTATATGGCGGTACTATAAGTATACATACAAGGGTTAACTTCACCCTGCGTGAAGGAAGCGATCCTGTTGCGTCACAGGACCGCGGTACCGCACATAGAGCGCGAGCAGTAAGTCAGCGAACACAACCCCAACTAGGATTGAAGTCCGATTAGACCACTGCTGGCACAACACCGCAACTGGGTGTGTAAGGAAACTATCGAAATAGTAAATAAAGGCACGAGAGTGCGTGCGGTGCCGCACAAACGGACGCCGCTAACCACCCAGGCTTGGGTAAGGAAAGCGCACGGCGCCGTACAGGCGGTCACAGCAACTAGACGCTGTTATGTGTGTATTGTGCTGATGGCTAGTCGGGCGCTAGATAGCTACCATCATCCGCAAACAGTCAACAACACTAGGGAGGGATATTTAGGAGCTTTCATCCTTCGACATACATCCATCTACACACACACATATATTTTCAAGACAATACTAGCGCATGGCCGTGCGGTCATGCGCAGTTTATATAGTTGCAGCACAGGAAGCTGCTACTGAAGTTTTTGCCCTTTCAGGACCTTCCAGAAGGACCAATGGAAAGTGCTGCAGTACCTGAGCATGTTTTGCCCTTTCAGGACCTTCCAAGAGGACCAATGGAATGTACTGCAGCACCTGAGCATGTGAGCGAACATGTGGCCCTCGACCTCCAATGGGAGACCCTGCCCTGGGCATGCTCAGTATGAGTAAACAAGGAGAGGCTCGCTCGCCGCAGATCAGTGCAGGGTACCATAGGAAAGCCAGAAAAGGCAGTAGTGACCCTATGCACCGAATCAGCCTCAGCGAGATGCTGGGAGCGACGTCTCCGCCGAGCAGAGCCCACTGCAGCCGATACCGAATGGGAGACCGCAGCAGACACGGATCGAGATTCCCCCTGTGCAGCAGAGGAAACTCGACTTCTCACACTTACCTTCAATTTCTTTTACAGAAATGGGGACAAATCCTCTAATAAGAAGTTTTGAAAAATTGAATATTTATACATATACAGTTGCATAGCATAACAGTGTCAGCAAGACAACTGACAAGTTTACATGTAAGCTTTGGTTGGCCAAGACTAAGGAAGAAAGAGTGTGTATTTTCAATATTTAATGTTTCTTAAAAATATGTCTATGTTAGAATGTCTGATATAATCCATACTATTCAATTCTCTCGAAGCTGTACCCAGAGAAAATATAGACACCATGGGCTTGATTCATCAATGCTTTCACACCAAAATTAAAATAAAAAGCTTTGAAAAGTTGCAAAGTTTTAGCGCAACTTGAAGCAGCACTAAAGTTTTTTTTACTTTTGTCATTCTCAAACAATTTTCGCCCAGCTTCCAAAATGTTGGTGGAGTTGGAGCGGGTTGGAGGCATGGCAATTATCGCTTGTCAAATTAATAACTAACGGCAGTATTCTCTAGGCCAAAAATCTTAACCCCTTCCCGACCTGTGACACAGCGTATGCGTCATGAAAGTCGGTGCCAATCCGACCTGTGACGCATATGCTGTGTCACAGAAAGATCGCGTCCCTGCAGGCCGGGTGAAAGGGTTAACTCCCATTTCGCCCGATCTGCAGGGACAGGGGGAGTGGTAGTTTAGCCCAGGGGGGGTGGCTTCACCCCCTCGTGGCTACGATCGCTCTGATTGGCTGTTGAAAGTGAAACTGCCAATCAGAGCGATTTGTAATATTTCACCTAAAAAAATGGTGAAATATTACAATCCAGCCATGGCCGATGCTGCAATATCATCGGCCATGGCTGGAAATACTAATGTGCCCCCACCCCACCCCACCGATCGCCCCCCCAGCCCCCCGATCTGTGGCCCGCTCCCCTCCGTCCTGTGCTCCGCTCCCCCGTCCTCCTGCCCGCTCCCCCCGTGCTCCAATCACACCCCCCCGTGCTCCAATCAAACCCCCCCGCACTCCGATCCCCCCCCGTGCTCCGAACCACCCCCCCTGCACACCGATCCACCCCCCCTGCACACCGATCCACCCGCCCGCACACCGATCACTCTCCCCCATGCTCCGATCCCTCCCCCCCCGTGCTCCGACGCCCCCCCGTGCCCTGATCTCCCCCCCCTGTGCCCTGATCTCCCCCCCTTATACTTACCGATCCTGGCGGGGTCCCGTCCGTCTTCTTCCCCGAGCGCCGCCATGTTCCAAA
This sequence comes from Ranitomeya imitator, assembly GCF_032444005.1. NCBI lineage: Eukaryota > Metazoa > Chordata > Amphibia > Anura > Dendrobatidae > Ranitomeya > Ranitomeya imitator. The sequence continues at coordinate 305,359,341 of NC_091286.1, forward strand.
ATGGCGGGCGCATGCGCAGTGCGCCCGCCGAATCTGCCGGCCGGCAGATTCGTTCCAATGTGAATTTTGATCACTGTGATATAATCTATCACAGTGGTCAAAATAAAAAAACAGTAAATGACCCCCCCCATTTGTCCCCCATAGATAGGGACAATAATAAAATAAAGAATTTTTTTTTTTTTTCACTAAGGTTGGAGTTAGAACTAGGGTTAGGGTTAGGGTTAGGGGTAGGGTTAGGGGTAGGGTTAGGGGTAGGGGTAGGGTTAGGGGTAGGGTTAGGGGTAGGGTTAGGGGTAGGGTTAGGGGTAGGGGTAGGGTTAGGGGTAGGGTTAGGGTTAGGGGTAGGGTTAGGGTTTCGGTATGTGCACACGTATTCTGGTCCTCTGCGGATTTTTCCGCAGCGGATTTGATAAATCCGCAGTGCTAAACCGCTGCGGATTTATGGCAGATTTACCGCGGTTTTTCTGCGCATTTCACTGCGGTTTTACAACTGCGATTTTCTATTGGAGCAGTTGTAAAACCGCTGTGGAATCCGCAGAAAGAAGTGACATGCTGCGGAATGTAAACCGCTGCGTTTCCGTGCAGTTTTTCCGCAGCATGTGTACAGCGATTTTTGTTTCCCATAGGTTTACATTGAAATGTAAACTCATGGGAAACTGCTGCGGATCCGCAGCGTTTTCCGAAGCGTGTGCACATACCTTTAGAATTAGGCTATGTGCACACGGTGCGGATTTGGCTGCGGATTCGCAGCAGTGTTCCATCAGGTTTACAGTACCATGTAAACCTATGGAAAACCAAATCCGCTGTGCCCATGGTGCGGAAAATACCGCACGGAAACGCTGCGTTGTATTTTCCGCAGCATGTCAATTCTTTGTGCGGATTCCGCAGCGTTTTACACCTATTCCTCAATAGGAATCCGCAGGTGAAATCCGCAGTAAATCCGCAGGTAAAACGCAGTGCCTTTTACCCGCGGATTTTTCAAAAATGGTGCGGAAAAATCTCACACGAATCCGCAACGTGGGTACATAGCCTTAGGGTTAGGGTTGGGTTGGAATTAGGGTTGTGGTTAGGGTTAGGGGTGTGTTGGGGTTAGGGTTGTGGTTAGGGGTGTGTTGCGGTTAGGGTTGTGGTTAGGGTTACGGCTACAGTTGGGATAAGGGTTAGGGGTGTGTTGGCGTTAGAATTGAGGGGTTTCCACTGTTTAGGCACATCAGGGGGTCTCCAAACGCAACATGGCGCCACCATTGATTCCAGCCAATCTTTTATTCAAAAAGTCAAATGGTGCTCCTTCCCTTCCGAGCCCCGACGTGTGCCCAAACAGTGGTTTACCCCCACATATGGGGTATCAGTGTACTCAGGACAAACTGGGCAACAATTACTGGGGTCCAATTTCTCCTGTTACCCTTGAGAAAATAAAAAATTGCTTGCTAAAACATCATTTTTGAGGAAAGAAAAATGATTTTTTATTTTCACGGCTCTGCGTTGTAAACGTCTGTGAAGCACTTGGGGGTTCAAAGTGCTCACCACATATCTAGATAAGTTCCTTGGGGGGTCTAGTTTCCAAAATGGGGTCACTTGTGGGGGGTTTCTACTGTTTAGGCACACCAGGGGCTCTGCAAACGCAACGTGACGCCCGCAGACCATTCCATCAAAGTCTGCATTTCAAAACGTCACTACTTGACTTCCGAGCCCCGACATGTGCCCAAACAGTGGTTTACCCCCACATATGGGGTATCAGCGTACTCAGGACAAACTGGGCAACAATTACTGGGGTCCAATTTCTCCTGTTACCCTTGAGAAAATAAAAAATTGCTTGCTAAAACATCATTTTTGAGGAAAGAAAAATGATTTTTTATTTTCACGGCTCTGCGTTGTAAACGTCTGTGAAGCACTTGGGGGTTCAAAGTGCTCACCACATATCTAGATAAGTTCCTTGGGGGGGTCTAGTTTCCAAAATGGGGTCACTTGTGGGGGGTTTCTACTGTTTAGGCACACCAGGGGCTCTGCAAACGCAACGTGACGCCCGCAGACCATTCCATCAAAGTCTGCATTTCAAAAGTCACTACTTCCCTTCTGAGCCCCGACGTGTGCCCAAACAGTGGTTTACCCCCACATATGGGGTATCAGCGTACTCAGGAGAAACTGGACAACAACTTTTGGGGTCCAATTTCTCCTGTAACCCTTGGGAAAATAAAAAATTCTGGGCTAAAAAATTATTTTTGAGGAAAGAAAACGTATTTATTATTTTCACTGCTCTGTGTTATAAACTTCTGTGAAGCACTTGGGGGTTCAAAGTGCTCACCTCACATCTAGATAAGTTCCTTTCGGGGTCTAGTTTCTAAAATGGGGTCACTTGTGGGGGGTTTCTACTGTTTAGCCACATCAGGGGCTCTGCAAACGCAACGTAACGCCCGCAGAGCATTCCATCAAAGTCTGCATTTCAAAATGTCACTACTTGACTTCCGAGCCCCGACATGTGCCCAAACTGTGGTTTACCCCCACATATGGGGTATCAGCGTACTCAGGAGAAACTGTACAACAACTTTTGGGGTCAAATTTCTCCTTTTACCCTTGGGAAAATAATAAATTGCAGGCTAAAAAATCATTTTAGAGAAAATAAAATTTTTATTTTATTTTCATGGCTCTGCGTTATAAACTTCTGTGAAGCACTTGGAAGTTCAAAGTCCTCACCACACATCTAGATTAGTTCCTTTAGGGGTCTAGTTTCCAAAATGGGGTCATATGTGGGGGATCTCCAATGTTTAGGCACACAGGGGCTCTCCAAACGTGACATGGTGTCCGCTAATGATTGGAGCTAATTTTCCATTTAAAAAGCCAATTGGCGTGCCTTCCCTTCCGAGCCCTGCCGTGCGCCCAAACAGTGGTTTACCCCCACATATGGGGTATCAGCGTACTCAGGACAAACTGGACAACAACATTTGCGGTCCAATTTCTCCTATTACCCTTGGCAAAATAGGAAATTCCAGGCTAAAAATCATTTTTGAGGAAAGAAAAATTATTTTTTATTTTCATGGCTCTGCATTATAAACTTCTGTGAAGCACCTGGGGGTTTAAAGTGCTCAATATGCATCTAGATAAGTTCCTTGGGGGGTCTAGTTTCCAAAATGGGGTCACTTGTGGGGGAGCTCCAATGCATAGGCACACAGGGGCTCTCTAAACGCGACATGGTGTCCGCTAACAATTGGAGCTAATTTTCCATTCAAAAAGTCAAATGGCGCGCCTTCCCTTCCGAGCCCTGCCGTGTGCCCAAACAGTGGTTTACCCCCACATATGAGGTATCGGCGTACTCGGGAGAAATTGCCCAACAAATTTTAGGATTCATTTTATCCTATTGCCCATGTGAAAATGAAAAACTGAGGCGAAAAGAATTTTTTTGTGAAAAAAAAGTACTTTTTCATTTTTACAGATCAATTTGTGAAGCACCTGAGGGTTTAAAGTGCTCAATATGCATCTAGATAAGTTCCTTGGGGGGTCTAGTTTCCAAAATGGGGTCATTTGTGGGGGAGCTCCAATGTTTAGGCACACGGGGGCTCTCCAAACACGACATGGTGTCCGCTAACGATGGAGATAATTTTTCATTCAAAAAGTCAAATGGCGCTCCTTCCCTTCCGAACCTTACCATGTGCCCAAACAGTGGTTTACCCCCACATGTGAGGTATCGGCGTACTCATGAGAAATTGCCCAACAAATTTTAGGATCCATTTTATCCTGTTACCCATGTGAAAATGAAAAAAATTGAGGCTAAAAGAATTTTTTTGTGAAAAAAAAGTACTTTTTCATTTTTACGGATCAATTTGTGAAGCCCCCGGGGGTTCAAAGTTCTCACTATGCATCTAGATAAGTTCCTTGGGGCGTCTAGTTTCCAAAATGGGGTCACGTGTGGGGGAGCTCCAATTTTTAGGCACACGGGGGCTCTCCAAACGTGACATGGTGTCCGCTAAAGAGTGGAGCCAATTTTTCATTCAAAAAGTCAAATGGCGCTCCTTCCCTTCCAAGCCCTGCCGTGCGCCCAAACAGTGGTTTACCACCACATATGAGGTATCAGCGTACTCAGGACAAATTGGACAACAACTTTCGTGGTTCAGTTTCTCCTTGTACCATTGGGAAAATAAAAAAAATGTTGCTAAAAGATAATTTTTGTGACTAAAAAGTTAAATGTTCATTTTTTCCTTCCATGTTGCTTCTGCTGCTGTGAAGCACCTGAAGGGTTAAAAAACTTCTTGAATGTGGTTTTGAGCACCTTGAGGGGTGCATTTTTTAGAATGGTGTCACTTTTGGGTATTTTCAGCCATATAGACCCCTCAAACTGACTTCAAATGTGAGGTGGTCCCTAAAAAAAATGGTTTTGTAAATTTCGTTGTAAAAATGAGAAATCGCTGGTCAAATTTTAACTCTTATAACTTCCTAGCAAAAAAAAATTTTGTTTCCAAAATTGTGCTGGTGTAAAGTAGACATGTGGGAAATGTTATTTATTAACTATTTTGTGTCACATAACTCTCTGGTTTAACAGAATAAAAATTCAAAATGTGAAAATTGCGAAATTTTCAAAATTTTCGCCAAATTTCCGTTTTTATCACAAATAAACGCATAATTTATTGACCTAAATTTACCACTAACATGAAGCCCAATATGTCACGAAAAAACAATCTCAGAACCGCTAGGATCCGTTGAAGCGTTCCTGAGTTATTACCTCATAAAGGGACACTGGTCAGAATTGCAAAAAACGGCCAGGTCATTAAGGTCAAAATAGGCTGGGTCATGAAGGGGTTAATCTAGTCATAGACTGGAGTAAAATTAGTGGAGAGACGTATATAGAGGTGCATGTCACTTCTACGACAGTCCTGATTCATGAAAATGTATGCACCTGTTTATGAATGAGGGCAGGCTGATTTCAGAATGCCACGACATCAAGACCGACTTGTAGAATGTCAACTTTGATGACTAAAGGACAATATCTGTAGAACAAAATCTAATCTGATGGACTTTATGGACATGTAGAGCTGCATTAAATAAATGCTTGCAGATTGTAAAAAGCGCATTCTAAAATTGTGGCTTAATTGGTGTTTTAGAGCAATGGGAGAAGCATAGTGAAGATAAAAAAGTAAGGTCAAATAATTAATAAATTATTGATGGCATTGACATAAAAGTTGATTTTTATACTAATGTCATTGGCAATTTAATTTATACATTTAATTTATTATTCAATGTTGCCCTTTTTTAGATCACTTCATATCCTAAATGTGAATATGAATATTAATATATAAAACTGCTTTGAATTTGAAAGTAAATAAATTAATATTGAGTTCCAAGACTGCATCTCCAGTTATACTTCTTGTACATTAAGACATTGGTTAAGAGGTTTTAGTGCTCAACACATGAAATGGTTTAATAACCTAGTATCAATTTCAAGCATTTTGTATTCGGCACTGTTGCTATAGATAGCTATCCCATTATTTTAGCCCCTTAGTGACGAGTAAATTTTGACCTTAAAGGGAACCCGTCACCTGAATTTGGCGATACCGGTTTTCGGTCATATGGGCAGAGTTTTCGGGTGTTTGATTCACCCTTTCCTTACTCGCTGGCTGCATGCTGGCCGCAGTATTGGATTGAAGTTCATTCTCTGTCTTCCGTAGTACATGCCTGCGCAAAGAAATCTTGTCTAGCGCAGGCGTGTACTACGGAGGACAAAGAATGAACTTCAATCCAATATTGCGGCCAGCATGCAGCCAGCGGGTAAGGAAAGGATGAATCAAACACCTGAAAACTCCACCCATATGACTGAAGACCGGTCCCGCCAAATTCAGGTGACAGGTTCCCTTTAATAACCAAGCCAAATTTTTGAATTCTGACCAGTGTCATTTTATGTGGTTATAACTCTGGAGCGCTTCATTGGATCCCACTGTTTCTAGGACTGTTTTTTCAGCACATATTTTACTTCATGAGAGTGGTAAAATTTATTCTACATGACTTGTGTTTATTTGTGTAAATATTGGAAAATTGGTGCAAAATTAGAAAATCTAGCAATTTTCCAACTTTAAATTTTTATTCCCTTAAATAAAAGTTACATGACACAAATTATTTAATGAATAAAATTTCCCACGTGTCTACTTTACATCAGGACAATTTTTTAAACATGATTGTTTTTTGTTAGGATGATATAAGGGTTAAAAGTCGACAAGTGATTTTTAATTTTTACAACAAAATTTACAAAACCATTTTTTTAGGGACCAAGTTACATTTAAAGTGACTTTTGGGGTTTCTATGACAGAAAATACCCCAAAGAAAAACAATTCTAAAAACTGCACCCCGCAAGGTACTCAAAACTACATTCAAGAAGTTTAATAACCCTTCCAGTGCTTCACAGGAGCAAAAGCAATGTGGAAGGAAAAAATTAACATTTAACTTTTTTTCTCAAAAATGTTACTTTACCTCCAAATTTGTTACTTTCACAAGGGTAACAGGAGAAAATGGACCCAAAAAAGTTGTGCAATTTCGTCTGAGTATGCCGATACTCAGGGCCGCCATCAGGGCATGACGGCCGTGACTGGCGTATGGGGCCCGGTGAGCAGAGGGGGCCCGCATCGGGCCCCCTCTTATCTGCTCACCGGGCCCCTACCGGCAGCCGCAGGCTAACCGGGCCCTTAGCGCCGACGCTGAGGCTGGCAGGCGCTGACGTCAGCCGCAGCGTGCGTGCATGTCGCCGGCGTCTGACATCATTGTCAGTCGCCGGCGAGTGTATGCACGCTGCAGCTGCGTGGAGACTTCGCCAGCCGCAGGAGCGCGGCAGGTAAGAAGAACTTCTTTTTTTTTTTTTTAGAGCGGCGATCCGGGGGCCCAAGGAAGAACGCTGGACAGAGATGGGGCAGAGTGCTGGGAAGAGATGGGGCAGAGTGCTGGGAAGAGATGGGGCAGAGTGCTGGGCAGAGTGCTGGACAGAGATGGGGCAGAGTGCTGGACAGAGATGGGGCAGAGTGCTAGACAGAGATGGGGCAGAGTGCAGGGAAGAGATGGGGCAGAGTGCTGGGAAGAAATGGGGCAAAGTGCTGGGAAGAGATGGGGCAGAGTGCTGGGCAGAGTGCTGGACAGAGATGGGGCAGAGTGCTGGACAGAGATGGGGCAGAGTGCTGGACAGAGATGGGACAGAGTGCTGGACAGAGATGGGGCAGAGTGCTGGACAGAGATGGGACAGAGTGCTGGACAGAGATGGGGCAGAGTGCTGGACAGAGATGGGGCAGAGTGCTGGACAGAGATGGGGCAGAGTGCTGGACAGAGATGGGGCAGAGTGCTGGGCAGAGTGCTGGGAAGAGATGGGGCAGAGTGCTGGGCAGAGTGCTGGACAGAGATGGGGCAGAGTGCTGGACAGAGATGGGGCAGAGTGCTGGACAGAGATGGGGCAGAGTGCTAGACAGAGATGGGGCAGAGTGCTGGGAAGAGATGGGGCAGAGTGCTGGGAAGAGATGGGGCAGAGTGCTGGACAGAGATGGGGCAGAGTGCTGGACAGAGATGGGGCAGAGTGCTGGACAGAGATGGGGCAGAGTGCTGGACAGAGATGGGGCAGAGTGCTGGACAGAGATGGGGCAGAGTGCTGGACAGAGATGGGGCAGAGTGCTGGACAGAGATGGGGCAGAGTGCTGCACAGAGATGGGGCAGAGTGCTGGGCAGAGTGCTGGGAAGAGATGGGGCAGAGTGCTGGGCAGAGATGGGGCAGAGTGCTGGGCAGAGTGCTGGGAAGAGATGGGGCAGAGCGCTGGACAGAGATGGGGCAGAGTGCTGGACAGAGATGGGGCAGAGCGCTGGACAGAGATGGGGCAGAGCGCTGGACAGAGATGGGGCAGAGCGCTGGACAGAGATGGGGCAGAGCGCTGGACAGAGATGGGGCAGAGCGCTGGACAGAGATGGGGCAGAGCCCTGGACAGAGATGGGGCAGAGCGCTGGACAGAGATGGGGCAGAGCGCTGGACAGAGATGGGGCAGAGCGCTGGACAGAGATGGGGCAGAGCGCTGGACAGAGATGGGGCAAAACGCTGGACAGAGATGGGGCAGAGTGCTGGGAAGAGATGGGGCAGAGTGCTGGGAAGAGATGGGGCAGAGTGCTGGGAAGAGATGGGGCAGAGTGCTGGACAGAGATGGGGCAGAGTGCTGGACAGAGATGGGGCAGAGTGCTGGACAGAGATGGGGCAGAGTGCTGGACAGAAATGGGTCAGAGTGCTGGGCAGAGTGCTGGGAAGAGATGGGGCAGAGTGCTGGGCAGAGATGGGGCAGAGTGCTGGGCAGAGTGCTGGGAAGAGATGGGGCAGAGTGCTGGACAGAGATGGGGCAGAGGGCTGGACAGAGATGGGACAGAGTGCTGGACAGAGATGGGGCAGAGTGCTGGACAGAGATGGGGCAGAGTGCTGGACAGAGATGGGGCAGAGTGCTGGGCAGAGTGCTGGGAAGAGATGGGGCAGAGTGCTGGGCAGAGTGCTGGACAGAGATGGGGCAGAGTGCTGGACAGAGATGGGGCAGAGTGCTGGACAGAGATGGGGCAGAGTGCTAGACAGAGATGGGGCAGAGTGCTGGGAAGAGATGGGGCAGAGTGCTGGGAAGAGATGGGGCAGAGTGCTGGACAGAGATGGGGCAGAGTGCTGGACAGAGATGGGGCAGAGTGCTGGACAGAGATGGGGCAGAGTGCTGGACAGAGATGGGGCAGAGTGCTGGACAGAGATGGGGCAGAGTGCTGCACAGAGATGGGGCAGAGTGCTGGGCAGAGTGCTGGGAAGAGATGGGGCAGAGTGTTGGGCAGAGATGGGGCAGAGTGCTGGGCAGAGTGCTGGGAAGAGATGGGGCAGAGCGCTGGACAGAGATGGGGCAGAGTGCTGGACAGAGATGGGGCAGAGCGCTGGACAGAGATGGGGCAGAGCGCTGGACAGAGATGGGGCAGAGCGCTGGACAGAGATGGGGCAGAGCGCTGGACAGAGATGGGGCAGAGCGCTGGACAGAGATGGGGCAGAGCCCTGGACAGAGATGGGGCAGAGCGCTGTACAGAGATGGGGCAGAGCGCTGGACAGAGATGGGGCAGAGCGCTGGACAGAGATGGGGCAGAGCGCTGGACAGAGATGGGGCAAAACGCTGGACAGAGATGGGGCAGAGTGCTGGGAAGAGATGGGGCAGAGTGCTGGGAAGAGATGGGGCAGAGTGCTGGGAAGAGATGGGGCAGAGTGCTGGACAGAGATGGGGCAGAGTGCTGGACAGAGATGGGGCAGAGTGCTGGACAGAGATGGGGCAGAGTGCTGGACAGAGATGGGGCAGAGTGCTGGGCAGAGTGCTGGGAAGAGATGGGGCAGAGTGCTGGGCAGAGATGGGGCAGAGTGCTGGGCAGAGTGCTGGGAAGAGATGGGGCAGAGTGCTGGACAGAGATGGGGCAGAGGGCTGGACAGAGATGGGGCAGAGCGCTGGACAGAGATGGGGCAGAGCGCTGGACAGAGATGGGGCAGAGCGCTGGACAGAGATGGGGCAGAACGCTGGACAGAGATGGGGCAGAGCGCTGGACAGAGATGGGGCAGAGCGCTGGACAGAGATGGGGCAGAGCGCTGGACAGAGATGGGGCAGAGCGCTGGACAGAGATGGGGCAGAGCGCTGGACAGAGATGGGGCAGAGCGCTGGACAGAGATGGGGCAGAGCGCTGGACAGAGATGGGGCAGAGCGCTGGACACAGATGGGGCAGGATTGGACACAGATGGGGCAGAGTGCTGAGCACAGATGGGGCAGAGTGCTGGACACAGATGGGGCAGGATTGGAAACAGATGGGGCAGAGTGCTGGACACAGATGGGGCAGAGTGCTGGACACAGATGGGGCAGGATTGGAAACAGATGGGGCAGAATGGAGACAGATGGGGCAGGATTGGAGACAGATGGGGCAGGATGGATACGATGGAGACAGATGGGGCAGGATGGGGAGATCATATGGGGCAGAATGGATACTCATGAGGGCAGGATGGGAGAACATATGGCTGGAGCCTGCAATGAGACACACGGGGGCTAGGATGGCGAATATTATCATAGGGGCTAATTAAGGGATATTATTATTGCAGTATTTATTTTATTTTTTGAGTATACTGTTTTAAATGGGGGGCGGTCCTGTTACTGTGCAGAGTGATACTATGTCACCTTCTTTATGTGGTGTAATGTAGAGGCTGTGAAAATTAAGTAATGTATTCTGCAAGTGGAACTCGAGATAACTGTGTTATTTCCTGCAGAGACGAGTCCTGGCTGGAAGAAATGATGGCGGTCTGTGCTGGATGAAAGATGAAGGACTTCACCTAGAGACGTCACTGGTGAGTCAGTGTTAACTATACACTGACACTATACACTGTATACTATATACAGAGCTCCTGTGTATAATGTCACCGGTGATCACTGTATTACCTGTACACAGACACTGCTTACTAATTACAGATCTCCTGTGTATAATGGCACTGATGGTGATAGTATTGTGGTTGTTTTTTTTTATTACTGATCAGTATTGTAGTATTCAGTCACTATGTGGTGGTAATATGCGGTCTGGTCATGGTGTTGTGGTATTTGTTCCTTGTATTTTATATTATTCGATCACTGTGGTGGTAATATGTCATCTGGTCATAGTGTTGTGGTATTTGTTCCTTGTATGTAGTATTATAGGTCATTTTAAAAATTGAAAAATAAATAAAAATATACCTAAATTGTATTGCATATTTTAACAAATATTTAGTAGGTTACAGTACAGTAGGGCCCGGCCAAAAGTGTCTACCGAGTTCTGGTGGCGGCTTAAAAAATCTTTTGGCCAAAACAAAAGCTGCCGGCTATATGTGTGATCTGGTGATGGGAACTGTTAATGTGTGATAGGTGAGAAGTGGAGATTTTCCAAGAGATAGCGGTGGGACTGTGGACAGTTCGAGGGGTGGAGCCTGGAGGCGGGGCTGGGGTGGAGCCTGGGCGGAGTCTCAAGGGGGCCCCGAAAATTTTGCCAGTATGGGGCCCCAAAATTTCTAGTGGCAGCCCTGCCGATACTCTATATGTGGGGGAAATCCACTGTTTAGGCGCATGGCAGAGCTTGGAATGAAAGTAGCACCTTTTGACTTTTTGAACACAAAAATGGATGGAATCAAGAGCGGACGCTATGTCGAGATTGGAGAGCCCCTGATTTGCCTAACAGTGAAAAAACCCCACAAGTGACCCCATTTCGGAAAGTAGACCCCTTAGGGAACTTATCTAGATGTGTCATGAGCACCTGGAACCCACAGGTGCTTCACAGAAGTTTATAACATAGAGCTGTGAAAATAAAAATATCACATTCTTCCAACAAATAAGTACTTTTAGCCCATTTTTTTTCACAATGGTAACAGGAGATAATAGACCGCAAAATTTGTTGTGCCATTTCTCCTAAGAATGCTGATACCCAATATGTGGAGGAAAACCACTGTTTGGGTGCACGGCAGGGCTTGGAATGGAAGGAGTGATGTTTTGGAATGCAGACTTTGATGGAATGGTCTGCGGGCGTCATGTCGTGTTTGGAGAGCTCCTGATTTGCCTAAACAGTAAAAGAAAACCACAAATGACCCCATTTTAGAAACTACAGCCCTCAAGGATTTTATCCAGGGACACAGTGAGCCTTTTGAATCCACAGGTACTAAATCAAATTTGATAGCATTAGGTAGTCATATTGAAAATGTTATTCTTTTTCACTGAAATATTGTTTTAGCTCCAAATTTGTACTTTCACAATGGATAATCTGAGAAATTGGACCCCATAATTTGTTGTGCAATCTGTCCTGAATTCGACTATACCCCATATGAGGTCAAAAACTTCTGTTTGCGCACATGGCAGGGGTAGGAAAGGATAGAGCTCTATTTGCCTGGGATTGATTGTAAATGCTGTATTGCATTTTAAGAGCCCCCTGACATGTGAAAACAGCAGAATTCCCCCCCCCCCTACAAGTGATGCCATTTTGGAAACTAGACCCTCAAGGAATTCATCTAGGGGTGTAGTGAGTATTTTGAACCCATAGGTGCCTCACAGAATTTTATGACATTGAGATGTGGAAATATAAGGTTTTAGTGGTAAAAAAGGAATTTTTGTATTTGCTACATATTTGTCAGGTATACAAGGGTTAATAGGTGAAACAAGACCCCACAATTTCTGGCGAACGTGGTGCTGCTCCATATGTTGTCTGAAATTACTGCTAGTCCACACGTTATTTCTGAGAAGGAAGGAGTGCTATTTGATTTTTGGAGCACAGATTTTGCTAGAATAGTTTGTTGGCGACATTTGCCGAGCCCCAAAGATGTCAGAACTAGTGATGGGCGAGTATACTCGTTGCTCGAGATTTCCGGAGCACGCTAGGGAGCCCTCCGAGTATTTTTTAGTGCTCGTAAATTTAGTTTTCTTAGCCGCAGCTGAATGATTTACATCTGTTAGCGAGCATAAGTACATGTGGGGGTTGCCTGGTTGCTAGGGAATCCCCACATGTAATCAAGCTGGCTAACAGATGTAAATCATTCAGCTGCGGAGAAGAAAACTAAATCTCCGAGAACTAAAAAATACTCGGAGGACTCCCGAGCGTGCTCGGGAAATCTCGAGCAACGAGTATACTCTCTCATTACTAGTCAGAACAGCAGAAGAAAAACCCCAAAAGTGACCCCATTGTAGAAACTACACCTCTCAATGAATTCATCTATAATAATAATAATCTTTATTTTTATATAGTGCTAACATATTCCGCAGTGCTTTACAGTTTTGCACACATTATCATCGCTGTCCCCGATGGGGCTCACAATCTAAATTCCCTATCAGTATGTCTTTGGAATGTGGGAGGAAACCGGAGTGCCCGGAGGAAACCCACGCAAACACGGAGAGAACATACAAACTCTTTTGCAGATGTTGTCCTGGGTGGGATTAGAACCCAGGACCCCAGCGCTGCAAGGCTGCAGTGCTAACCACTGCGCCACCGTGCTGCCCTAGCTGCAATGACCATTTTGTAACATCCATTCCGTGCTTTATTAAGTAGAAATGCAAATATGACAGTCTAATACCCATACAGTGTGCCCCCATACAGTGTAGCACCACATTGTTCCCAGCTTGGGCTTCTGGCAATGCACACCCATAAATGAAATGCCTTCTTTCCATTACAATAATGCCAAACATGTGGCACAGGCGCAGTGGGGCTCATGAGGGCATTTGGATTTGGAAGCACATAATTCACTGGATTTTCTTTGAGTGGGATAGAGCCATATCGCTTTTACAGAGTATTTTTCAACCAGTAACATGGGATCCCCTATAGTTCCAGTGACAGCTGTCGGACCTAAGTAGGGGCTGGTTTTGTGCAATGTAAATTAGGGTTTTTATTGGTAACATTTTAGGGTACATAATATTATTTGATCTCTTCCAGAGTAAGGCTAGGATCACATTCTTGTGTACTATGCTGGGCACTTATGTGGGGGTCTCCATGTACATCCCACAAAAATGCATTTCAGGTGAAACCCCTGAGGGGACCACGCCCCATGGAGACACATTGTACTCCGTTTGGCATCTGCTCCGGTGGTCTCCATCATTTTATGTGTGCACAGATCTGTAGTTGCCAACACTTGTTTGCTCAAGAGACACTTAAAATGATGAGAAGTAAGAAAGGTTCTCCAGCGGCAAATGTCTAATTCATAATGGTGTGTAACAAAGCATACTGAACAGACTTCTATTGTATCCTATCCACCCCCAACACAGGTGTAAAGAATAAGGGCTAGATAATTGTAACAAACTTTACCCTATAGCAGTGTTCCCCAAGTCTGGTCCTCAAGAGCCACCAACAGGTCATATTTTGAGGATTTCCTTAGCATTGCACAGGTGATAATTGCATCACCTGGACAAGCAATCATTCAGTGACCTGTGCAACACTAAGGAATTCCTCAAAACATGACCTGTTGGTGGCTCTTGAGGACCGGAGTTGGGGAACACTGCCCTATAGTATGGGATGGAGAATTCAGACACAGATTTACAAATAAAATATATCATACTCAACAAAAATTGTTAATAAAAAAAATTAATCAGCAATGCATAAATAAATCATATTTTCATATAGAGGAGTTCAATAAAGCCAACCAAGTCATGCTTAAAAATCTAAATCTGGAAGACTCCATTTCTACCACCAAAACAATTCCTCTGTAAAAACTTAGTATGATCCTCTTCACAATCAAATAGCTAATACCAACAGAGACAGTGAAGTCGCAACAGGATCAAATTGTATAAAACATGTAAACTATTAGGATATTAATCAGAGCAATTCCGTAAATAGAGCATAAATATATCTCACTATGAATAACCACATATATAATATGTAGCAGGAGTGAAAAAAAACAACCCTGTTGCTCATGGACAAAAAATGACTAGTAACAGAGGAAACAGAGAATGTGACTCATATATCCTGACACTGCAGATCTACAGAAATACTATTCGACATAAATGTATATCGATGTTATATCAAATAACAAATGTCCCATAAGATGTCAATCTACAAAGCCGCTAAGCAACACCTATTATAAATATGCATGATAACTTGACCTACCATAAATCTTGCCCAAAGTAAGGCTATACAGTTTAGTATATTGTGCCAGTAGGCTCAGTCTTATAAGACATGCTCAGTTGATATAGATGTGTCGGTTACCTGCGGCCATCACAGCATCAGGATAGTGATCACAAGGCTGCACCCCGACTCGCGTTTCGCTGTCCCCACAGCTTCGTCAGCTGCGACCACACATTCTATAACCAGAGACCAACATTATCCCACACAATGTTAAAAAATGACACAGGAGGGCGGAAGAAATTATCGGAGGAAGAAGATATCCTCAACGGAACAGGAAGCGTTATTGAACTGTCAAATCTGGAATCTTTCCAGTTATATCTTATCAACAGCACAGATTTCATTATTATCCAAGGGACTTCACTTCTTACGTACCAAAAAATTTATATTTTCAAGATGCTACTGGACAGTAATACATTTTCCAGGAATTAGACTGTGTGTGAAATGCCACTTTTTGAAAGACTCTCACTCACATGAGACGCTCTCACAGGATCCTGTTCACCCTACTGGCACATCTCTGCATAACAACATTTTTTCTTTTTGTGAACTTAAACATATTGTTGACCTCAAACATTTAGAATCAGTTTCTATTCGCACAACTGAATCTTTAAACAAATAGATTGTCCAACATAACCCTTTCTTTTAACCCATCCAGTCGCACCCTCGTGTGTTAGATTCTTTTCAAGAATGGATAGAAAAAGAACTTGTTATATGTGATCATAAATCTAAAGTTGTTAATGTTTCCCTTCAGTAAGATTAGCCCTTGAGGAACTAACTAATAATAATGATCTTCTCATTAGATCTGCTGATAAGAGGGGGTGGAGGTAAAGTGATTCTCAATGCCTCTCTATGCTATAAAGAGAACATGCGCATTTTGGACGATAATGGTTACTATACTAAATTAAAATCAGATCTTACAATTGTATTCCAAACTCAGTTGCAAAAACTATTGAATGAGGGCATTTACATGGGTACTATTGACACTAAATTAAAGAAAATGGGTAGACGTGGATTCACTCTGCACTGCTGAATAAGTGAAAGTACAGACGTATGTCATACAGGATGTGGCTTTATTCAACGCATTTCAAAGTTCTCAGACTCCTTCATCAGGAGACCACACAACAGATGTACCTGTTTTCCCGATGAAGGAGTTTAAGAACTACGAAATGCACTGAATAAAGCCACATCCTATATAACATAAATCTGGACTTTCATTATTCAGCAGCACAAAGTGAATCCACATCTACCCATTTTTTTTTATTTCCTTCGGTTGGTCATCACTGGACCTGTGGATCTGCTGCAGCGAATACTATTATAAGCCATAAATTGGCTCCATCTGGTGAGTACAATCCTATTGTGTCTAACCATCTGAATCTCAGATAAGACCCTATTTTGCGCTATTTCTCCAACAGTATCTATTGACACTAAATTATCAGAATATCTTTTTGTCAATCATCCCATAGTACCCATACAGCTCTGTCAAAAATTAAGAGACCACCAAATTTGAACCCTGTCATGGGCAGCCCAATCTCCAGACCTGAACCCCATTGAAAACCTCTGGAATGTAATCAAGAGGATGATGGATAGTCACAAGCCATCAAACAAAAAAGAACTGATTACATTTTTGCACCACAAGCAGTGTGAAAGACTGGTGGAAAGCATGCCAAGATGCATGAAAGCTGTAATAAAAAAAATCATGGTTACTCCACAAAATATTGATTTCTGATCTCTTCCTGAGTAAAAACATTAGTATTGTTGTTTCTAAATGATTGTGAACTTGTTTTCTTTGCATTATTTGAGGTCTGAAACCACTGATTATTTAATGCTGACCATTTCTCCTCTTCAGAAAAAACAAAACAAAATTTATTGCTTGGAAATTCAGTGACATGTTGTCATAAGTAGAATCATAGAATCTGGTAACAACCTTGCTGGCATCACTGCATGGCCTCCCATCCCCCACCTGCATACCTACATCCAAAATGGACGGCAGCACTGAAAAATAGTGTGATGTCACACAGAATGGTGTCCCGAAGGAGTAAAAAAGGAAACAACTCATTTTGGGGAATATTTAGTTCCCCTTCATCAAGGTATTTGCTCCAGGCTGTGCATAGAGAGACTTTTATGATCCAGGAAGATCCATCTCCTTTTCTGGGAATTCCTTCACCCCTCAAATGCTGCTTTTAATGGTGGATAACTTATTACATTATTAACGCTTTGTGTGCTTATAAAAAAAAATGAGTCCCTTTATATCCTAAACAAAACAACAAGTACACCGTTTTTTTAATATATTCCTAAGATCAATAAAAATATGACTCATCCACCAGGCAGACCCATAATGTCAGGCATTAACTGCCTCACTGCCAACTTATCGGAATAAGTGGATCAACACTTACAAACATGTGTACCCCAATTACTAACATACATAAAGGACACATGGCATATTATTCAAATTTTGGGAACAATAGACTGGCAACCCCTGCAGACAACTTTCAAGAAGGAATCCCAGTATTGTTAACTTTCAGAATTTGGAAGCTACTAAAACATACTCCATTAAGGATAAAATCTCATGTTCCACTATTGGTGTCATAAATGTCTGTGTGATAAAAATGTACGTAGGGCATACAAAAAAGAAATGATCACATAGGCTAAATGAACACCTTAAGAATATAAAAAAGGGCTTTGAAGGGCACCCATTGTCAAAACATATTAAAGACTTACACAATCATTTATGTATTAGCCTGGAATTTTTTGGCATTCATATTATTCCTACACATTGGAGAGGGGTGACCATATTAGCCACATGTCAAGGGTGGACTCAAATTGATTTTCCTTTCAGATATCCTAGCACCAAAAGGCCTTCACTTTGAAATTGAGCGATATGCCTTTTAATGTAAAACATAATCCCTGAGATATTCTTATTTATCTTTTAATCTTCCTAGTTGTCCCCCCCTTTTTTCACCTCCCCTTTCCCCTCATTTTACTTCAGTCTCAATTTTTAATTAATTTAATTTCATAAAAAAGTAATTTTATTAAAATTCATCTACATTTAGTTTTTAATTATTTTAAATACATCTATTTTTTTTAATGATAATGCTAATATATGTATTTTTTTTTAAAAATCACAAATTCTCATATCATATCATATTGTTATATTATATTATATCAAAGCATATTATTCACATACTGAAACTGTATGTTTTCACATACTAAAGCAGTATATTGCCTTGCGCAGGCGTGTACTATGGAGGACAGAGTATTAACTTCAATCCAATATTGCAGCCAGCATGCAGCCAGCGGGTAAGGAAAGGGTGAATCAAACACCCGAAAACCCCGCCTCTATGGCTGAAAATTGTTCCCTCCAAATTCAGGTGACAGAGTCCCTTTAATTACATCACATGTAGGATCAATAATGCTTTTAATATAGGCACACAAAGTGTTCATAATGTAATGTTATCCACCATTAAAAGCAGCATTTGAGGGGTTAAGAAATTCCCTGAAAACTAGGCGGATCTTTCCAGATCATAAAAAGGCTCTCTATGTACAGCCTGCAGCAATTACCCTTTCCAAGGGTAACAAAACGTTCCCCGAAATGAGTTGGTTTCCTTTTTGCTCCTTCGGGACACCATACTGTGTGATCTCACTCTCTTTTTCAGCGTCAAAGTCCATTTTGGATCTTGGTATCCAGGGATGCTAACAGCCAGAGCGCCCCTGGCTCTGCACACGCAGCCTCTCCCTCCCTCATTGCTGTTTCCCTATCAGCCTCCGGAAATGTGTTTCAGTTTCCAGGGACACAGCTCAATTCTCAGCAACAATCCTCCACACAGGATCTAATATCAACGCCAACCTCAGTAAGTACCGCTTATCTTAAGCATAGTAACACTGTACCACCAATGAAAACACAGTGACCGTCACCCCCACGTAACAGATCGGGGTGACTTTAGGCCAACAGATGGCTATCACATGTGCAGGGGGCTTATCTTAGTTATCCCTCCACTCCACAATGTGATGAAAAAGCACATACAAGGCTATTGACCTCTTAGTTTACAGCAGGGGCTTATTTTAGGTATCCCACTGCCCTTCAATACTGTATACCATGAACTGCAGGGATGTATGTATATCCCACTTACAGTTCCACTTGAAACTTGCAGCTCTCTGGCGCCCCCCTTACTCTTAGGTCAGATTAGGTACTTCACCTAGGGGAATTAGTCGCTAGAAAGGCTGCCTGCTATGTACTGGCTTTTGGGCACGCTGCAGCGACACGATAAACTACTCCCACTCAGGCAGGAACCATAATTATCAACGCCGCAGTCTGCATTTTGAACTGCATTTAGCCTACTTTTTTATTTTAGGCCTACTTGGCCTACTAAGCCTCTCATTACAGTTGTCCTCCGCTGAACAAAGCAATGCCGCCTGTGTACTCCTCTTACCAATTTTGAACTGCATTTAGCCTACTTACTTACTTGGGCCTAGTAACTGTGTCAGCCGCTCAATACAGTTGTCCTCCTCCGCTGAACAAAGCTATGCCACCTGTGTACTCCTCTTACCAATTTTGAACTGCATTTAGCCTACTTACTTACTTGGGCCTAGTAACTGTGTGAGCCTCTTATTACAGTTGTCCTCCGCTTGAGCAAAGCTATGCCGCCTGTGTACTCCTCTTACCAATTTTGAACTGCATTTAGCCTACTTACTTACTTGGGCCTAGTAACTGTGTCAGCCTCTCATTACAGTTGTCCTCCGCTGAACAAAGCTATGCCGCCTGTGTACTCCTCTTACCAATTTTGAACTGCATTTAGCCTAATTACTTACTTGGGCCTAGTAACTGTGTCAGCCTCTCATTACAGTTGTCCTCCGCTGAACAAAGCTATGCCGCCTGTGTACTCCTCTTACCAATTTTGAACTGCATTTAGCCTACTTACTTACTTGGGCCTAGTAACTGTGTGAGCCTCTCATTACAGTTGTCCTCCGCTTGAGCAAAGCTATGCCGCCTGTGTACTCCTCTTACCAATTTTGAACTGCATTTAGCCTAATTACTTACTTGGGCCTAGTAACTGTGTCAGCCTCTCATTACAGTTGTCCTCCGCTGAACAAAGCTATGCCGCCTGTGTACTCCTCTTACCAATTTTGAACTGCATTTAGCCTACTTACTTATTTGGGCCTAGTAACTGTGTCAGCCTCTCATTACAGTTGTCCTCCGCTTGAGCAAAGCTATGCCGCCTGTGTACTCCTGTTACCAATTTTGAACTGCATTTAGCCTACTTACTTATTTGGGCCTAGTAACTGTGTCAGCCTCTCATTATAGTTGTCCTCCGCTGAACAAAGCTATGCCACCTGTGTACTCCTCTTACCAATTTTGAACTGCATTTAGCCTACTTTTTTATTTTGGGCCTACAAAGTCTGTGTGAGCCTCTCATTACAGTTGTCCTCCACTAAACAAAGCAATGCCGCCTGTTTAGTCTTTCCCATTGCCCAGCCACTGCTAGATGAGTCTGCTGGTACATTGACCCAGACCACTACATTCCCCTTGCACTCTACACAGCCAGAATCTGACCCTGATGAAAGTCAGGTTCCCCTTCCCGCATACTATACCACCTTTCACGGGGACAAAGAAGAAGGTGCAGATGAAAGTGCAGGTTCCTTCATCAGGTAAGGGGGGCATACTCGTTGGCACTGCACAGGGCCCCTCATAGTATGCAAAAGTGTCTCTGGCAGTGGGAGGCGCGCCCGCCCTCAAACACTCCGCCGTACTATGAGGGGCCCTGTGCCAGTGTGAACTAGTTGGACCCCCTGCTTGCTCAGGATCACAGCACTTGCAAAGTTGAAATACTTACCTCTCCCTGCTCCACCACCATGACGTATTCCGTGTTTCCTGGGCCCATGAAAATCTTGAGCCAGCCCTACCCCCCCCCACAACTTTAGCCAAATGAGCCCCTATTTTCAATGCCTAACCAATATTATAAAGTAAATTAAGATTGACAAGCTTCAGTAATACAAATTGATGTTTTTGGCATTAAAATGGGCACTGTAGGTTTTTCCTGTCCTCCACTCACTGCCGACTTTGATTCCCCATTGACTTGCATTGGGTTTTGTGTTTCGGTCGGCCCCTGACTTTTCGAAATAATCGGCCGAGTTCACCCGACCCGAAACCCGACTCGATCCTAAAAAAGTAAAAGTCGCTCAACTCTACTTCTAACCAGTGCACGAGTACGTGAAACCAGACACCGCAATGTTCTGGCACCTCTCTGTTGTGGTAAATCCTTAACAAAACCTGTTGCAACTTATAAGCCAATACAAAAAATATATATTTTTATGTTTTTGCTAAATTCCACTGATAATCTTGGCCCTTGCTTAAGTTCCATTCTTCCAGATAAGATTTCAGATTTGTTATCTTAATTGTCACTTCATTTAGAAATGCATTTTATCACATCACTGTGATTTTGTCAGACAAAAGAGTTTAGCAAATCTTTTTAAATTCAAATTCCCCTGCATGTTCTTAACTCGCTACCATGCTGTGCTTGTTCAGCCACTGCACAGATATGTCAGGAACACATCTCCTTGCTGTTTTTCATAGTGCTAGAATGTATTGCTGCTGCCAGGGCCACTCTTGCTGGTTCTAAGCTGCCACAAATTTCCTTGCCTGCTTCATCATAATTCTCAACTTTGCTGCTACTGCGCTAGCTACTGCATAGCTTCAACAGCCAGATATTTCCTGTCTGCAAACTATGATTTATAGTGCTAGACAGTAATAGTGATGCTGGGAAATGTATTCACTTGAGGGTGCAATACATGAAACAACTCCCATAATTGGTCTCATTTTTTTTTTAAAGGATTGGTAACCTCAAGCCTTATCTTCTAAATTTTGAGAGCAGTACTCCTGTTTTATATCTGTAAAACTAGGATAGTTTTGGGACACCATGAAAAAAAGCCTTTGTAATTGCATACCCAAAAAATTGATAATTTTTCACTTCTTGTTGAGAAACAAGAGATGCAATACCTACTTCATGTTCAAAACATTCCATCTCTTTTGTATCTCAAAAAAAATATAATGTTTGGAAGGCTTGAGAAAAAGCTTTTGCAATTATCTAATCATTGTGAATTTAACCATCCAATTGTAGATCCCAAAAAGAGATAATTTGTCACTTCGGTTTGATAAGCAATAACTTCTTCCCATTCAAAACAATACACCTGTTTTATCTTCTGAAAAAAGTGGATCATTTTTTGATAACTTGAGAAAAAGATTTTGTAATTGCTTAATCATTTTGTGATTAATAGTGATGAGCGAATACATTCAGCACTATTCGTTTCCCAGATTTTTCTTCAGATCCAAATCTTTTCTAATCAAACAGGGAAAATGTTTTTCCTCTCACCTTCTTCAAGGCCAAGATATTCATTACCTCAGAGACATCCCCGGAGCTGATTGGAGTAGTAGAAGCAAGATCCTTGAAAAAGGAAATCAAGATTACTTGCTTCAAGAGGGGAACATGGAAGGAATTTAGTTATCGCAAAAAGGCTGACAGCTTTAACTTTTAAGGTACCACATTAATTTTCTTGATGACTTCAAAAGGAACTGATGAAGCAAGGGTCCAGTTTTCAGGATGGAATCTTGAGTCAGATGTACTTGTAAGACAACCACACCTTATGCCCTGGAAGACAACAGATAGATCTAATAATCTCTGTCTGCATGCCTCTTCATACTCTCAGACAATTTCTCTAAAGTGGCTTTGATATCCTCCCATATCTTCGCAAAATCTTTTGGGAGAACATCTGTTACTGATATATCTCTGCCTGCAGCCCCTCTGCCCCTGCAGAGACTCCAGCATACTCATTGCTGCAGCCCCCATCCTGCTCCTTCTGGGTCTGCTGCTACCTGGGGTGATTGCACCGCACACAGGTGCCTGATCACTGTATTTAGGGCACACACACGCTTCCCCTTTCTTAAAGGTTCAGCACACATTTCTCAAAAGTTTCCCCATCCAATAGCTGAAGTACAATTTGTAGGTTCCTCCTTTACAATGTTGGTTTCTGTGCAATGTTGTGAGCTTGTTTCCTAACACACTTGTGAGTTGTAAGGTCCCAGTGCATGTATCCCTGTACGCCTCACCTGCAAGTGCTTATCTCCACTTCAGCCAGTCTCGGTGCACCTGCCAGGGCTCTTCTCAACTCCACCCGGTCTATTGTACTTGCCATTGCTCATCTCAATGTCAGCCGGTTCCGCTGTTCCTGCCTGTACTCATCTCAATGTTATACAGTACTGTTGCACATGCCAACGCTCATTTCAACACCAGCTGGTCCCGCTGCAACTGCTAGTGCTCATCTCAATGTCACCAGGTTGCATTGCACTTGCAAGTACTCATCTCAACTTCAGCCAGTCCAGTTACACCTGCCAGTCCTTATCTCAACAATCTTGTCCTACTGCACCTGCCAATTCTCATCTCAACGTCAGTCGATCCCTCTGCACTTTTCAGTTCTCATCTCTACAAGGTCCAGTTTCATTTGCCAGTGCTCATCTCTCTGACAGCCGGTCCCATCTGCATCTATAGTACTTGTCATCTTATTCTGCCTGCCTGTATCTTTTGGACATTCCCTCGGCCACCCCACCTACTCGTTCCTAGGGTATCAGCTGCGATCTACCCAATGTTTTTCATGGAGTAGCACCTAGACCATCTCCCTTGTCTGTCCTCAAATGTTGGTGTTGCACACTGCTGTGTTTCTGTGGTCAGAGGGTGAGGCTCCTAGTCATGCCCCTCCAGGTCTCTCATGGACCTCAGCACAGTGGTTAAACCACCAAGCCCATTACAATAGCTTGTAGGACAATCACTTACGTGGTTGTTATTGCAGAAGCCCATGGTAAGAGCTTGACACAATCATCATGATTAGGGTTGAGCTAAACGGATCGGTGATTTTCATAAGTCACCGACTTTTGGCAAAGTCGGGTTTCGTGAAACCCGACCCGATCCCTGTGTGGGGTCGGCCATGCGGTACGCGACCTTCGCGCCAAAGTTGCGTTTCATATGACGCGTTCAGCGCCATTTCTCAGTCAATGAAGGAGGACGCAGAGTGTGGGCAGCGTAATGACATAGTTCTCGGTCCCCACCATCTTAGAGAAGGGCATGGCAGTGATTGGCTTGCTTTCTGTGGCGTCACAGGGGCTATAAAGGGGCATGCACGCCGACCGCCATCTTACTGCTGATGATCTGAGCAAAGGGAGAGGTTGCTGCCGCTTCGTCAGAAGCAGGGATAGCGTTAGGCAGGGAATATAAACCCCCAAACCGCTTGTGCTGTAGCGATTTCCACTGTCCAACACCATCTTTTCTTTGCAGGGACAGTGGAGTTTTTTTTTTTTGGTGCATCAGCTCTGTAGCTTATTAGGGTGATCTGAGCTTAGGGAGAGGTTGCTGCCGCTTCGTCAGAAGCAGGGATAGCGTTAGGCAGGGTCCATTAACCACCAAACCGCTTGTGCTGTAGCGATTTCCACTGCCCAACACCACCTTCGGTGTGCAGGGACAGTGGAAGCTACATTTTTTTTTTTTTTTCCCTCAGCGCTGTAGCTCATTGGGCTGCCCTAGAAGGCTCCCTGATAGCTGCATTGCTGTTTGTACACCACTGTGCAAACCAACTGCTTTTTTCAAAGCACAAATCCTGTTGTTCCTTCCTTTCTGCACAGCTATCTTGTTTGTTTGTCCACACTTTTGTGTGCAGCAGTCCTTTTTATTGCTGCCTACCATACTTTTCTGAGATTACTGTAGGGAGATAGTAATTGTAGTACAGTCCCTTTTTTTTATATATATATCTTCAAGCCACTTTCTGCCCCTGAAACTGTGTAGTGTGAAACAGTGGGCCTGTATTTTTCTGCACTGTCCCACACCTAAAAAGGGAGATTTATATTGCCAATCAGTGCATCTGTGCCAGTCCAGTCTGTTGTATCTGTCAGTCATTTTGTGCCACAGAAACAATACTGTAAAACTGTGGGCCAGATTGATTCACTAGTCTCCTATCCAAAAAAAAGAAGGGGAGATTAATATTGGCAAATCTGTGCGAGTCCAGTCTGTGGTATCGGTCTGTCATTTTGTGCCACTGAAACACTACTGTAAAACTGTGGGCCAGATTGATTCACTAGTCTCCCATCCAAAAAAAAGAAGGGGAGATTAATATTGGCAAATCTGTGCCAGTCCAGTCTGTGGTATCGGTCTGTCATTTTGTGCCACTGAAACACTACTGTAAAACTGTGGGCCAGATTGATTCACTAGTCTCCCATCCCCCCAAAAAAGAAGGGGAGATTAATATTGGCAAATCTGTGCATCTGCATCAGTCCTGTTAGTGGCATATCTGTCAGCCACTGTCTGCCACTGAAACTGTGTACTGTAATACAGTGGGCCTGATTTTCCCTGCACTCTCACACACCTATAAAGGGAGATTTAAATTCACAACAATTTTGTGTCCACCTTGTAACTGGTTTTACAATACCAAATAACGTTTGTTAGTTTGGTTACATATTTCCAAGAATGAGGAAGTCTGGTGTAAGAGGTCGTGGCCGTGGGCGGTCATTGCCAGCGGGTAATGATGGTAGTGGTGGTGGAGCATCAGGTGGTTGTGGGAAAAGCAATATAGCACCTAAGTCTCGAGTTGTTCAGCCACCGTCATCGTCTGGCTACACAAGGCCTCGAACGCTCCCTTTTCTGGGAGTAGGAAAACCGCTTTTAAAGTTGGACCAGCAGGAACAAGTTTTGGCTTTCCTTGCTGACTCTGCCTCTAGCTCTTTTGCCTCCTCTTCGGAAAGTGCAAAATGTAAGAGCAGCGCGTCGTCAGTGGATGTTTTTCCAGGTCAGGGACAAGTCGCTTCCTTGCGTTCTTCACCCAGAACAACAGAGAAGGATGCGTCAGGCGACACAACGGGTTACTCCATGGAGCTCTTTACACATACCGTTCCTGGGTTAGAAAGGGAAATTGTTAACAGGTCATGCCCATTACAAGATGAATCGGACATGGAGTGCACAGATGCACAGCCACAGCCAGATTCTTATGCTGTTCCTTTGACTCAGATCACAAGATTGCCCTCGCAGTGTACTGATCCAGAATCTGACCCAGATGAGACTATGGAGCCCCGTTACGAACGCTATAGCACCGGCTTAGACGGTGACACAGCGGAAGGTGCACAGGACATAGAAGAGGAGGTCATAGATGACCCAGTGGTTGACCCCGATTGGCAGCCATTGGGGAAACAGGGTGCAGCCAGCAGTAGCTCTGAAGCGGAGGAGGAGGAGCCGCAGCAGGCATCAACATCGCAACAGGTTCCATCTGGCAGGCACGTATCTGGCCAAAAACGTGTACACCATGAAGGTGATGGGCGCAAGGGGGCATTCTTTTCGTCTGGAGGATAGAAGGTTTTTCCACCAACATAGAAGAGGATTCTTTACTGTTAGGGCGGTGAGAATCTGGAATTGCTTGCCTGAGGAGGTGGTGATGGCGAACTCAGTGGAGGGGTTCAAGAGAGGCCTGGATGTATTCCTGGAGCAGAACAATATTGTATCATACAATTATTAGGTTCTGTAGGAGGACGTAGATCTGGGGATTTATTATGATGGAATATAGGCTGAACTGGATGGACAAATGTCTTTTTTCAGCCTGAATAACTATGTTACTATGTTACTATGTTACTTGCAAGCCTGGACTAACTACCAAACGTCCCTTAACGTTGTTGCACCCTCTGACAATGAAGCTAGTCAGCAACGCTACATCCCTTCCCTCACTGTAAGCCCAACGTTTACCACACCACCTGCAGCAAATGTGGAGGTTTCGTCGCAAGGCCAAAGCATTCAGGGAATCACCAGGTTCCTGGTAGGAAACACTGTATGTAGGCCAACAGCAAGAATACCATCACCAACCCTCTCTCAGTCTGCCATGTCCACCGGCACCCTCGCTAGTACCACCATATGCAGCTCTCCAGTCCAGCTCACCCTACAAGAGACTCTCATTAGGAAAAGGAAGTACTCATCCTCTCATCCGCGTACACAGGGTTTGAACACCCACATTGCTAGAGTAATCTCGTTAGAGATGATGCCCTACCGGTTAGTTGAAAGCGAAGCTTTCAAAGCCCTGATGGACTACGCTGTACCACGCTACGAGCTACCCAGTCGACACTTCTTTTCGAGAAAAGCCATCCCAGCCCTCCACCATCATGTAAAAGACCGCATTGTCCATGCACTCAGGCAATCTGTGAGTAGAAAGGTGCACCTGACAACAGATGCATGGGCCAGTAGGCATGGCCAGGGGCGTTTTGTGTCCATCACGGTACACTGGGTTAATGTGGTGGATGCCGGGTCCATAGGGGACAGCAATATTGGGATAGTTCTGCTTAGCTCAAGTTCTAGGAAACAGTTGGCTGTAGGCGTTCGCCCCCCCTCCTCCTCCTCCTCGTCCTCCAGCAGAAGCGACAGCTCGTCCACAGACCGCAGTCGCACGACTTCTCCATCCGCAGCTGCCACTGTTGCACACGAGGTGTCCCATTATGGAACAGCTAGTGGCAAGCGTCAGCAGGCTGTATTGGCAATGAAGTGTTTGGGCGACAATAGACACACCGCGGAAGTTCTGTCCGAGTTCTTGCAGCAAGAAACTCAGTCATGCCTGGGCAGTGTACATCTTGAGGCAGGCAAGGTAGTGAGTGATAACGAAAGGAATTTTATGGCTGCCATAGCCATTTCACAACTGAAACACATTCCTTGCCTGGCTCACACCTTAAACCTGGTGGTGCAGTGCTTCCTGAAAAGTTATTCGGGGTTACCTGACCTGCTCCTGAATGTGTGCAGACTTTGCTTGCACATCCGCCATTCACCCGTACAATCCAGCCGTATGCAGAACCATCAGCGATCTTTGAACCTTCTCCAGCATCGCCTAATCATCGACGTTGCAACAAGGTGGAACTCCACACTGCACATGCTTCAGAGACTGTGCGAACAGAGGTGTGCTGTTATGTATTTGTGGGAGGATACACATACACGGGCAGGCAGTTGGATGGCAGACATTGAGTTGTCAGGTGTGCAGTGGTCGAAGCTACAAGACCTCTGTTAAGTCCTTCAGTGTTTTGAGGAATGCACACGGCTGGTTAGTGCAGACAACGCCATAATAAGCATGAGCATCCCCTTAATGCGTCTGCTGATGCAAAGTTTGACGCACATAAAGGATCAGGCATCTGCAGCCAAGGACGAGGGAAGCCATGATGACAGCCAGCCATTGTCTGGTCAGGGAAGTCTACTGGACGAGGTTGCGGGCGAAGAGGAGGACAACGAGGAGGATGATGGGGATGAGTATTTTTTGGATGAGGAAGCTTCTCAGGGGGCAATAGAAACTGGTGGCGTTGCAAGGCCAGGTTCAGGGTTTTTGAGGGAGGCAAGTGACGTTGATTTGCCCGAAAGTGCTCCTCAACCCAGCACAAGCAGTGAATTGACAACTGGAACATTGGCCCACATGGCGGATTATGCCTTGCGTATCCTAAAAAGGGACCCCCGCATTATAAAAATGATGACCGATGACGATTACTGGTTGGCCTTCCTCCTAGATCCACGCTATAAGGGGAAACTGCAAAACATCATGCCACATGAGAACCTTGAACAAATATTAGCAACCAAACAAGCAACTCTCATTGACCGTTTGATTCAGGCATTCCCAGCAAACAGCGCCGGTGATGGTTTTCACACGAGCTGCAGGGGGCAACAGGGCAGAGTTGTTAGAGGTGCACAAATCAGAAGTGGCATTGGACAGAGGGGTTTTCTGACCAGGTTGTGGCGTGATTTCGCAATGACCGCAGACAGGACAGGTACTGCAGCATCAATTCAAAGTGACAGGAGACAACATTTGTCCAGTATGGTTACTAACTATTTTTCCTCCCATATCGATGTTCTCCCTCATCCGTTATTCCCATTTGATTACTGGGCATCCAAAATAGACACCTGGCCTGAATTGTCCGAATATGCATTGCAGGAGCTCGCTTGCCCAGCAGCTAGTGTGCTATCAGAAAGAGTATTCAGTGCTGCTGGTTCAATACTGACCAAAAAAAGGACTCATCTGGCTACCCAAAATGTTGATGATCTAAACTTCATTAAAATGAACCACTCATGGATTTCTAATTATTTTGCCCCACCTTTCCCGGCTGACACCTAGCTTTCCTTTAAAAAGGTCTTGCATTTGGACTGGTCTTACTGAGTGTTCCAATTTCTGGATTTGCAGCTGCTCTATGTCCAGCATACGACATGTTTACACCTCCCTAAATGGGCTGACTCCCCCCACATGGCCGTTGGCTCGCCACTTGGCGAAAACACCCGTGAGAGTGCCGTTTGTCTGAAGAGGTGGGTGTACCCACTTGAGGTCGACGGCACTGGCACCGGGTCCCTGATAGTACAATGAAGTGTCTCTGGTGGTGGCGCGCACCCAACGTCAGACACACCGTTGTAACATGAGGGGCCTTGGGCCAGTACCGCCGGGCACGAGAGAGTGCCCCCCACCCCCAGGTCAAACTGTGCTCTACTACTTGCAAAATTATCTGTCTCTGCTCCACCGCTGTTTAGTCTATGCGGTGAAATCCTTCAATGCCTGGCACTGACAATACCAATTTGTTGGCATGTATGATGCTACTTAAAATATTCAGTGGCCCTGACCTACATTTACACCAGTAAATACTTTGCGCCAAATAACAATGTCTGAAAGTCAGCAGAGGAGGCCCCCCCTGTACCTAAGTATGCCACCCTTTTTGGGGGGTTTTGTTTTTTTGCGAGACATTAACATCTATGTATTCTTTTGGAGTACTAACTGTGTCAGACACTCCTTCCAATAGTCCTCCGCTGACCACACCAATGATGCCTGTGTACCCCTTGAACCTATTTAAAAGTGCATAGAGCCTATTTTTTTTTTATTTTAGGCTTACTAAGTCTGTCTGCGGTCCCTCCTTCCAATAGTCCTCCGCTGACCACACCAATGCTGCCTGTGTACCCCTGGAACCTAATTAAAAGTGCCCCCTGGAACCTAATTAAAAGTGCATAGAGCCTACTTTTTTATGTCAGGCCTACTAAGTCTGTCTGCGGTCCCTCCTTCCAATAGTCCTCCACTGACCACATCAATGCTGACCGTGTACCCATGTAACCTTTTTTAAACCTGCATCGAGCCAACTTTGTGGTGTAAGGCCTACTAGCAGTGTCTGGCTGCACCACTAAATACAGCTGTCCTCTTAAAAAAAAGGACCTGCAATTATCAGGTTTTCAGCCTATCGGAATTTTAAAACTGCAGTGGAGCTACTAGCTTGGTTGGGGCCTACTAACAGTGTCTGCCGCTCCAAGGTGTTCTCCTGGTTGCCTTTCCTGAGCTTCAATCTTCAGGCTCTTGTTAAATAGTTGTTAAATGGAACAACTGCAGTGGGGCTACTAGTTTGGTTGGGGCCTACTAACGGTGTCTGCCACTCCTTGCTGTTCTCCTGGTTTCCTGCCCTGAACTTCCATTTTCAGGCTCTCGTTAAGTAGTTGTTGTTAATATTATACTGCATTTGGCTTACTAGCTGGGTTGGGGCCTACTAACGGTGTCTGCCGCTCCTCCACTGAACAAAGCAGTGCCACCTGTTTACTACTGTTACCAATTTTGAACTGCATTTAGACTACTTACTGATTTGGGCCTACTCACTGTGTCAGCCTCTCATTACAGTTGTCCTCCACTGAACAAAGCAATGCTGCCTGTTTAGTCCTGTTACCAATTTTGAACTGCTTTTAGCTTACTTTTGTATTTGGGACTATATCTGTGTTTCCTCCTCATCCTGCCCATTGCCCAGCCAGTGCTAGATGACTCTGCTGGTACATTGACCCAGACCACTACATTCCCCTTGCATGCTACACAGCCAGATTCTGACCCTGCTGAAAGTGAGGTTCCCCTTCCCGCATACTATACCACCTTACACGGGGACAAAGAGGAAGTTGCAGATGAAAGTGCAGGTTCCTTTATCAGGTGGGGGGGAATACTCGTTGGCAATGTCACTGGCACAGGGCCCTCATAGTACGCAAAAGTTTTGCTGCTGGTGGGAGGCGCCCCCACCATGCAAACACACCGCCATACTTTGAGGGGCCCTGTGCCAGTGCCAATGTGAAGGAGTGGGACCCCCCTGCTTGCTCAGGATCACAGCACTTGCAAAGTTGAAATACTTACCTCTCCCTGCTCCACTGCCGTGACGTGGTCCACGTTTCCTGGGCCCACTAAATACTTGAACCACCATAGCCCCCACAACTTTAGCCAAATGACCCCCAATGTCCAATGCCTAACTATTATAAGGTAAATTAAGATTGACAAGCTTCAGTACCAAGAATGGATGTTTTTGCCATTAAAATGGGCACTGTAGGTGTTTTCCTGGCCTCCACTCACTGCCGACTATGCTCCCCCATTGACTACCATTGGGTTTCGGTCGATTCCCGACCCCGACTTTACGCGATAATCGGCCGATTTCACTCGACTCGACTTTTGAGATAGTCGGGTTTCGCGAAACCCGACTCGACTCTAAAAAACTAAAAGTCGCTCAACCCTAATAGTTTAAGAGATTCTACATTTTTTTGGTTCTTGGTTAAAAAATGGTTTGATAGGCTGTGCAACATAAAACCATTCCTAATATTTTGGTGATGCTTGTTCAGTCTTGCGTACATGGTCTGTATAGTGCCTTCAACGTATTGGAGCCCACATCCGCATTCTATTAGATATACTACAAATGAGGATTGATAGTTAACATGATAGTTGATTCTGTAATTAATAGTATTAGTATTAGACATGAATTCTTTAACACCGTTTCTGATGGAATTACAACACAGACATTTTGCAGATCTGCAAGCAAAACAGCCGGGATTTTTTGTTAGCTGGGTCGCAGACATGGCACTGGGGTTAATAACTGTATTGCTGGGTCCAACTAGGTTGCGGAGTGTGCGATTCTGCATATAAATTATTCTGGGGTAGGTAGGGATGTTGCCTGAGAATATAGGGTCACCTTCCAATATGAACCAATATTTTTTCAAAAGTCTTTGGATAGTAGCATGAGATTGATTAAAAGCTGTAACCAAGCTCCACTTGGCAAATTTAGAGGTCACAGATTCAGCACCCCTATTCGTTTTACTTTTAAATTTCTGTACACATTCATATTGGGACAATATTCCTGTTTTACAAAGGGCATCTTGAACCAGTTTTTTAGGGTAGCCTTTTTGTAAAAAACGTTGCTCTAAGACTTTGGCCTCTTCAAAAAAATCCTTTTACCTTTTGCAATTTTTTTCTTATTCGCCATTACTACCCATACGGGATATTACGGATCCATTTGGGAAGGTGTCCACTATTAAAATTCGAGTATCTATTCACATCTACCTTTTTGAAGTGTGTAGTGGTGGAGAAACAGCCCTCAGTCTCCGGGGTCATCATCTTCTTCGGGGTGGTCTTCAGGTCATCGTCTCCAGGGTCGTCGTCTCCGGGGTCTTCTTCGGGGTGGTCTTTAGGGTCGTCGTCTTTAGGGTCGTCGTCAGGGAGATCCAGAGTGATTACCAAAAACCATTTCAAAAAGCTTGAACTTGGAAATGTAGCAGAAGGTGCAAGAAGGCTGGGGAACTGCCAAGAACCAACTGACGATACTGGATCCCGGTTACTAAGCAGGAGGTACCTGTGCCAGAAAGCACTACCAAGGACCACCAGATGTTGGTGGAACTTGGATACCGGGAAGGAGGCACCTAAGTTAAAGGCTCTGCCTGGAACCAGCTGACGGTACTGGAACCCAGGGGGACCTATTGAAGATTGACTTCCAAAGAACCAGCTAATGGTGCTGGAACTCAGATAGGAAGCAAAAGGTCCACATGAAAAAAAAAATTGCAATACGGCGAGACGGCCATAGTTGCCAAAAACCCACAGTCCTACAGGGGGAGCTTGTCCTATTGGCACTACGGAACCAGCCTTGATTGCCAGTTCCCGCAGCCCACATAGGAAGCACCTAAACTGCAGGCACCATAGAGTCGGATAACCTGACCGCAACCCGACAGGACAACGTATTGGAGGCAAAGTGACCTTGACACTACCCGGAAACAGCTGGCGTGCTGGAACCAGGCTGGGCAGGAGGGAGAACCCATGCCAAAGACACTTCTGAGCAGCAACTGGCGGTGTCGAAGCCCAGGGATTACAGGAGAAACAGAGTGTAGGCAGAAGCCTAGTTTGAGCAAGTTTAATATCTGTAGTAGTGTGAATGTGGAGGGAGCAGGAGAAATTGACGCATACGCAGCAATGGAGCAGCTGACGTTACTAAACCTCAATAACACGGCAGCAAGTGTTGACTGTGCAGACGGCTCTTCTGAGCAACAACTGGCAGTGTTGGAGACCAGGGAACTCAGGAGAAACAGAGTGTAGGCTAAAGCCTAATTGGAGGCAGTTTAATATCTGTAGTAGTGTGAGAGTGGATGGTGCAGGAGAAATTGCCAGACACACAGCAGGCGAGCAGCTGATGTTACTGAAACCCAATAACACTGGAGCATGTGTTGACTGTGCCGACGGCACTTCTGAGCAGCAACTGGCGGTGTTGGAGCCCAGGGAATCCAGGAGAAACACAGTGGAGGCAGAGGCCTAGTTTGAGCAAGTTTAATATCTGTAATAGTGTGAATGTGGAGGGAGCAGGAGAAATTGCCGCACACGCAGCAGGGGAGCATCTGACGTTACTGAAACCCAATAACACTGGAGCATGTGTTGACTGTGCAGATGGCATTTCTGAGCAGCAAATGGCGGTGTTGGAGCCCAGGAAATCCAGGAGAAACACAGTGTAGCCAGCGGCCTAGTTTGAGCAAGTATAATATCTGTAGTAGTGTGAGAGTGGACGGTGCAGGAGAAATTGCCGGACACACAGCAGAGGAGCAGCTGATGTTACTGAACCCCAATAACATGGCAGCAAGTGTTGACTGTGCAAACGGCACTTCTGAGCAACAACTGACAGTGTTGGAGCCCAGGGAATCCAGGAGAAACAGAGTGTAGGCTGAAGCCTAACTGGAGGCAGTTTAATATCTGTAGTAGTGTGAGAGTGGACGGTGCAGGAGAAATTGCCGCACACGCAGCAGGGGAGCAGCTGACGTTACTGAAACCCAAGAACACTGGAGCATGTGTTGACTATGAAGATGGCTCTTCTGAGCAACAACTGGCAGTGTTGGAGCCCAGGGAATCCAGGAGTAACAGAGTGAAGGCTGAAGCCAAATTGGAGCAAGTTTAAATTCTGTAGCAGTGTGAGAGTGGACGGTGCAGGAGCAGCTGACGTTACTGAACCCCAATAACAGAGGAGCAACTGTTGACTGTGCAGACGGCACTTCTGAGCAACAACTGGCAGTGTTGGAGCCCAGGGTCAATGCTAGAAACAGAGTGTAGGCTGTGGCCTAATTGGAGCAGTTTAATATTTGTAGTAGTGTGAGCGTGAAAGGAGCAGGGAAATTGCCGCACACACAGCAGGGAATCAGCTGACATTACTGAAACCCAATAACACTGGAGCATGTGTTGACTGTGCAGATGGCACTTCCGAGCAGCAACTGGCTTTGTTGGAGCCCAGGGAATACAGGAGAAACACAGTGTAGGCTGAGGCCTATTTGGGGCAATTTTAAAATCTGTAGTAGTGTGAATGTGGAGGGAGCAGGAGAAATTGCGACACACACAGCTGGGGATCAGCTGACATTACTGAACCCCAATACACTGGAGCATGTGTTGACTGTGCAGATGGCACTTCCGAGCAGCAACTGGCGGTGTTGGAGCCCAGGGATTACAGGAGAAACAGAGTGTAAGCAGAGGCCTAATTGGAGCAAGCTTAATCTCTGTAGTACTGTGAATGTGGACGGAACAGTAGAAATTGCCGCACACAGCAGGGGAGCAGCTGATGTTACTGAAACCCAATAACACTGGAGCATGTGTTTACTGTGCAGACAGCACTTTTGAGCAGCAACTAGCAGTGTTGTAGCCTGTTGTGAATTCTGTGGCAGAGTTCACTCCTGTGGTCACAAGTGGTACTGCAGCTTCTGAGTTTCCTCCCTCAGGTGATCTGGTGAGGTCGTTAGCTGCTTCTCTACTTAACTCCACCTGATGCTTTGATCTATGCTTCCTGTCAATGTTCCAGTGTTGGACTTGTGTTTCTCTGGATCATTCCTGTGGCCTGCTGCTCTGCATAGCTAAGTGCTTCTTTGCTATTTGTTGCTATTTTTTCTGTCCAGCTTGTCTATTTGTTTTGCTGGAAGCTCTGGGACGCAAAGGGTGTACCTCCGTGCCGTTAGTTTGGTACGGAGGGTCTTTTTGCCCCCTTTGCTTGGTTTTCTTTAGGGTTTTGTGTAGACCGCAAAGTTATCTTTCCTATCCTCGTTCTGTCTAGAATATCGGGCCTCACTTTGCTGAATCTATTTCATCCCTACGTTTGTCTTTTCATCTTACTCACAGTCATTATATGTGGGGGGCTGCCTTTTCCTTTGGGGTATTTCTCTGAGGCAAGGTAGGCTTATTTTTCTATCTTCAGGCTAGTTAGTTTCTCAGGCTGTGCCGAGTTGCATAGGGAGCGTTAGGCGCAATCCACAGCTGCCTCTAGTTGTGTTTGGAGAGGATCAGGAATTGCGGTCTACAGAGTTTCCTCGTCTCAGAGCTCGTTCTATTATTTTGGGTTATTGTCAGATCACTGTATGTGCTCTGATCGCTATGTACATTGCGTTACTGAATTGCCTAACACAACAGTAGCCCAGGTAATACAGGAGAAACATAGTGTAGGCTGAGGCCTAGTTGGGGCAAGTTTAATATCTGTAGTAGTGTGAATGTGGAGGGAGCAGGGGAAATTGCCGCACAAAGAGCAAGGGATCAGCTGACATTACTGAAACCTAATAACACTGTATCATGTGTTGACCGTGCAGACGGCACTTCTGAGCAGCAAGTGGCAGTGTTGGAGCCCAGGGAAAACAGGAGAAACACATTGTAGGCTGAGGCCTAGTTTGAGCAAGTATAATCTCTGTAGTAGTGTGAATGTGGAGGGAGCACTAGAAATTGCCGCACACGCAGCAGGGGA
The DNA here is from genome assembly GCF_032444005.1 of Ranitomeya imitator. Lineage (NCBI taxonomy): Eukaryota > Metazoa > Chordata > Amphibia > Anura > Dendrobatidae > Ranitomeya > Ranitomeya imitator. Next base: position 305,394,994 of record NC_091286.1, read on the forward strand.
GCAGCTGATGTTACTGAACCCCAATAACATAGCAGCAAGTGTTGACTGTGGATATGACTCTTCTGATCAACAACTGGCAGTGTTGGAGCCCAGGGAATCCAGGAGAAACAGAGTGTAGTCTGAAACCTAATTGGAGGCAGTTAAATATCTGTAGTAGTATGAGAGTGGATGGTGCAGGATAAATTTTCAGAAACACAGCAGGGGAGCAGCTGACATTACTGAAACCCAATAACACGGCAGCAAGTGTTGACTGTGCAGACAGCACTTATGAGCAGCAACAGGCAGTGTAAGAGCCCAGGGTCAATGCTAGAAACAGAGTGTAGGCTGAGGCCTACACTCGAGGCAGTTTAAAATCTGTACTAGTGTTAATGTGGAGGGAGCAGGATAAATTGCCGGACACACAGCAGGGGAGCAGCTGATGATACTGAACCCCAATAACAGAGGAGCAACTGTTGACTCTGCAGACGGCACTTCTGAGCAGCAACTGGTAGTGTTGGAGCCCAGGGTCAATGCTAGAAACAGAGTGTAGGCTGTGGCCTAATTGGAGCAAGTTTAATATCTGTTGTAGTGTGAGCGTAGAGGGAGCAGGGGAAATTGCCGGATACACAGCAGGGGAGCAGCTGACGTTACTGAACCCCAATAACACAGCAGCAAGTGTTGACTTTGCAGATGGCACTTTTGAGCAGCAACTGGCGGTGTTGGAGCCCAGGGAATCCAGGAGAAACACAGTGTAGGCAGAGGCCTAGTTTGAGCAACTTTGATAACTGTAGTAGTGTGAATGTGGAGGGAGCAGGAGAAATTGCCACACACGCAGCAGGGGAGCAGCTGACGTTACTGAAACCCCATAACACTGGAGCATGTGTTGACTGTGCAGACGGCACTTCTGAGCAACAACTGGCAGTGTTGGAGCCCAGGGAATCCAGGAGAAACAGAGTGTAGGCTGAGGCCTATTTGGAGCAAGTTTAAAATCTGTAGTAGAGTGAATGTGGAGGGAGCAGGAGAAGTTGCCGCACAAACAGCAGGGGATCAGCTGACGTTACTGAACCCCAATAACAGGGGAGCATGTGTTGACTGTGCAGATGGCACATCTGAGCAGCAACTGGCGGTGTTGGAGCCCAGGGAATCAAGGAAAAACACAGTGCAGGCAGAGGCCTAGTTTGAGCAAGTTTAATATCTGTAGTAGTGTGAGCGTCGAGGGAGCAGGAGAAATTGCTGGATACACAGCAAGGGAGCAGCTGACATTACTGAACCCCAATAACAGAGGAGCAACTGTTGACTATGCAGATGGCACTTCTGAGCTGCAACTGGCAGTGATGGAGCCCAGGGTCAATGCTAGAAACAGAGTATAGACTGAGGCCTATACTCGAAGTAGTTTAATATCTGTTGTAGTGTGAGAGAGGACGGAGCAGGAGAAATTGCCGGATACACAGCAGGGGAGCAGCTGACGTTACTGAACCCCAATTACACGGCAGCAAGTGTTGATTGCACTGACGGGACTCCTGAGCAGCAACTGGCAGTGTTGGAGCCCAGGGCGAATGCTAGAAACAGAGTGTAGGCTGAGGCCTACACTTGTGGCAGGTTAATATCTGTTGTAGTGTGAGAGTGGACGGAGCAGGAGAAATTGTTGGATACACAGCAGGGGAGCAGCTGATGTTACTGAACCCCAATAACACAGCAGCAAGCGTTGACTATGCAGACGGTACTTCTGAGCAGCAACTGGCGGTGTTGAAGCTCCAGGGATTACAGTTCAGGTGGTAGAAACATGAACACAACAGGAGACCTGGATATTGTTGCAAACCAATTATTTAATCTGGAAGAGGAGTGGCAAATTCCCGTGAGATCCAGGCCTTGTTCATTTTCAGAAAAGTAAGCGGTCAACGTTATCGGAGCATAGTCACATGTGACGGTCTGTTAGTACACCACCTGCAGCACTAAAGACGTGTTCCAATAATACTCTAGCAGCAGGTCAAGCCAGCACCTCCAATGTATACTGGCTAAGTTCTGGCCATGTATCCAGCTTAGAGACCCAAAACTTGAAGGGGGAAGAGCCATCTGGGAGTACACTGAGAGGGCAAGACATGTAGTCTGTTACCATCTGACGGAAAAGTTGCCTGCTGCTGACGGGAGCCGTCTGTGATGGTGTAGACATTTGTGGTGGGCACACAAAACTTTGCCACATTTGGGCCAAACTGCTCTTGCCTTGTGCTGAGGCACTGCTTCTGCTTTCTTTTGTGCAGAGCTTCCTCCACTGCCTTGACGCACTGAGCTGCTTTGTAAAGCACTGCTCTCGATTGGAAAGGAGAACAAGATGGAATGCACTAGTATGTCTTGGTACTACCGCATTTTACGCTCCTGGTTCAACGGTGTTATGAAGCTTTGTAAGTTGTCCCGGTGGCGAGGATCTAGGAGGGTGTACACCCAATAAGAATGTGGGAGATGCGGCGGTCGTTTCTTTGGCACTGCTGCATGAAATCAACCATGTGCTGCAGACTGCCAACTGGCCAAGAAATGCGGTCCCCTGTTTGAGGCGTGATCTCTGCCTGCTCTGCTTCACCCCACCCTTGCTCTACATACTGACTACTAGAGCATTGTGTAACTCCCTCCTCTGTAAAGATGTCTTCCTCCTACACTGACTCCTCCTCATCCTTCTCACAAAGTGTCCCCTGCCTAGGCCTTTGTGAGGAACCATGTTGCGCAGACTGTCCAGAAGCAGATGGCATTTGTAACTCCTCATCCTCCACCTCTTCCACAACCTCCTCCCTTAGCGCTTGCAGTGTTTTTTCAAGCAGGCAGATAAGGGGGATAGTCATGCTGACTAGTGCATTATCTGCTCTCGCCATCCGCGTGGAATCATCGAAGGCAAGCAAAACCTGGCAGATGTCCTTCATAGTGGCCCACTTAGTGGTTGTGAAGTCTGAACAGCGCGCAGTGCAACTTTTTTGCGCCTGATGCAGCTGGTACTCCATAACTGCTGGCTGCTGCTCACACAACCCCTCCAACATATGTAACATTGAATTCCACCTAATGGGTAGGTCACATATGATGCGATGTTCTGGAAGGCGGAATCGGCGCTGCAGAGCTGCAATGAGCGATCTTGCCATGCTGGAACGCAGCAAGTGAGCACACTCTAGGCCAGGGGTCCCCAACTCCAGGCCTCGAGGGCCGCCAACAGTGCAGGTTTTCAGGATTTCTTTAGTATTGCATCGGTGGTAATGTGATCATCTGCACAGGTGATGATTCCAACCCCTGTGCAATACTAAGGAAATCCTGAAAACCTGCACTGTTTGCGGCCCTCGAGGCCTGGAGTTGGGGATCACTGCTCTAGGCGGACCTTGTGCAGCAGAGTATCAAGATCCGGATAGTCCCTCAAAACTCTGCATGACCAAGTTGAGCACATGTGCCAGACATGGGATGTGAGAGAGGTTGCCTAGGCCCAGAGCTGCCACCAGATTTCGGCCATTGTCACACACTACCATGCCTGGCTGCAGATTCGCTGGCACAAACCACACGTCACTCTCCTGCTTGATGGCATTCCAGAGCTCCTGCGCTGTGTGGCTTCGATTCCCCAAATAAATTAATTTCAATATAGCCTGTTGACGTTTGGCCATGGCTGTGCTCATATCGGTCGCAACAGGTAAGCGTTCATGGTTCCATGTGGAGGTAGACTGTGACGGCTCCTGCAACGCTGATTCAGAGGAACTGGAGTATGAGGAGGACTCAATGTATACAGACTGGATTCCTGAAATCCTTGGAGTTTGCAAAACATGTACAGCGCCACTCTCAAGATCTGTACCCGGCTCCACAACATTTACCAATGGGCAGTGAGGGAAAGGTATCGTCCCTGTCCTTGGTGACTGGTCCATGCATCGGTGGTGAGGTGGCCCTTGCTACTGACTGCATTTAGTAGCGCATGTTTAATGTTTCCCTCCACATAGTTTTGCAGAGCAGGGATGGCTTGCCTGCTGAAATAAAAGCGGCTGGGCACTTTGTATTGTGGGACTGCCAATGCCATGAAGTTACGGAAGGTGTCAGTCTCCACGAGACTGAATGAGAGCATTTCAAGGGAGAGTAGTTTTGCAGTGCCAGCATTCAGAGCCTCTGCTCGGGGGTGGTTTGCCAAGAATGGCCACCTTTTCTCCCATGCCTGTGCTACCGATGGCTGCAGACTGGGCTGGGAGTGTGAGGATGACAGGGAACATGGTGTTGTGGGTGGAATTACACTGGGTCTCTGTACAACAGTGCCAGAGGTTTTTCCATGGCGATCCTGTGAGGAAGCCGAACCAGCTGTGTGTGAACTGGAGGAAGAGGCTACAACACGAGCTGAAGAGGTGGTAGGTGACGCTGTAGGTTGGCCTAGGTCTTCAGTGTGTTTTTTAACTCCACCGCGTGCTTGGTCCGCACATGTTTCCACATATTTGTGGTATTGAGGTTGCTGACACATTTCCCTCTCTTCACTTTCTGATGACACAGCTTGCATTTGACAAAGCAAATGTCATCTGCAACTGTGTAAAAAAAGGACCAGGCACTGCAAGTTTTGGGAGCGCCCGTTTTGGGTTTTGGAAGAGGCATGCTCCTAATGGGTGCCGAAGTGGAGGCTACAGGCAACCCAGTCTGCCCCCTCCCTCTCCCTCCTTTTTGGGCCGTTTAGGGAATCTCTTCCTCAGAGCTGCTCCCACCACCTTCCTGTACCTCACGCCATGATGGGTCAAGGACCTCATTATCTACACTACCCTCTTTCAACAACTGCTTCTCCTGGGTAGTCTTGGCAGCACAGTACACACCAGAAAGTGCACCTGAGTCTCATTGTCAGATGCGTACTGAGGTGTGCTGACCGGAGGCACTGGCCCACCCGCCTCTTCCGATTCAGAGAGACAAAGCTGTTGCGCATCACTGCATACTGCCTATTCTTCCATTTCTCGAATGCTGCTTGGCTGGCCCCTCTTTCCAAGCCAAGAGATTCAGAGAACAGAAGTAGAGATGGCTTCTGTCCAGTGCTCTCTGACTGCCTGGGCAATTTGGCAGGTGGTTAAGAGACAGATGGGTGCTCTTCAGTAGGGTTGAGAGAAACGGGTCGTTCATTTTCAAAAGTCGCCGACTTTTGGCAAAGTCGGGTTTCATGAAACCCGATCCGACCCCTGTGCGGGGTCGGCCATGCGGTACGCGACTTTCGCGCCAAAGTCGCGTTTCAATGACGCGAAAAGCGCCATTTCTCAGCCAATGAAGGTAAACGCAGAGTGTGGGCAGCGTGATGACATAGGTCCTGGTCCCCACCATCTTAGAGAAGGGCATTGCAGTGATTGGCTTGCTGTCTGCGGCGTCACAGGGGCTATAAAGGGGCGTTCCCGCCGACCGCCATGTTACTGCTGCTGATCTGAGCTTAGGGAGAGGTTGCTGCCGCTTCGTCAGAAACAGGGATAGCGTTAGGCAGGGTCCATTAACCACCAAACCGCTTGTGCTGTAGCGATTTCCACTGCCCAACACCACCTTCGGTGTGCAGGGACAGTGGAAGCTACATTTTTTTTTTTCCCTCAGCGCTGTAGCTCATTGGGCTGCCCTAGAAGGCTCCCTGATAGCTGCATTGCTGTGTGTACGCCGCTGTGCAAACCAACTGCTTTTTTCAAAGCACAAATCCTCTTGTTCCTTCCTTTCTGCACAGCTATCTTTTTGGTTTGTACACACTTTTTATTTAATTTGTGCATCAGTCCACTCCTTATTGCTGCCTGCCATACCTGGCTGAGATTACTGCAGGGAGATAGTAATTGAAGGACACTCCCTGTTTTTTTTTTTTTTTTGTGGGAGATTAAGATTGACATTTCTGCTAGAGTGCCATCCCTGTCTGTGTCATCTCTCACTCAGTGGGCCATAGAAAGCCTATTTATTTTTTTGCTTGATTTGGGTTATAAAATCTACCTGAAAAAATCACTACATCAATCAGTGGGAGAAAAATATTGGCCTCAGGGCTTGTGTGCCACTCTTGACTCCTGTGTGCATCATCACTCACTCAGTGGGCCATAGAAAGCCTATTTATTTTTTTGCTTGATTTTGGTTCTAAAATCTACCTGAAAAAATCACTACATCAATCAGTGGGAGAAAAATATTGGCCTCAGGGCTTGTGTGCCACTCCTGACTCCTGTGTGCATCATCACTCACTCAGTGGGCCATAGAAAGCCCATTTTTTTTTTTTTTTTGCTTTATTTGGGTTCTAAATTCTACCTGAAAAAATCAATAAATCAATCAGTGGGAGATTAATATTGGCCTTTGGGCTTGTGTGCCAGTCCTAAGCGTGCCATCTCTCTCTCTCAGATAGTGGGCCATAGAAAGCCTATTTATTTATTTATTTTTTTAATGGGTTTATAAATTTTCCCTGGAAAAAAAAAAAAAGTGGGAGATTAATATTGGCCTCTGGGCTTGTGTGCCAGTCCTGAGCGTGCCATCTCTCTCACAAATAGTGGGCCATAGAAAGCCTATTTATTTTTTTTTTTTTGGTTTTATAAATTCTCCCTTAAAAAAAAAGGGAGATTAATATTGGCCTTTGGGCTTGTGTGCCAGTCCTAAGCGTGCCATCTCTCTCTCTCAGATAGTGGGCCATAGAAAGCCTATTTATTTAATTTTTTTTTTAATGGGTTTATACATTTTCCCTGGAAAAAAAAAAAAAAAGTGGGAGATTAATATTGGCCTCTGGGCTTGTGTGCCAGTCCTGAGCGTGCCATCTCTCTCACAAATAGTGGGCCATAGAAAGCCTATTTATTTTTTTTTTTTTGGTTTTATAAATTCTCCCTTAAAAAAAAAGGGAGATTAATATTGGCCTTTGGGCTTGTGTGCCAGTCCTAAGCGTGCCATCTCTCTCTGTCTCTCAGATAGTGGGCCATAGAAAGCCTATTTATTATTTTTTTTATTGGGTTTATAAATTTTCCCTGGAACAAAAAAAAAAAAGTGGGAGATAAATATTGGCCTCTGGGCTTGTGTGCCACTCCTGACTCCTGTGTGCGTCATCTCTCACTCAGTGGGCCATAGAACGCCTTTTTTTGTTTTATTTGTTTTCTAAATTCTCCCTGAAAAAATCATTTTATTTTCTTTGGTTTCTAAATTCTTCCTGAAAAAATCATTTTATTCTATTTTTTTTTTTTCCTAAAGTCTCCCTGAAAAAAAAAAAAAAAAAAAATCAGTGGGAGATTAATATTGCCCTTTCTGCTTGTGTGCCAGTCTTGACTCCTGGGTGTGCCATCTCTCTCTCTCTCTCTCTCCAATTGTGGGCCATAGAAAGCCTATTATTTTTTTAGCTTGATTTCGGTTCCAAAATCTACCTGAAAAAATCACTACATCAATCAGTGGGAGATAAATATTGGCCTCTGGGCTTGTGTGCCACTCCTGACTCCTGTGTGCGTCATCTCTCACTCAGTGGGCCATAGAAAGCCTTTTTTTGTTTTATTTCTTTTCTAAATTCTCCCTGAAAAAATCATTTTATTTTCTTTGGTTTCTAAATTCTTCCTGAAAAAATCATTTTATTCTATTTTTTTTTTCCTAAAGTCTCCCTGAAAAAAAAAAAAAAAAAAAACAAATCAGTGGGAGATTAATATTGCCCTTTCTGCTTGTGTGCCAGTCTTGACTCCTGGGTGTGCCATCTCTCTCTCTCTCTCTCCAATTGTGGGCCATAGAAAGCCTATTATTTTTTTAGCTTGATTTGGGTTCCAAAATCTACCTGAAAAAATCACTACATCAATCAGTGGGAGATAAATATTGGCCTCTGGGCTTGTGTGCCACTCCTGACTCCTGTGTGCGTCATCTCTCACTCAGTGGGCCATAGAAAGCCTTTTTTTGTTTTATTTGTTTTCTAAATTCTCCCTGAAAAAATCATTTTATTTTATTTGGTTTCTAAATTCTTCCTGAAAAAATCATTTTATTCTATTTTTTTTTTCCTAAAGTCTCCCTGAAAAAAAACAAAAAAAAAACAAATCAGTGGGAGATTAATATTGCCCTTTCTGCTTGTGCGCCAGTCTTGACTCCTGGGTGTGCCATCTCTCTCTCTCTCTCCAATTGTGGGCCATAGAAAGCCTATTATTTTTTTTAGCTTGATTTGGGTTCCCAAATCTACCTGAAAAAATCACTACATCAATCAGTGGGAGATAAATATTGGCCTCTGGCCTTGTGTGCCACTCCTGACTCCTGTGTGCGTCATCTCTCACTCAGTGGGCCATAGAAAGCCTTTTTTTGTTTTATTTGTTTTCTAAATTCTCCCTGAAAAAATCATTTTATTTTATTTGGTTTCTAAATTCTTCCTGAAAAAATCATTTTATTCTATTATTTTTTTTTCCTAAAGTCTCCCTTAAAAAAAAAAAAAAATCAAATCAGTGGGAGATTAATATTTACATTTGTGCTTCAGTGACAGTCCTGCGTGTGTGGCATCTCTCTCATTTGTTGCCACCAACAACAGAGTGTGTAACATTGTGCCTGATTTTCGTTGTGGTCTCACTCACCTGTAAAGGGGTAGCTAAATCATACTGAAGTTATAGCTCACCGTGTAATTTGTGTGACAGCAACAAATACCGTTAGTTTGTTTACGTTTTTAAAACAATGAGGAAGTATGGTGGAAGAGGTCGTGGCCGGGGGCGTTCATTGTCAGCTGGTAATGAGGGTAGTGGTAGTGGTGGAGCATCAGCTGGTCGTGGGAAAAAAAATATTGCACCTAAGTCTGGAGCTGTGGAGCCAGGTTCGTCGTCTGGCTACACAAGGCCTCGAACGCTCCCTTTTCTGGGAGTAGGAAAACCGCTTTTAAAGCCGGAGCAGCAAGAGCAAGTTTTGGCTTATCTTGCTGACTCAGCCTCTAGCTCTTTTGCCTCCTCTCGTGAAACTGGTAAATGTCAAAGCAGCGCGTCGTTAGTGGATGTTCACGGTCAGGGACAAGTCGCTTCCTTGTCCTCTTCAGCAAAAACAACAACAGAGAAGAATGCAGCAGGCGACACAACGGGTTACTCCATGGAGCTCTTTACACATACCGTCCCTGGCTTAGAAAGTGAAGCAGTTAACAGTCCATGCCCATTACAAGTTGAATCTGACATGGAGTGCACTGATGCACAGCCACAGCCAGACTACTATGCTGGTCCTTTGACTCAGACCACAACATTGCCCTCGCAGGGTGCTGATCAAGAATCAGACCCTGATGAGACTATGTTGCCCCATCACGATCGCTATACCACCGACCGACACGGTGACACAGACGAAGTTGCACACGAGCTACAAGAAGAGGTAATATATGACCCAGTTCTTGACCCCGATTGGCAGCCATTGGGGGAACAGGGTGCAGGCGACAGCAGTTCTGAAGCGGAGGAGGAGGGGCCGCAGCAGGCATCAACATCGCAACAGGTTCCATCTGCCGGGCCCGTATCTTGCCCAAAACGCGTGGCAAAGCCAAAACCTGTTGGAGGACAGCGTGGCCATCTGGTTAAAGCTCAGTCTGCAATGCCTGAAAAGGTATCCGATGCTAGAAAGAGTGCAGTCTGGCATTTTTTTAAACAACATCCAATTGATCAGCGCAAAGTCATCTGTCAAAAATGTTCAACTACCTTAAGCAGAGGACAGAATCTGAAAAGTCTCAATACAAGTTGCATGCATAGACATTTAACCACCATGCATTTGCAAGCCTGGACTAACTACCAAACGTCCCTTAAGGTTGTAGCACCCTCGGCCAATGAAGCTAGTCAGCAACGCAACATCCCTTCCGGCAGTGTAGGGCCACGATTTTCCGCACCACCTGCAGTATCTGTGCAGGTTTCTTTGCCAGGCCAAAGCAGTCAGGGTCAGGGAATCACCAGTTTCGTAGTAGGAAACACTGCATCTAGGGCACCGGTGGCAACAATACCATCTCCCACCGTCTCTCAGTCTGCCATGTCCACCGGCACCCCCGCTAGTTCCACGATCTCCAGCTCTCCAGTCCAGCTCACCCTACATGAGACTATGGTTAGAAAAAGGAAATACTTAGCCTCGCATCCGCGTACACAGGGTTTGAACGCACACATAGCTAGACTAATCTCGTTAGAGATGATGCCCTACCGGTTAGTTGAAAGCGAAGCTTTCAAAGCCCTGATGGACTACGCTGTACCACGCTACGAGCTACCCAGTCGACACTTTTTTTCCAGAAAAGCCATCCCAGCCCTCCACCAGCATGTTAAAGAGCGCATCGTCCATGCACTCAGGCAATCTGTGAGCACAAAGGTGCACCTGACAACAGATGCATGGACCAGTAGGCATGGCCAGGGACGTTACGTGTCCATCACGGCACACTGGGTAAATGTGGTGGATGCAGGGTCCACAGGGGACAGCAAGTTTGGGACAGTTCTGCCTAGCCCACGGTCTAGGAAACAATTGGCTGTAGCCGTTCGCACCCCCTCCTCCTCCTCTTCGTCCTCCTGCAGAAGCGAGAGCTCGTCCACAGACCGCAGTCGCACAACCACTCCATCCGCAGCTGCCACTGTTGCACACCAGGTCTCCCATTATGGGGCAGCTACTGGCAAACGTCAGCAGGCTGTATTGGCTATGAAGTGTTTGGGCGACAACAGACACACCGCGGAAGTTCTGTCCGAGTTCTTGCAGAAAGAAACGCAGTCGTGGCTGGGCACTGTAGATCTTGAGGCAGGCAAGGTAGTGAGTGATAACGGAAGGAATTTCATGGCTGCCATCTCCCTTTCCCAACTGAAACACATTCCTTGCCTGGCTCACACCTTAAACCTGGTGGTGCAGTGCTTCCTGAAAAGTTATCCGGGGTTATCCGACCTGCTCCTCAAAGTGCGTGGACTTTGCTCACATATCCGCCGTTCGCCCGTACACTCCAGCCGTATGCAGACCTATCAGCGTTCTTTGAACCTTCCCCAGCATCGCCTAATCATAGACGTTGCAACAAGGTGGAACTCAACACTGCACATGCTTCAGAGACTGTGTGAACAGAGGCGGGCTGTTATGTTTTTGTGGGAGGATACACATACACGGGCAGGCAGTAGGATGGCAGACATGGAGTTGTCAGGTGTGCAGTGGTCGAAGATTCAAGACATGTGCCAAGTCCTTCAGTGTTTTGAGGAATGCAGACGGCTGGTTAGTGCAGACAATGCCATAATAAGCATGAGCATCCCCCTAATGCGTCTGCTGATGCAAAGTTTGACGCACATAAAGGATCAGGCGTCTGCAGCTGAGGAAGAGGAAAGCCTTGATGACAGTCAGCCATTGTCTGGCCAGGGCAGTGTACAGGACGAGGTAGCGGGCGAAGAGGAGGAGGAGGACGAGGAGGATGATGGGGATGATTATATTTTTAATGAGGAAGCTTTTCCGGGGCCACTGGAAATTGGTGGCGCGGCAAGGCCGGGTTCTGGTTTTTTGAGGGACACAAGTGACGTGGATTTGCCTGAAACTGCCCCTCAACCAAGCACAACCGCAGATTTGAGAACTGGAACTTTGGCCCACATGGCGGATTATGCCTTACGTATCCTCAAAAGGGACACACGCATAACTAAAATGATGAATGATGACGATTACTGGTTGGCCTGCCTCCTTGATCCTCGCTATAAAGGCAAATTGCAAAATATAATGCCACATGAGAACTTGGAACTAATATTAGCAACCAAACAATCAACTCTTGTTGACCGTTTGCTTCTGGCATTCCCTGCACACAGCGCCCGTGATCGTTCTCACACGAGCTGCAGGGGCCAGCAGACCAGAGGAGTTAGAGGGGCAGAAATCAGAAGTGGCGTTGGCCAGAGGGGTTTTCTGACCAGGTTGTGGAGTTATTTTGCTATGACCGCAGACAGGACAGGTACTGCAGCATCAATTCAAAGTGACAGGAGACAACATTTGTCCAGTATGGTTACAAACTATTTTTCATCCCTTATCGATGTTCTCCCTCAACCGTCATTCCCATTTGATTACTGGGCATCAAAATTAGACACCTGGCCAGAATTGGCAGAATATGCATTGCAGGAGCTTGCTTGCCCGGCAGCTAGTGTCCTATCAGAAAGAGTATTCAGTGCTGCAGGTTCAATACTAACAGAAAAAAAGGACTCGTCTGGCTACCCAAAATGTAGATGATCTAACCTTCATTAAAATGAACCACAACTGGATTTCGAAATCTTTTGCCCCACCTTGCCCGGCTGACACCTAGCTTTCCTATGAAAAGGTCTTGCCTGTGGACTATTCTGAATGCCTTTTCCAATCTCGTAATTTTCTGCACCTGATTGTCCAGCATACGCCATGTTTACACCTCACTAAATGGCCAAACTCCCCACACGGGGCCGTGGTATCGACACTTGGCGACAGCACCCGTGAGAGTGCAGTTTGTCTGAAGAGGTGGGTGAGCCCGCTTTTGGTCGACGGCACTGCCACTGGGTCCCTCCTAGTACAATAAAGTGTCTCTGGCGGTGGTGGTGCGCACCCAACGTCAGACACACCGTTGTAATATGAGGGGCCCTGGGCCTGTACTGCCGGCCACAAGACAGTTTCCCCCCACCCCAGCTCAAACAGTGCTCTACCACTTGCAAAATTATCTCACAGCTCCACCAATGTTTAGTCTATGCGCTGACATCCTTCAATGCCTGCCACTGACAATACCATTGTATTGACATTTTTGTTATGTTAGGCCTTCGATGCCTGTCTGTGGTCACTCCTTCCACTAGGCCTCCACTGACCACACCACTGCTGCCCGTGTACCCCTGTAACCAATTTAAAATTGCCTACAGCCATGTGTTATTATTTTAGGCCTTCGATGCCTGTCTGCGGTCACTCCTTCCACTAGGCCTCCACTGACCACACCACTGCTGCCCGTGTACCCCTGGAACCAATTTAAAATTGCCTACAGCCATGTGTTATTATTTTAGGCCTTCGATGCCTGTCTGCGGTCACTCCTTCCACTAGGCCTCCACTGACCACACCACTGCTGCCCGTGTACCCCTGGAACCAATTTAAAATTGCCTACAGCCATGTGTTATTATTTTAGGCCTTCGATGCCTGTCTGCGGTGACTCCTTCCACTAGGCCTCCACTGACCACACCACTGCTGCCCGTGTACCCCTGGAACCAATTTAAAATTGCCTACAGCCATGTGTTATTCTTTTAGGCCTTCGATGCCTGTCTGCGGTCACTCCTTCCACTAGGCCTCCACTGACCACACCACTGCTGCCCGTGTACCCCTGGAACCAACATCAGAAAATATAAAAATAAGTATTTTGCTTATAAAAAAGAAAATACTGGAGAGATATCAAATGCAGACATTTTAACATTAAAAACAAACACATACAACAAAAATCTGGTACAGTACTAAAAATGGCCACCAGCTACAATAACTTTCTCCTGCAAGTAGTTAACTGAAAGGTTTTTTCAATTTTAAACACAGATATGGCATCCACCGAGTGTTGTCCTGTCGCGTCTTCTTTATATTATTGCCAAGAAGATGCAAAACAATGAAAATAATAAAATCATTATTTACCAAAAAAATAGAGTAAGTCAAAACCACATTGCAAATAAACATTCATTACAAATAAAGAAGCAGGGCGCGTCCGAGGGTGAGTATATACCTAATAAGAATATAATCACCCTCGGACGCGCCCTGCTTCTTTCCGACAGCCTTCCTTCCTAAGAATCAGCCCTTCCGTGGTGTAGAGAGAGGGTTTGTTACACTCCAAGGTGTTCCCCAGGTTGCTTTTCCTGAGCTTCGATCTTCCGGCTCTCGTTTAGTAGTTGTTGGAAACTACGCTGCATTAGGCCTACAAATTGGGTATGGGGTGTAGAGAGATGGTGTGTTACACTCCAAGGTGTTCCCCAGGTTTTCTCTCCATTGCTTCGATCTTCCGGCTCTCGTTTAGTAGTTGTTGGAAACTACGCTGCATTAGGCCTACAAATTGGGTATGGGGTGTAGAGAGATGGTGTGTTACACTCCAAGGTGTTCCCCAGGTTTCCTCTCCATTGCTTCGATCTTCCGGCTCTCGTTTAGTAGTTGTTGGAAACTACGCTGCATTGGGCCTACAAATTGGGTATGGGGTGTAGAGAGATGGTGTGTTCCACTCCAAGGTGTTCTCCAGGTTGCCTTTCCTGAGCTTCGATCTTCCGGCTCTCGTTTAGTAGTTGTTGGAAACTACGCTGCATTAGGCCTACAAATTGGGTATGGGGTGTAGAGAGATGGTGTGTTCCACTGTAGAGAGATGGTGTGTTCCACTCCAAGGTGTTCCCCAGGTTTCCTCGCCAATGCTTCGATCATCATGCTCTCGTTTAGTAGTTGTTGGAAACTACGCTGCATTAGGCCTACAAATTGGGTATGGGGTGTAGAGAGATGGTGTGTTACACTCCAAGGTGTTCCCCAGGTTTCCTCTCCATTGCTTCGATCTTCCGGCTCTCGTTTAGTAGTTGTTGGAAACTACGCTGCATTAGGCCTACAAATTGGGTATGGGGTGTAGAGAGATGGTGTGTTACACTCCAAGGTGTTCCCCAGGTTTCCTCTCCATTGCTTCGATCTTCCGGCTCTCGTTTAGTAGTTGTTGGAAACTACGCTGCATTGGGCCTACAAATTGGGTATGGGGTGTAGAGAGATGGTGTGTTCCACTCCAAGGTGTTCTCCAGGTTGCCTTTCCTGAGCTTCGATCTTCCGGCTCTCGTTTAGTAGTTGTTGGAAACTACGCTGCATTAGGCCTACAAATTGGGTATGGGGTGTAGAGAGATGGTGTGTTCCACTGTAGAGAGATGGTGTGTTCCACTCCAAGGTGTTCCCCAGGTTTCCTCGCCAATGCTTCGATCATCATGCTCTCGTTTAGTAGTTGTTGGAAACTACGCTGCATTAGGCCTACAAATTGGGTATGGGGTGTAGAGAGATGGTGTGTTACACTCCAAGGTGTTCCCCAGGTTTCCTCTCCATTGCTTCGATCTTCCGGCTCTCGTTTAGTAGTTGTTGGAAACTACGCTGCATTAGGCCTACAAATTGGGTATGGGGTGTAGAGAGATGGTGTGTTACACTCCAAGGTGTTCCCCAGGTTTCCTCTCCATTGCTTCGATCTTCCGGCTCTCGTTTAGTAGTTGTTGGAAACTACGCTGCATTAGGCCTACAAATTGGGTATGGGGTGTAGAGAGATGGTGTGTTACACTCCAAGGTGTTCCCCAGGTTTCCTCTCCATTGCTTCGATCTTCCGGCTCTCGTTTAGTAGTTGTTGGAAACTACGCTGCATTAGGCCTACAAATTGGGTATGGGGTGTAGAGAGATGGTGTGTTCCACTGTAGAGAGATGGTGTGTTCCACTCCAAGGTGTTCCCCAGGTTTCCTCGCCAATGCTTCGATCATCATGCTCTCGTTTAGTAGTTGTTGGAAACTACGCTGCATTAGACCTACAAATTGGGTATGGGGTGTAGAGAGATGGTGTGTTCCACTCCAAGGTGTTCTCCAGGTTGCCTTTCCTGAACTTCTATCTTCAGGCTCTCATTAAATTGTGGTTAAACGGAACAACTGCATTTGGCGTACTAGTTGGTTTGGGGCCTACTATCGGTGTCTGCCGCTCCTTGCTGTTCTCCTGGTTTCCTGTCCTGAAATTCCGTTTTCAGGCGCTCGTTAAGTAGTTGTTAATGTTAGACTGCATTTGGCCTACTAGTTGGGTTGGGGCCTACTATCGGTGTCTGCCACTCCTTGCTGTTCTCCTCCACTGAACAAAGCTGTGCTGCCTGTTTACTACGGTTGCCAATTTTGAACTGCATTTCGACTACTTACTGATTTGGGCCTACTCTCTGCGTCAGCCTCTCATTCCAGTTGTCCTCCACTGCAATGCCCCCTGATTAGTCCTGTGTTACCAATTTTGAACTGCATTTAGCCCACTTTATTCTTTGGGCCTATATCTGTGTTTCCTCCTCATCCTGCCCATTGCCCAGCCAGTGATAGATGAGTCTGCTGGTACATTGACCCATAACGCAACATTTCCCGTGCACACTACACTGCAAGATTGTGACCCTGCTGAAAGTCAGGTCCCCCTTCCCGCATACCATACCACCTTACACGGGGACAAACAGGAAGGTGCAGATGAAAGTGCAGGTTCCTTCATCAGGTGGGGGGAGGAATACTAGTTGGCGACGTCACTGGCACAGGGCCTCTCATGGTACGCAAAAGTGTTGCTGCCGGTGGGAGGCGCCCCCGCCGTGCAAACACACCGCTGTACTTTGAGGGGCCCTGTGCCAGTGCCAATGCCAACGAGTGGGCCCCCCCTGCTTGCTCAGGTTCACAGCACTTGCAAAGTTGAAATACTTACCTCTCCCTGCTCCACTGCCGTGACGTGGTCCAGATTTCCTGGGCCCACTAATTACTTGAACCAGCCCTACCCACCACAACTTTAGCCAAATGACCCCCAATTTCAAATGCCTTCCAATTATTATAAGGTAAATTACGCTTGACAAGCTTCATTAAGAAGAATGGATGGTTTTGACATTAAAATGGGCACTCTAGGTGTTTTCCTGGCCCCCACTCACTGCCGACTATGCTGCCCCATTGACTTGCATTGGGTTTCGTGTTTCGGTCGATCCCGACTTTACGTCATAATCGGCCGATTTCACTCGACCCGACTTTTGAGATAGTCGGGTTTCGCGAAATCCAGCTCGACTCTAAAAAGGTCAAGGTCGCTCAACTCTACTCTTCAGTGCTCTGGACCTGAGAGGATGTGGCACTAATTTAATTCGATGCGTTAGCTGCCATCCATCCGACAACGGCTTCAATTTGTTCATCCTGCAGCAGTGGGGTAGGGCGAGCTCCTGCAAAGCTGCGCATAAAGGACTGTTTCCCTGGCAAAACTGGGGGATGCTTAGTCACTGGTGCCCGCAGCAGGTACAGAATCCTTATGTCCTCTCCCTGCAGAAACTCCACGCCCACGACCATGTGCCTTACTCTCTGCCTTCTTCATCTTGGTAGACTGATAAAGATAGGCAGAAAAGTACTAAGGGCTTAGTGTGCTTATTCCTGAACAGCTGCTAACAGGTATAAGAAACACTGATTTGATAAAGTGTGGACTAGACTTTAATATGAGCTAATGTGGCCTACACAACTGTAAAGTGGAGTGTTTGGTGAACTTTATTTAGGTTTTTTTTTGACAAAAAAATGGATGTGCCCAAAGATGTACAACAGATAGTATCACTAACTTTTTGTAGCTATTACAATGCAGGAAGGTAACCTACATTGCAGTAGATGAGGCTCCAAAAAATAGCCTAATACTAATCTGGCTGCTGCTGCAGGGCACAAGGCTGCAGAAAGGCTCCTCTATGTACTGCTATATAGTACACGCAATCTATCTGGATATGGATGGAAACACACCACTAACAGGAGAATTCAGGAAAAATGGGCTGCACTAATGAAAAAAAGGACAAGGTATGAGGCAATGACGCAGGCTGAGCAGACTACAACCAGATGTGGCTGCAGAACACACTGCAGCGAGAGCTGCACTCACACACAGACCTTGCAGACAGCTGTAAACGGCACTGCAAGGCTGCACAAAAACTTCTCTATCTACTCCTATATACTGTTTGCACGCTATCTTGCTGAATACGGATGGAAACACAGTAATAGGAAAAAAAAGGCAAAATGTGCAGCAGCACAAATGCAAAAAAGGACAATGTAACAGTATGAGGCAGTGACGCACGCTGAAGGAACTACAACCAGATGTGGCTGCAGAACACACTGCAATGTAAGCTGCACTCACACCCACAGAGACCTTGCAGACAGCTGTGAACAGCGCTGCAAGGCAAAGAAAAGGTTCTCACACAGCGGTTGCTACAGTAGCCTGGGTAAAGCACAATGAAGCAAATCGCTATCTCAAACTGGCCCTCAGTCAGAACAGCAGCGTCCTGTCCCTAACAGAATTCACAGCAGAGTGAACCCAAAATGGCGGCGGCGGCTTTTATAGTGCATCATGACATCATTTCCGCAGCCAATCACAGCCATGCCAGTAGTTAACATTCATAACAGGATGTGCCCACACTTCTTAGGATTCCTCATTGGCTGAATTAAATCAAACTGGCTCATTGAATTATGGGAACTTCCGATTCCGGTATCTGATATTGTGAAAGTATTGGAACTCAGTATCGGAATTCCGATACCGTGAATATCGGCCGATACCCGATATTTGCAGTATCGGAAGGCTCAACACTAATGACAAGTATTTACATTCATACTGATTATTTTCCTGTATTTTAAATTACAGCAAACTACAGCTTCCCATACAGAAGGCAACTGCAAAGAAACATATATCATATCATGCTGTATAAAATTTTTACGAGTCCATGTATTGGACAGATGCTTAGGTATTTGAGATGAGCATATCGGTACCTGTGGATTCATTTTGAGATAAATGTCCTAAAATTTGCAGGTCTATGTGTGAAATGGAGACAGACGCTTTTAAATTTGTGGATTTAATGGATTGGTAATATTTGGATGCAGAAGATAACTATATAAAATTTTAATATCTGAACATATGTAATGTGTCCTTTGTTACTAAACAAACCATTTGCTAGTTAATAGGATATTTTGTTTAAAAATTGCTTTATGATCACAGTGGTGCCAGGAAAATACCATCTACTTTGTATTAAATATATTTATTACACAGTTGTATTTAGCTGAAAATTTAAGATCATGCTGATGTTAAGTAGCTCTTGAAGAGTAATAATGCAAATTCTTTCATCAGATGTAATTACTGAGTTTGCTCAAGATGCTCTTCTAATTAATAAATGTCAAATTAAAATAGGAAAATGTATGTATCAGAAAAATTGAGCGGGATGGGTGTAGATTTGGGATTGTGATGGTGATTAAGGCCAAGCACCCAAGCATGTACAGTATTTCCAAGACACAAAACGGCCACACCAGATGTTACATATTGAGGACTGCCTGCTTATAGTACTTCTAGATGGTGGCCCGATTCTAACGCATCGGGTATTCTAGAATATGCATGTCCACGTACTATATTGCACAGTCCACATAGTATATTGCCCAGCCACGTAGTATATTGCCCAGCAACGTAGTATATTGCCCAACCACGTCGTATATTGCCCAACCACGTAGTATATTGCACAGTCACGTAGTATATTGCACAGTCACGTAGTATATTGCACAGTCACGTAGTATATTGCCCAGCCACGTAGTATATTGCCCAGTTACGTAGTATATTGCCTAGTGACATAGTATATTGCTCAGCCACATAGTATATTGCCCAGTGACGTAGTATATTGCCCAGTGACATAGTATGCAGCACAGAGCCACGTAGTATATTGCCCAGTTACATAGTATATTGCCCAGTGACGTAGTATACAGCACAGAGCCACGTAGTATATTGCACAGCGAAGTAGTATACAGCACAGAGCCACGTAGTATATTGGCCAGTCACGTAGTATATTGCCCAGCTACGAAGTATATTGCCCAGCTATGTAGTATATTGCCCAGCCAGGTTTGTCACAGGTTAAAAAATAAAAAATAAACATATACTCACCTTTCCGAGGGCCCCTTGTAGTCCACGGCAACTTCCGGTCCCGGGGTTGGTATGAGCGCAGGACCTGTGATGACGTCGCAGTCACATGACCGTGACATCATGGCAGGTCTTTCTAGTGCAGGCGCACAGGGCCTGTGATGACTTCGCGGTCACATGACCGTGACGTCATGGCAGGTTCTTTCTCCCATACCATCTTTGCCACCGGAACCTGCAACAGAAGATGGCGGCCGGCACGAGCGACTACGGAGGGTGAGTATAGCAGGTTTTTTTTTTTAAATTATTTTTAACATTACATTTTTTAGTATTGATGCCGCGTCAATAGTAAAAAGTTGGGGACACACAGGGTTAATAGCGGCGGTAACGGAGTGCGTTACCCGCGGCATAACGTGGTCCATTACCGCCGGCATTAACCCTGTGTTAGCGGTGTCCGGAGGGGAGTATGTGGGCGACAGGCACTGACTGCGGGGAGTAAGGAGCGGCCATTTTCTTCCAGACTGTGCCCATCGCTGATTGGTCGCGGCAGCCATGACAGGCAGCTGGCAAGACCAATCAGCGAATGAATAACCATGACAGAAGGACAGACAGAAAGACAGAAGTGACCCTTAGACAATTATATAGTAGATTGGTAAGTCAGTTTATTTCAAAACTTTGTAACTTTATTTAAGCAGAATCAAATCTGTTTGATGTATAGCATTTATATGTGTTTCATAGTTTACTTTTTATAATGACATGGCCTGCCTAGAGCTTTAAAAGAATACTTAAAAAAAGAAATTACCATGTTCCGTGTTCACACAAACACAATCCCAGTTCAAAGTATAAAAATGACACATCCATCAATTAGAATGAGTAAGACCGGAACATCATGGCAATCTTGGGTGCACAGGAGCTGTGCCAGCGCGATTGTCGCCGAGCTTGACTTAAGTGAGAGCCGAGCTCCAACACTCACTGGTAGGAGCTGTCATGAACAATAGCAATTGCTATTAGAAGGTAGAGAGAGGGAGGAGGTTCTCTCTTCCATCTGATCGCCTCCCTCATGACATCATTGCTGGGTTCCGATGGTTGCCATAACAGCAGGAGGTCACATAATTACCTCCTGATCTGTCAGTTATATAGACATGCTTAGGACTGTCTGGAAAATGGTATAAGAGGCTTTTGTTAGTGTAAAACTGACAGGCAAAATACATTGCGCTACTAGTGCATTGTATTGCATTATACCAAGTATCAGGATAATTAAAGTTAAAGTCCCATAGACGGACTAAGTAAAAAAAAGTTTATAAAAAAACATATTTTTAAAAATTACAAAATAAAGAAAAAAAAAAGAGAAAATATTATACCAATAAATATGTATATTTATGTAAAAACAAAAATAACCAATATAAGTACACGCATCTGGTATTGTCTTGTTCCGAACAGCTTGATCTAGAAAACTGTCACAGTACTCTAAATCTCTTGAGTGAATGGCATAAAAAATAAATTAATAAACGTGGCAAAAAACTATGCTTTTTCATCAAACTGGTGAACAAAAAGTGTAATAAAATGTGATCAAAAAGCCAAATGAATATAAAAATGGTAAAGCTGAAAATGTCCTGCAAAAACAATCCTGCATATCGCTCCATCAGTAGAAAAATAAAAAAACTATAGCATATACACATGCTAAAAACACTTATTTCTTCTATATAAATGTATTTATTGTGTAAAAGGATAAAACATAAAAAATTATATAAATTTGTTATTGATCTAATCATACTGACCCAAAGAATCAAGCTGTCTTATGACTTTTACCACATGGTGAATGGCATAAAAAAAATAAACCCTGAATTCCTGAATTGCTGGTATTTGTTCATTCTGCCTCCCAAAAATAAATTAGAATAGAATATGATCAAAAAATGGTATGCCTCAGAAAATGATACAAATAAAAACATCAACTCATCCTACAAAAAACAAACCTTGATTCTTTTAGCAGAAATATATAAAAATTATAGCTCTCAAAAAATATGGCAATACAAAAAACATTTTTGTAAAAAAAAATCATTTTTTAGTTTGTGATAGTTGCAAAATATATAAAAAAAATTATATAACTCTATCTTTGCTTAAATTGCAACAACCTGAATAATAAAGTAGCCCAACCATTTATGCTGCATGGAGAACAGAGTAAAAATAACAAATTCTTGACTTGCTATTGATTTATTTATTCTGCCTCCCAAAGTTCATTGTTAGGCTGGCGTCACACTAAAGAGAAATCCGGACGAGGGAGAGGCGCAAAAACAACGCATTGTACACGGATCAATGTTTCTCTATGGGGCAGCTTCCATCAGCCGTATTTTTCTCGGCTGTATTTTACGGGCTGAGAAAATCGTACCATGCTGCGATTGTTAGCGTATTCCTCCAAAAGTACGGCAATGAAAGTCTATGAGGGCGAGAAAAATACAGATTACACACGGACCATGCATGTGACTCGTGAGAAATATGCACTGATGTTCTTTAGAAAAGCCGGTAATTCAGTGCGGTGTACAGTAAAATAACACTGACAGGTTAAAATAGAATAGATAAAATCAATGTATATACAGTATATATATATATATATATATATATATATATACACTATGTCACTGACACACACATATACAGTATATATATATATATATATATATATTGTGGGATTGCACTCACTAACGGGTAGAGGATTACTCGCTTGGCACGGGATTAACACACAGGACCGTATTTTCTTCTGAAAGTTCAACTGGGTTTATTACCCCATAAACCCCAGTGGCTGAAAACACAAAACAACAATCTTCATATCACGGCAAAACAAAGTAACAATGTTCACAGCTTGACTCTGTTCCAACAGGACTGTGACCATACACTCTTGGTCGAGTCCAATGTTCAGGCTCGCTCTGGAGCCAAACGCGACGTCATTCCTCAGATAAATTCCTAGAATGAGCGCCTTTAGGACCTGTGGAATGACGTCGCGGCTTCTGATTGGTCGCGTGGCGGTCACATGGGCGGCACGCGACCAATCAGAAGCCGCGACGTCATTCCGCAGGTCCTAAAGGCGCTCATTTTGAACAAAGAAGCCTGCCGGACGCCGGTTCCTCGCGGTGATGTTCCAGGGGCCGCCGGAGAGGTGAATATAACAATATTTTTTATTTTAATTCTTTATTTTACACATTAATATGGATCCCAGGGCCTGAAGGAGAGTTTCCTCTCCTTCAGACCCTGGGATCCATCAGGATACCTTCCGATACTTGGTGTCCCATTGACTTGTGTTGGTATCGGATATCGGTATCGGCGATATCCGATACTTTTCGGGTATCGGCCGATACTAGCCGATACCGATACTTTCAAGTATCGGACGGTATCGCTCAACACTAATCTCGTGCTGTTCAGGGATCCAGTCCTCCTCCCAGGACCTCCCAACACCCAGGTTACTCGAGATCACACAGATGGCCTGTCCAGGTACAATCCAGGATGTCCAACCCTGCTGGGTCCGTCCAATACCCAGACCAACAGTAGCAAAGTCCCCCCACGTGCTCTTCATGGCTAGCACATCCAAAACTGAGGTATCTGCCAGGACCTTGCACATAGACCATGCAGGTCCCCTCACTCAGACAGCATACAGGAATGCTCTATAGTGTCCTGCCTGGACACATGGAAGTCTGTCCATACTGACAGACTCACCAACACTTCTTACCATGTTCTAACACACCTCCTTTAGGTAGCCTGTATCCACACCCACAGGTGAGGTAACATCACATGCACTGGTCACATGATCATGACATCACTGCAGGTCCTCAAACTCCTGCAGGGAAAAAGATACAGTGAGCACCCTCACTCAGAGTGAGGTATGTGGGTAGCCAGACCCTCCCATCTCTCATAGCTACCCACAACCCAGACCCAGGTGCACTAAATGACATCTTCAGTGCTCACGCGCTCTAAAGACAAGATACTGCGGGATGCATCGCAGGGAGCATCCATCCCTGTGACACATACCTCCCATTAACCACAATGCCAGACACTGTCTCACTATCACATCCATGCACACAATTGCCACGCACTCTCACGGCCTCAATACGCCTCCGTGCACATACTGGGGAGACCATGCAGCGCCCCCTACCTGTTACAGGGGTCACAGCATCACAATATATATATATATATATATATATATATACATATATATATATATTTAATACAGAGCAAGTTGGCATAAAAGCCGGTAATTCAATTGCCGGCTTTTGCTATCTCCTTATCAAACCTGACAAGATATGAGACATGGTTTACATACAGTAAACCATTTCATATCCGTTATATTTTTACATATTCTTCACTAATAATGTTAGTAGTTTGTGTGTCGAAAATTTGGAAGCTCTAAGTGTTAAAATGAATGGTTAAATCACGGAAAAAACTGGCTTGGGCTCCCGTGCAATTTTCTACGCCAGAGTGGGAAAGCCAGTGACTGAGGGCAGATATTAATAGCCTAGAGAGGGACCATGGCTATTGCCCCTCCTGACTAAAAACATCTGCCCCCAGCCACCCTAGAAAAGGCACATCTGTAAGATGTGCCAATTCTGGCACTTAGCCACTCTCTTCCCACCCCCGAGTAGCGGTGGGATATGGGGTAATAAGGAGTTAATGTCACCTTGGTAATGTAAGGTAGCATTAAGCCTTTTTAATAATGGAGAGATGTCAATAATACACCTATCCATTATTAATCCATCAGTAGTAAAGAGTTAATAATACACACACATATTATGAATAAAGTATTTTAATGAAATAAATAAACACATTGTTAGGGTTGGCGGAACACACAGAGTAAATACTGAGATTATATAGGTGCGTTCACAGCCCGGGGTGCACCGTGCATGAGTGGAAACTGCTGCTAGTATATGGCGGCACTATATGGTGGTACAACACCTGAAAAGACACGGGTTTAGTCACCCGGTCTATATAGGAGTGAGCTCTGTTGCTTCACAGAGTCGCTGGGATTAGGATAACGCTGTGCCCTGTTAACTTCACAGAGGATCACAGCTAAATAACAGAGCAGGTAGCATACAGTGGTCATACAGTCAGCATAGCACACAAACAACTCCTCTCCGGAGGTGCCGGAATTCTAGTGGCTATATGCCAGCCCTAAATTCACATACACAAACTTCTCTCCGGAGGTGCACGAATTCTAGTGGCTATACAGCCGACCCTGAACAAATGCAGACACAGACCACAAGGAAGCTAAGCTCAAAAACACAGGTTGAAACTAGCGCATGGCCGTGCGGCCATGCAAACTTTTTATAGAGAGAGCTCTCCAGGACCTTCCTAGTGGTCCAATAGGAACTGCTTCGGGACCTGAGCATGTGACCCCTGACCTCCAATGAGAGGTCATAGCCTGGGCATACTCAGTAGTGGAAAAGCAGGACTTAGTCCCAGGAGTAGTGTTGAGCATTTCGATACCGCAAGTATCGGGTTTCGGCCGATATTTGCGGTATCGGAATTCTGATACTGAGTTCCAATACTTTCAGTATATCGGATACTGGAAACGGAAGTTCCCATAATCCAAAGGGCCAGTTTCATTTAATTCAGCCAATGAGGAATGATTAGAAGTGTGGGCACATCCTGTTCTGCATGGTAGGCATGCAACTACTGGCATGGCTGTGATTGGCTGCTGGAATGAAGTCATGATGCATTATAAAAGTCGCCGCTGCCATTTTGGGTTCACTCTGCTGTGAACTCAGTTAGGGAAAGGATGCTGTGTTCTGACTGAGGGCCAGTTTTGAGATAGCGATTTGCTTCATTGTGCTTTACCCAGGCTAATTTAGCAACCACTTTGTGAGAACCTTGTTTTTGCCTTGCAGCGCTGTTCACAGCTGTCTTCAAGGTCTGTTGTGTGAGTGCAGCTCAGGCTGTTGTCTGTTCTACAGCCACCGCTGGTTGTAGTCAGCTCAGCGTGCATCACTGCCTTATACTGTTCAATTGTCCTTTTCTGCATTAGTGCTGCCTGCAGCACATTTTGCCTGTTTTTCTCCTATTAGTGGGTTTCCATCCATATCCTGCTAGATTGTGGAAAAACACTCTATAGGATTACATAGAGGAGCTTTTTTTGGCCTTGCAGCGCCGTTCACAGCTGTCTGCACGGTCTGTGTGTGAGTGCAGCTCACTCTGTAGTCTGTTCTGCCACCACAGCCGGTGGTAGTCAGCTCAAGGTGCGTCACTGCCTCATACTTTTCCATTGTCCTTATTTCAATTAGTGCTGCCTGTTGCACATTTTTTCTAATTTATCCTATTAGTGGGTTTCCATCCGTATCCTGCTAGATTGTGGAAAAACACTACATAGGATTACATTACACTCCACTTTACAGTTGTGTAGGCCACATTACCTCATATTAAAGTCTTGTCCACTCTTTAGAAAATTAGCGTTGAAGCCGTTGTTGGATGGATGGCAGCTAACGCATTGACTTCAATTACTGCCACATCCTCTCTGGCACAGAGCACTGGGGAGCACTCATCTGTCTCTTCACCACCTGCCACAATGCCCAGGCAGTCAGAGAGCCCAGCACAGTAGCCATCTCTACTTCTGCTCTCTGAATCTCTTGGCTTGGAAAGAGGGGGCCAGCCAAGCAGCATTGTAGAAATGGAGGAAGAGGCAGTATGCAGTGATGCCCAACAACTTTGTCTCTCTGACTCTGAAGAGGCGGGTGGGCCTCCTGTCACCACACCGCAGTACGTATCTAATGATGAGACTCAGGTGCCACTTTCTGGTGCGTACTGTGCTTCCGAGACTACCCAGGAGAAGCAGTTGGTGGAAGAGAGTAGTGTAGATGATGAGGTCCTTGACCCATCATGGCGAGCGGTACAGGAAGGTGGTGGGAGCAGCTCTGAGGAAGAGATTCCCTGAATGGCCCCAAGAGGGAGAGGGAAGGGGAAGACTGCGTTGCCTGTAGCCTCCACTTCGGCACCCATTAGGAGCATGCCTCTTCCAAAAGCCAAAAAGGTGCTCCCAAGACTTGCAGTGCCTGGTCCTTTTTTGACACAGTTGCAGATGACATTTGCTTTGTCAAATGCAAGCAGTGTCATCAGAAAATCAAAAGAGGGAAAAGTGTCAGCAACCTCAATATCACAAATATGTGGAAACATGTGCAGACCAAGCACGTGATGGAGTTACAAAAATACACTGAAGACCTAGGCCAAGCAACAGCGGCACCTAGCACCTCTTCAGCTTGTGTTGTAGCCTCTTCCCCTAGCTCACACACAGCTGGTTCAGCTTCCTCACAGGATTGCCATGGAAGAACCTCTGGTACTGTTGTCCATAGAGTTAGTGTAATTCCACCCAGAGCACCACATTCCCGTTCATCCTCATACTCCCAGCCCAGTCTACAGCCATCGGTAGCACAGGTATGGGAGAAAAGGCGGCCATTCTCGGCAAACCACCCCCAAACATAGGCTCTGAATGCTGGCATTGCAAAACTACTGTCCCTTGAAATGCTCTCATTCATGCTGGTGGAGTGTTGTGAATTCCGCTCTTGGGCTCCTCCGGTGGTGGTAAGTAGCATTTTTGTGAGTTCTGCTCTTTGGCTCCCTCCTGTGGTTTTGAGTGGTATGGCTGCTTCTTGGATTTAGCTTCAGCAGCTGTTTTCACTGATCGTCTTTCTGGCTCGGCTATATTAGTCTGGCCTTTTCCCTCATTCAATTCCAGTTGTCAATTGTTCCTGCCTGGAGTCATTGCTCTTAGGACTTTCCTGACACTCTGACCAGTTCATCAAAGCTAAGTCCTTGCTTGTCCTTTTGCGGTTCTCTTGTTGTGGACTTGTTATTCAGCACTTTCTTTGTTTTTGTCCATTTGTCCAGCTTTTCAGTATGGATCTATTCAGTTAAGCTGGAAGCTCTGGGCAGCAGAGTTTGCCCTCCACAACTTTAGTCAGGTGTGGAGATTTTTGCATTTCTCTGCGGTGGACATTTTTTTAGTTTTTATTACTGACCGCACAGCGTTCTGTCCTGTACTATTTCTGTCTAGCTAGAAGTGGCCTCCTGTGCTAAATCTTGTTTCATACTACGTATGTCATTTCCTTCTCCTCTCACAGTCATTATTTGTGGGGGGCTAATCTATCCTTTGGGGATTTTCTCTGAGGCAAGATAGTTTTCCTGCTTCTATCTTTAGGGGTAGTTAGCTCTTAGGCTGTGACGAGATGCCTAGGCAGCATTAGGAGCATTCCACGGCTGCTTCTACTGTTGTGTTGAGCTTAGGGACTGCGGTCAGTATAGTTGCCACCTGCTCAGAGCTAGACGCATGTCGCTCCTTAATCACCAGATCATAACAGTACAACTGGCCACAAATGAGCTGAATGCCTCTCAAAAGAAGGAAGAGAAAAAGAGTTCTGAGCCATTTTTTTTTCTTTAGTTTGTTTTGTCTTTTTCCTTCCTCTTGATCTCTGGGTGATTCGGGATTTGGATGCAGGCATGGATGTTCAGGGTTTGTTTTCTCGTGTGGATCAGCTTGCTGCAACAGTACAGAGTATTCAAGATTATGTGGTTCAGACTCCGGCCTTAGAGCCTAGAATTCCTACTCCGGATTTGTTTTACGGGGATAGATCTAAGTTTTTGAACTTTAAAAATAACTGCAAATAGTTTTTTGCTCTGAAACCCGGTTCCTCTGGTGACCCCATTCAGCAAGTAAAGATAGTTATTTCTCTACTGCGTGGCGACCCTCAGGACTGGGCATTCTCACTTGAGTCAGGGAATCCGGCATTGCTTAATGTAGATGCATTTTTTCAATCGCTCGGATTATTGTATGACGAACCTAACTCTGTAGAGCATGCTGAGAAAACACTGTTGGCCCTGTGTCAGGGTCAGGAAGCGGCAGAATTATACTGCCAGAAATTTAGAAAATGGTCTGTGCTCAATAAATGGAATGAGGACGCTCTGGCAGCAATTTTCAGAAAGGGTCTTTCTGAAGCCCTTAAAGATGTTATGGTGGGGTTTCCCACGCCTGTTGGTTTGAGCGAATCTATGTCTCTGGCCATTCAGATTGATCGGTGCCTGCGCGAACGCAAAGTGGTGCACCATATGGCAGTGTCCTCTGAGCAAAGTCCTGAGGCCATGCAATGTGATAGGATTTTGACTAGAGCGGAACAGAGGGAATACAGACGTCAGAATGGGCTGTGTTTTTACTGTGGTGATTCTGCTCATACTATTTCTGATTGCCCTAAGCGTATTAAGAGGGTCGCTAGTAGTGTTGAGCGATACCGTCCGATACTTGAAAGTATCGGTATCGGATAGTATCGGCCGATACCCGAAAAATATCGGATATCGCCGATACCGATATCCGATACCAATACAAGTCAATGGGACGTCAAGTATCGGAATGTATCCTCATGGATCCCAGGGTCTGAAGGAGAGGAAACTCTCCTTCAGGCCCTGGGATCCATATTAAAGTGTAAAATAAAGAATTAAAATAAAAAATATTGTTATATTCACCTCTCCGGCGGCCCCTGGACATCAGCGGGAGGATCCGGCGTCCGGCACGGCTTCTTTCTTCAAAATGCGCGCCTTTAGGACCTGTGGAATGACGTCCCGGCTTCTGATTGGTCGCGTGCCGCCCATGTGACCGCCACGCGACCAATCAGAAGCCGCGACGTCATTCCTCAGGTCCTAAAAGGCGCTCATTCTAGGACTTTAGCTGAGGAATGACGTCGCGGCTTCTGATTGGTCGCGTGGCGGTCACATGGGCGGCACGCGACCAATCAGAAGTCGGGACGTCATACCACAGGTCCTAAAGGCGCGCATTTTGAAGAAAGAAGCCGTGCCGGACGCCGGTTCCTCGCGCAGATGTCCAGGGGCCGCCGGAGAGGTGAATATAACAATATTTTTTATTTTAATTCTTTATTTTACACTTCCGATACCGATACCCGATATCACAAAAATATCGGATCTCGGTATCGGAATTCCGATACCGCAAGTATCGGCCGATACCCGATACTTGCGGTATCGGAATGCTCAACACTAGTCGCTAGATCTGTTACCATTAGTACTGTGCAGCCTAAGTTTCTCCTGTCTGTGACCCTGATTTGCTCATTGTCATCTTTTTCTGTCATGGCATTTGTGGATTCAGGCGCTGCTCTGAACTTAATGGACTTAGAATTCGCTAGGCGCTGTGGTTTTTCTTTGCAGCCTTTGCAGAGTCCCATACCCTTGAGGGGTATTGATGCTACACCATTGGCCAAGAATAAACCTCAGTACTGGACGCAGATGACTATGTACACGGCTCCTGCACATCAGGAAGATTGCCGTTTTCTGGTGTTGCATAATTTACATGATGTTATTGTACTGGGTTTTCCATGGTTACAGGTACACAATCCAGTGCTGGATTGGAAATCAATGTCTGTGACTAGTTGGGGTTGTCAAGGGGTACATAGTGATGTTCCTTTGATGTCAATTTCCTCTTCCCCCTCTTCTGATGTTCCTGAGTTTTTGTTAGATTTCCAGGATGTATTCGATGAGCCCAAGTCCAGTTTCCTTCCTCCACATAGGGACTGTGATTGTGCTATTGACAAGATTCCTGGCTGTAAGTTCCCTAAGGGCCGACTTTTCAACCTGTCTGTGCCAGAGCATGCCGCTATGCGGAGCTATGTTAAGGAGTCTTTAGAGAAGGGGCATATTCGGCCGTCTTCGTCACCATTGGGAGCGGGATTCTTTTTTGTTGCCAAGAAGGATGGCTCCTTAAGACCCTGTATTGATTATCGCCTTCTTAATAAGATCACGGTCAAATTCCAATACCCTTTACCTTTGCTCTCTGATTTGTTTGCTAGGATTAAGGGGGCTAGTTGGTTTACCAAGATTGACCTTCGAGGGGCATATAATCTTGTTCGTCTTAAACAGGGTGACGAATGGAAGACTGCATTTAATACGCCCGAAGGCCATTTTGTATACCTTGTGATGCCATTTGGGCTCTCTAATGCTCCATCTGTGTTCCAGTCTTTCATGCATGATATTTTCCGCAATTATCTTGACAAATTCTTGATTGTGTATTTGGATGATATTTTGATTTTTTCCGATGATTGGGAGTCTCATGTGAAGCAGGTCAGGATGTATTCCAGATCCTTTGTGATAATGCTCTATTTGTGAAGGGGTCTAAGTGCCTATTTGGAGTTCAGAAGGTATCTTTTTTGGGGTTTATTTTTTCTTCTTCGTCTATAGAAATGGATCCTGTTAAGGTCCAAGCCATTCATGACTGGATTCAACCCACATCTGTGAAGAGCCTTCAGAAATTTTTGGGCTTTGCTAATTTTTATCGCCGTTTCATTGCCAACTTCTCTAGTGTGGTTAAACCCCTGACCGATTTGACGAAGAAAGGCGCTGATGTGACTAATTGGTCCTCTGAGGCTGTTGAAGCCTTTCAGGAGCTTAAACGCCGATTTACTTCTGCCCCTGTGTTGCGTCAGCCGGATGTTTCTCTTCCTTTTCAGGTTGAGGTTGACGCTTCTGAGATTGGGGTAGGGGCCGTTTTGTCACAGAGGAATTCTGATGGTTCCTTGATGAAGCCATGTGCCTTCTTTTCCCGAAAGTTTTCGCCTGCAGAACGCAATTATGATGTCGGCAATCGGGAGTTGTTGGCTATGAAGTGGGCATTTGAGGAGTGGCGACATTGGCTTGAGGGAGCCAAGCACCGCATTGTAGTCTTGACCGATCATAAGAATTTGATTTACCTTGAGTCGGCCAAGCGGCTGAACCCTAGACAGGCTCGGTGGTCCCTGTTTTTCTCCCGTTTTGATTTTGTGGTCTCATATCTTCCAGGATCTAAGAATGTTAAGGCGGATGCCATCTCTAGGAGTTTTTTGCCGAATTCTCCTGGAGTCCTTGAGCCGGTTGGCATTCTTAAGGAAGCGGTGATTATTTCTGCCATCTCCCCTGATTTGCGGCGGGTGCTTCAGGAATTTCAGGCTGATAGGCCTGACCGCTGTCCTGTGGGGAAGCTGTTTGTTCCTGATAGATGGACGAGTAAGGTGATTTCTGAGGTCCATTGTTCAGTGTTGGCTGGTCATCCTGGGATTTTTGGTACCAGAGATTTGGTTGCTAGGTCCTTTTGGTGGCCTTCCTTGTCGCGCGATGTCCGTGCTTTTGTGCAGTCCTGTGGGACTTGCGCCCGAGCCAAGCCTTGCTGTTCCCGCGCTAGTGGGTTGCTTTTGCCTTTGCCCGTCCCGGAGAGGCCTTGGACGCATATTTCCATGGATTTTATTTCGGATCTTCCTGTGTCCCAGAGGATGTCTGTTATCTGGGTGGTTTGTGACCGGTTCTCTAAAATGGTCCATTTGGTACCTTTGCCTAAATTGCCTTCCTCCTCTGATTTGGTTCCATTGTTTTTTCAGCATGTGGTTCGTTTGCATGGCATTCCGGAGAATATTGTGTCTGATAGAGGTTCCCAGTTTGTTTCCAGGTTTTGGCGGGCCTTTTGTGCTAGGATGGGTATTGATTTGTCTTTTTCTTTGGCGTTCCATCCTCAGACCAATGGCCAAACTGAGCGAACTAATCAGACCTTGGAAACCTATTTGAGATGCTTTGTGTCTGCTGATCAGGATGATTGGGTGACTTTCTTGCCGTTGGCCGAGTTTGCCCTTGATAATCGGGCCAGTTCGGCTACTTTGGTTTCGCCTTTCTTTTGTAATTTTGGTTTCCATCCTCGATTTTCTTCAGGGCAGGTTGAGCCTTCTGATAGTCCTGGTGTTGATTCTGTGATGGACAGGTTACAGCAGATTTGGACTCATGTGGTAGACAATTTGACGTTGTCCCAGGAAAAGGCTCAGCGTTTTGCTAACCGCTGTCGGTGTGTTGGTCCTCGGCTTCGTGTGGGGGATTTGGTTTGGTTGTCCTCTCGTCATGTTCCTATGAAGGTATCTTCCCCTAAGTTCAAGCCTCGGTTTATTGGTCCTTATAAGATTTCTGAGATTATCAATCCTGTGTCTTTTCGTTTGGCCCTTCCAGCCTCTTTTGCCATCACAATGTTTTCCATAGATCTTTGTTGCGGAGATATGTGGTGCCCGTTGTTCCATCTGTTGATCCTCCTGCCCCGGTGTTGGTTGAGGGGGAGTTGGAATATGTGGTTGAGAAAATTTTGGATTCTCGTTTTTCGAGGCGGAAGCTTCAGTATCTTGTCAAGTGGAAGGGTTATGGCCAGGAAGATAATTCTTGGGTTGTTGCCTCCGATGTTGATGCTGCCGATTTGGTTCATGCTTTTCATTTGGCTCATCCTGATCGGCCTGGGGGCTCTGGTGAGGGTTTGGTGACCCCTCCTTAAGGGGGGGGTACTGTTGTGAATTCTGCTCTTGGGCTCCTCCGGTGGTTGTAAGTAGCATTTTTGTGAGTTCTGCTCTTTGACTCCCTCCTGTGGTTTTGAGTGGTATGGCTGCTTCTTGTATTTAGCTTCAGCAGCTGTTTTCACTGATCGTCTTTCTGGCTCGGCTATATTAGTCTGGCCTTTTCCCTCATTTAATGCCAGTTGTCAATTGTTCCTGCCTGGAGTCATTGCTCTTAGGACTTTCCTAACACTCTGACCAGTTCATCAAAGCTAAGTCCTTGCTTGTCCTTTTGCGGTTCTCTTGTTGTGGACTTGTTGTTCAGCATTTTCTTTGTTTTTGCCCATTTGTCCAGCTTTTCAGTATGGATCTATTCAGTTAAGCTGGAAGCTCTGGGCAGCAGAGTTTGCCCTCCACACCTTTAGTCAGGTGTGGAGATTTTTGCATTTCTCTGCGGTGGACTTTTTTTAGTTTTTATTACTGACCGCACAGCGTTCTGTCCTGTACTATTTCTGTCTAGCTAGAAGTGGCCTCCTGTGCTAAATCTTGTTTCATACTACGTATGTCATTTCCTTCTCCTCTCACAGTCATTATTTGTGGGGGGCTAATCTATCCTTTGGGGATTTTCTCTGAGGCAAGATAGTTTTCCTGCTTCTATCTTTAGGGGTAGTTAGCTCTTAGGCTGTGACGAGATGCCTAGGCAGAGTTAGGAGCATTCCACGGCTGTTTCTAGTGTTGTGTTGAGCTTAGGGACTGCGGTCAGTATAGTTGCCACCTGCTCAGAGCTAGACGCATGTCACTCCTTAATCACCAGATCATAACAGTGGAGACAGACACCTTCCGTAACTTTATGGCATTGGCAGTCCCACAATACAACGTGCCCAGCCGGTTTTTTTTCAGCAGGCAAGCTGTCCCTGCCCTGCAAAAGCATGTGGAGGGAAACATTAAACATGCGCTACTAAACGCCGTTAGTAGCAAGGTCCACCTCACCAACGATGCGTGGACCAGTCACCATGGACAGAAATGATACCTTTCCCTCACTGCCCATTGGGTCAATGTTGTGGAGCCGGGTACAGATCTTGCGAGTGGCGCTGTACGTGTTCTGCCAACTCCAAGGATTGCAGGAATCCAGTCTGTACACATTGCCTCCTCCTCATACTCTAGTTCTTCTGAATCATCGCTGCAGGGGCCGCCACAGTCTACCTCCACCTTGACCCGTGAACGCTTACCTGTTACAACCGATATGAGCACAGTCGTGGCCAAACATCAACATGCCATACTGAAATTAATTTCTTTGGGGAATCGAAGCCACACAGCGCAGGAGCTCTGGAATGCCATCAAGCAGGAGAGCGACGTGTGGTTTGTGACAGCGAATCTCCAGCCAGGCATCGTAGTGTGTGACAATGGCCAAAATCTGGTGGCAGCTCTGGCCCTAAGCAACCTCACTCACAACCCATGTCTGGCACATTTGCTCAACTTGGTCGTGCAGAGTTTTTTGAGGGACTATCCGGATATTGATGCACTGCTGCACAAGGTCCGCCTAGAGTGCGCTCACATGCGGCGTTCCAGCATGGCAAGATCAGGCCTTGCAGCTCTGCAGCACCGATTCCACCTTCCGGAACATCGCATCATATGTGACCTACCCACCAGGTGAAATTCAACGTTACATATGTTTGAGCGGTTGTGTGAGCAGCAGCCAGCAGTAATAGAGTACCAGCTGCATGAGGCGCAAAGAAGTCGCTCTGCGTGCCGTTCAGACTTCACAACCATTGAGTGGACCACTATGATGCACTAGTCAGCATGACTGTCCCACTTTTCTGCCTGCTTGAAAGAATACTGCAAGCGCTAAGGGATGAGGTTAGGGAAGAGGTGGAGGATGAGGAGTCACAAATGCCATCTGCTTCTGGACAGTCTGCGTTAGGTGTTTCCTCACAAAGGCCTAGGCAGTTGACACTTTGTGTGGAGGATGAGGAGGAGTCAATGGAGGAGGAAAACATCTTTACAGAGGAGGGAGTTACACAATGCTCCAGTAGTCAGTATGTAGAGTGAGGGTGGGGTGATGCAAAGCAGGCAGAGATCACGCCTCAAGCAGGGTACAGTGTTTCTTGGTCAGCTGGCAGTCTGCAGCACATGGTTGATTTCATGCTGCAGTGCCTGAGAAACGACCACCGCTGTTGTACAAGTGGTACTTCGGCTGATTCTCTCTGTAAGCTTCCGTTGGTGGAGGGAAGTGGTACTGCGGCTTCTGAGTTTCCTCCCTCAGGTGATGTGGTGAGGTCGTTAGGTGCTGCTCTACTTAACTCCACCTAGTGCTTTGATCCTGGCTTCCTGTCAATGTTCCAGTATTGGACTTGTTTTCCTCCTGGATCGTTCCTGTGGCCTGCTGCTCTGCATAGCTAAGTTTTCCTTTGCTATTTTGTTTGCTTTTCTACTGTCCAGCTTATCTATTTGTTTGCTGGAAGCTCTGGGACGCAGAGGGTGTACCTCCGTGCCGTTAGTTCGGTACGGAGGGTCTTTTTGCCCCCTTTGCGTGGTTTTTAGGGTTTTGTGTTGACCGCAAAGTTACCTTTCCTATCCTCGCTCTGTTCAGAAAGTCGGGCCTCACTTTGCTAAATCTATTTCATCTCTACGTTTGTCTTTTCATCTTACTCACAGTCATTATATGTGGGGGGCTGCCTTCTCCTTTGGGGTATTTCTCTGAGGCAAGGTAGGCTTATTTTCTATCTTCAGGCTAGCTAGTTTCTCAGGCTGTGCCGAGTTGCATAGGTAGCGTTAAGCGCAATCCACGGCTGCCTCTAGTGTTGTTGGATAGGATTAGGGATTGCGGTCAACAGAGTTCCCACGTCTCAGAGCTCGTTCTATGTTTTTGGATTATTGTCAGATCACTGTATGTGCTCTGACTTCTATCTCCATTGTGGTACTGAATTACCTAATCATAACACACCGCATCGCCCACATTCTCAACATGGCTGATTATTGGGTGTACACCCTCCTAGATCCGCGCTACCAGGACAATTTACAAAGCCTCATAACACCGTTGAACCGGGAGCGTATAATGCGGGAGTTCCAAGATACACTTGTGCATTCCATCATCTTCTCCAGTCCAACTGAGAGCAGTGCTGCTAGTGCTTTACAAAGCAGCTCAGTGCGTCGAGGCAGTGGAGGAAGCTCAGCACAAACAGGGAGCAGAAGCAGTGCCTAAGCACAAGGCAAGACCAGTATGGCCCAACTGAGGCAAACTTTTGTGTGCCCACCACAAATGTGTACACCATCACAGATGGCTCCAGTCAGCAGGAGGCAACGTTTCCGTTAGATGGTGACAGACTACATGTCTTGCCCTCTCAGTGTACTCACAGGCGGCTTTTCCCCCTTCAAGTTTTGGGTCTCTAAGCTGGATACATGGTCAGAGCTTATCCAGTATGCATTGGAGGTGCTAGCTTGCCCTGCTGCTAGTGTATTATCGTAATGCGTCTTTAGTGCCGCAGGTGGTGTACTAACAGACCATCGCATGCGACTATCCTCCGATAACGTTGACTGGCTTACTTTTCTGAAAATGAACAAGGCCTGTATCTTGCAGGAATTTGCCACTCCTATTCCAGATTAAATACTTGGTTGGCAACAGTATCCAGGTCTCCTGTTGTGTTCATGTTTCTACCACCTGAACTGTAATCCCTGGGCTCCAACACTGCCAGTTGGTGCTCGGAAGTGCTGTCTGCACAGAGAAAAACACTCGCTCCTGTGTTAGTGGGGTTCAGTAACGTCAGCTGTTCCCCTGCTGTGTATCCGGCAATGTGTCCTGCGACCGCCACGCTGACACTATAGCAGATAATAAACTGGCTCCAATTTGGCCTTGGCCTACACCCTGATTGACCCTGGGCTCCAACACTGCCAGTTGGTGCTCGGAAGTGCTGTCTGCACAGTGAAAAACACTCGCTCCTGTGTTAGTGGGGTTCAGTAACATCAGCTGTTCCCTTGCTGTGCATCCGGCAATGTGTCCTGCGACCGCCACGCTGACACAACAACAGATATTAAACTGCCTCGAGTGCAGGCTTTGGTCTACACTCTGCTCCTTCTGCTATCCCTGGGCTCCAACACCGCCAGTTGCTGCCTGGAAGTGCTGTCTGCACAGTCAACACTAGCTGCCATGTTATTGGGTTTCAGTAACGTCAGCTGATCCCCAACTGTGTATCCGGCAATGTGTCCTGCGACCGCCACGCTAACACAACAACAGATATTAAACTTCCTCGAGTGCAGGCTTCGACCTACACTCTGCTCCTCCTGCTGTCCCTGGGTTCCAACACCGCCAGTTGCTGCCTGGAAGTGCTGTCAGCACAGTCAACACTAGCTGCCGTGTTATTGGGTTTCAGTAACGTCAGCTGATCCCCAGCTGTGGATCCGGCAATGTGTCCTGCGACCGCCACGCTGATACAACAACAGATATCAAACTGCCTCACATGTAGGCTTCGGCCTACACTCTGCTCCTCCTGCTGTCCCTGGGCTCCAACAACGCCAGTTGCTGCACAGAAGACACTTTAGTATGGGTACTCCCTCCTGCCCAACCCGGTTCCAGCACGCCAGTTGTTTCCGGGTAGTGTCAAGGTCACTTTGCTCCAATACATTGTCCTGTCGTGTTGCGGTCTGTTAGCTGACTCTATGGTGCCTGCAGTTTAGGTGCTTTCTATGTGGGCTGCAGGAACTGGCTATGAAGGCTGGTTCCATTGTGCCAATAGGACAAGCTTCCCCTGTAGGACTGTGGGTTTTCAGTAACTATGGCAGCTCGTGGCCTAGCAATTCTTTTTTCCTGTGAACCTTCTGCTGCCTATCTGAGTTCCAGCACCATTAGCTGGTTCTTAGGAGCACAAGCTTGAATAGGTCCCCCTGGTTCCAGTACCATCAGCTGGTTCCGGGCAGAGCCTTTTGCTTAGGTGCCTCCTTCTGGGTGTCCGAGTTCCACCAACGTCAGGTGTTCCTTGGTAGTGCTTTCTGGCACGGGTACCTCCTGCTTAGTAACTAGGTTCCAGTAACGTCAGCTGGTCTTTGGTAGTTCCATTGGCTCTTGTACCTTCGGCTAGCCATCCAGGTTACAGTCCCGTCAGCTGGTTTCGGCAGTGTCTTTGGCTCTTGTACCTTCTGCTCCCCATACTGGTTCCAGTACCATCAGCTGGTTCCGAGCAGCGCCTTTGGCTTAGGTGCCGACTTCTGGGTGTCAGAGTTCCACCAACGTGAGGTGGTCCTTGGTAGTGCTTTCTGGCATGGGTACCTCCTGCTTAGTAACCGGGTTCCAGTAACGTCAGTTGGTCCTCGGTAGTTCCATTGGCTCTTGCACCTTCGGCTAGCCATCCAGGTTACAGTCCTGTCAGCTGGTTCTCGGCAGTGTCTTTTGCTCTTGTACCTTCTTCTCCCCATCCTGGTTCCAGTAACGTCAGCTGGTCCTCTGTAGTTTCATTGGCTCTTGTACCTTCGGCTAGCCATCCGGGTTCCAGTACAGTCAGCTGGTTCTGGGCAGTGTCTTTGGCTCTTGTACCTTCTGCTCCCCATCCTGGTTCCAGTATCGTCAGCTGCTTCCGGGCAGAGCCTTTGGCTTAGGTGCCTCCTTCTGGGTGTCGGAGTTCCACCAACATCAGGTGGTCCTTGGAAGTGCTTTCTGGCATGGGTACCTCCTGCTTAGTAATCAGGTTCCAGTGATGTCAGCTGGTCCTCGGTAGTTCCATTGGCTCTTGTACCTTCGGCTAGCCATCCGGGTTCCAGTCCCATCAGCTGGTTCTCGGCAATGTCTTTTGCTCTTGGACCTTCTGCTCCCAATCCTGGTTCCAGTACCATCAGCAGGTTCAGAGCAGAGCCTTTGGCTGAGGTGCCTCCTTCTGGGTGTCCGAGTTCCACCAACGTCAGGTGGTCCTTGGTAGTGCTTTCTGGCACGGGTACCACCTGCTTAGTAACCGGGTTCCAGCAACGTCAGCTGGTCTTTGGTAGTTCCATTGGCTCTTGTACCTTCGGCTAGCCATCCAGGTTACAGTCCCATCAGCTGGTTTCGGCAGTGTCTTTGGCTCTTGTACCTTCTGCTCCCCATCCTGGTTCCAGTACCATCAGCTGGTTCCGGGTAGAGCCATTGGCTTAGGTGCCTCCTTCTGGGTGTCCAAGTTCCACCAACGTCAGGTGGTCCTTTGTAGTGCTTTCTGGCATGGGTACCTCCTGCTTAGTAATCGGGTTCCAGTAACATCAGCTGGTCCTCGGTAGTTCCATTGGCTCTTGTACCTTCAGCTAGCCACATGGGTTTCAGTCCCGTCAGCTGGTTCTCGGCAGTGTCTTTGGCTCTTGTACCTTCTGCTCCCCATCCTGGTTCCAGTACCATCAGCTGGTTCCAGGTAGAGCCATTGGCTTAGGTGCCTCCTTCTGGGTGTCCAAGTTCCACCAACGTCAGGTGGTCCTTGGTAGTGCTTTCTGGCACGGGTACCTCCTGCTTAGTAACCGGGTTCCAGTAACATCAGTTGGTACTTGGTAGTTCCATTGGCTCTTGTACCTTCGGCTAGCCATCCAGGTTCCAGTCCCGTCAGCTGGTTCTCGGCAGTGTCTTTTGCTCTTGTACCTTCTGCTCCCCATCCTGGTTCCAGTACCATCAGCTGGTTCCGGGCAGAGCCTTTGGCTTAGGTGCCTCCTTCAGGGTATCCGAGTTCCACCAATGTCAGGTGGTCCTTGGTAGTGCTTTCTGGCACAGGTACCTCCTGCTTAGTAACCAGGTTCCAGTAACATCAGCTGGTCCTCGGTAGTTCCATTGGCTCTTATACCTTCGGCTAGCCATCCGGGTTCCAGTACCGTCAGCTGGTTCTCAGCAGTGTCTTTTGCTCTTGTACCTTCTGCTACATTTCCATGTTCAAGACCCTAATGATGACGACCATGAAGACCGAGAAGCAGAAGAACAAGAAGCTGCAGAACAAAAAGCAGAAGAACATTAAGCATAAGACTAAAAATCAGAGCAAATGATATTATCTAAATTATAAGCAGAAGAAGACTAAGCAGTGTATGGGGGTGAGTCCGTTCCTCCTTGTGGTGCCCCTAGAAAAAACCTGCTGCTGGCCAAACTGAACACGGACAAATCCTGTTGTGAATCTTTTGTGATAGGCAGAACAGAAGGTGTAATCTTCAAACGTTTATAGATAACAACTACAGGAAGGCCTGGCTGTCACAAATAAGAATATGATGAAAAAGAAGAATATGAAGAAAATGAAGAAGTTGATTATGAAGAAGAATAATAGTTGAAGAAAAAGAATATGAAAAATGTAAAAAAAAATAATACAAAGAAGGTGAAGATAAATAAGGTGAAGGAGAAGTTGATGGAAAAGATGATGCTGCTGAGGATGATGAAGAAGAAAGTGTGGGAGAAGTTATAAAGAAGGTGAACAGCATGGAAGTAGTGAAACAAATATCTGACTAAATATAAAAAATCGTAACATAGTCAATAGCTTTGTAACTCCGAACGTCTTTAAAAAAAATTCATTCCTGCTATTCCATTTGATTGAGCTAAACCTCTATGCATTTAATGTCTCCTCCACCTCCTCCAATACATCCTACATTATTCGTAGTTGTTTTCCTTCATGTAGAATTAACCTACAAGGAAAAAAAGGGTTTATTTTTATTCCGATATTTTTGTCCCATTGACTTGCATTGGTATCGGTTATCGGTATCGGCGATATCCAATATTTTTTGAATATCGGCCGATCCAATCCGATACCGATACTTCTGGATATCGGAAGGTATCGCTCAACACTACCCAGGAGCATCGGTTCGCCGCAGAACAATGCTGGTTACAATGGCTGAGTCAGGAAGATCAGCAGTTACCAAGCGCACGGTATCTGCCTGGGCCAGACGCTGGGACCGACGTCTCTGCTGAGCAGGCTCCACTGCAGCTGAAGAAGAATGGAAGACCGCAGCGGAGGTGGCTCGAGATCCCCCCTGTGCAGCCTTGGGAACTCGACACCTTACATTACCCCCCTCCTAGAGCCCCCCTCCTTGGGCCTCGCTACTCTCAAAGGCAGCAATGAGTTGCGAAGCCCGAATGTACTCAGCAGGCTCCCAGGACCTGTCCTCTGGGCCATATTCCTTCCAATCCACCAAATAATATTTTCTGCCATGCACCACCTTACACCCCAAGGTAGCGTTCACTTCATAATCTTCCGTAGATGAACCCGATGTCACGGCAGATGACTCATAAAACTGGGACGTGAATGGGCTTTAGAAGAGACACATGAAAGGTGTCGGTGATACCCAGGCATGGAGGAAGGGCCAGACGGTAGACCACAGGGTTAACCTGTTCCAGGACCTTGAAGAAACCCAAGTAGCGAGGTGCAAACTTAGTGGACTTAACTTGCAGCCCAATGTTACGGGCAGAGAGCCACACTAAGTCTCCTGGAGCAAAGGTCAGAGCGGGGCGCCGGTGTGCATCGGCAGAGGACCTCGTTCTCTCCTTGGAGGCCCAGATGGCATCCTGAGTGCGGTCCCAAATGACCCGTTCATCCACAGCCCAATCTGCCACCCTGAAATCGGCAGAAGACATGGGCAT
Organism: Ranitomeya imitator; assembly: GCF_032444005.1. Classification (NCBI taxonomy): domain Eukaryota; kingdom Metazoa; phylum Chordata; class Amphibia; order Anura; family Dendrobatidae; genus Ranitomeya; species Ranitomeya imitator. The sequence goes on from NC_091286.1 coordinate 305,436,286, forward strand.
AGGCACAGGAACCCTCGGATGCTGGCTGTAATTAAGGATGAATGGGGTCTGACCAGTGGAGTCGGCTACGGCGATGTTTAGTTCAAACTCCACCCACGGTAGCAAGGATGCCCTGACATCCTGCCTAGCAGAAACAAAATGTCGCAGATATGTGTCCAAGGTCTGATTGACCCTCTCTACCAACACATTCGTCTCGGAATGGTATGCTGAAGAGAGATTCAGCTCGATGCTGAGTAGATGACAGCTCTCTCCAGAACCGAGACGCAAACTGGGGACCCCGTGTAGGCGGAAAATGTGTTTTTTAAACAACACTGCCAAGGCCCGTGCAGAAGGTAGCCATGGAAGAGGCACCAAGTGCACCATTTTAGAAAAATGGCCAGTGATTACCCAAATGATGGTGCAGCCTCGGGACTTGGGTAAACGCATCACAAAGACCATTCTGACCATCTCCCAGGGCCTGTTTGCCACCGGTAGGGGTAAAGTAACCCAGCTGGCCATTGTTGAGGAGACTTATTCTTGGCACAGGAGACACACGCCCGAATATAGTCTCCAACGTCATGGGCCATATGCGGCCACCAGTACGTCCTTGCCAGAAGCTCAGATGTCCTTTTGGTCCCAAAGTGTCCACCCAATCTTGATGAGTGAGCCCAAGAGAGGACCTCCGTTCGCAAATTTGATGGCACAAAAGTCTTGCCCAGGGGCTCAGATTCTAGCGAAGCTGAAGCCAAGGTCCTCAGGCTCTCAGAAGGGACAATAAGCTGATTTTCCTCCTCCTCCACTGATGACACTACGGAGCGGGAGAGAGAGACGGCACGAATGTTCTTCTCCCCAGTGAGAAAATGGAGGGTGAAATGGAACAGGGAGAAGAACAGGGACCATCTGGCCTGGCGAGAATTTAGCCACTGGGCAGTCTTTATATATACCAAATTCTTGTGGTCGTTGTGAACTTGGGAAAGCGAGCCCCCTCCAGAAGGTGTCTCCACTCCAAGAAAGCCAACTTCATAGCTAGCAACTCCCCGCCCCTAATGGATGAGTTCCTCTCCGCCGGTGTGAAGGTCTTAGAGAAAAAGAAGCAAGGATGCTTCCGACCTTGAGCATCCTTTTGGAATAGGACTGCTCCAGAACCGACAGATGTGGCATCCACCTCCATTATGAAAGGATTATCTACAATGGAGTGGTGTAGAATGGGAGCGCTAGCAAAGTGGGACTTAATAGAGAGCAAGGCCTTGGAGACCTCCTCCTACCACAATTTGGGATTTGCTCCCTTTTTGGTGAGGGCAACCAAGGGAGCTACCAAAGTTGAGAAGTGGGGAATGAACTGGCGATAGTAATTAATGAACCCCATAAAACGCTGCACCGCTTTGAGAGAATGGGGTTCCTGCCAGTCCATCACAGCCTGTAGCTTGGCAGGATCCATAGCCAATCTCTGGGCGGGGATGATATAGCCAAGGAAAGGTAAAGACTTCTGCTCAAACACACACTTCTCCAACTTGACGTAGAGGGAGTTTGCCCGTAAGAGGTCGAAGACTTTGCAAACATCTCTCCAGTGGGAGTCTATATCTTGAGAGTAGATGAGAATATCATCCAGATAGATTACATATCTTGAAGATACAATTCACAAAGTCTTGGAAAACGGCAGGAGCATTACAGAGCCCGAAGGGCATCACCAGATATTCATAGTGCCCGTCCCTGGTGTTAAATGCCATCTTCCATTCGTCCCCCTCATGGATGCAAATCAGGTTGTAAGCACCCCGCAAATCAAGTTTATTAAACACCCGCGCTCCCCGCAACCTATCAAATAGCTCCTGATATCAGAGTCAGAGGGTATTTGTTCTTAATGGTGATGGAGTTATGACCCCTGTAATCAATGCATGGACATACTTCTCCATTCTTCTTCTGCAGTAAGAAGAACCCAGCTCCTGCAGGTGACACTGACTCTCTAATGAATCATCTTGCCAGATTCTCCTGAATGTATTGGGACATTGCCTCTGTCTCTGGGAGAGACAGGGGATAGACTCGATCCAGGGGAGGCTCTGCACTAGGCAAAAGGTCAATAGGACCGTCATAGGGGCGGTGAGGCAGAAGAGTCTCCACAGCCCTCTTGGAGAATATGTCCGCATAGGGCCAATAGTGCTTGGGGAGAGAGAAAAGATCTGCGGGTACTTTTGTAGTAGCAACCTGAACACACTCCCTCAGACATCTGCCCACACATGATTCACTCCATCCCTAAATTGTCCCTGAGGACCACTCTATGTGAGGGGAGTGATAACGTAATCATCGTATCTCTAGCAGAATCTCGTCTATTCCCTCGGGAATGACAAGAAGGGAAATAATCTCCTGATGGGATGGAGACAGATAATGAAAATGGGATGGTCTGCTGTGTTATTTGTGAGGGCAGTGTCGACCCATTCACCACTCATACAGTCCCCGGCTTGGTGAGCATCACCAGGGGTATTTCGTGGCATTGGGCAAAGGCAGAGGACATAAAATTCCCCTCCGCCCCAGAATCCACGCAAAGCTCGACTGTAAGAGTGGATGGGCCTATGGTAATTGTCCCCTTGAAGGACCGTTTGGAGGAAAACGTCACAGTGTATAGTGTACCTCCTCCAACAACCACTAGACGCTGACGTTTTCCCGACCTCTGGGAACATCTGGAGGCAAGATGTCCTGACTGCCAGCAAACATGACAGAGCTTAAGTGCACGAGCGGTATGGGACTTAGATCCCGCTTGTGACACCTCCATGTCCTCATGTGACTCGGACGCCCGGACTGGAGATTCCAAAGGTTTGGCGAAGGTGGGAGCCAGCCGAAACCTCTGCCCACACTGGACTCGCTCTAACCTCCGCTTGCTAAAACGGAGGTCAATGCGAGTTGATAAAGTTATCTCCCTGGTGGCCAAAGCGTCCTTCACATGGTCAGCCAGCCCCCTCCAAAATATAGGGATGAGGGCCTTATCCGGTCACTCCAGCTCAGATGCTAAAGTCCAGAAGTGGACAGCAAAATGGCTGACCATGGATGAGCCCTGGGTCAATGCCAGCAGTTGGAGCACCGTATCATGGGTAACTCGAGAACCTAAAAAAGACCTGTTTCAGAGTGCTCAAAATCAATGGAGCACTATGCACCACATGATCGTCGCGTAGCCCACTACAACGCCCTGTCCGACAAGAGGGTTATAATGAATTCCAATTTAGCCCGCTCTGAGTGGAAATATGCAGCCAGGAGCTCAAGGTGTATTGCACACTGGTTCACAAATCCCCTGCATGACTTGCTATCGCCAGAGTACCTATCTGTCAGCGGGAGGAGGGATAAGGTCAGAACAGAGGTGGCAGTGGACAAACTAGCTGCAGCCATGCTAGCAGCCTGAACAGCTACTGTAGTAACATCCACAGCTGAGGTGGTGCGCTCGAGAGCCACCAACTTGCCCTCCAGCTGCTGGATATACAGCTGCAGTCGCTGTTCTTTCGCCATACTAGCCAGACCCTGGTGCTATTATACTGTTAGAGCTGGCGGAACGCATCGAGTAAATATTAAGATTATATAGTTGTGTTCACAGCCCGGGGTGCACCATGCAGGAGTGAAACCTGCTCCTAGTATGTGGCGGCACTATATGGCGGTACAACGCATGAATAGACAAGAATTTAGTCACCCGGTCCAAATATGTGCGAGCTCTGTTGCTTCACAGAGTCGCCGGGATTAGGATAATGTTGTACCCTGTTAACATCACAGGGGATCACAGCTAACTAACAGAGCAGGTAGCATACAGTGGTCATACAGTCAGCATAGCACACAAACAACTCCTCTCCGGAGGTGCCGGAATTCTAGTGGCTATACGCCAGCCCTAAATTCACATACACAAACTCCTCTCCGGAGGTGCAGGAATTCTAGTGGCTATACAGCCAACCCTGAATACATGCAGACACAGACCACATGCAAGCTAAGCTCATAAACATAGGTTGATACTAGCACATGGTTGTGCGGCCATGCAAACCTTTTATAGAGAGAGCTCTCCAGGACCTTCCTAGTGGTCCAATAGGAACCGCCTCAGGACCTGAGCATGTGACCCCCGACCTACAATGAGGGGTCGTCCCCTGGGCATGCTCAGTAGCGGAAAAGCAGGACCTAGTCCCAGGAGCATCTACTCACTGCAGAACAGTACTGGTTACAATGGCTGAGCCTGGAAACTCAGCAGTAACCAAGCGCACAGTATCTGCCTGAGCCAGATGCTGGGACCGACGTCTCCGCTGAGCAGGCTCCACTGCAGCTGAAGAAGAATGGGAAACTGCAGCAGAGGTGGCTCCAGATTCCCCTTGTGCAGTGGCAGGAACTCGACACCTAACACACATGGTTTTTTTTATCTTTATTGTACGCTCAATCTAACTGATCACCCTCGTTCTTCTGAAAAAAGGAAAATAAAAAGCAACAATATCCCATACCTGTCGGCCGTACAGTCATGTCCCATGCTGTAAATCTACCTGAAGGGGTTACATACATTTATAACTAGGAGCGCTGCTATTGCAGCCGCTCCGGGCTATAAAAGACAGGAGAATGAATGGAATACAGCTTCATTGACTTGTGGTGCCGTCATAGAAGCTGCACCCCCTGGTGGCATAAACTCATATAAACTCTAGCATGGGAATTTTTCCTGAATATTTTCTCACACTACAGTTCATATGAGTTTATGCCACCGGAGGGCGCAGCTTCTATGATGGGACCGCAAGTCAACGAAGCTGCATTCCATTATATTCCCAGTTTTTACAGCCAGGGGCGGCTGCATTAGCAGGCTCCTGGTTGTAAATGTATTTAACCCCTTCAGATGGATTTACATCGTGGTACATGACTGTGCGGCAGACAGGTATGGGATATTGTTGCTTTTTTTTTACCTTTTTTTTCAGAAGAACAATGGTCGTCTGTTGGATTGAGCATACAATAAAGATATTAAAACCCCTTGTGTTCATTTATTTCATTACAATACTTTATTCATAATGTGTGTGTATTATTAACCCTTTACTACTATTAGATTAATAATGGATAGGTGTCTTATTGACATCTCTCCATTATTAACCAGGCTTAATGTCACCTTTAGTGTTGAGCATTCCGATACTGCAAACATCGGGTATCGGCCGATATTCGCTGTACCGGAATTCCAATACTAAGTTCCGATATTTTTGCGATATTGGATACCGGAATTGGAAGTTCCCATAGTGCAATGATGAACTATAATGGAGTATGGGTGGTGCGTGGGCGGAGACTGCATGTGTGTGTGTGCAGTCGGAGTCTGTTCGTGACCATGGGGGCTCTGTGCGGCTTGCAAGGGCTTGCCAGGGCTCTGGGCAGCTTGCGGGGGCTCTGTGCTGGCTTGCCGGGGCTCTGTGCGGGCTTGCCGGGGCTCTGTGCGGCTTGCGGAGGGCACTGTGCGGGCTGGCTGGGGCTCTGTGTGGGCTTGCCAGGGCTCTGTGTGGCTTGCAGGGTCTCTGTGCGGGCTTGCCTGGGCTCTGTGCGGCTTGCGGGCGCTCTGTGCGGGCTTGCCGGGGCTCTGTGCGGGCTTGCCGGGCCTCTGTGCGGGCTTGCCAGGGCTCTATGCGGCTTGCGGGGGCCCTGTGCGGGCAAGCCGGGGTTCTGTGCGACTTGCGGGGGCTCTGTGTGGACTTGCCGTTGCTCTGTGCGGTTTGCGGGCGCTCTGTGCGGTCTTGCCGTGGCTCTGTGTGGGCTTGCGGGGGCTCTGTGCGGGCTTGCCGTGGCTCTGTGCAGCTTGCGGGCGCTCTGTGCGGGCTTGCCGGGGCTCTGTGCGGGCTTGCTGGGACTCTATGCGGCTTGCGGGGGCTCTGTGCGGGCAAGCCGGGGTTCTGTGCGGCTTGCGGGGGCTCTGTGCAGACTTGCCGGGGCTCTGTGCGGGCTTGCCGGGGCTCTGTGCGGCTTACGGGGGCTCTATGCAGGCTTGCCGGGACTCTTTGCGGGCTTGCCGGGGATCTGTGCGGCTTGTGGGGGCTCTGTGCGGGCTTGCCGTGGCTCTGTGCGGCTTACGGGGGCTCTGTGCAGGCTTGCCGGGGCTCTGTGCGGGCTTGCCGGGGCTCTGTGCGGCTTGCGGGGGCTCTGTGCGGGCTTGCCGTGGCTCTGTGCGGCTTGCAGGGGATCTGTGCGGGCTTGCCGGGGCTCTGTGTTGCTTGCGGGGGCTCTGTGCGGGCTTGCCAGGGCTCTGTGTTGCTTGCGGAGACTCTGTGCAAGCTTGCCAGGGCTCTGTGCGGGCTTGCTGGGGCTCTAGGCGGCTTGCGGGGCTCTGTGCGGCTTGCCTAGGCTCTGTGCGGCTTGCAGGAGCTCTGTGCGGGCTTGCAGGGGCTCTGTGCGGATTACGTGGGCTCTGTGCAGGCTTGCCGGGGCTCTGTGTAGGCTTGCCGGGGCTCTGTGCGGCTTGCGGGGGCTCCGTGCGGGCTTGCCGCAGCTCTGTGCGGGCTTGCCAGGGCTCTGTGTTGCTTGTGGGGGCTCTGTGCGGGCTTGCCAGGGCTCTGTGCGGGCTTGCTGGGGCTCTGTGCGGCTTGTGGGGGCTCTGTGCGGGCTTGCCTAGGCTCTGTGCGGCTTCCAGGGGCTCTGTGCGGCATGCCAGGGCTCTGTGCGGGCTTGCAGGGGCTCTCTGCGGCTTGAGGGGCTCTATGCGGCTTGCCGGGGCTCTGTGTGGGCTTGCTGAGGCTCTCTGCGGGCTGCCGGGGGTCTCTACAGGCATCGCCTGATGGGACTACAAGTCTTATCGGACTATGCCTGCAACAGTAACAGTGATTGACACATTAGCCAATGATGGGAGAGTAGTAGTCCCGTCATCCGAGTAATGTGTTGAATGTAAAAAAAAATATATAAAATACTACATACATACTACATACATACTACATACAATACATTCTTACATTACATACAATAGATACATACAGACATACAGTACATTAAACATAGAGTTCATAGTCACCATTACTTGTCACTTTGATCCCCGGTGCCAGTGTCATCTGTAAAAAATATTAAAATAACAAACAACCAATATACTCCCTGTCCGCAGAAATCCATGAGTGTCCCACGACGATCTCCAATAGAGAAAGACAGCATCAGCTATTGCGACCGCTCTCTAGGGGCCCCAGGTATCCTTCCGCACTGTATTCCTCCGTCGCTGCAAAAAAAAATAGTCCCTAGTCTCACTTTTGGCATTGCTGTATGAGAAATTTTTTAAAGCAGCAATTGCCATAAAATGAGACTTTGTCCCATGGTAACCTCTCAGTGATCCACTGCAGGAGCCATTTTCTCCTGTCAGTGTGTCACTAAGGGTCCTATAGAGCAGTGACATCACCAGATGTCACTGTTCTATAGGGGAGATCGTCGTGGGACACTCGTTATTAATTGGACTATGGCGGACAGGTAGTATATGGTTTATTATTTTATGTTTTTTTGCAGGCGCTGAAGTATGGTAAGTATGGTTAAATGAAAAATATTAAAATACTTTTTTCCTAATGTGTGTGTGTTTTATTAACCCTTTGTTACTATTGGATTAATAATGGATAGGCGTCTTATTGACGCCTCTCCATTATTAACCCGGCTTAATGTCACCTTACAATAGCAAGGTGATATTAACCCCTTATTACCCCATATCCCACCGCTACACGGGAGTGGGAAGAGAGGGGCTAAGTGCCGGAATTGGCGCATCTTACAGATGCGCCATTTCTGGGGCGGCTGCGGACTGGTATTTGTAGCCGGGGGGCCAATATCCATGGCCCCTCTCTAGGCTATGAATATCAGCCCGCAGCTGTCTGCGTAGCCTTTCTGGCTATAAAATATAGGAGGGACCCCACGTCTTTTTTTGGGGAGTCCCCCTATTTTAATAGCCAGTAAAGGCTACGCAGACAGCTGCGGGCTGATATTCATAGCTGGCTACAAATATTGGCTCTCGTCCGTCGGCTTTCCCCTTCTGGTGCAGAAAATTGTGTGGGAGCCCACGTCGTTTTTTACATTTTCTTTTTTTTGGTGCTTTTTAATGCGGTTTTTTATGTGATTTTTAATGCAGTTTTTGGTGCAGTTTTGGTGCAGTTTGTGGTGCAGTTTTTGATGCAGGTTTTTGGTGTGGTTTTTGATGCATTTTTAGGCCATGTTCACACTTTGCGGTTTTTACCGCGGAACCGCGGCGATTTTGCAGCTGCGGGTCCGCAGCAGTTTCCATAGCGTTTACAGTAACCTGTAAACCCTATGGAAACCGCAAACCGCTGTGCACATGCTGCGGGAAAAAACACGCGGCAACGCAGCGGTTTACAACCCGCAGCATGTCACAAACAGATCCCGCGGAAAAAAACAGATCCGGTGAAAAAAAACGGATCCAGCGGAAAAAAACGGATCCGTTTTTTTCAAAACTCGCCGGATTGTGCCTGATGGCAAAAACCTGATGTGTGAAAGCAGCCAGATATATGGATAGATACATCTATGTATCTATAGATATATCTATCTATTAATATATCTATAGATAGATATATCCATAGATATATAATAGAAAGGCTGATGTTTCTAAGGCTACTTTCTCACTTGCGTTTTTAGCATTCCGTCGCAGCAATCCGTCATTTAGGGAAAAAAACAGATCCTGCAAATGTGCTCGCAGGATGTGTTTTTTACCCAGAGACTGTATTAGTGACGGATCACAACGGATGGCAACATGTCGCGTCCAATGGATTAGTCGTGTTTTGGTGGACCGTCGGCACGAAAAAATGTTCAAGTGAGTGTTTTTTTGTCCATCGCGTCTGCCATTTTCTACCTTGCATGCGCTGCCAAAACTCCGCCCCCTCCTCCCTGGACTTCAGAATGGGCAGCGGATGCATTGAAAAACTGCATCTGCTGCCCACGTCGTACACAAATTTCACAACGTGCATCGGTACATCAGCTCGACGCATTGCGACAGACTCGTACCGATGCAAGTGTGAAAGTAGCCTTAATGAGCGTTGAATTAAAAAAAAAAATGGAAAAAAACGGCATGGGCTCCAGTGCAATTTTCTGCGCCAGAGAGGGAACGCCGATGGCCGGGGGCCAATATTTGTAGCTTGCTATGAATATCAGCCCACAGCTGTCTGCGTAGCCTTTACTGGCTATTAAAATAAGGGGACCCCCAAAAAAATGACGTGAGGTCCCCCTATATTTTATAGCCAGAAAGGCTACACAGACAGCTGCGGGTTGATATTCATAGCCTAGAGAGGGGCCATGGATTTTGCCCCCCCCAACTACAAATACCAGTCCGCAACCACCCCAGAAATGGCGCATCTGTAAGATGTGCCATTTCCAGCACATAGCCCCTCTCTTCCCACTCCTGTGTAGCGGTGGGATATGGGGTAATAAGGGGTTAATATCACCTTGCTATTGTAAGGTGACATTAAGCAGGGTTTAATATTCTTCATTTAACCATACTTACCATACTTCAGCGTCTGCAAAAAACGTAAAATAATAAACCGTATACTACCTGTCCACCGTAGTCCAATTAATAACGAGTGTCCCACAACGATCTCCCCTATAGAACAGTGACATCGAGTGATGTCACTGCTCTATAGGACCCTTAGTGACACACTGACAGTAGACAATGGCTCCTGCAGTGCATCGCTAAGAGGTTACCTTAGGACAAAGTCTCACTTTATGGCAATTGCTGTGTGGGAAAATTTCTTACACAGCAATGCCAAAAGGGAGACTAGGGACTATTTTTTTTACAGCGGCGGAGGAATACAGTGCGGAAGGATATCTTCCTCCTGTCATTGTGTTCCTGGAGCCCCTAGAGAGCGGTCGCAATAGCTGATGCTGTCTTTCTCTATTGGAGATCGTCGTGGGACATTCGTGGATTTCTGCGGACAGGGATTATATTGGTTGTTTGTTATTTTAATATTTTTTACAGATGACACTGGCTTCAGGGATCAAAGTGACAAGTAATGGTGAGTATGAACTATATGTTTAATGTACTGTATGTCTGTATGTATGTATTGTATGTAATGTAAGAATGTATTGTATGTAGTATGTATGTAGTATGTATATAGTATTTTATATATTTTTTTTTACATTCAACGCATTAGCTGGATGATGTGCATACTACTCTCCCATCATTGGCTAATGTGTCAATCACTGTCACTGTTGCAGGCATCGTCCAATGGGACTTGTAGTCCCATCGGACGATGCCTGTACAGACCCACATCAGCCCGCAGAGAGCCCAGGCAAACCCGCACAGAGCCCCCACAAGCCGCACAGAGCCCCGGCAAGCCGCACAGAGCCCCGGCAAGCCCGCACAGAGGCCCGGCAAGCCCGCACAGAGTCGCCGCAAGCCGCACAGAGCCCCGGCAAGCCCGCATAGAGCCCCCGCAAGCCGCAAAGAGCCCCAGCAAGCCCGCACAGAGCTCTGGCATACCCGCACAGAGCCCCGGCAAGCCCGCACAGAGCCCTTGCAAGCCGCACAGAGCCCCGGCAAGTCTGCACAGAGCCCCCTCAAGCCCCACAGAGCCCTGGCAAGCCCGCACAGAGCCACCGCAAGCCGCAGATAGCCCCAGCAAACCCACACAGAGCACCAGCAAGCCCGCGCAGAGCTCAGACAGGCCGCACAGAGCCCCGAAACACTCGTACAGATCCCTGGCAGGCCCGCACAGACCCCGCTCGCACACACAGACACACTCAGTGTCCACCCACACAACGCCCACACTCTTCCCCCCTCCGGAGCAGGATGTGGAAGGACAGAAAGGGCTTATTTACATTCAGATATTTGTGCCCCATTGACTTGCTTTGTTATTGGGTATCGGTATTGGCGATATCCGATATTTTTTGGATAACGGCCGATCCAATCCGATACCGATACTTCTTGATATCGGAAGGTATCGCTCAACACTAGTCACCTTACATTAGCAAGGTGAGATTAACCCCTTATTACCCCATATCCCACCGCTACTCAGGAGTGGGAAGAGAATGGCTAAATGTCAGAATAGGCGCATCTTACAGATGTACCTTTTCTGGGGTGGCTGAGGGCAGATGTTTTTAGCCGGGGGGCAATAACCAAGGTCCCTCTCTAGCCTATAAATATCTGCCCTCAATTACTAGCTTTCCCTCTCTGGCGGAGAAAATTGTGCGGGAGCCCACACCAGTTTTTTTCCATGATTTAACCATTTAATTTAACACCTAGAGCTTCCAAATTTTGAACACACACTACTAACCTTATTAGTGAGGGATATATAAAACTATAATGGATATGCAATGGTTTACTGTATGTAAACCATGTCTCATATCCTGTCGGGTTCGGTTAGGATTAAGCAAAAGCCAACAATAGAATTACCGGTCTTTCTGCTATCTAGCTCTGTATGAAATATATATATATATAATATATATATACAGTTAGGTCCATATATATTTGGACAAAGACAACATTTTTCTAATTTTGGTTAAAGAGATTACCACAATGAATTTTAAACAAAACAATTCAGATGCAGTTGAAGTTCAGACTTTCAGCTTTCATTTAAGGGTATCCACATTCAAATTGGATGAAGAGTTTAGGAGTTTCAGCTCCTTAACATGTGCCACCCTGTTTTTTAAGGGTCCAAAAGTAATTGGACAATTGACTCCAAGGCTATTTCATGGACAGGTGTGGGCAATCCCTTCATTATATCATTCTCAATTAAGCAGATAAAAGGCCTGGAGTTGATTTGAGGTGTGGTGCTTGCATTTGGAAGGTTTTGCTGTGAAGTAAACATGCGGTCAAAGGAGCTCTCAATGCAGGTGAAACAAGCCATCCTTAAGCTTCGAAAACAGAAAAAACCCATCCGAGAAATTGCTACAACATTAGGAGTGGCAAAATCTACAGTTTGGTACATCCTGAGAAAGAAAGAAAGCACTGGTGAACTCATCAATGCAAAGAGACCTGGGCGCCCACGGGAGACAACAGTGGTGGATGATCACAGAATAATCTCCATGGTGAAGAGAAACCCCTTCACAACAGCCAACCAAGTGAACAACACTCTCCAGGAGGTCAGTGTATCAATATCCAAATCTACCATAAAGAGAAGACTGCATGAAAGTAAATACAGAGGGTTCACTGCACGGTGCAAGCCACTCATAAGCATCAAGAAGAAAAAGGCTCGACTGGACTTTGCTAAAAAAAATCTAAAAAAGCCAGCACAGTTCTGGAAGAACATTTTTTGGACAGATGAAACCAAGATCAACCTATACCAGAATGATGGAAAGAGAAAAGTATGGCGAAGGCGTGGTGCAGCTCATGATCCAAAGCATACCGCATCATCTGTAAAACCTGGCGGAGGCAGTGTGATGGCTTGGGCATGCATGGCTGCCAGTGGCACTGGGTCACTAGTGTTTATTGATGATATGACACAGGACAGAAGCAGCCGAATGAATTCTGAGGTATTCAGAGACATACTGTGTGCTCAGATCCAGCCAAATGCAGCCAAACTGATTGGTCGTCATTTCATATTACAGATGGACAATGACCCAAAACATAAAGCCAATGCAACCCTGGAGTTTATTAAAGCAAAGAAGTGGAATATTCTTGAATGGCCAAGTCAGTCACCTGATCTAAACCCAATTGAGCAGCATTTCACTTGTTAAAGGCTAAATTTCAGACAGAAAGGCCCACAAACAAACAGCAACTGAAAACCCCCGCAGTGAAGGCCTGGCCGAGCATCAAAAAGGAGGAAACACAGCGTCTGGTGATGTACAGGAGTTTAAGACTTCAGGCAGTCATAGCCAACAAAGGGTTTTCAACCAAGTACTAAAAATGAACATTTTATTTAAAATTATTAAATCTGTCCAATTACTTTTGGTCCCTTTAAAAACAGGGTGGCACATGTTAAGGAGCTGAAACTCCTAAACCCTTCATCCAATTTGAATGTGGATACCCTCAAATGAAAGCTGAAAGTCTGAACTTCAACTGCATCTCAATTGTTTTGTTTAAAATTCATTGTGGTAATGTCTATAACCAAAATTAGAAAAATGTTGTCTCTGTCCAAATATATATGGACCTAACTGTATATATATATATATATATATATATATATATATATATATATATTATATATATACTGTATTTATGTCTCACTGACAAATATATATATATTTATATATATAGACTGTATAAATGTTTTCACGAATATTTGAGCCCATGGATCGGATCCATTATATGTCCATTTTGCAAGCCGGCGAGAAAATCTCGCCGTACGGATGGCATATGGATACCATATGGATGACACACGGATACTTTTTGGAGAACATATTGCATCCTCACATATAATACAAATGACATACGGATCACTGTTCATGAACATTTCTGTGCATCTCAGCTGTAAAAAACGGACCATATTTTTATACATTAGTGTGACGCCGGCCTAAGGCGAAATGCAATTGGATTAACAGCAGCAACAATGTTATAGGGACTAATGAACCTGGGTCCTAATTTCCAAGAAAGAAGTTTTAATTTAATATTCTTCAAGGACATCTACACCGTGGAGACACGGGGGTCAGTGGGTGCTCTCGTCCGCTGGCCTGGCTGTCTTTAAAAAAGACCGCATGGAACAGGGCTCATACCACTGAGTGCCCGTTTTCTTTCCTCATGGGCAGAACAATAATCAGACAACACAGGGTGAGGGTAAAACAGTGTGGCAATAATTTATTGAACATGTAACACGCAACAGAATACAGAACAGTCACAGCAAACACCCAAGAGGTGCAAATTACAGAGTCTCACCCTTCGGCTGACTCGCAAGAATTAGGGCTGCTTCCAGTGTCGCATACCCGCACAACTGGCTCCCCACTTTTGGCACGCCCCCACAGTAAGGAGGTAATGACATGCATAGGAAGCTAACTTAGAGCAGTGAGGTATGTGGCCAGTTGAACTGATTGTCACAGCCTGGATTGTTTAAAGGGAACCTGTCACCTGAATTTGGCGGGACTGGTTTTGGGTCATATGGGCGGAGTTTTCGGGTGTTTGATTCACCCTTTCCTTACCCGCTGGCTGCATGCTGGCTGCAATATCGGATTGAAGTTCATTCTCTGTCCTCCATAGTACACGCCTGCGCAAGGCAAGATTGCTTTGCGCAGGCGTGTACTATGGAGGACAGAGAATGAACTGCAATCCAATATTGCAGCCAGCATGCAGCCAGCGGGTAAGGAAAGGGTGAATCAAACACCTGAAAACTCCGCCCATATGACCCAAAACCAGTCCCGCCAAATTCAGGTGACAGAGTCCCTTTAAGATGTCACTGGGTTTTCAATAATGGTCAGTGAAGCAGTCATGTGTCTTTCCTTCTGGGTCCATAGTACCCTAAGCTGAGATCCTGAAGAGTCACACCAACCAGAAGAAAAAGTCTCTTTATATAGTGGCATGTAACTTATTTTTAGATTTAACAGGTGTCCTTCAGTCCAGCATCACAGATAAGGGGAAGAATATGCTGGGTATTAACATGCGAGACTCGGTCATATTTCTCATCATACATGTGTGATCCCGGCCTAAAACTGATATGTCAAACTCCACAATGAACGGCTGAGTGATGTCAGGCTGCACGAAGATCAAAATGGAAGCAAAACTTTCTTTTCAAGGTAGCAAAAGCCTCACAGGCTGGACTGGACCATTTAGAAAAGTCTGTCTTTTTCCTGGTTATATGCTTGAGTGGTTTGGCCACTACCAAACAGTTCATGAAGAATTTACAGTAATAATTATAGAAAGCCAAAAACCATTCCAAGGCCTTTAAGTTTAAAGGGAAATCCTAATCTAGAATGGCATGATCCATTCAAAAACCGGTGGACGATAGTAAATACCCCAGAAAATTGATCTCTTGAACAAAAAAACATACCTTGTCCCCTTTTTTCATATACAGTCATATATTTTCCCTGAGTATCTGTAAGACCTGACTGACATGTACCTGATTTACGGTGAATAAGTTAATATGTCATTCTGACAGCTGCCACAAATATACCTGCCAGATGGCGGAAAATGTCATTTAGAAAGTGCTGAGAAATGGCGGAAGCATTGATCAATCCAAATGGCATAGCGAGGTACTCATAGTGTCCCTCTGTGGTATGAAAAACAGTTCTCTCTTTATCCCCCTCCTTAGTATGAATGAGATTTCACTACCCTCTGTTAGGTGTCGAGTTCCTGCCACTGCACAGGGGGATTCTCAAACCATGTCTGCTGCAGTCTCCTATTCTCCTCCAGCCGCAGAAGAACCTGCTCAGCGGAGATGTCGGTCCCAGCGTCTGGCTCAGCCTGATAGTGTGCAAATGGTTACTGTTGCCTTTCCAGGCTCTGCCCTTGAAGCCAGCACCGGTCAGCGGCGAGCAGGCTTTTCTGGGACTAAGTCCTGCTTTTCACGCACTGAGCATGCCCATGGGAGGAACTCTCATTGGAGGTCGGGGGTCACACGCTCAGTCCCTGTTGCAGCTCCTATTGGTCCACCAGGAAGGTTCTGTAGAGCTGCAACTATAAAAGGTTCTCATGGCCGCACGGCCATGTGTTAGTATCAAATGTGTTTGACTTATGCCAGTGGATACTATACCACTCTATACATATGTGGTGTGAGGCTGTAACTTTGGGACTGTAGGACTGTGGGGGCAATTAGCCTTGGTTTAGCATCTGGTTCCTTCATGTCTGCGGTTAGCACAGAAGAGTTCCAGAGCAAGCACAACCTTTAGCTAGGGTAATAGTTTTGTGTACAGCGCGACTCTGTGAGTCAAGTGAGATCGCTTCCAGTTCAAGCAGGGTGAAGCTTAACCCATGTGTGAGCTAATAGGATATCCGCCATTACTTTGCAGCAGATATCTCTGCATGGTGGACCCCGGTCTGCGAACGCACCTTGTAGCTACCTATCTGTACTCGGTGCGTTCCGCTAGCCCTTACAGTATAATAGCGCCAGGGTCAAACAATGATTGCAGGGCTACATCCAGCAACTGGAGGGCAGGTTGGTGGCTCTCGATTGTGCAACCTCAGGTGTGGATGTTACCGCAATAGCTGTTCAGGCTGCTAGCGTGGCTGCAGCAACTTTAACCACTGCCACCCCTGTTCCAACCTTATCCCACCTTCTGCTGCCAGAGAAATACTCTGATGACAGTAAATCATGTAGGGGTTTCGTGAGCCAGTGCGGTATACACCTCAAGCTCCTGGCTGCACGTTTTCACACAGAGCGGGCAAAGGTGGGATTCATTATTTCTCTTGTGTCAGACAGGGCATTGGAGTGGGCTACGGCGCTGTGGGAGCGCGACGATCATGTGGTGCAGAGTAGGGTTGAGCAACTTTTATTTTTATAGTGTCGAGTCGGGGTGCAATGGGATACTAATGGTTCCCAGAGTCTGAAGGAGAGGAAACTCTCCTTCAGGCCCTGGGATCCATATTAATGTGTAAAATAAAGAATAAAAATAAAAAATAGGGATATACTCACCCTCGGACGTGCCCTGGTTCTAGCCGGCAGCCTTCCTTCCTAAGAATGAGCAAGTGAAGGACCTTCGATGACGTCGCGGCTTGTGATTGGTCGCGTGACCGCTCATGTGACCGCTCACGCGACCAATTACAAGCCGCGACATCACCGCAAGTCCTTCACTCGCTCATTCTTAGAAGGGGAGACTGCCGGTTAGAACCAGGGCGCGTCCGAGGGTGAGTATATCAATATTTTTTATTTTTATTCTTTATTTTACACATAAATATGGATCCCGATACCGATTCCCGATATCGCAAAAATATCGGAACTCGGTATCGGAATTCCGATACCCGATAAGAAGATCGCCGACCTCATGGCCGACCCCACATAGGGATCGGGTCGGGTTTCATGAACCCCGAATTTGCCAAAAGTTGGCGACTTCTGAAAATGACCAATCCGTTTCGCTCAACCCTAGTGCAGAGTGCTTTTCGGTTTTTGAGCACTCTCAAACAGGTCTTTTTAGGACCTCGAGTCACCTATGATACTCCAACTGCTGGCATTGACTCAGGGTTCGTCCATGGTCAGCCATTTTGCCATCCACTTTCGGACTTTAACATCCGAGCTGGAGTGGCTGAATAAAGCCCTCATCCCGGTATTTTGGAGAGGGCTGGCTGACCATGTGAAGAATGCTTTGGCCACTAGGGAGATTCCCGCCACAATGGAGGAGCTCATAGCAGTATCAACTCGCATCGACATTCGTTTTAATGAGCAAAGGTTGGAGTGAGCCCAGTGTATTCAGAGGTTTCGGCTGGCTCCCACCATCGCCAAACCTCTGGAATCTTTGGTCTAGGTGTCCGAGTCATATGAGGCCATGGAAGTTTCACGAGCGGGATCTAAGTCCCGGACCGCCCGTGCACTTAAGGCCTGTTATGTTTGCCGGCAGTCAAGACACCTTGTCTCCAGGTGTTCTCAGCGGTTGGCAAAACATCAGCGTCTAGTGGTAGTCAGAGGAGGTACACTAGACACGGCGACGTTTTCCTCCAAATTGTCCTTCAAGGGGACAATTACCATAGGCCCATCCACTCTCATGGTAGAGCTTTGTGTGGACTCCGGGGCGAAGGGCAATTTTATGTCATCTGCTTTAGCTCAATGACACGTAATACCCCTGATGATGCTTGCCAAACCTGTGACCGTTCGAGTGGTAAAAAGGTCGACACTACCCTCACAGATTACACACCAAACCATTCATTCACTCTTTCCATGTCTCCATCTCATCAGGAGATTATTTCCTTACTAGTCATTCCCAAGGGAAGTGATGAGGTCTTGTTCAGGATACCATGGCTACGCTACCACTCTCCTCATATAGAGTGGTCCTCAGGGAGAATTCTGGGATGGAGTAAATCCTGTGAGGGTAGATGTCAGAGGGAGTGCGTTCAGTTTGCTACAACTGAGGTACCCGCAGAACTTTCCTCTCTCCCCAAGCACTATTGGCCCTATGTGGACGTGTTCTCCAAATGGGCTGTGGAGACCCTTCCGCCTCACCACCCCTATGACTGTCCTATTGATCTCTTACCTGGTGCAGAGCCTCCCCGGGGTTAAGTCTATCCGTTATCTCTTACGGAGATGGAGGCAATGTCCCAGTACATCCGAGAGATTCTGGCAAGAGGATTCATTAGGAAGTCAGTGTCACCTGCAGGGGCTGGGTTCTTCTTTGTGCAGAAGAGTTGGAGAGCTACGTCCATGCATAGACTACAGGGGTCTTAACACCATCAACGTTAAGAATAAGTACCCACTACCCCTGATATCTGAGCTCTTTGATAGGCTACGGGGAGCAAGGGTATTTACTAAATTAGATTTGCGGGGTGCTTACAACCAGATTCGCATCCGTGAGGGGGATGAATGGAAGACGGCTTTTAACACCATGGATGGGCACTATGAATATCTGATGATGCCCTTCGGGCTCTGTAATGCCCCAACTGTTTTCCAAGACTTTGTGAATGACATCTTCCGGGATATGCTCATCACCTCGGTCATAGTCTATCTGGATGATATTACCATCTACTCTCCAGATATTGACTCCCACCGGAGAGATGTTTGCAAAGTCTTCAACCTCTTATGGGCAAACTCCCTCTATGCCAAGTTGGAGAAGTGTGTGTTTGAGAAGGAGTCCTTGCCTTTCCTTGGCTACATCATCTCTGCCCAGGGATTGGCTATGGATCCTGCCAAGCTACAGGCAGTGATGGACTGGCAGGAACCTCATTCTCTTAAAGCGGTGAAGCACTTTTTGGGGTTCATTAATTACTATCGCCAGTTCATTCCCCACTTCTCAACTTTGGTAGCTCCCTTGGTTGCCCTCACCATGAAGGGAGAAAATCCCAAATTGTGGTTGGAGGAGGTCTCCAAAGCCTTTCTCGCTATTAAGTCACACTTCGCTAGCGCTCCCATCCTACATCGCCCCGATGTTGATAAGTTGTTTATAATGGAGGTGGATGCCTCATCCTTTGGTGCTGGAGCAGTCCTTTTCCAAAAGGATGCTCAAGGTCGAAAGCATCCTTGCTTCTTCTTTTCCAAGACCTTCTCACCAGCGGAGAGGAATTATTCCATCGGGGACAGGGAGTTGCTAGCTATGAAGTTGGCTTTCTCAGAGTAGAGACACCTCCTGGAGGGGGCTCACTTTCCCTTCCAGGTATTTACAGGCAACAAAAATTTGGTGTACTTACAGACAGCCCAGCTGCTAAATTCTCGCCAGACCAGATGGTCCCTGATCTTCTCCCGGTTCCATTTTACCCTCCATTTTCTCTCCAGGGAGAAGAACATTCGTGCCAACGCTCTCTCCCGCTCCATAGTGTCATCTGAGGAGGAGGAGGAGCCACGGCTTCTTGTCCCTTCTGAGAGCCCGATAACCGTGACTCCGGTTTCGCTAGAGTCTGTGCCCCCGGGCAAGACTTTTGTACCATCAAATTTGCAACCGGAGGTTCTCTCTTGAGCTCGTTCGTCCAGGGTGGGTGGACATTTTGGGACCAAGAGGACATTTGAGCTTCTGGTGAGGACATACTGGTGGCTGCATATGGCTTGTGATGTCGTGGATTATATTTGGGCGTGTGTCTCCTGCGCTAAGAACCAATCACCTCAGCAACGGCCTGCTGGCCTACTATACCCCCTGCCGGTGGCAGACAGGCCCTGGGAGATTGTCAGGATGGGCTTTGTGGTGGGCTTACCTAAATCTTGTAGCTGCACCGTTATCTGGGTAGTCATTGATCATTTTTCTAAAATGGTGCACTTGGTGCCGCTTACATGGTTACCTTTTGCACGGGCCTTGGCGGCGTTGTTCATTAAACCTATTTTCCGTCTACATTGCATGCCTGACAAAATTGTCAGTGACCGGGGTTCCCAGTTCGTGTCTCGGTTTTGGAGAGAGCTCTGTCGTTTACTAAGCATGCCATCCTGAGACAAATGGGTTGGTAGAGAGGGCCAACCAAACTCTGGTGACATACTGCGACATTTTGTCTCTGCTAGGCAGGATGACTGGACATCTTTGCTTTGAACAATTCCATAGCCGACTCCACTGGGCAGACTCCATTTCTCCTTAATTACGGCCAGCATCTGCGTGTCCCTGTGCCCATGCCATGTCATCCACTGATTCCAGGGTGGCAGACTGGGCAGTGGAGTCACGTGACATTTGGGACTGCACACAGGATGCCATTCAGGCCTCCAAGGAGAGAATGAGGGTTTCTGCCAATGCACACCGGCGCCCCGCTCCGACCTTCGCTCCTGGTGACTTAGTGTGGCTCTCCGCCCATAACATCAGGTTGCAAGTTGAGTCCACTAAGTTTGTGCATCACTACATTGGTCCTTTCAAGGTTCTGGAACAGGTTATCCCTGTGGCCTACCATTTGGCTATTCCTCCGGGCCTTGGTATCACCGACACCTTTCATGTTTCCCTCTTAAAGCCCGTCTATATGTCTCGCTTTTCTGAGTCATCTGGTTCATCCACGGATGAGTACGAGGTGAACTCTATCTTGGGGTGCAAGGTGGTACTTGGCAAGAAGTACTATCTGGTGGACTGGAAGGGTCACGGCCCAGAGGACAGAACCTAGGAACCTGTGGAGCACATTCGGGCTCCGGTACTTATTGCAGCCTTTGAGCATAGCGAGGTTCAAGAAGGAGGAGGCCCTAGGAGGGGGGTAATGTTAGGTGTCGAGATCCCACCGCTGCACAGGGGGAATCTCGAACCATGTCTGCTGTTGTCTCCCATTCTCCTCCAGCTGCAGTGGAACCTGCTCAGCGGAGACGTCGGTCCCAGCGTCTGGCTCAGCCTGATACTCTGCGAATGGTTACTGTTTCCTCTCCAGGCGAGCAGGCTTTTCTGGGACTAAGTCCTGCTTTTCACGCACTGAGCATGCCCACGGGAGGATCTCTCATTGGAGGTCGGGGGTCACACGCTAAGTCCCTGTTGCCGCTCCTATTGGTCCACCAGGAAGGTCCTGTAGAGCTGCAAGTATAAAAGGATCGCATGGCCGCACGGCCATGCGCTAGTATTAAATGTGTTTGGCTTATGCCAGTGGATACTATACCACTGTATACATAGTAACATAGTAACATAGTTAGTAAGGCCGAAAAAAGACATTTGTCCATCCAGTTCAGCCTATATTCCATCATAATAAATACCCAGATCTACGTCCTTCTACAGAACCTAATAATTGTATGATACAATATTGTTCTGCTCCAGGAAGACATCCAGGCCTCTCTTGAACCCCTCGACTGAGTTCGCCATCACCACCTCCTCAGGCAAGCAATTCCAGATTCTCACTGCCCTAACAGTAAAGAATCCTCTTCTATGTTGGTGGAAAAACCTTCTCTCCTCCAGACGCAAAGAATGACCCCTTGTGCCCGTCACCTTCCTTGGTATAAACAGATCCTCAGCGAGATATTTGTATTGTCCCCTTATATACTTATACATGGTTATTAGATCGCCCCTCAGTCGTCTTTTTTCTAGACTAAATAATCCTAATTTCGCTAATCTATCTGGGTATTGTAGTTCTCCCATCCCCTTTATTAATTTTGTTGCCCTCCTTTGTACTCTCTCTAGTTCCATTATATCCTTCCTGAGCACCGGTGCCCAAAACTGGACACAGTACTCCATGTATAGATATGTGGTGTGAGCCTGTAGCTTTGGGACTGTACAAACAGGCAGGCAGCTAGTGTCAGTGGGGGGAATTAGCCTTGGCTTAGCATCTGGTTCTTTTATATGTGCGGTTAGCACAGAAGAGTTCCAGAGCAAGCACAACCGTTATTTATGGTAATAGTTTTGTGTACAGCACGACTCTGTGGGTCAAGCGAGATCGCTTCCAGTTCACGTGGGGTGAAGCTTAACCCACGTGTGAGCTCATAGGTTATCCGCCATTACTTTGCAGCAGATATCTCTGTACGGTGGACCCCGGGCTGTGAACGCACCTTGTAGCTACCTATCTGTACTCGGTGCGTTCCGCTAGCCCTAACTGTATACTAGTGCCAGGGTCTGGCTAAGTAATGGCGGACAAACAACGATTGCAGGGGTATATCCAGCAACTGGAGGGCAGGTTGGCGGCTCTCGAGAGTGCAACCTCAGGTGTGGATGTTACCGCAATAGCTCTTCAGGCTGCTAGCGTGGCTGCAGCAACTTTAACCACTGCCACCCCTGTTCCGACCTTATCCCATGTTTCGCTGCCAGAGGAATACTCTGATGACAGTAAATCATATAGAGGGGTTTCGTGAGCCCGTGCAGTATACTCGCATACCATGGCGATTAGGGATCAGCTGACGCCGCACAGTCTGAAGAAGGTGGAGGGAGATGAGTGAGAGGCAAAGATATGCACTGTTCATGCCCATGAACCCAGCCCCACAGTGTGAATAGGAGGAGGAGCAGGGTGCAGATATGGAAAACGAGGTGGTAGATGACATAGTAACTGACCCAACCTGGCAGGAGGACATGCAGAGCGAGGACATCAGCACACATGGGGAAGGAGGCATATCACCCCAACAGACAGGAAGAAGCAGTGTGGTGGCCGCAGATAGAAGGCGTGCATCAGTTCCCCGTAACACCAACATGACGGAAGTTGCCATTCCAATTGTTAGATCTTCCGAGTCTGATCTTTTAAAGCCTCTGCCAATAACCCCAAATAATAATATAATAATAATAATTTTTATTTATATAGCGCCAACATATTCCGCAGCGCTTTACAAATTATAGAGGGGACTTGTACAGACAATAGACATTACAGCATAACAGAAATACAGTTCAAAACAGATACCAGGAGGAATGAGGACCCTGCTCGCAAGCCTACAGACTATGAGGAAAAGGGGAGACACGAGAGGTGGATGGTAACAATTGCTTTAGTTATTCGGACCAGCTATAGTGTAAGGCTCAGGTGTTCATGTAAAGCTGCATGAACCAGTATGTAGCAGTACAGACACAGAGGGCTAATACTGCATAAAGTGTATGAGAACATGATGCGAGGAACCTTTTTTTTTTTTATTATAAATAGGCCACACAGGGATCGTTAGGTTAATGCATTGAGGCGGTAGGCCAGTCTGAACAAATGAGTTTTTAGGGTACGCTTAAAACTGTGGGGATTGGGGATTAATCGTATTAACCTAGGTAGTGCATTCCAAAGAATCGGCGCAGCACGTGTAAAGTCTTGGAGACGGGAGTGGGAGGTTCTGATTATTGAGGATGCTAACCTGAGGTCATTAGCGGAGCGGAGGGCACGGGTAGGGTGGTAGACTGATACCAGGGAGGAGATGTAGGGTGGTGCTGAGCCATGGAGTGCTTTGTGGATGAGGGTAGTAGTTTTGTACTGGATTCTGGAGTGGATGGGTAGCCAGTGTAATGACTGGCACAGGGTAGAGGCATCGGTGTAACGGTTGGTGAGGAATATGATCCTGGCTGGAGCATTCAGGACAGATTGGAGCGGGGAGAGTTTTGCAAGAGGGAGGCCGATTAGTAGAGAGTTACAATAGTCCAGACGAGAATGAATAAGTGAGACAGTGAGAGTTTTTGCAGAGTCGAAAGTAAGAAAAGGGCGAATTCTAGAAATGTTTCTGAGATGCAGGTAAGAAGAGCGAGCCAGTGATCGGATGTAGGGGGTGAATGAAAGGTCAGAATCAAGGATGACCCCAAGGCAGCGGGCATGTTGCTTTGGAGTAATGGTGGAACCGCACACGGAGATGGCAATGTCAGGCAAAGGTAGGTTAATAGAGGGAGAGAACACGAGGAGTTCAGTTTTTGACAGGTTTAGTTTCAGATAGAGGGAGGACATGATGTTAGAGACAGCGGTAAGACAATCACTGGTGTTTTCTAAAAAGGTCGGTGTGATATCAGGAGCAGAAGTGTATAATTCGGTGTCGTCAGCATAGAGATGGTACTGGAAACCAAATCTACTGATTGTTTGTCCAATAGGGGCAGTACAAATAGCTCATTTGCAGCCCTTGCCATCCCCGCATCAGCAGGGTTAGCAAAACTACCAGCTTGACTACCACCATAATGATTAGGCACATGGCAGCAAAGCACCCGACTTTGTGAACTGAACCCCAGGCTCCAGGAATGCTGTCTGCAGGGGACACCACTGCTCTTCTTCCACTATTTGCGTAGAATCCAATACCCAGTCCACTGTGCACGTGACCATGCCTCTCATCCGGCACCTGTTGTGGCCCACAGTCAACCATCACCATCATCAAGCCCATCCACACCCTTGTCCCAGTATAGCCTTCAGTTGTCTATACCACAGACATTGGAACGCAAGCGGAAATACGCAGCCAACACCCCACAGTCCACAGTACTAAATTCTCACATTTCTTGTCTGCTTGCTCTCAAAATGTTGCCTTTTAGGCTCGGTGAGACAGAAGCTTTCCACAACCTGATGGCAGCGGCTGTCCTAAAGTACTGGGTCCCCAGTCGCCACTACTTCTCCCGGTATTCCGTACTAGCATTACACCAGCACGTGTCCAACAAAATTACCCGTACCCTCAACAATGCTGTTACTGGGGAAGTCCACCTAACCACGAACAAGTGGACAAGTGCTAATGGGCAGGGACAGTACATCTCACTGACGCACACTGGGTTAATATAGTGGAAGCCGGGACCCAGTCGGACCTTGGGATGGAACACATCCTCTCGATGCTGAGGATTGCGGGCCCTACATCAATCAGGGTTGCCCCCACAGTCTACAGCTCCTGCACCTCCTCCTTTTCTTCTTCAGCCTCCATCTCTGACATGAGCACGTCAGTGAGAAGCTGGAAGCACTGCAGCACTGCCTCACCCAAGTGGAAACAGGCTGTGATGAAGCTAATCTGCTTAGGTGACAAACCGCACAATGCTGAAGAGTTGTGGACAGCACTGAAAGACCAGTCTGATTTTTGGATGCCACCGCTGAACCTACAGCCAGGCATGGTCGTGTGTGACAATGGCCTGGTGGCAGCTCTGAGGCAAGGTGACCTCACACACGTACCTTGCCTGGCCCATGTGCTTAACCTCATCATTCAACGTTTTCTCAAAGGATACCCGGAGCTGCTGGATCTGCTAATGAAAGTACGGCACCTGTTTGCCCATTTTAGAAAGTCAGCAACAACTTCAGCCGCCCTTGCCGTGCTTAAGCATCGTTTGCATCTTCCGGCTCACCGACTGGTGTGTGATGTCCCCACGAGTTGGAACTTTACAATGCATATGTTGGAAAGGATTTGTGAGCAGAAGAGGGCAGTTGTTGACTACCAGCATCAACAAGGCTGTCATTATTAAGTTCAGACTCCACACATAAGACCTCAGGAATGGACATAGATGTCAGACATATGTACCATCCTCAGATACTTGGAGGACTGCACCAAGATGATGAATGGCGATGACACCATAATTAGCATCTCCATCCCATTTCTCTGCATTCTGAAAACCGCTCTGCTCACAATTAAAGAGGATGCATTGCAGGCGGAGCATGAGGACATGAAGCAAGGAACCATACAGTGTGATTACACTCAGCCCAGCCTTACGTTGTCTTAACGTATATTGGTAGACAATGAGGAAGAGGAGGAGGAGGAAGAACATGAGCTACTTTCATGAGTTATAGATGGCACTACAAGCACATCTGTCATACCGTCTGTTCAGCGTGGATGGCCTGAGGACAGGAAGAGGAGGAGGAAGAAGAGGAGGAAGAGGACAGCATGGTCAGTCACCCTATTGGTGAGGACACTGAAGTCTTGCCTGCCAGCTGTCTGGCAGGCATGTCTGATTTATGTTGAGCTGCGTTTCACGTGAGTCTCACATTATTAAAATGTTCAGTGACACTCATTACTGGTTGGTGACACTTCTAGACCCACACTACAAGGCGAACTTTCAATGTATTCTTCCAGAGGCAGACAAGTGTACTAAGATGTTGCAGTACCAAAGGGCCCTTGTAGCAAAATAACTAAAAAAATTCCCATCTGAGAATGCTGGCAGCAGACATGAGAGTTTGTTGTGCAACCAAGTGATAGAGACCGAAGTACAATCCAGCACAGGCAGGGGAACAATGGCAATGTTCTGTGACAGTTTTCTCAGACCCTCCCATTGTGTCGGCACAGAGGCAAGGGGTGCTGTCACAGGAAGTGCAATGTTTGGGAAGATGCTGAGGGAGCACCTTGCTGATCGTACAAACGTCCTCCATGATTCCTCTGTGCCTTATCCAAGTTGGACACTTGGCATGAACTGGCTTTCTACACCTTGGAGGTCCTGGCCTGCTCTGCTGCCAGCATTCTGTCAGAGCTGGTTTTTACTGCCGCAGGTGGAATTATAACAGATAATCACCTCCGCCTGTCAACTGGAAATGTTGACAGGCTGACTGCTATAAAAATGAACAAGGGCTGGATTGGGTAAAACTTCTGTATACCACCGAATGCAAACAACGAAACATAACCTCAAATACATTGTCTTTTTTGTGGAGGTGTATTCTCATATGAAGCCCATTACTAATTTGAAATCAAAATAAATTTTACTCCCCCAGGGGAAAATGTTTGTCAGCCCATACACTTAGTGTATTAGCATTGCAAGTCTAGGAGACCCACTCCTTTAAATTGGGCCTAGGTTTTAATGAGGCCTTTCTCCATGTCTCATTATCCATCGACACTAGATCACCAGAGTTAACGTGTTCCGTGCTGCTACAGCCAGTCAATTTTTTGGCAAGGGTGTGTATGATCCCCATAAAATATATTTTAAAAATGTACCCTCCAGTGGGAAATGTTTGTCAGCAAATGCACTTAGTGTATGGGCATTACAAGTCTTGGCGACCCGCTCCTTTACATTGGGCCTAGTTTTTAATGGGGCTTTTCTCCATGTCTCATCATCCACCGCCACTAGATCACCAGGGTTAACGTGTTCCGTGCTGCTACAGCCAGTCAATTTTTTTGCTAGGGTGTCTATGATCTCCATAACATAATTTTTTTAAAATGTACCCCCCATGGGGAATTGTTTCTCAGCCCATGCACTTAGTGTATGGGCATTACAAGTCTTGGCGACCCGCTCCTTTAAATTGGGCCTAGTTTTAATGAGGTTTTCCTCCACGTCTCATCATCCACAGCCACTAGATCACCAGGGTTAATGTGTTCTGTGCTGTGTTGTGAATTCTGCTTTTGGGCTCCCTCCGGTGGTTGTAGGTGGTAATGCAGTTGTCTCTGGGCTGCATTCCTGGACAGGTGTATCTGCTGATTGCAGTTCTGACTGGGGTATTTAGGTTTGCAGGACTCATTAGTCCTTGCCAGTTGTCAATGTTTCTTGGGAAGTGTTGGATCTCTGTCTGGCTTCTCCTGCTTAGCTGCCAATTCAGCAAAGATAAGTGTCTGTTTCTTTTTCTATGGCACACAAGCTATGTGCTTGTTTTTTGATTGTATTCCTGCTCTGAGTCTAGTAGTCTCTGGAGTTGCAGATATACGTTCCACGTCTTTAGTTAGATGGAGAAATTTTTTGTATAATCTGCTGTGGATATTTTTGGAAGGGTTATAATACTGACCGCACAGAACTCTGTCCTATCCTTTCCTATTTTAG
The DNA here is from genome assembly GCF_032444005.1 of Ranitomeya imitator. Taxonomy (NCBI): domain Eukaryota; kingdom Metazoa; phylum Chordata; class Amphibia; order Anura; family Dendrobatidae; genus Ranitomeya; species Ranitomeya imitator. Next base: position 305,463,715 of record NC_091286.1, read on the forward strand.
CTAGAGTGGCCTCTTGTGCTAAATCCTGTTTTCTGACTGTGTGTGTCTTTCCTCTCCTACTCACAGCCAATATTTGTGGGGGGCTGCCTATCCTTTGGGGTTCTGCTCTGAGGCAAGGTACTATTCCTATTTCCATCTTTAGGGGTAATTAGTCCTCCGGCTGTGACGAGGTGTCTAGGGCTTGTTAGGTACACCCCACGGCTACTTCTAGTTGCGGTGTTAAGATCAGGATTTACGGTCAGTATAGTTATCACCTACTCCAGTGAAAGTTTTCATGCCGCTCCAAGGTCACCGGATCATAACAGTACAACTGGCCAATAATGAGTTAAATGCATCTCAGAAGAAGGGAAGAAAGGTGTTGAGCCATTTTTTTTTCTTCAGTCTGCTTTATCTTCTCTTCCCTCTTTATCTCTGGGTGGCTGAGGAGCCTTGTGAAAGCATGGATGTTCAGGAATTAGTTTCTTGTGTAGACCAGCTTGCTGCTAGGGTACAGGGTATTTCTGATTATATTGTTCAAACTCCTGTTTTAGAGCCGAAGATTCCTACTCCTGATTTGTTTTTTGGAGACAGGTCCAAATTTTTGAGTTTTAAAAACAACTGTAAACTATTTTTTGCTCTGAGACCTCGATCCTCTGGTGATTCCATTCAGCAGGTTAAAATTGGCATCTCCCTGCTGCGTGGCGAACAGCAGGATTGGGAGTTTTCCCTGGAATCTGGGAATCCGGCTTTGCTTAATGTAGACTCCTTTTTTCAGGCTTTAGGATTATTATATGATGAACCTAATTCTGTGGATCAAGCTGAGAAGACCTTGTTGGCCCTGTCTCAGGGTCAAGAGGCGGCAGAATTGTATTGTCAGAAATTCAGAAAATGGTCTGTGTTGACTAAATGGAATAATGATGCTTTGACAGCAATTTTCAGAAAGGGTCTTTCTGAATCCGTTAAAGATGTTATGGTGGGGTTTCCCACGCCTTCCGGTCTGAGTGATTCTATGTCTGTGGCCATTCAGATTGACCGGCGCTTACGGGAGCGCAGAACTGTGAGCGCTGTGGCGTTGTTCTCAGAGCAGACTCCAGAGCCAATGCAGTGTGATAGGATTCTGTCTAAAACGGAACGACAAGGACTCAGACGTCAGAATAGGTTTTGTTATTATTGTGGCGATGCTTCTCATGTCATTTCAGTCTGCCCTAAGCGGACAAAGAGGATCGCTAGTTCATTTACCATCAGTACTGTACAACCTAAATTTCTGTTATCTGTGTCCTTGATCTGCTCATTGTCATCATTTTCTGTCATGGCGTTTGTGGATTCAGGCGCCGCCTTGAACTTAATGGACTTTGAGTTTGCCAGGCGTTGTGGTTTTCCCTTGCAGCCTTTGCAGAACCTTATTCCTTTAAGGGGCATTGATGCTACACCCTTGGCTAAAAATAAGCCCCAGTTTTGGACACAGGTGACCATGCGCATGGCGCCAGCCCATCAGGAAGATTGTCGATTTCTGGTGTTGCATAATTTGTATGATGCTATAGTGCTGGGTTTTCCATGGTTGCAGGTACATAATCCTGTGTTGGATTGGAAGTCCATGTCTGTGACTAGTTGGGGTTGTCAGGGGGTTCATAATGATGTTCCTTTGATTTCAATCTCCTCTTCTTCCTCTTCTGAAATTCCAGAGTTTTTGTCTGATTTTCAGGATGTATTCGATGAGCCCAAGTCCAGTTTCCTTCCACCGCACAGGGACTGCGATTGTGCTATTGACTTGATTCCAGGCTGTAAGTTTCCTAAGGGTCGACTTTTCAACCTGTCTGTGCCTGAACATACCGCCATGCGGAGCTATATTAAAGAGTCTTTGGAGAAAGGGCATATTCGGCCATCTTCTTCACCGTTGGGAGTGGGGTTCTTTTTGTTGCTAAAAAAGATGGTTCCTTGAGACCCTGTATTGATTATCGCCTCTTGAATAAAATCACGGTCAAGTTTCAATACCCTTTACTTTTGCTTACCGATTTGTTTGCTAGGATTAAGGTAGCTAGTTGGTTTACTAAGATTGACCTTCGGGGGGCATATAATCTTGTTCGTATTAAGCAGGGTGATGAATGGAAAACTGCGTTTAACATGCCAGAAGGCCATTTTGAATACCTTGTGATGCCATTCGGGCTCACTAATGCTCCATCTGTTTTTCAGTCCTTCATGCATGATATTTTCCAGACTTATACTGATAAGTTCTTGATTGCATATTTTTACGATATTTTGACTTTTTCCGATGATTGGGAGTCTCATGTGGAACAGGTCAGGATGGTATTTCAGATCTTTCGTTACAATGCCCTGTTTGTGAAAGGGTCTAAGTGTCTCTTTGGGGTGCAGAAGGTTTCTTTTTTGGGCTCTATTTTTTCTCCCTCGTCTATAGAGATGGATCCGGTTAAGGTTCAAGCCATTCATGATTGGATTCAGCCCACATCCGTGAAGAGCCTTCAGAAATTTTGGGGTTTTGCAAATTTTTATCGCCGTTTCATTGCTAATTTTTCCAGCGTGGTTAAACCCTTGACTAGTGTTGAGCATTCCGATACCGCAAGTATCGGGTATCGGCCGATATTTGCGGTATCGGAATTCCGATACCAAATTCCGATACTTCCCGCGTATCGGATACCGGAATCGGAAGTTCCCAGAATTCAAACTGAACGCAGCAGCCAATGAGGAATGATTGGAAGTGTGGGCACATCCTGTTTAGCATGGTGGGCATGTAACTACTGGCAAGGCTGTCATTGGCTGCTGAAATGATGTCACTCTACACTATAAAAAACGCTGCTGCCATTTTGCGCTCACTCTGCTGTGATTTCAGTTAGGGACAGGACGCTGTGTTCTAACTGAGGGCCAGTTGAGATAGCTAATTGCTTTATTTTCCTTTCCCAAGGCTAATTTAGCAAAACGCTGTGTGTTCTTCACTGTTCACCTTGCTCTTGACTTGCAGCGCTGTTTTAACAGCGTTCTGCAAGGTCTCTGTGTGTGTGTGTGCAGCTCACTCTGTAGTCTGTGTGCAGCCATATACCCGGTTGTATTCAGCTCAGGGGGGGTTCACACTGCCTCACGCAGTTGTCCTTTTTTGCTCATAGTGCAGCCTGCTGCACATTTTTTCTAAAATTTCCTATTAGTGTTTTTCCACCCGTCTCCAGCTAAATTGTGGAAAAACACTACATAGGATAACCTAAAGGGGGTTTTTGGGCCTTGCAGCGCCGTTTACGGCTGTCTGCACGGTCTCCGTGTGAGCCCAGCTCGCCCTGTAGTCTGTGTGCAGCCATAGCCGGTTGGATTCAGCTCAGGGTTCGTTACTGCCTCATACCTTGAAAAAAATTTTCCTTTTTTTTCAAATAGTGCAGCCTGTTTAAAATTAAAAAAAAAAATTTCCTATTAGTGTCTTTCCACCCGTCTCCAGCTAAATAGTGGAAAAACACTACATAGGATAACCTAGAGGAGGGTTTTTGGGCCTTGCAGCGCCGTTTACGGCTGTCTGCACGGTCCCCGTGTGAGTTAAACTTGCTCTGTAGTCCGATCTGCATAAACAAAAAAAAAAGGAAAGTTCACCAAACACAACTTAACACTTGTGTAGGCCACATTTGAAAAATAATAAAGTTTAGTCCACACTTTACAACATTAGTGTTTCATACACCTGTTAGGAGGAGCATTTCAGGAATAAGCACACTAAGGCCTTAGTACTTTTCTGCTTATCTTTATCTGTCAACCAAGATGAAGAGGGCAGGGAGTAAGGCACGTGGGCGTGGGCGCGGAGCAGGGAGAGGAGCAGGGAGAGGACGTGGTGATTCTGTGCCTGCTGCGGGCACCGGTGACTCGTCGTCACTCAGTTTCAGCAGGGAACAGTCCTTCATGCGCAGCTTTGTCGGAGAGCGCCGTGCACCGCTGCTGCGTGAAGACCAAATTGAAGCCGTTGTCGGGTGGATGGCAGCTAACGCCTCGGCATCGACTTCAGTTAGTGCCACATCCTCTCAGGCACAGAGCACTGGAGAGCAGCCATCTGTCTCTTCACCACCTGCCAAATTGGCCAGGCAGTCAGAGAGCCCAGGACAGGAGCCGTCTCTACTTCTGTTCTCTGAATCTCTTGGCTTGGAAACAGGGGGCCAGCCAAGCAGCATTGGAGAAATGGAAGAAGAGGCAGTGTGCAGTGATGCCCAACAGCTTTGTCTCTCTGACTCTGAAGAGGCGGGTGGGCCAGTGCCTCCGGTGACAACAGCGCAGTACGCATCTGATGATGAAACTCAGGTGCCGCTTTCTGGTGCGTACTGTGCTGCCGAGACTACCCAGGAGGAACAGTTGGTGGCAGAGGGTAGTGGAGATGATGAGGTCGTTGACCCATCGTGGCGTGAGGAACAGGAAGGTGGTGGGAGCAGCTCTGAGGAAGAGATTCCCCTTACGGGCCAAAGAGGGAGAGGGAGGGGGAAGACTGCGGAGCCTGTAGCCTCCACTTTGGCACCCGTTAGGAGCCTGTCTCTTTCCAAAGCCAAAAAGGGCGCTCCCAAGACTTGCAGTGCCTGGTCCTTTTTTGACACAGTTGCAGATGACATTTGTTTTGTCAAATGCAAGCTGTGTCATCAGAAAGTAAAAAGAGGGAAAAATGTCAGCAACCTCAATACCACAAATATGTGGAAACATGTGCGGACCAGGCACGCGGTGGAGTTACAGAAACACACTGAAGATGTAGGCCAACCAACAGCGGCAGCTACCACCTCTTCAGCTCGTGTTGCCTCTTCCTCCAGCTCACGCACAGCTGGTTTGGCTTCCTCCCAGGATCGCCATGGAAGAACCTCTGGCACTGTTGTCCAGAGACCTTGTGTAATTCCACCCACAGCACCACCTTCCCAGTCATCCTCACACTCTCAGTCTACTCTACAGCCATCGGTAGTACAGGCATGGGAGAAAAGGCGTGCATTCTCGGCCAACCACCCCCGAGCACAGGCTCTGAATGCAGGCATTGCCAAACTGTTGTCCCTGGAAATGCTCTCATTCAGGCTGGTGGAGACTGACAGCTTCCGTGACTTGATGGCATTGGCAGTCCCACAGTACAAGGTGCCCAGCCGCTTTTACTTCAGCAGGCAAGCTGTCCCTGCCCTGCACAGGCATGTTGAGGGAAACATAAAACATGCGCTACTGAACGCCGTCAGTAGCAAGGTCCACCTCATCACCGATGCGTGGACCAGTCAGCATGGACAGGGGCGATACGTTTCCCTCACTGCCCATTGGGTTAATGTTGTTGAGCCAGGTACAGATCGTGCGAGTGGCGCAGGACGTGTCCTGCCCACTCCAAGGATTGCAGGAATCCAGTCTGTACGCATTGACTCCTCCTCTTACACAAGTTCCTCAGAATCATCTCTGCAGGAGCCGTCACAGTCCACCTCCACATGGACCCGTGAACATTTTCCTATGACCGACATGAGCACAGCTGTGGCCAAACGTCAGCAGGCCGTCTTGAAACTAGTTTCATTGGGGAATCGAAGCCACACAGCGCAGGAGCTCTGGAATGCCATCAAGCAGGAGAGCGATGTGTGGTTACTGCCAGCGAATCTCCAGCCAGGCATGGTAGTGTGTGACAATGGCCGAAATCTGTTGGCAGCTTTGGCCCTTGGCAACCTCACTCACATCCCATGTCTGGCACATGTGCTCAATTTGGTTGTGCAGAGTTTTCTGAGGGACTATCCGGATCTTGATGCCCTGCTGCACAAGGTCCGCCTAGAGTGTGCTCACTTGCGGCGTTCCAGCTTGGCAAGATCCCGCATTGCTGCTCTTCAGCGCCGATTCTGCCTTCCGGAGCACCGCATCATATGTGACCTACCTACCCGGTGGAATTCCACGTTACATATGTTGGAGCGGTTGTGTGAGCAGCAGCAAGCAGTTATGGAGTACCAGCTGCATCAGGCGCAAAGAAGTCGCAGTCAGCGCCGATCAGACTTCACAACCACAGAGTGGGCCACTATGAAGAACGTCTGCCAGGTTTTGCGTCCTTTTGATTATTCCACGCGGATGGCAAGTGCAGATGATGCACTAGTCAGCATGACTGTCCCCCTTATCTGCCTGCTTCAGCAAACTTTGCAAGGGTTAAGGGATGATGTTGTGGAAGAGGTGGAGGATGAGGAGTCACCTTTTCCATCAGCTTCTGGAGAGTGAGCGCCACGTGGTTCCTCACAAAGGGGTACGCAGGGGCCACTTTGTGAGGAGGATGAGGAGGAGTCAATGGAGGAGGAAGAGCTCCGTCCAGAGGAGGGAGCGACACAATTGTCCAGTGGTCAGTGTGTACAGCGAGGGTGGGGTGATGACGAGCGGGCAGAGATCATGTCTCAAGCAGGGGACAGCGTTTCTGGGCCAGTTGGCAGTCTGCAGCACATGGTGGATTTCATGCTGCAGTGCCCGAGAAACGACCGCCGCATCGACCACATTCTCAACATGCCTGATTATTGGGTGTTCACCCTCCTCGATCCTCGCTACCGGGACAACGTCCAAAACCTCATCCCAGCGTTGACCCGGGAGCGTAAATTGCGGGAGTACCACGACACACTGGTGAATTCCATCATCTTCTCCAGTCCAACTGAGAGGAGTGCTGCTAGTGCTTTACAAAGCAGCTCAGTGCATCGAGGCAGTGGGGGAGGCTCTGCCCAAAGAGGGAGCAGAAGCAGTGCCTCTGCCCAAGGCAAGCCCAGTATGGCACAACTCTGGCACACTTTTGTGTGCCCGCCCCAAATGTCTACACCATCACCGGCGGCTCCAGTCAGCAGGAGGCAACGGTTCCGTCAGATGGTGACAGACTACATGGCTTGCCCTCTTACTGTACTCCCAGACGGCTCTTCCCCGTTCAAGTTTTGGGTCTCTAAGCTGGATACATGGCCAGAGCTAAGCCAGTATGCATTGGAGGTGCTGGCTTGCCCTGCGGCTAGTGTCTTATCGGAACGTGTCTTTAGTGCCGCAGGTGGTGTACTAACAGACCGTCGCATGCGACTATCCTCCGATAACGTTGACCGGCTTACTTTCCTGAAAATGAACCAGGCCTGGATCTCGCAGGAATTTGCCACTCCTTTGCCTGATTAAGTAATTGGGTGTCATCCAGGTCTCCTGATGTGTTCATCTTTCTACCACCTGAACTGCTATTCCTGGGCTCCAACACCGCCAGCTGCGGCTCAGAAGTGCAGGCTGCACAGTAAAAACATACGACCCAGTGTTATTGGGTTTCAGTAACGTCAGCTGATCCCCAGCTGTGTAGCCGGCAATGTGTCCTGCGACCGCCATGCTGGCACAACAACCTAAATGTAAGGGAACCTGTCCCCCCCCCCGTCGTTTGTTACTGAAAGAGCCATCTTGTGCAGCAGTAATGCTGCACAAGGAAAAGGTAGCTCTTTTAGTTTAGCTCCTTGCACACGCAGAACTTAACACTTATAAAATGTGTTCACTGATACCGTTATACCGTCCCGGAGCTGGGACTTTTCTTCGTAATGTGACGCAGCACAGCCGTCATTCCTACCCCCTTGGTGCCATGCGCTGCCTCCTCAGTGTTGTTTTAAGCTGTCACGGAGCCTGCGCTGTTCTGTTATCCCTTGGCCATGCCCTATTTGCGCTGCCTGTCTTCTGACATAATTTGGTGTCAGGCTGGCTGCGCCTGTGCGGCCGCGCTGCCCGAGATCCCGCCTCGCAGTGTCTTCTGATTGAATCACACTGCGGGCCTGGGATTCATGGGCATGCGCAGTGCATATCTTCCCCTCGGGCTCTCGCTCATCTCCCTCCGCCTTCTTTAGACTGTGCGCCGTCAGCTGATCCCTAATAGCATGCCACAGCCGTGACACCGCACAGTCTGAAGAAGAGGAAAGGAGTGGAGTGAGAGTCGAGGATATGCACTGTGCATGCCCATGGATCCAAGGCCCGCAGTGGGATTACGTTAGATGACACTGCGAGGTGGGATCTGGAGCAGCGTGGACACACAGGCACTGACAGCCTGACACCAAATTATGTCAGAAGACAGGCAGCGCTAATTGGGCATGGCCAAGGGATAACAGAACAGCGCAGGCTCCGTGACAGCTTAAAACAACGCTGAGGTGGCAGCGCATGGCACCAAGGGGGTAGGAATGACGGCTGTGCTGCGTCACATTACGAAGGAAAGTCCCAGCTCCGGGACGGTATAACGGTATCAGTGAACACATTTTATAAGTGTTAAGTTCTGCGTGTGCAAGGAGCTAAACTAAAAGAGCTACCTTTTCCTTTTGCATCCTTAGTGTTGCACAAGATGGCTCTTTCAGCTACAAACATCTTGGGGGGGGGTTAAAGGTTCCCTTTCAACTTGCTCCAATCAGGCTTCGGCCTACACTCTGTACCTCTGCTCCTCCTGCTGTCCCTGGGCTCTAACACCGCCAGTTGGTGCCTGGAAGTGCTGTCTGCACAGTCAACAGTCGCTCCTCTGTTATTAGGTTTCAGTAACGTCAGCTGAGCCCCAGCTTTGTGTGCGGCAATACCTCCAATCTGCTCCTCCTGCTGTCCCTGGGCTCTAACACCGCCAGTTGGTGCCTGGAAGTGCTGTCTGCAAAGTCAACAGTCGCTCCTCTGTTATTGGGGTTCAGTAACGTCAGCTGATCCCCAGCTGTGTGTGCGGCAATACCTCCAATCTGCTCCTCCTGCTGTCCCTGGGCTCTAACACCGCCAGTTGGTGCCTGGAAGTGCTGTCTGCACAGTCAACAGTCGCTCCTCTGTTATTGGGGTTCAGTAACGTCAGCTGATCCCCAGCTGTGTATCCGGCAACGTGTCATGCGACCGCCACGCTGGCACAACTAAAATGTAAGGGGACCTGTCCCCCCCCCCCCAGGCGTTTGTTACTGAAAGAGCCACCTTGTGCAGCACTAATACTGCACAAGGAAAAGGTCGCTCTTGAAATTATGCTCCTTGCAAACGCTGAACTACACACTCATGTAATGTGTCCCCTCACACCGTCCAACCGTCCCGGAGGTGGGACTTTCCTTTGTAATGTGACGCAGCACAGCCGTCATTGCTACCCCCTTGGCACCGTGCGCTGCCTCCTTAGCGTTGTTTTATTCCGTCATGGACCCTGCGCTGTTATGTTATCCCTTGGCCATGCACAGTTTGCTCTGCCCGTCCTCTGACATCATTTTTTGTCGTCCTGGCTGCGCCTGTGCGTCCACGCTGCCCGAAATCCCACCTCGCAGTGTCGTCTAATGTGATCCCACAGTGGGCATGGTATCCATGGCCATGCGCAGTGCATATACTAGCCTCTCACTCCCCTTCTTCACACTTCTTCAGACTAGGCAGCGTCAGCTGATCCCTAATAGCATGCCACGGCCGTGACGCTGCACAGTCTGAAGAAGCAGGAAGGAGGTGAGTGAGAGGCGATGATATGCACTGCGCATGCCCATGGATCCCTGGCCCACAGTGGGATTACATTAGATGACACTGCGAGGTTGGATCTCGGGCAGCTTGGACGCACAGGCACTGCCAGCCTGACACCTAAATGATGTCAGAAGACGGGCACCGCTAACTGTGCATGGCCAAGGGATAACATTACAGCGCGGGCTCCGTGACAGAACCAAACAACGTTGAGGAGGTGGCGCACGGCACCAAGGGGGTTGGAATGCCGGCTGTGCTGTGTCACATTACAAAGGAAAGTCCCACTTCCGGGACGGTTTGACGGTGTGAGGGGACACATTATATGAGTGTGTACTTCAGCGTTTGCAAGGAGCATAATTTTCAGAGCCACCATTTTCCATGTGCAGTATTACTGCTGTACAAGATGGCTCTTTCAGCAACAAATGCCTAAGGGGGGGGGGTTAAAGGTTCCCTTTCAACTTGCTCCACTGCAGGCTTCGGCCTACACTCTGCTACACTTTGATTCCCTGGGTTTCAACACTGTCAGTTGCCACCTGGAAGTGTTGTCTACACAGAAAAAACACTAGCTAATGTGTCAGTGGGGTTCAGCACCGCCAGCTGTTCCCCTGCTGTGTAGTCGGCAACGTGTCCAGCACAAGCCACGCTGGCACAACAGAACAAAAGCTGCCACCAGTGCAGGCTTCGGCCTACACTCTGCTCCTCTCCTCCTGCTGCTGCCCCTGGGCTCAAACACCGCTAGTTTTTGCCCGGAAGTGCTAGCTACACAGAGAAAAACACCAGCCAATGTGTTAGTGGGGTTCAGCAACGCCAGCTGTTCCCCTGCTGTGTAGCTGGCAACGTGACCTGCAAGCGCCACACAGGCACATGAACTGAAAATAAAGGGACCCTGCCACCCACCCCAAGGTGTTTCTATGTATAACAGCTACCTTGTACAGCAGTAATGCTGCATTTGTACAAGGTGGCTGACTTTTTCTCCTTGCCAACGTGGAACTCAACACGTACAAAATGTGTCTCAATGAGACCATTCCACTGTCCCTGAAGTGTGACTTTCCTTTCTAATGACACGCACCACCCCCCTTGGGAGCGCTGCCCGTCTTCTGACATCATTGGTTGGCTGCCTGTGCCTGGGCGTCCGCCCTGCCCGACACAACCCCCCTCGTTGTCTCATATATTTTGGCTGCGAGGGTGTGATTGATGGGCATGTGCAGTGCATATGTTCGCCTGTCTTAACTCATCTCCTTCCGCCTTCTTCAGACTGTGCAGCCTCATGGCCGTGGTAGGCGATAAGGGATCAGCTGAGGCCGCCCAGTCTGAAGCAGGGGTAAGGACATGTGTGAGCGGCAAACATATTTACTGCACAAGGCCACAAATCCCAGCCACGCAGTGTGATTTGTTGAAAACACACTGCGGGTCTGGGATTCATGGCCACTGCTAACCGCACCGGCCAACATGAAATGAGGTCAGAAGACAGGCAGCGCTCACAGCGCATGGCCAAGGGATCACAATAGCGCAGACTACTGTACAGCAAATAACAACGCTCAGGAGGCTGCGCCCAGCAACAAGGCGTTATTTATGTGCACCTGTTCTGCGTCTCCTTAAAAAGACAAGTCACGCCTCCAATACAGAACTGAACTACTGTTCAATGGGCTAAATTGTGTACGTCTTTCATTCTGCGTGTGCAATGAGCAAAACTTAAAGAGCAACCTTTAACTTGTGGAGCTTTACTGCTGCACAAGGTGTGGCTCTTCAACATTGTAACACCTGAGGGTGGGTTAAAGGTTACCTTTGAAATTGGTTCAAGTAGGCTTCCGCCTACACTCTGCTCCTCCTGCAGACCCTGGGCTCTAACTACGCCAGTTGGGGCCCGGAAGTGCTGGCTGCACAGAGAAAAACACCCACCATTGTGTCAGTGTTGTTCAGCACCGCCAGCTGTTCCCCTGCTGTGTAGCCGGCATTGTGTCCAGCACAAGCCACGCTGGCACTACAGACCAAAAGCTGCCACCAGTGCAGGCTTCGGCCTACACTCTGCTCCTCTCCTCCTCCTGCTGCCCCTGGGCTCAAACACCGATAGTTTTTGCCCGGAAGTGCTAGCTGCACAGAGAACAACACCAGCCAATGTGTTAGTTGGGTTCAGCAGCGCCAGCTGTTCCCCTGCTGTGTAGCCGGCATCGTGTCCAGCACAAGCCACGCTGGCACTACAGACCAAAAGCTGCCACCAGTGCAGGCTTCGGCCTACACTCTGCTCCTCTCCTCCTCCTGCTGCCCCTGGGCTCAAACACCGATAGTTTTTGCCCGGAAGTGCTAGCTGCACAGAGAACAACACCAGCCAATGTGTTAGTTGGGTTCAGCAGTGCCAGCTGTTCCCCTGCTGTGTAGCCGGCATCGTGTCCAGCACAAGCCACGCTGGCACTACAGACCAAAAGCTGCCACCAGTGCAGGCTTCGGCCTACACTCTGCTCCTCTCCTCCTCCTGCTGACCCTGGGCTATAACACCGCCAGTTGTAGCCTGGAAGTGCTAGCTGCACAGAGAAAACAACCCGCCAATGTGTTAGTGGGGTTCAGCAACGCCAGCTGTTCCCCTGCTGTGTAGCCGGCAACGTGTCCTGAAAACGCCATGCAGGCACCTGAACTGAAATTAAAGGGAACCTGGCCCCACCCCCCAGGTCTTTCTATGTATAACAGCCACCTAGTACAGCAGTACTGCTGCATTTGTACAAGGTGGCTGATTTTTTCTCCTTGCCCACGTTTAATTAAACACGTACTAAATGTGTCTCATTGAGACCATTCCACTATCCCTGAGGTGTGACTTTCCTTTCTAATGATACGCAGCACCACCCTTGGTAGCGCTTCCCGTCTTTTGACATCATTGGTTAGCTGGCTGCGCCTGTGCGTCTGCCCTGCTCGAAACAACGCCCCTCGTTGTCTTATTTTTTTGGACAGCGAGGGTGTGATTGATGGGAATGTGCAGTGCATATGTTCGCCTGTCTTAACTCATCTCCTTCTGCCTTCTTCAGACTGGGCGGCCTCATGGCCGTGGTAGGCGATAAGGGATCAGCTGAGGCCGCCCAGTCTGAAGCAGGTGTAAGGACATGTGTGAGCGGCAAACATATTTACTGCACAAGGCCACGAATACCAGCCACGCTGTGTGATTTGTTGAAAACCCACTGCGGGCCTGGGATTCATGGCCATTGCTAACCGCACCGGCCAACATGAAATGAGGTCAGAAGACAGGCAGCGCTCACAGCGCATGGCCAAGGGATCAAAATAGCGCAGTTTCCTGTACAGCAAATAACAACGCTCAGGAATCAGCGCCCAGCACCTAGGTGTAAATTTTGACACCTGTGCTGCGTCTCCTTAAAAAGACAAGTCACGCCTCCACTACTGTTTGACAGTATAATGGGCTAAATAGTGTACGTGTTTTATTCAGCGTGTGCAAGGAGCAAAATTAATAGAGCAACCTTTGACTTGTGCAGCATTAATGCTGCACAAGGTGTGGCTCTTGTACCTTGCGTAGGACCTCGTATAAGAGAGATGCCGTAAAGTGGCTACGAGGTACACATAAATATGGCCATTTTTATGCGCTAAAAGCTCTCATTTTTCATATTTCTAGTGCAGTAATGCAGTTCAAATTTCGTGTTTTCAAGTTTGCATGTTTTGGCGCTGCAGTGTGCTGCCCTTTTTACTTAACTATATACGAGTTGGCGACTCTGGGTTCAGCACCTGTTCACACTCAGTCTATGTTTGGATGTGCAGGTCAGGTTTTTGAAATGTATTCTTTAGCCTTCTGATCGTGCACTCCCCGCCTCCTAGCCACAGGTGTTTTAATTATAGTAGGTCCAATACCCCTCAACAGAAAGAGAGAATTTGAGTCCAAGAAGAGGTTTCACATGTACCCATTCAGATGGAGACGTTTATTCTCGGTGAGGTAGGTCAAGCGTAGGACCTCGTATAAGAGAGATGCCGTAAAGTGGCTACGAGGTACACATAAATATGGCCATTTTTATGCACTAAAAGCTCTCATTTTTCATATTTCTAGTGCAGTAATGCAGTTCAAATTTCGTGTTTTCAAGTTTGCATGTTTTGGCGCTGCAGTGTGCTGCCCTTTTTACTTAACTATATACGAGTTGGCGACTCTGGGTTCAGCACCTGTTCACACTCAGTCTATGTTTGGATGTGCAGGTCAGGTTTTTGAAATGTATTCTTTAGCCTTCTGATCGTGCACTCCCCGCCTCCTAGCCACAGGTGTTTTAATTATAGTAGGTCCAATACCCCTCCACAGAAAGAGAGAATTTGAGTCCAAGAAGAGGTTTCACATGTACCCATTCAGATGGAGACATTTATTCTCGGTGAGGTAGGTCAAGCGTAGGACCTCGTATAAGAGAGATGCCGTAAAGTGGCTACGAGGTACACATAAATATGGCCATTTTCATGCGCTAAAAGCTCTCATTTTTCATATTTCTAGTGCAGTAATGCAGTTCAAATTTCGTGTTTTCAAGTTTGCATGTTTTGGCGCTGCAGTGTGCTGCCCTTTTTACTTAACTATATACGAGTTGGCGACTCTGGGTTCAGCACCTGTTCACACTCAGTCTATGTTTGGATGTGCAGGTCAGGTTTTTGAAATGTATTCTTTAGCCTTCTGATCGTGCACTCCCCGCCTCCTAGCCACAGGTGTTTTAATTATAGTAGGTCCAATACCCCTCCACAGAAAGAGAGAATTTGAGTCCAAGAAGAGGTTTCACATGTACCCATTCAGATGGAGACGTTTATTCTCGGTGAGGTAGGTCAAGCGTAGGACCTCGTATAAGAGAGATGCCGTAAAGTGGCTACGAGGTACACATAAATATGGCCATTTTTATGCGCTAAAAGCTCTCATTTTTCATATTTCTAGTGCAGTAATGCAGTTCAAATTTCGTGTTTTCAAGTTTGCATGTTTTGGCGCTGCAGTGTGCTGCCCCTTTTTACTTAACTATATACGAGTTGGCGACTCTGGGTTCAGCACCTGTTCACACTCAGTCTATGTTTGGATGTGCAGGTCAGGTTTTTGAAATGTATTCTTTAGCCTTCTGATCGTGCACTCCCCGCCTCCTAGCCACAGGTGTTTTAATTATAGTAGGTCCAATACCCCTCCACAGAAAGAGAGAATTTGAGTCCAAGAAGAGGTTTCACATGTACCCATTCAGATGGAGACGTTTATTCTCGGTGAGGTAGGTCAAGCGTAGGACCTCGTATAAGAGAGATGCCGTAAAGTGGCTACGAGGTACACATAAATATGGCCATTTTTATGCGCTAAAAGCTCTCATTTTTCATATTTCTAGTGCAGTAATGCAGTTCAAATTTCGTGTTTTCAAGTTTGCATGTTTTGGCGCTGCAGTGTGCTGCCCCTTTTTACTTATCGTATATACTCGAGTATAAGCCGACCCGAGTATAAGCCGACCCCCCTAATTTTGCCACAAAAAACTGGGAAAACTTATCGACTCGAGTATAAGCCTAGGGTAGAAAATGCAGCATTTACCGGTGAATTTCCAAAATAAAAATAGATGCTCCATACCGTTCATTATTGCCCCATAGATGCTCCATATACAACTGTGCTATATAGAATGCTCTGCACCGTTGATTATGGCCCCATAGATGCTCCTTATAAAGCTGTGCCCCATATATAATGCTCTGCACCGTTGATTATGGCCCCATAGATGCTCCTTATAATGCTGTGCCATATATGCTCTGCACCTTTGATTATGGCCCCATAGGTGCTCCTTATAATGCTGTGCCCCTTATATGCTCTGCACCTTTATGGCCCCATAGGTGCTCCTTATAATGCTGTGCCCCATATATGCTCTGCACCTTTGATTATGGCCCCATAGGTGCTCCTTATAATGCTGTGCCCCTTATATGCTCTGCACCTTTATGGCCCCATAGGTGCTCCTTATAATGCTGTGCCCCATATATGCTCTGCACCTTTATGGCCCCATAGGTGCTCCTTATAATGCTGTGCCCCATATATGCTCTGCACCTTTATGGCCCCATA
The DNA here is from genome assembly GCF_032444005.1 of Ranitomeya imitator. Taxonomy (NCBI): domain Eukaryota; kingdom Metazoa; phylum Chordata; class Amphibia; order Anura; family Dendrobatidae; genus Ranitomeya; species Ranitomeya imitator. The sequence continues at coordinate 305,479,106 of NC_091286.1, forward strand.
GGTGCTCCTTATAATGCTGTGCCCCATATATGCTCTGCACTTTTATGGCCCCATAGGTGCTCCTTATAATGCTGTGCCCCATATATGCTCTGCACCTTTATGGCCCCATAGGTGCTCCTTATAATGCTGTGCCCCATATATGCTCTGCACCTTTATGGCCCCATAGGTGCTCCTTATAATGCTGTGCCCCATATATGCTCTGCACCTTTATGGCCCCATAGGTGCTCCTTATAATGCTGTGCCCCATATATGCTCTGCACCTTTATGGCCCCATAGGTGCTCCTTATAATGCTGTGCCCCTTATATGCTCTGCACCTTTATGGCCCCATAGGTGCTCCTTACAATGCTGTGCCCCTTATATGCTCTGCACCTTTATGGCCCCATAGGTGCTCCTTAGAATGCTGCTGGTGCTGCCATAAAAAAAAAAAAAAAAATCACATACTCACCTCTCTTCTCAGGACGCCGGCGCTTTCAATAATTACCTGCTCCTCTGCGGCTCCGTCTCCAGCACTGACGCTCAGCAGAGGGCGTGCACTGACTACGTCACAGCGCCCTCTAACCTGAGCGTCATTGCTAGAGGACGCTGCAGACGGAGCCGGAGCGAGGAGCAGGTAATTATAGCGCTGCGCTCCCCTTACCTGCTGCAGCGCCGTCCCTGCAGTCCCTGGCTTCTCCGGCGCTGCAGCTTCTTCCTGTAATTGAGCGGTCACATGGCACCGATCATTTACAGCAATGAATATGCGGCTCCTCCCCTATGGGGGTGGAGCTGCCTATTCATTTCTGTAATGAGCGGTGCCATGTGACCGCTCAGTGCAGGAAGAATCTGCAGCGCCGGAGAAGCCAGGGACTGCAGGGACCGCGCTGGGAGCAGGTAAGTATGATTACACAGCCCCCGCTCCCCCTCCCCTGCTGACCCTGGGTATATGACTCGAGTATAAGCCGAGAGGGGGACTTTCAGCCCAAAAAAATGGGCTGGAAATCTCGGCTTATACTCGAGTATATACGGTAACTATATACAAGTTGGCGACTCTGGGTTCAGCACCTGTTCACACTCAGTCTATGTTTGGATGTGCAGGTCAGGTTTTTGAAATGTATTCTTTAGCCTTCTGATCGTGCACTCCCCGCCTCCTAGCCACAGGTGTTTTAATTATAGTAGGTCCAAAACCCCTCCACAGAAAGAGAGAATTTGAGTCCAAGAAGAGGTTTCACATATACCCATTCAGATGGAGACGTTTATTCTCGGTGAGGTAGGTCAAGCGTAGGACCTCGTATAAGAGAGATGCCGTAAAGTGGCTACGAGGTACACATAAATATGGCCATTTTTATGCGCTAAAAGCTCTCATTTTTCATATTTCTAGTGCAGTAATGCAGTTCAAATTTCGTGTTTTCAAGTTTGCATGTTTTGGCGCTGCAGTGTGCTGCCCTTTTTACTTATCTTGTACCTTGCAACACCTGAAGGGGGGTTAAAGGTAACTTTTGAAATTGGTCCAACTAGGCTTCGGCCTACACTCGGCTCCTCTCCTCCTCCTGCTGACCCTGGGCTATAACACCGCCAGTTGTAGCCTGAAAGTGCTAGCTGCACAGAGAAAAACACCAGCCAATGTGTTAGTGGGGTTCAGCACCGCCAGCTGTTCCCCTGCTGTGTAGCCGGCATCGTGTCCAGCACAAGTAACGCTGGCACAACAGACCAAAAGCTGCCACCAGTGCAGGCCTCGGCCTACACTTTGCTCCTCTCCTCCTCCTGCTGACCCTGGGCTCTAACACCGCCAGTTTTTGCCCAGACATGCTAGCTGCACAGAGAAGAACACCAGCCAATGTGTTAGTGGGGTTCAGCACCGCCAGCTGTTCCCGTGCTGTGTAGCCGGCAAAGTGACCTGCAAACGCCACGCAGGCACATGAACTGAAATTAAAGGGAACCTGGCCCCACCCCCCCAGGTGTTTCTATGTATAACAGCCACCTTGTACAGCAGTAATGCTGCATTTGTACAAGGTGGCTGACTTTTTCTACTTGCCCACGTTTAATTAAACACGTACTAAATGTGTCTCATTGAGACCATTCCACTGTCCCTGAGGTGTGACTTTACTTTCTAATGATACGCAGCACCACCCTTGGTAGCGCTTCCCGTCTTTTGACATCATTGGTTAGCTGGCTGCGCCTGTGCGTCTGCCCTGCTCGAAACAACGCCCCTCGTTGTCTTATTTTTTTGGACAGCGAGGGTGTGATTGATGGGCATGTGCAGTGCATATGTTCGCCTGTCTTAACTCATCTCCTTCCGCCTTCTTCAGACTATGCGGCCTCATGGCCGCGGCATGCGATAAGGGATCAGATGAGGCCGCCCAGTCTGAAGCAGGTGTAAGGACATGTGTGAGCGGCAAACATATTTACTGCACAAGGCCACGAATCCCAGCCACGCAGTGTGTTTTTTTGAAAACACACTGTGGGTCTGGGATTCATGTCCATCGCTAACCGCAACGGCCGACATGAAATGAGGTCAGAAGACAGGAAGCGCTCACAGCGCATGGCCAAGGGATAACAAGAGCGCAGACTCCTCTACAGCAAATAACAACGCTCAGGAATCTGCAGCCAGCACCTAGGTGTAAATTTTGACACCTGTGCTGCGTCTCCTTCAAAAGACAAGTCACGCCTCCATTACTGTTTGACAGTATAATGGGCTAAATAGTGTACGTGTTTTATTCAGTGTGTGCAAGGAGCAAAATTAATAGAGCAACCTTTTACTTGTGCAGCATTACTTCTGCACAAGGTGTGGCTCTTGTACCTTGCAACACCTGAGGGGGGGTTAAAGGTAACTTTTGAAATTGGTTCAACTAGGCTTCAGCCAACACTCTACTCCTCTCCTCCTCCTGCTGCCTCTGGGCTCAAACACCGCTAGTTTTTGCCCGGAAGTGCTAGCTGCACAGAGAACAACACCAGCCAATGTGTTAGTGGGGTTCAGCAACACCAGCTGTTCCCCTGCTGTGTAGCCGGCATCGTGTCCAGCACAAGCCACGCTGGCACAACTGACCAAAAGCTGACACCAGTGCAGGCTTCGGCCTACACTCTGCTCCTCTTCTTCTCCTGCTGACCCTGGGCTCAATCACCGCCAGTTTTTGCCCGGAAGTGCTAGCTGCACAGAAAACAACACCAGCCAATGTGTTAGTGGGGTTCAGCAACGCCAGCTGTTCCCCTGCTGTGTAGCCGGCAACGTGACCTGCAAATGCCACGCAGGCACATGAACTGAAATTGAAGGGAGCCTGCTCCCCACCCCCAGGTGTTTCTATGTATAATAGCCACCTTGTACAGCAGTACTGCTGCATTTGTACAAGGTGGCTGACTTTTTCTCCTTGCCCACGTTTAATTAAACACGTACTAAATGTGTCTCATTGAGACCATTCCACTGTCCCTGAGGTGTGACTTTCCTTTTTAATGACACGCATCACCCCCATTGTTAGCGCTGCCCGTCTTCTGACATCATTGGTTGGCTGGCTGTGCCTGTGCGTCCGCCCTGCCCGACACAACGCCCCTCGTTGTCTCATATATTATGACTGCGAGGGTGTGATTGCTGGGCATGAGCAGTGCATATCTTCGCCTGTCTTCTCTCCCCTCCTTCCGCCTTCTTCAGACTGTGCGGCCTCATGGCCGTGGCAGGCGATAAGGGATCAGCTGAGGCCGCCCTGTCTGAAGCAGGTGTAAGGACAAGTGTGAGCGGCGAACATATTTACTGCACAAGGCCACGAATCCCAGCACCGCAGTGTGACTTTATGAAAAGGCACTGTGGTTCTGGGATTTGTGGCCATCGTTAACCGCACCGGCCAACATGAAATGAGGTCATAAGACAGCCTGAACTAACAGGGTATTGCCAAGGGATAACACAAGAGCGCAGTCTCCTGTACTGCAAATAACAATGGTAAGGAATCAGCGCCCAGCACCTAAGTGTAAATTTTGACACCTGTGCTGTGTCTTCTTCAAAAGAAAAGTCACGCCTCCACTACTGTTTGACAGTATAATGGGCTAAATAATGTACGTGTTTTATTCAGCGTGTGCAAGGAGCAAAATTAAGAGAGCAACCTTTGACTTGTGCAGCATTAATGCTGTTCAAGGTGTGGCTCTTGTAGCTTGCAACACCTGAGGGGGGGTTAAAGGTTACCTTTGAAATTGGTTCAACTAGGCTTCGGCCTACAATCTGCTCCTCTCCTCCTCCTGCTGACCCTGGGCTCTAACATCACTAGTTTTTGCCCTGAAGTGCTAGCCGCACAGAGAAAAACACCAGCCAATGTGTTAGTGGGGTTCAGCACCGCCAGCTGTTCCCCTGCTGTGTAGCCGGCATCGTGTCCAGCACAAGCCACGCTGGCACAACCGACCAAAAGCTGCCACCAGTGCAGGCTTCGGCCTACACTCTGCTCCTCTCCTCCTGCTGCTGCCCCTGGGCTCAAACACCGATAGTTTTGGTCCGGAAGTGCTAGCTGCACAGAGAAAAACACCAGCCAATGTGTTAGTGGGGTTCAGCAACGCCAGCTGTTCCCCTGCTGTGTAGCCGGCAACGTGACCTGCAAACGCCACGCAGGCACATGAACTGATATTAAAGGGAGCCTGCCCCCCACCCCCAGGTGTTTCTATGTATAACAGCTACCTTGTACAGCAGTACTGCTGCATTTGTACAAGGTGGCTGACTTTTTCTACTTGTCCACGTGGAACTCAACACGTATAAAATGTGTCTCATTGAGACCATTACACTGTCCCTGAGGTGTGACTTTCCTTTCTAATGATACGCAGCACCACCCTTGATAGCGCTTCCCGTCTTTTGAAATCATTGGTTAGCTGGCTGCGACTGTGCGTCCACCCTACTCCAAACAACGACCCTCGGTTTCTTATTTATTTTGCCAGCGAGGGTGTGGTTTATGGGCACGAGCAGTGCATATGTTAGCCTGTCGTCACTCATCTCCTTCCGCCTTCTTCAGACTGTGCAGCCTCATGGCCGCGGCATGCGAGAAGGGATCAGCAGAGGCCGCGCAGTCTGAAGCAGGTGTAAGGACGTGTGTGAGCGGCCAAAATATTTACTGCTCAAGGCCACGAATCCCAGCACCGCAGTGTGACTTTATGAAAAGGCACTGTGGGTCTGTGATTTATCGCCATCGTTAACCGCACCGGCCAACATGAAATGAGGTCATAAGACGGGCAGCGCTAACAGGGCATTGCCAAGGGATAACACAAGAGCGCAGACTCCTGTACAGCAAATAACAACGCTCAGGAAGCTGCGCCAAGCACCAAGGCGTTATTTGGGACACCTGTGCTGCGTCTCCTTAAAAAGACAAGTCACGCATCCACTACAGTTTGATTGTAGAATGGTCTAAATTGTGTACGTCTTTCATTCAGCGTGTGCAAGTAGACAAATTAATAGAGCAATTTTTCACTTGTGCAGCATAAATACTGCACAAGGTGTGTCTCTTGTACTTTGTAACACCTGAGGGGGGGTTAAAGGTTTCCTTTGAAATTGGTTCAACTAGGCTTCGGCCTACACTCTGCTCCTCTCCTCCTCCTCCTGCTTCACCACGGGCTCTAACATCGCTAGTTTTTGCCCGCAAGTGCTAGCTGCACAGAGAAAAACACCCACCATTGTGTTAGTGAGGTTCAGCAACGCCAGCTGTTCCCCCACTGTGTAGCCGGCAAAGTGTCCTGCAAATGCAACGCAGACACAAAGCTGCCTCCAGTGCAGGCTTCGGCCTACACTCTGCTCCCCCTGCTTACACTTTGCTCCAGCACCGCTAGTTGGGGCTCTAGGAAGACAATCTTTAATAGGCAACGCATCTGGGTTCCAGCACCGCCAGCTGGTTCTTGGCAGTGATTTTGTCATGGGTACTCCCTCGTGCCCAGTCTGGTTCCAGCACCGTCAGCTTCTTCCGGGTACTGTCAAACTCACTGAGACACCTATGCGTTGCCCCGTCGTGTTGCGGTCGAGTTAGCCAACTTCAGGGTGCCTCCAGTTTAGGAGCTTCCTATGTGGGCTGCATGAATTGGTAGTCAAGGCTGGTTCTGTAGTGCCAGTAGGCCCAGCTCCCCCTGTAGGACTGTTGGGGTTCGGTAACTGCGGCTGCCTCACGGCCTAGCTGTTCTCTCCTCTCCTGTGGGCCTTCGGGTCCACCACCTGGTTCCAGCACCGTCAGCTGGTTCCGGGCCGAGCCTTTGGCTTAGGTGCCTCCTCCTGGGTATCCGAGTTCCGCCAACGCCAGGCGGTCCTTGGTAGTGCTTTTAAGCGCGGGCACCTACAGCTTAGTAACCGGGTTCCAGCACCGTCAGCTGGTCCTCGGTCGTGCCATTGGCTCTTGCACACTGGGGCAACGCATCTGGGTTCCAGCACCGCCAGCTGATTCTCAGCAGTGTTTTTGTCACGGGTACTCCCTCGTGCCCAGCCTGGTTCCAGCACCGTCAGCTGTTTCCGGGTACTGTCAAACTCACTGAGACACCTATGCGTTGCCCCGTCGTGTTGCGGTCGAGTTAGCCAACTCCAGGGTGCCTCCAGTTTAGGAGCTTCCTATGTGGGCTGCATGAATTGGTAGTCAAGGCTGGTTCTGTAGTGCCAGTAGGCCCAGCTCCCCCTGTAGGACTGTTGGGGTTCGGTAACTGCGGCTGCCTCACGGCCTAGCTGTTCTCTCCTCTCCTATGGGCCTTCGGGTCCACCACCTGGTTCCAGCACCGTCAGCTGGTTCCGGGCCGAGCCTTTGGCTTAGGTGCCTCCTCCTGGGTATCCGAGTTCCGCCAACGCCAGGCAGTCCTTGGTAGTGCTTTTAAGCGCGGGCACCTACAGCTTAGTAACCGGGTTCCAGCACCGTCAGCTGGTCCTCGGTCGTGCCATTGGCTCTTGCACACTGGGGCAACGCATCCGGGTTCCAGCACCGCCAGCTGGTTCTCGGCAGTGTTTTTGTCACAGGTACTCCCTCGTGCCAAACCTGGTTTCAGCACCGTCAGCTGTTTCCGGGTTGTGTCAAGCTCGCTGAGACGCCTATGCTTGCCCCGTCGTGTTGCGGTCGAGTTAGCCAACTCCAGGATGCCTCCAGTTTAGGAGCTTCCTATGTGGGCTGCATGAATTGGTAGTCAAGGCTGGTTCTGTAGTGCCAGTAGGCCCAGCTCCCCCTGTAGGACTGTTGGGGTTCGGTAACTGCGGCTGCCTCGCGGCCTAGCTGTTCTCTCCTCTCCTGTGGGCCTTGGGGTCCACCACCTGGTTCCAGCACCGTCAGCTGGTTCCGGGCCGAGCCTTTGGCTTAGGTGCCTCCTCCTGGGTATCCGAGTTCCGCCAACGCCAGGCGGTCCTTGGTAGTGCTTTTAAGCGCGGGCACCTACAGCTTAGTAACCGGGTTCCAGCACCGTCAGCTGGTCCTCGGTCGTGCCATTGGCTCTTGCACACTGGGGCAACGCATCCGGGTTCCAGCACCGCCAGCTGGTTCTCGGCAGTGTTTTTGTCCCAGGTACTCCCTCGTGCCAAACCTGGTTACAGCACCGTCAGCTGTTTCCGGGTTGTGTCAAGCTCGCTGAGACGCCTATGCGTTGCCCCGTCGTGTTGCGGTCGAGTTAGCCAACTCCAGGATGCCTCCAGTTTAGGAGCTTCCTATGTGGGCTGCATGAATTGGTAGTCAAGGCTGGTTCTGTAGTGCCAGTAGGCCCAGCTCCCCCTGTAGGACTGTTGGGGTTCGGTAACTGCGGCTGCCTCGCGGCCTAGCTGTTCTCTCCTCTCCTGTGGGCCTTCGGGTCCACCACCTGGTTCCAGCACTGTCAGTTGGTTCCGGGCCGAGCTTTTGGCTTAGGTGCCTCCTCCTGGGTATCCGAGTTCCGCCAACGCCAGGCGGTCCTTGGTAGTGCTTTTAAGCGCGGGCACCTACAGCTTAGTAACCGGGTTCCAGCACCGTCAGCTGGTCCTTGGTCGTGCCATTGGCTCTTGCACACTGGGGCAACGCATCCGGGTTCCAGCACCGCCAGCTGGTTCTCGGCAGTGTTTTTGTCACAGGTACTCCCTCGTGCCAAACCTGGTTTCAGCACCGTCAGCTGTTTCCGGGTTGTGTCAAGCTCGCTGAGACGCCTATGCTTGCCTCGTCGTGTTGCGGTCGAGTTAGCCAACTCCAGGGTGCCTCCAGTTTAGGAGCTTCCTATGTGGGCTGCATGAATTGGTAGTCAAGGCTGGTTCTGTAGTGCCAGTAGGCCCAGCTCCCCCTGTAGGATTGTTGGGGTTTGGTAACTGCGGCTGCCTCGCGGCCTAGCTGTTCTCTCCTCTCCTGTGGCCCTTTGAGTCTACCACCTGGTTCCAGCACTGTCAGCTGGTTCTCGGCAGTGTCTTTTGCTCTTGTACCTTCTGCTCCCCATCCTGGTTCCAGTACCGTCAGCTGGTTCCGGGCAGAGCCTTTGGCTTAGGTGCCTCCTTCTGGGTATCCAAGTTCCACCAACGTCAGGTGGTCCTTTGTAGTGCTTTCAGGCACGGGTACCTCCTGCTTAGTAACCGGGTTCCAGTAACGTCAGCTGGTCCTCGGTAGTTCCATTGGCTCTTGGACCTTCGGCTACCCATCCGGGTTCCAGTACCGTCAGCTGGTTCTCGGCAGTGTCTTTTGCTCTTGTACCTTCTGCTCCCCATCCTGGTTCCAGTACCGTCAGCTGGTTCCGGGCAGAGCCTTTGACTTAGGTGCCTCCTTCTGGGTATCCGAGTTCCGCCAATGTCAGGCGGTCCTTGGTAGTGCTTTTTAGCACGGGTACCTCCTGCTTAGTAACCGGGTTCCAGTAACGTCAGCTGGTCCTCGGTAGTTCCATAGACTCTTGAACCTTCGGGTAGCCATCCGAGTTCCAGTTCCATCAGCTGGTTCTTGGCATTTTCTCAGCCTTCTTGTACCTTCTGCTACATTTCCAAGTTGAAGACCCTAACATCGACGACCCGGAAGACCACCCCGATGACGACGACGACGGCGGAGACGACGGCGGAGACAACGACACTGGAGACGACGACATGGAAGACCGAGAAGCAGAAGAACAAGAGGCTGCAGAACAAAGAGCAGAAGAACATTAAGCATAACACTTAATATCAGAGCAAAAGATATTATCTAAATTATATGCAGAAGAAGACTAAGCAGTGTATGGGGGTGAGTCCGTTCCTCCTCGTGGTGCCCCTGGATAAAGCCTGATGCTGCAGGCCAAACTGAACGCGGACAAATGTAACTTTTGTGACTGGCAGAACGGAAGGTGTAATCTTCCAACTTTTATAGATAACAACTATGGGAATGCCTGTCACAAATGAGAATATGATGAAGAAGTAGAATAGGAAGAATAATAACAGTTGAATAAAATGAATATGTAGAATAGGAAGAATAATAATAGTTGAATAAAATGAATATGAAGAATGTATTAAAAAAAAAAAAAGGTTAAGGATGAAGAAGAAGATGAATAAGGTGAAGAAGAAGTTGATGTCAAAGATGCTGATGATGATGAAGATGAAAGTGTGGGAAAAGTAAAAAAAAAAGAAGGGGAAGGGCGTGGAATAGTGAAACATCAATATCTGACAAAATAAAAAAAAATTTACATAGTCAATATCTTTGTCACTCCGAACGTCTTTAAAAAAAAAAAAACATGCTATTCTATTTGATTGGGCTAAACCTCTATGACTTTAATGTCTCCGCCACCTCCCCAAATACATCCTGCATTATTCTTAGTTGTTTTCCTTCATGTAGAATGAACCTACAAGGAAAGAAAGGGTTTATTTTAATTCCGATATTTTGGTCCCATTGACTTGCATTGGGATCGGGTATCGGTATCGGCGATATCAGATATTTTTTGAATATCGGCCGATCCTATCCGATACCGATACTTTACGATATCGGAAGGTATCGCTCAACACTACCCTTGACCGATTTGACGAAGAAAGGCGCTGATGTGGCGAATTGGTCCTCTGCGGCTGTCACTGCCTTTCAGGATCTTAAACGTCAATTTACTTCTGCTCCGGTGTTGCGCCAACCGGATGTTTCTCTTCTGTTTCAGGTTGAGGTTGACCCTTCTGAGATTGTGGCAGGGGCCGTTTTGTCTCAGAGGGATCCTGTTGGTTCCTTAATGAAACCGTGTGCCTTCTTTTCCCATAAGTTTTCGCCTGCTGAACGCAATTATGATGTCGGCAATCGGGAGTTGTTGGCTATGAAGTGGGGGTTTGAGGAGTGGCGACATTGGCTTGAGGGAGCTAAGCACCGTATTGTGGTCTTGACCGATCATAAGAATTTGATTTACCTCGAGTCTGCCAAACGGCTGAATCCTAGACAGGCTCGATGGTCCTTGTTTTTTTCCCGTTTTGATTTTGTGGTCTCGTACCTTCCAGGTTCTAAGAACATTAAGGCTGATGCTCTCTCTAGGAGTTTTTCGCCTGATTCTCCTGAGGTCTTAGAACCGGTCGGCATTCTGAAAGAAGGGGTGGTCCTTTCTGCCATTTCCCCTGATTTATGACGGGTTCTTCAGGAATTTCAGGCTGACAAACCTGACCGCTGTCCTGTGGGGAAACTGTTTGTTCCTGACAGATGGACTAGTAGAGTGATTTCTGAGGTTCACTGTTCCGTGTTGGCTGGTCATTCTGGCATTTTTGGTACCAGAGACTTGGTTGGTAGGTCCTTTTGGTGGCCTTCTTTGTCGCGTGATGTGCGTTCTTTTGTGCAGTCCTATGGGACTTGTGCGTGGGCAAAGCCTTGTTGCTCCCATGCTAGTGGGTTGCTTTTGCCATTGCCGGTCCCTGAGAGGCCCTGGATGCATATTTCTATGGATTTTATTTCCGATCTTCCAGTTTCCCAGAGGATGTCGGTTATCTGGGTTGTTTGTGACCGGTTCTCTAAGATGGTTCATTTGGTGCCTTTGCCTAAATTGCCTTCCTCTTCGGATTTGGTTCCGTTGTTTTTTCAGCATGTGGTCCGTTTGCATGGTATTCCGGAGAATATTGTGTCCGACAGAGGTTCCCAGTTTGTTTCTAGATTTTGGCGGGCCTTTTGTGCTAGGCTGGGCATTGATTTGTCTTTTTCTTCTGCGTTTCATCCTCAGACAAATGGTCAGACCGAGTGAACTAATCAGACATTGGAGACTTATTTGAGATGGTTTGTGTCTGCTGATCAGGATGATTGGGTGGCTTTCTTGCCATTGGCCGAGTTTGCCCTTAATAATGGGGCTAGTTCGGCTACTTTGGTTTCGCCTTTCTTTTGTAATTTTGGTTTCATCCTCGTTTTTCTTCTGGGCAGGTTGAGCCTTCTGACTGTCCTGGTGTGGATTCTATGGTTGACAGGTTGCAGCAGATTTGGGCTCATGTGGTGGACAATTTGGTGTTGTCTCAGGAGGAGGCTCAACGTTTTGCTAACCGTCGTCGGTGTGTTGGTTCCCGGTTTCGGGTTGGGGATCTGGTCTGGTTGTCTTCCCGTCATGTTCCTATGAAGGTTTCTTCTCCTAAGTTTAAGCCTCGGTTTATTGGTCCTTATAGGATTTCTGAGATTATTAATCCGGTGTCTTTTCGACTGGCGCTTCCGGCCTCTTTTGCTATCCATAATGTCTTCCATAGATCTTTATTGCGGAAATATGTGGAGCCCGTTGTTCCCTCTGTTGATCCTCCGGCCCCTGTGTTGGTTGATAAGGAGTTGGAATATGTTGTTGAGAAGATTTTGGATTCCCGTTTTTCGAGGCGGAAGCTTCAGTACCTTGTCAAATGGAAGGGTTATGGCCAGGAGGATAATTCTTGGTTTTTTGCCTCTGATGTCCATGCCGCTGATTTGGTTCGTGCCTTTCATCTGGCTCATCCTGATCGGCCTAGGGGTTCTGGTGAGGGTTCGGTGACCCCTCCTCAAGGGGGAGTACTGTTGTGAATTCTGTTTTTGGCTTCCCTCCGGTGGTTGTAGGTGGTAATGCAGTTGTCTCTGGGCTGCAGTCCTGGACAGGTGTATCTGCTGATTGCAGTTCTGACTGGGGTATTTAGGTTTGCAGGACTCATTAGTCCTTGCCTGTTGTCAATGTTTCTTGGGAAGTGTTGGATCTCTGTCTGGCTTCTCCTGCTTAGCTGCCATATCAGCAAAGATAAGTGTCTGTTTCTTTTTCTATGGCACACAAGCTGTGTGCTTGTTTTTTGATTGTATTCCTGCTCTGAGTTTAGTAGTCTCTGGAGTTGCAGATATACGTTCCACGTCTTTAGTTAGATGGAGGAATTTTTTGTATAATCTGCTGTGGATATTTTTGGAAGGGTTTTAATACTGACCGCACAGAACTCTGTCCTATCCTTTCCTATTTTAGCTAGAGTGGCCTCTTGTGCTAAATCCTGTTTTCTGACGGTGTGTGTCTTTCCTCTCCTACTCACAGCCAATATTTGTGGGGGGCTGCCTATCCTTTGGGGTTCTGCTCTGAGGCAAGGTAGTATTTCTATTTCCATCTTTAGGGGTATTTAGTCCTCCGGCTGTGACGAGGTGTCTAGGGCTTGTTAGGTACACCCGCCGGCTACTTCTAGTTGCGGTGGTAAGATCAGGATTTGCGGTCAGTATAGTTACCACCTACTTCAGTGAAAGTTTTCATGCTGCTCCAAGGTCACCGGATCATAACAGTGCTGCTGCAGCCAGTCAATTTTTTAACAAGGGTGTCTATGATCCCCATAAAATATTTTTTTTAAAATGTACCCCAATGGGGAAATGTTTGTCAGCCCATGCACATAGTGTATGGGCAATACAAGTCTAGGAGATCCGTTCCTTTAAATTGGGCCTAGTTTTTTAATGAGGCCTTCCTCCACGTCTAATCATTCACTGCCACTAGATCACCAGGGTTAACTTGTTCCATGCTGCTTAAGACTTTCAATTTAATTTTTTTAATGATCCCCATAAAATATTTTTTTAAATGTATGCCCCATGGAGAAATGTTTGTTAGCCCATGCACTTAGTGCATGGGCATTACAAGTCTAAGAGACCCACTCCTTTAAATTGGGCCTAGTTTTTAATGAGGCCTTTTACCACGTCTCATCATCAACCGCCACTAGATCACCAGGGTTAACTTGTTCCGTGCAGCTACAGCCAGTTAATTTTTTGGCATGGGTGTCTATGATGATCCCCATAAAATATTTTTTAAAAATGTAGCCCCCATGGGGAAATGTTTGTCAGCCCATGCACTTAGTGTATGGGCATTACAAGTCTAGGAGACCCGCTCTTTTAAATTGGTCCTAGTTTTTAATGTGGCCTTCCTCCACTTCTCATCGTTCTCCGCCACTAGAACACCAGGGTGAACGTGTTCCATGCTGCTACAGCCATTCAATTTTTTGGCAAGGGTTTCTATGATCCAATATTTTTAAAAAATGTACCCCTCATAGGGAAATGTTTGTCAGCCCATGCACTTGGTGTATGGGCATTATGAGTTTAGGAGTCCCGCTCCTTTGCAATGAGACAGTTTTTTTTAGAAGGCCATCCTCCATGTTTCTTCCAAGGCGGGATTGGAGTGCGTGCAAATTTGGGTCAAGGCGGCCCTTGCATTCAATGCATAAGGAAGCAGTATGGCAGGACCAACTGAAGAATATGAAGTGGGTTTTCCTGAGGTCATCCAGTACCTCAGTATGAAAAGGCTTCTTGGGGTGTATATGACTTGGTAGCAGGTCAGGCCTTGCAGTTAGTCAATACTTAAGAAAACAGTGTGGGAGTACAAAATGAATAGATTATACTCACCTGGGTGGGCGGTCTGATCCAATGGGTGTCGCGGTCCAGGGCCTCCATTCTTCATAGGATGACGTCCTCTTCTTGCCTTCACGCTGCGGCTCCAGTGCAGGCGTACTTTGTCTGCCCTGTTGGCGCCGGGAAATGTCAGAGAGGCCCGTGCACTGCAGTACTTTGCTCTGCCCTCAACAGGGCAGACAAAGTACAGCTGCGCCGGAGCCACAGCGTGAAGACAAGAAGAAGATGTCATCTGATGAAAATAGGAGGCGTCGGACCGAACCGCAACACCCATCGGACCAGACCGGACCAGGACCGTCCCTGGGTGAGTATAATCTAACCTCTTTTTCTCATCTTTCATGATACATCGGGGGCTTATCTACAGCAATCCAGAATGCTGTAGATAAGCCCCTGATGCTGGTGGGCTTAGCTCACCATCGATTTTGGGGGTGGCAGGTTCCCTTTAAATAAAAAAACCTGCACTTTTAATTTGTTCCTGCTTTCCAGTGCAACATATCATAGTAACATAGTAACATAGTTAGTAAGGCCGAAAAAAGACATTTGTCCATCCAGTTCAGCCTATATTCCATCATAATAAATCCTCAGATCTACGTCCTTCTACAGAACCTAATAATTGTATGATACAATATTGTTCTGCTCCAGGAAGACATCCAGGCCTCTCTTGAACCCCTCGACTGAGTTCGCCATCACCACCTCCTCAGGCAAGCAATTCCAGATTCTCACTGCCTTAACAGTAAAGAATCCTCTTCTATGTTGGTGGAAAAACCTTCTCTCCTCCAGACGCAAAGAATGCCCCCTTGTGCCCGTCACCTTCCTTGGTATAAACAGATCCTCAGCGAGATATTTGTATTGTCCCCTTATATACTTATACATGGTTATTAGATCGCCCCTCAGTCGTCTTTTTTCTAGACTAAATAATCCTAATTTCGCTAATCTATCTGGGTATTGTAGTTCTCCCATCCCCTTTATTAATTTTGTTGCCCTCCTTTGTACTCTCTCTAGTTCCATTATATCCTTCATGAGCACCGGTGCCCAAAACTGGACACAGTACTCCATGTGCGGTCTAACTAGGGATTTGTACAGAGGCAGTATAATGCTCTCATCATGTGTATCCAGACCTCTTTTAATGCACCCCATGATCCTGTTTGCCTTGGCAGCTGCTGCCTGGCACTGGCTGCTCCAGGTAAGTTTATCATTAACTAGGATCCCCAAGTCCTTCTCCCTGTCAGATTTACCCAGTGGTTTCCCATTCAGTGTGTAATGGTGATATTGATTCCTTCTTCCCATGTGTATAACCTTACATTTATCATTGTTAAACCTCATCTGCCACCTTTCAGCCCAAGTTTCCAACTTATCCAGATCCATCTGTAGCAGAATACTATCTTCTCTTGTATTAACTGCTTTACATAGTTTTGTATCATCTGCATATCGTACGATATCGTGCATATCGTACGATATCTACATATCGTAAAATGAATGGTGTCATTTAAAAGTACAACTCTTCCTGCAACAAGCAAGCCATCAAATGGCTAAGTGGACAGAAAAATAAAAAAGTTAAGACTTTGAAGGAGTGGGATAGAAAAATGAAAATGTATGTGATAGAATACCCATACCTGTATCATGCCTTTTTACCGCAAGCTATAATACTTGAGGAATAAATCTGAGTATAAATCTTCAATAGTCCCAAGGCAATGCCACCATGTACCATTGCTATAAGTTATGAATCCCTCAATAGCCAATGCAGCTCATTTATAAATTGGAACTATTGCATCTTTAACAGCTTGAAGAATGATTAATCTATTTAGATATAATATTAAGATTGCATTATAAAGCTACATGGCAATGATATCTCATTTGACCTTTCTGTATGGCTTTCTGCATCTGAATAATTGATATTGTTACAGTTGGATAGACTAAATAATTTGTAATAGATCTTTACATATATTTCCAAGATGTGTGCAATATGGAAATGTTAATAGTTGTTGATGCACGTGGACAATCATTGACTATATTTTTATCTAGACTTACTTATACTTATTTACTCAGGCAGGACAAATTTTCAAACTAACTTAACTAATTAATTCATATTCTACTAAACAATCTAATAGCTCTTCTTCAACAATTACATATTCATAGTAACATATGAGTATTTTAACATTCACTTGGGGTAGTATAATTATTGCATGTGCTAAAATAAAATATATGTATACACATATTTATTTTTCAACAGCCATTGTAGTGATTATACAATAGCCATTGACTTCTGTCTAGTGGTCCTCATACCCAAAACCTAGACATAGGGACTCTGATGATGAAAATTAATTTACTTTGCTATTGACAATATATTCTGAATTTCTCTGGTGAACTAGGATACAAAATGTATATTTTTTTACTGCTAAAGCAGTATGATCCCGCATATACAACAGACTCTGTGACCAGGGGCTGACTGACAAATTTTGACCTGGAGAGCAGTCACACAGCCTGGGTGACAGTGTCCAAATTTTGGCCTGGGGGCAAGCACACCTGGGAGGTAAGCACACATCCTTATTGTGTTTACAATATAAAATTGACCATGAAGGTATGAAGACTCTAGACTGAAACAACCTCACCGAAGATCTGATGTTCATTACATAGAAATGGCACTAGAACCAAGCAAACTACATAGAAGTAGTAAGAGCACCAAGCTTACTATACAGATATGGTACCATAAGGCTATGTTCCAATACGGCATTTTGCGCATTTTTTTTCCTGCAGCCAAAATCTCTCATCAGTAAAAATGTTGACTTTTCAGTGTTTTAGTGGCATTTGTGGGTGCAGATTCAATGTGTGCTTTGTCTCCAGTACGTTTAATAAAATTAGTTTTATTCACCAATGTACCTCAAAAACGCTGTGAAAAATGCAGTTGCTTTTTTTGAAGCATTTTTTCACTTTCACATTACTTTCTTTGGGTGAAAAAATGCTGCAAAAATGAAGAATTGACATGCTGTAGGTTTCAGTTTCAGCCAAAAACAAAACCAAGCTGGGTGGACATGAGATTTCAGAAATGTAAAAAAGGCATTGCCGTGCATGTATTCAGTGTTTTCTTACCTATTTTATCCACTTCAGGGTTCAGAAACTGAAGAGGTTAGAAAACAATGGTAAGGCCACGTGCACATGTTAAATATTTGGTCAGTATTTTACCTCAGTATCTGTAAGCCAAAACCAGGAGTGGGTGAGAAAAACAGAAGTTGTGACGTGTTTCTATTATTTTTTTCCTCTGATTATTCCTCTCCTGGTTTTGGCTTACAAATACTGAACTAATGCACTGATCAAATACTCAAGGTGTGCATGTGGTATCAGTAATGTAGTGATCTAGTGTAATGTCAGTGTTAATATTCTCACCTTCCACCATTTTCTCCGGGATCCAGCACTGTTCGGCTCCTCTTCTCAGTGACAACACTGCTCTGCCCACTCGCCATGTCACACTGCTCTCTGCACGACCCAGAAGTGGCTTTTATAATGTAAACCTGTGGAGCATCAGGCACCATATACTCACTTTGTAATGCCTCATTCACACGTCAGTATTTTTGCATCAGTGTTTGAATGACAAAACCAGGAGTGGGACATACAATGAAAATCAATAATTGAAACATCTGTTCTTTGCTTTGGAGACAGTCCTGGTTTTGGCATACAAATACTGATCAGAAATACGAACTTGGGAATGAGGCCTTAGGCCGTGGTCACCTTTGCGAGTGTATTGAGAGAAACTCGCATGAGTCTCTCGCCTCAATACCCGGCAATGCCACCGGCACTCAGGACCAGAGCGTTCGGCTGCATGTATTTCTATGCAGCTGAATGCTCTAGTCCCGAGTGCTGCTGACAGTGTTGGGTGTTGATGCGAGAGACTCGTGCGAGTTTCTCGCATTACCTTTCCAAGTGTGACCCTGGTCTTACAGAGACTTCCAGCTCACATATAGAGCACAGTGTAAGGCTGATCTCACATGTCAGTGCCTCTGGTATGTATAGTGACAGTTTTCTCATGTACAGGAGACACTGACACACGTAGACACATTCAAATGAATGGGTCTATGCACATGTCAGCTTGTTTTGATGGACCATGTGTCAGTGTGCAAAACATGCAGACATGTCCATTTTTACCCAGACACACAGATATTCTGTTTAGTGTTTTGTACTGTGGGCTATTGCCCTCCACCAATATGGCCGCTGGTGTGCGCCTGTGCGGCTGGGTTTTGCTTTGCTCCGCCCGGTGGCTCCGCCCACTGCCTGATGTTCTGGTCACGTGGGGTTTCAGGTGATCTGACGTCGGCAGTGTAGTGCGGCAACCCTAGGGTGGGCGGCGTTTCCCATGCCGGCCGGCGTTCATTTCCGGCCCGTGGCTTTATCTAGTGGCGGCTTGGCGTCCTGTCCCATGCCCCCTGAGGAAGGAAGTCTTTACTTCCGAAACGCGCATCGGGGAGGGCGGGAGTGTGCGTGTGAACCTGCTATACTATTAGGTATGTTATTAGAGACACGGCCACTGTGCAATATGGGTACTGTCTACCAGTTTGTATGATCATGTGTTGTCTCTCAGGGTTGGTCCACATGCTCCCTCACCGCCGTTTTTTCTGTGGGAGTATCTGTCACTCTTTTACTATGTGTCCTGTCTGTAGGTCTTTTTTGTATTATTAATAAACTTTTGCATTTGATTCTGTTGTTAGTCTCTGGACATTTTTACACTGATTTGTGTTTGTGGTGCTCTACACGGAGAACAGTGTACACTGTCCTCCATGTGCACGAATGGCTGCGGGAAAGCAGCGCTACTGTAAGCCATTGTTCCCCCTGCATGTTGTGCTGAAGTGAGCTATCATCTCTTCTCTCCTGCTCAGTCGACGAGCAGGGGAGAATGAATGGAACAAAAAAATGACGTGGGGTTCCCCCTATATTTTTCAACCAACCTGGCAAAACTTAAGGTGACATTAAGCCGGCTTAGTAATGGAGAGGTGCCAATAAGACACCTCTCCATTACTAATCCTATAGTTGTTAAAGGGATAATAAAACACTACACAGTAAGACAAAAGTATTTTAATGAAATCAAACAATAAACACAGTTTTGCCATCTTTATTAGTCTGCCATTCCAAGCAAAGCACTCGATCTCCTGTAAAAAAAAAGGTCAAAATAAAAAAAACAATAATATACCCATACCTGTTGGGCATACAGTTAGTCCCACGCAGTAATCCATATCTAGGGGAATGTACAGTTTACAACTGGGAGTATGGCTAATGTGACCACCACCAGCTGCAAACTACTGGGGAATGAATGAGAAACAGCGAGCACAGACTCAGTGATGTCACTGCTAGTTACTGAGCCAGGGCCTGCAGTGTCTTCTTCATTCCCCAGCAGTTTATAGCCGGGAGCATTAGCAACACTCCCGGTTGTAAACAGTACATTCCCCTAAATATGAATTATGGTGTGGGACTGACTGTACACCAGAGAGATATGGGTATATTATTGTTTTTTTTATTTTGACCTTTTTAACAGGAGATTGAGGGTTTCACATTGAATGCCAGACTAGTAAAGATGGCAAAACTGTGTTTATTGTTTGATTTCATTAAAATACTTTTTTCTTACTGTGTGGTGTTTGATTAACCATTTACCAACTCTGCGGCACTCGGGCAGCACACGGTTGAAATACACTTGTGCCACATGTAGTACATGTCACGCTCACGCCCTGACTGGTGGGCGTGAGCTTGGGGGGGGTTGTGGTCCCACTGGGCCACAAACCAGACTAACCTGGAAGGGGCGTGACTATGACAGCTGCCTGTGTTTTCGGAGGAGCATCTGATGGTGAGGTCAGGTTTGTGCAGCAGGCAGCTGCCAGGTGCTACTCCAGGGTGTTGTCTGGCTGTGGCTGCTGATCCCACTTGGTAGACAGGAACACTGGGATTGGTGCAGGCATCAGGCAGGATTAGCAAATGAGCACGGATGAGATTCAGACGAGTAGGCTGGTACGGCTGAGACACAGAGCTGGCAGAGACACAGCAGAGAACACAGGGCTTGCATGCACGGCAGAGAACACAGGACTGGCAGGCACGGCAGAGAACACAGGACTGACAGAGACACGGCAGAGAACACAGGGCTGGAAGGTGTGGTGTATGAAGGAACAGGTAGGGACCTGTTCACACAGGAGGTGCAGGTATGGATATGTAGTATGAATGAACAGGTAGGAACCTGTTCACACAGGAGATGCAGGCACGGAAGCAAGCCAGAAGGAAAGGAGAATGAAGGAACAGGTTGGGACCTGTTCACACAGGAGATGCAGGTACAGAAAAAAGCAAGAAGGAAAGGAGAATGAAGGAACAAGTTGGGACCTGTTCAGACAGGAAGAGAAGTGCAAGGCTGCAGATAGGAGCGGAAAAGCAGCAAGAGATAGCGTAGCAATAAAAGCTAAGCAGAGCGGAGCCGCAAGGAATGCGGAGAGGAACTGCAGCAAGAGATTAATGTAGCAGCAGAAGCTAAGCAGAGCAGAGCCACAAGGACGGAGCAGAACCACAAGAGTGTGGAGTAGAGATAAAGCCACAAAGGTACAGATCAGGCAGAGCCGCAAGAGTGCACAGCGTAAGCAGACTAAGAACACAAGGAAAGACGCAGCAGGGAAGGAAGCTACAGACAAGGAGACCGAGATAAGACAAAGTACAGACAAGGCAATGGAACAAGACACAAGGACAAAGACACAGGGACCAGGATATTCTGGCTCGAGGAGGGCGGACAACAAGATCAAGGCAAGACAAGGAGAAAAGCCTCTAGAGAGGGAGTAACACAAAGCAAGGCCTGGCAAACTCTGACACTAAGCACAAACTGAGCTAACACATTGCACAGGCCCAGTCCACTGGGTGGAGCTGCACTAAATACTGGAGACCTGTTGGTAATTGGTCAGGAACAGATTAGACAGGTGCACCTGATTCCTATAAGAACCAGAGAGTTCAGGCGCCCCACCCCTATACACACAGCCAGGAAGCATGCAGAGAGCAGAGGAACAGAATATGGAGGTGGCAAGAAACAGAAACCACATCATGGCCTGGAGCAGTGAGTAAGATAGTGTGAGAGATGAAAGGCCATGCCGTGATGCCAGCAGAGTTGTTACAGTACACACACGGACACATTGTCAAACGGACACAGATATCTCCAGTACCATGTTTTCCGGAATTGGTAATATCAGGACATGTCTAACTGGCCTAATGTGGAGAGTCTGAATCATCATCAAAAGAGGAGAAGAACAGCGGTAGATGCTGGAAAAGATGGCAGTAGATGAGTATATGAACACGCTGTCACTACATTATATACACATTTAGATAATGTTGACACATTTAGTATTTGGTCAGTATTTCACATCAGTATTTTTAAGCCAAAGTCAGGAGTGTAACAACCAGAGGAAAAGTATAATTGAAACACATCACCACTTCTGCATTTTTCACCCACTCCTGGTTTTGGCTATGAAAAAAACTGGCCAAATACTGATTATGTCGACATGGCCTTAGAAAAAAAAAATACTGATTCTTATAAGTATATACTTTACTTAGAGTGGACCTGATTACATTAAGAAATATGATGCATATTCAGCCTTAGACCTTACTCACACTAGTGTCTATCATGGCCGAGTGGATTTAAACAGATCGCACTCAACCCAATAATATACTATGCGGCAGTGTAGATCTGCGATTATTTTCTCATGCCAGCTTGGCATGCTGTGAGTAGCTACAATATTCTAGGGTCTAAGGGGTATTGTTTCTCCTTATGGAGAGTGACATACTATCTCTGGCTTGTCAAGGTAAGGAGGCTTATTCGCCGTGCAATGTTCCTCTGGGAAATATAATATGCAAATTGCCTCTTCTGAGAAGAAGAGGACTTACACTCTATAGCGCCACCTGTTGGAAGTAGCGATCCTACAAGTCACAATCAACCCTTTAAACGAGTCAAGCAATATGACTTAGGATAAAAGCCAAATCAGTATCTCAATTTGCAAATTGAGGTACTGATTTGGCTTTTATCCTAAGTCATATTGCATGACTCGTTTAAAGGGTGGATTGTGACTTGTAGGATCGCTACTTCCAACAGGTGGTGCTATAGAGTTTAAGTCCTCTTTTTCTCAGAAGAGGCAATTTGCATACAATATTCTGAACACTAGCACACATACAAGTCTATGGGTGCTAGCGTGAAACATGCATGTGAAACATTGGTTTGCATGCAGATAACATCCGAGTGTAATCCGATTACTGCAGACACAGATAATGGAGAAGAGGGAGAAATTTCTACCAACACAACACTTCGCCTTGAGAAAGCATGGCGAAATAGCGGCGAAAAGCACGTTGGGTTTATCCAGTGTTGTGTGCCTCAGTACGTGGTAAGATTACCCTGGTCCAAATACATGTATGTTGGCTCTACAAATGATTTTGTTATGTTTCTTTAGGTCTTAAACCGGGAACCATATCTTTTTTGACAATATGGATTTGCACAAGGGAATTATATATACAGTAGAATGATTATGGTACTAGTACAATTTGCAACATAAGACATGCTTTTACAGATATAGCACCTAAATTGTCAGGGTTTATGCTACCCTTGAAGATTAAAAAGATAATAATGTGGAATCATGGTAGTACATGGTATTGAGAGGCACTATTTTGGTGTCCTTATCTGTAATTTTTATTCATGTCGATTTGTATTTCTCTAATGTGCTAATAAAGATTTTTGCAAGCAGGAAAAAAAAGGTTATCTCCAGCGTAGATATTCATATAATTAAAATTTCAATTTTATTTAGAACTTTCTTAAAAACATAGTCTCAGGCTTGTACAACTAGTGGCATCCCTGGTAATCTACCAAGGCGTTTCGACCAGTTGAGTCTTACTCACACCATGAGTAAGACCCAATTGGTCGAAACGCCTTGGTAGATTACCAGAGACCCCACTGGTTGTACAAGCCTGAGACTATGTTTTAATGAAAGTTCTAAATAAAATTGATATTTTAATTATATGAATATCTGCGCTGTAGACAACCTTTTTTTCATGCTTGCAATTTAACTATGCCTTTGATCAGGGCGGCTCCTTATGTGGATCGACCTTGGAACCTAATAAATACCTTGACGATTGGTGGAGCAGCTTAGTATACATTTTTTTGCAAAAAAAGTATCAACTTAATAACCTGTTTTTTCCATCTTTTGACTAGCACTTGCTTATTACTGTGATTTTTTTTACAACAGAGTATTTTTGACCTCACTGTGCTCTTTTGTGTCTTCAAGTTTTTTGGTGGTGTGTGAACAGGTTCCTACAGACTTGTTCAATGTGCAAGTAGCCCATGTGTTTCTGTGTTATGATCAGGTGACCTTGGAGCAGCATGAAAACTTTCACTGGAGTAGGTGGTAACTATACTGACCGCAAATCCTGATCTTAACACCGCAACTAGAAGTAGCCGTGGGGTATGCCTAACAAATCCTAGACACCTCGACACAGCCGGAGGACTAAATACCCCTAAAGATGGAAATAGGAATTCTACCTTGCCTCAGAGCAGAACCCCAAAGGATAGGCAGCCCCCCACAAATATTGACTGTGAGTAGTAGAGGAAAAGACACACGCAGGCAGGAAACAGGATTTAGCACAAGAGGCCGCTCTAGCTAAAATAGGAAAGGATAGGACAGGATACTAAGAGGTCAGTATTAAAATCCTTCCAAAAATATTCACAGCAGCAAATACAAAAACTCCACCATCTAACTAAAGATGTGGAGCGTATATCTGCAACTCCAGAGAATCCAACAAGACTGAGAAAACACTGACACAGTCTAAGCTGGACAAGAGAAAACAAATTAATAGCACAGAATATAAGCACACAGCTTGTGTGCCACAGAAAAAGAAACAGACACTTATCTTTGCTGAATTGGCAGCTAAGCAGGAGAAGCCAGACAAAGATCCAACACTTCCCAAGAAACAGTGACAACTGGCAAGGACCAATGATTCCTGCAAACCTAAATATCCCAGTCAGAATTGCAATCAGTAGAAACACCTGTCCAAGACTGCAGCCCAGGGACAACTGCATTACCACCTACAACCACCGGAGGGAGCCCAAAAGCAGAATTCACAACAGTCTGGTTCTATAATTGTTCTCTTGTTTCTACAAGACTAGGGAGTCCACCACTCCTTATGGGTCATTTGCATCAAAGCTTTTCCATCCAGCATGTCCACATGAATATTCCCTCTCTGAACCCTGCTTATACAGGTACTATACAGATGATCAGGTTTTTAAATACATCAGATAGGAATTATATACATTAGTTAGGACTGTTCTTTATGGGTATACCTTGACGATTGGTGGAGCAGCTTAGTATACATTTTTTTGCAAAAAAAAAACGTATCAACTAAATACCCTGTTTTTTTCCATCTTTTGACTAGCACTTGCTTAGTACTGTGATTTTTTTTACAACAGAGTATTTTTGACCTCACTGTGCTCTTTTGTGTAATAAAGACTGGTGAGCAGACTAAATCAATCTCCCCTTTACCTTGCTAAGTAATAAAGAGGTTTGTAATATTTTTATATTTTTGAATATGTTGGTTTTGGAGTTTTCTTGTGAGAAGCTAGGTTAATTTCACTTGGCGAACTTATCAATATGAGTTTGCGTTTTTGTGTACTTAATTAAAAAGTACCTATCCTTCCTTACTTCAATAAGGCTAGTTTCACATTTGTGGTTAATAGGGTTGAGCGACCTTCACTTTTATAGGATCGGGTCGGGTTTCACGAAACCCGACTTTTGGAAAAGTCGGGTCGAGTGAAATCGGCCGATCCTATAAAAATGTCGGGGTCGGGGTCGGCCGAAACTCGAAACCCAATGCAGTGCATTGGGTTTCCATGGTTCCCAGGGTCTGAAGGAGTGGAAACTCTCCTTCAGGCCCTGGGATCCATATTTAAGTGTAAAATATAGAATTAAAATAAAAAATATTGCAATACTTACCCTCTGACGCGCCCTGGTACTAACCGGCAGCCTTCCTCCTTCGAATCCGCGCTTCTAGGACCTTGCCGTGACGTCGCGGTGACGTCGCGGCTTGTGATTGGCCGCGCGGCCGCCCATGTGACCGCTCGCGCGGCCAATCACAAGCCGCGACGTCACCCGCGACGTCACCGAAGGTCCTGGAAGGGCTGATTCTTAGGAAGGAAGGCTGTCGGAAGGAAGCAGGGCGCTTCCGAGGGTGAGTATATTCCTATTAGGTATATACTCACCCTCGGAAGCGCCCTGCTTCCTTCCGACAGCCTTCCTTCCTAAGAATCAGCCCTTCCAGGACCTTCGGTGACGTCGCGGGTGACGTCGCGGCTTGTGATTGGCCGCGCGAGCGGTCACATGGGCGGCCGCGTGCCAATCACAAGCCGCGACGTCACCGTGACGTCACGGCAAGGTCCTAGAAGCACGGATTCGAAGGAGGAAGGCTGCCGGTTAGTACCAGGGCGCGTCAGAGGGTAAGTATTGCAATATTTTTTATTTTAATTCTATATTTTACACTTTAATCTGAATTCCGATACCAATTCCCGATATCTTAAACATATCGGGAATCGGGATCGGAATTCCGATTCCAGATTCAAAAGATCGCCGACTTCATGGCCGACCCCCCACTGGGGTCGGGTCGGGTTTCATGAAACCCGACCTTGCCAAAAGTCGGCGACTTTTGAACAATTTCGACCCGTTTCGCTCAACCCTAGTGGTTAAATCTGCAGCGTATCTTCCGCAAACCTTAAACGCAAGGTAAACCGCATGTAAACCGCATGCAAACGCGTGCAAATGCAGCGGGTTTTATATGCATCATCTTATGCATGCGGTAAAAAAAACAGCGTTTGCATGCTTTTTTATGCGTTTTGCATGCGTTTGCGTTTTTTGTGCCCATTATGGAAAATTTTAAAGGAGAAAAATGTAGATAAACAGACACTGCCAATGGGACAACAGTGGGCATGTGTTATGGGATATCTTTATATAGACCTTTGGACAGCTGAAATGTTCAGATTTTGCTCCTGTATCCTGTGTCATGATGGATCTTCGCATGGAGAGCTTTTATTTCAACCTGGATTTAAGTATAAAGCTGTTTCTTGCCTTTGCATTTGCTTATGAGCAACAAAGAAATAGAGAAAGACAGAGAAGAACACGGCACCGGCGTTATTGGAGACACCCCATTATTGAAGTCCAGGAGAGCCGTGGAGCCTACCACACCCTATATAGCGAGCTCAATGCCAGCCCAGAGAAATTTCCGGAATATACCAGGATGTCTCAAGAGACCTTTCGGATTTGCTTGGTCATGATCAAGAAGCTATTCGAAGACAGGACACCCAGCTCCGTGGAGTGATTCCTGCAGAGGAACGCCTCCTGATCACATTAAGGTACATAATAATTCTAAAACGCCTGTCATAATTATTATTGTTCTGCCTTGGATTATTTTTTTCTCCTTTATCTGTTTAGCTTCTTCCTGGTTACCGGAGAGACGCTATCATCGCTCCATTTTCAGTACCGGCTAGGAATTTCCACCCTGTCTGGAATTGTTGTGGACACCTGCCTGGCTTTGTGGAACATTCTCCAGGATGAATGTATCCCCCTACCCACTGTGGAAATGTGGCTGGAAATTGCCGAGAAATTCTTGCGAGTGTGTAATTTCCCATACTGTTTGGAAGCAGTGGATGGAAAGCACATACGGATTAAAAAACCCGCTAGATCTGGATCGGAGTACTTTAACTGCAAGAAATATTTTTCTGTAGTGCTCATGGCAATAGCAGATGCGGACTGTCGCTTTATCGCCATGGACATTGGAGCTTTTGGCCGTGGCAATGACTCCCAGACTTTTAAGAACTTGGAAATGGGCCACCGTTTGTATGGGAAAAATATTAATTTACCCCTGCCACGACCTCTTCCCAACACTCAAGGCCCACCCATGCCATTTGTTATGGTTGGGGATGAGGCCTTTCAGATGTGTGAAAATCTACTGAAGCCATATTCCAGTCGGGACTTAAACCACACAAAAAAATATTTTTAACTTCAGACTGACCAGGGCACGAAGAACTGTTGAGTGTACCTTTAGGATTCTTGTCTCAAAATGGCACATTCTTGGGACAGCCATTAATCTAAAACTGGAGACAGTCGATGAGATTGTCAAAGCCTGTGTGGTTCTCCACAATTTCATATTGGCTAAGGAGCGACCCAACATTGAACTGGATGAACCAGTTGCAAGCCCATTGCCAGTTTACCAGCATCACCCTCTGTGGTCAAGAGTTTCAGTTGCCCACATGAGGGACCAATTTGCTGCCTACTTTGTTTCTGACATTCGATGTGTGGCATGGCAAGATGATATTGTGTTAAATGTTCTGTTGGGTTTGGGTCTGTACCAGTCATGTTTAAAATGTTTCGAATGTTTGTTGTTAATAAACAACGTGTTTTGATACCTGTACCAAGTCTCCTATGTCTTTCCTCTCAAAACCACTTATGATGTCAGTGGTATGTTAGTTGATATCATTACATACTGCTTCTCTTCTGCAGTATCTATAGGACGCAGACTGAAGAGACAATGGAGGTATAATACAAAGCAGATCTACACTCACCAGGTCATGTGTTAGAAATAGTAATTTCA
Source organism: Ranitomeya imitator (assembly GCF_032444005.1). Lineage (NCBI taxonomy): Eukaryota > Metazoa > Chordata > Amphibia > Anura > Dendrobatidae > Ranitomeya > Ranitomeya imitator. The sequence goes on from NC_091286.1 coordinate 305,506,406, forward strand.
TGATGCACAAAAGCCAGCATCATGAATTCACTGTTTCTGACACCTTTCCAGGTGAGCATAGATATGCCTTGTATGACCTCCATAGTCTCTTCAGTTTGTGTGAAATAGATTACGTAGACTGAAGAGACAATGGAGGTAATACAAGGCATAGCTATACTCACCTGGACAGGTGTGATAAATAGTGAATTCATGATGCTGACATTTGTGCATCATGAACTCACTATTTCTGACACATGACCTGGTGAGCATAGATCTGCTTTGTATTATCTCCATTGTCTCTTCAGACTGCGTCACATTCATTAAGCAGACTGAAGAGATTCTGGAGAAAATACATAAGGCTGGGTTCCCATTGCGTTATGGGACCGCGTTTAACGGACAGCGTTGCACGGCGAAATTAACGCCGTGCAACGCGTTCGTTAACGCGCCCATTGAAGGCAATGGGAACGCGCTTCACTAGCGCGTGCCATGTTCGGCACGCGCTAGCGACGCGCCGGTGATTCCTGGCGCGCCGCGGACGCTGCTTGCAGCGTCCGAGGCATGCCCGCTGTCCGTTCCCCGCTCTCGCAGATCGGGGATCTGCGAGAGCGGGGACGTTACCGCGACCCCGACCGCAGCCCCATAGAAAACATTGCGTTAGCGCAATCCGCTAGCGCTAGCGCTAAACGGATTGCACTAACGCAATGTGACCCTAGCCTAATATTAGTTTTTGACAACTCATAGCTCCACACCAAACACAAGAAGCAAAGCTGCGTGTTCTAATTGTCTCACTCCTGGAGCTATGAGGTGGCAAAAAAAAGTGTACGGTGCAATGTGTTTAGTCGGCACATGGTTTGTGTTGCCGGCGGTGAGATACACAAAGAACCAAACAGTATTGGGGGCAAATAAAATTACATTTATTAACACAAATAAAAAATTAATTGCTGCAGCTTGGAGTAAAGTGACGGAACTGGGGGGTGTTGAGCTGTGACGCCTGGCTGGATAAAGACAACGCAGGGGTTGCAGGAAAAGGGGCGATTAAACTAGTGGGGTCGGGGAGGTAAGGGATGGTACTGGAGGCATGGGACGGGAGAGACACACTGAAAGGACGAGACAAACCTGACATCACACAAGCAGGTAAATTCAACCATCAGCACTCGGCTGGAAGGATGCACGCTCCAAAGTCCAAGGATCCAATCAGACCAGGAAAACTCAAAGAAGAAAAGAGAGCAGCATCCATATCAGGTGAGAACGATTTCCAAAAAGGTGCTTTATTCTGCCATACAAAATTACAACGTTTCGGCCAAGGTGGCCTTTGTCAAGTATACAAAGTATCAAAAGTGGCCATCTTAAATAGTGTGGAGCCCACATGGGCACCAATCACCATCGAGGGGCGGTCTTTATTAAATCTACATACAAATAAAATATGTGCACAAATAATAAACATCATATCGTCCTAAGAACAATAACAAATCCTCCTCAATAATAAACACAATCAGCTAACCCGCGCTGGATGGTGTGTCACCCACCCTAAGACGCCGGCACGTGCGCACAGAAAGCACCGCGCCGCCGGTCACATGACCGTCCCACGGCGTCATACACCTAGCGCCGGCAACTGAAGGAAGCAGACGCAGCGTGGCGTAAGAGGGTTGGCATGGAGACACCATAGCGTACAGACGCCACGGACTCCAGCCCGCCCACACGCCACACCGCGCATGCGTCAACAGTGACGACTCAAACATAGCTAAATCCATAGCAATTATGTATTTACTGCGGAGAGATTAAAGCTGATTTAACAAATAAGGAACACAGGGAGGAGAAGAAGAAAAAAAGGGGGACGGGAAAAAGGGCATAAAAAACCCCCAGATTCTAGGGCAATCGTAAAATGCCAGATAATATAATACAAACAACCTCCGTCTGTTCCTCAGGTATCAAATCATCGACCCACTATAGGAAGGAAAAAGAAAAAAACACCTTCCAGCGCGGGTTAGCTGATTGGGTGACTGTACATTGTGCGCCTTTTCCTCAAAGCACAGTGATTGGAGAAGAAAGGGGATGTGCTCTATGAAGATCCGATGATTGGGTGAATCTATGCCATGACAACGGAACAACAAAAACAGTTACTGGGCTGTGAAAATATATTATACCCCGATCTGCGATTTTCTATGTCAATTATTGTGTTTATTATTGAGGAGGATTTGTTATTGTTCTTAGGACGATATGATGTTTATTATTTGTGCACATATTTTATTTGTATGTAGATTTAATAAAGGCCGCCCCTCGATGGTGATTGGTGCCCATGTGGGCTCCACACTATTTAAGATGGCCACTTTTGATACTTTGTAAACCTGACATCACAGACACATTGAGAGGTGAGGGGGAGGGTGTGCGATAGTCCGCTTTTTTTTTTTACTTATTTGGGATCTGCGCTGGTGTCTGGCGAGCCCTGGTGTGCTGTCTCCCTGTGGCCCGGTGATGGTGGCCGGCCTGTCAAGGTCCAGGTGCTGCTGCTGCTGCATGCTGGTGGTGAAGGTCATGTCAGGGTCCGGTTGCTGATGCTGCTGTAGCTGGGACCTGGTGATAGTGGCCGGCCTATCAAGGTGCTGGTGCTGCTACTGCATGCTGGTGGTGGTGAACATCATGCCAGGGTCCAGTTGGTGCTGCTGCTGCTGGGACCTGGTGATGGTGGCTGGCCTGTCAAGGTCCTGGTGCTGCTGCATGTTGGTGGTGGAGGTGAACGTCATACCAGGGTTCGGTTGGTGCTGCTGCAGCTGGGACCTGGTGATGGTGGCCAGCCTGTCGAAGTCAGGGTGCTGCTGCTGCATGATGGTGGCAGTGGAGGATGTCAAAGCAGGAGCAGCAGATGGCATGGTGGTGGCGGTGGGCTGTACAACAGCACTCGGCATGATGGTGGTGCTGTAGTGGTGTCCAGCAGTGCTTGGAATGGTGGTGGCCGTGCAGTGGTATGCAGCAGAGCTCGGCATTGAGGTCAAGCGTGTTAGTGTTGGCACAGGTGGAAATGCCACCACTGACTGCTGAAAATACCGACTCTGCTGCATAGCCTGCATGTAAGAGAACCGCCCAACAACCAGACAATGGATCCCCAGAGAGACACCATACAGGGAATAGATTTTAAAAAAATGCCTTTATTGAATTTATATGGCAATATAAGTATATAAAAACAAACAATGGTGCGCATAATAGGACATGGAATTAACCCATATAATAGCTCAAATAACTCATAGTGGCAGACCCTGCCATATATATATATCTATATATATAATTGTCTAAGGGTTTTTCCGTCTGTCTGTCTGTCTGTCTGGCGGCCTCGACCAATCAGCGACGGGCACAGCGACGATGATGTCATAAAGGACGTAGACATCCCGCGTCTCTGATTGGTCGAGGCCGCCAGGCCTCGACCAATCAGCGATGGGCACAGCGACGATGATGTCACAATGGTTGCCATGGCGACGATGATGTCATAAAGGTTGCCTCGACCAATCAGCGACGGGCACAGTCTGCCGCAAATTCTGGAATCATCATTGTCCATATACTACGGGGACATGCATATTCTAGAATACCCGATGCGTTAGAATCGGGCCACAATCTATTATATATATCTATATATATATATCTATATATATAATTGTCTAAGGGCTTTTCCGTCTGTCTGTCTGTCTGTCCTGGAAATCCCTCGACCAATCAGAGACCAGCACAGCATCGACGTAGAAATCCCACGTCTCTGATTGGTCGAGGCCGCCAGGCCTCGACCAATCAGGGACGGGCACAGCGACGATGATGTCATAAAGGACGTAGACATCCCGCGTCTGATTGGTCGAGGCCGCCAGGCCTCGACCAATCAGCAACGGGCACAGCGACGATGATGTCACAATGGTTGCCATGGCGACAATGATGTCATAAAGGTTGCCTCGACCAATCAGCGATGGGCACAGCGGCGATGATGTCATAATGGTTGCCATGGCGACGATGATGTCATAAAGGTTGCCTCGAACCAATCAGCGACGGGCACAGTCTGCCGCGAATTCTGGAATCATCATTGTCCATATACTACGGGGACATGCATATTCTAGAATACCCGATGCGTTAGAATCGGGCCACAATCTAGTCTATATATATAATTGTCTAAGGGTTTTTCCGTCTGTCTGTCTGTCTGTCTGTCTGTCCTGGAAATCCCGGCACAGCATCGACGTAGAAATCCCGCGTCTCTGATTGGTCGAGGCCGCCAGGCCTCGACCAATCAGCAATGGGCACAGCGACGATGATGTCATAAAGGACGTAGAAATCCCGCGTCTGATTGGTCGAGGCCGCCAGGCCTCGACCAATCAGCAACAGGCACAGCGACGATGATGTCATAAAGGACGTAGACATCTCACGTTTCTGATTCAGCGACGGGCACAGTATCGACGTAGATGTCATAATGGTTGCCATGGCGACGATGATGTCATAAAGGTTGCCTCGACCAATCAGCGACGGGCACAGTGTGCCGCGAATTCTGGAATCATCATTGTCCATATACTACGGGGACATGCATATTCTAGAATACCCGATGCGTTAGAATCGGGCCACAATCTAGTATATATATAATTGCCTAAGGGTTTTTCCGTCTGTCTGTCTTTCTGTCTGTCTGTCTGTGTGTCTGTCCAGGAAATCCCGCATCTCTGATTGGTCGAGGCCGCCAGGCCTCGACCAATCAGCAACGGGCACAGCGACAATGATGTCATAAAGGACGTAGAAATCCCACGTTTCTGATTCAGCGACGGGCACAGTATCGACGTAGATGTCATAATGGTTGTCATGGCGACGATGATGTCATAAATGTTGCCTCGACCAATCAGCGACGGGCACAGTCTGCCGCAATTTCTGGAATCATCATTGTCCATATACTACGGGGACATGCATATTCCAGAATACCCGATGTGTTAGAATCGGGCCACAATCTAGTATATATATATATATATATGTATATATATATATATATATCAGGTTTGCTTCAGGATATATACAAAAGTGCAATAAAAGAAAGTGCAACAGTGCAAAAATATACTATTATAAAACACACCTGAAGTGTTCATAATATGTGCTATGCATACATGTATATATAACTGGCAAAAAAATGCAATGTGCTTATATCAAATCAATCCAATTTAACAACACCCTCTATATGGCAGCAACACCGTGGGTCAAAATTAAGGTGCACAGTGCATGGCAAAAATTATAGCAATGATACTAATCCTGAGTATTACCTTGGAGGAGGGGGAAGTGTCGCCACATCCTATATGCTGTACCGCTACGAGTGCTGCGGAACCCGGGTGTCCCACAACGGGACGAGGTATTCATCCCTTTTTGGAACCTAGTAAAGAAAGAAAGACATTACTGTTGGAGAGAAAAAGAAAAGGAAAAGAACAGAGATAGAAAACAGGCAAGAATAATTAAAGATTAAGATTAGTACAGTCAGGATACAATAAACAGAGTACAATCAGTCAGGTAGACTTACACGCCGCCTTGCCACACGACCTTGCCCATGCTGCTCCTGCCCGGCCTTGGCTGCAGTTGAAGAACTGTTCTGAAAAAAAAAAATTGCCACATATGTAGATTTGACAGAGAATACTTACCAATCTGAAGAGCTGAGTACTCTCTTCTCTTTCATGTCACCATGTTCAGGGCCAGGACGCTCCTTTGAAGACATAGAAGACATTCTGATGAATGCTGCAAGAAAAAAGAGACACAAATCATTACTACATATAAAGAGAGAAAAAAGAAAAGACAGACATTGGCTTTTATATACATTGTCCAAAGTGGTGATTCTTAACAGGTTCAGAGCTTCTTCTCTTGTTCCCAGTCTGCAGAGTTCTAGATCGCAAATTGCCATTCTCTCTTTTTATCTGTTTGTATGTGGGGGACGGGGTGGCAAATTAGTGTCTAGACAGGTTTACTGTGGAAAAACACATGCATTCACAAATGTAAACAAATGTGTGTGCTTTCGAACGCATGCGTTCTCATAGACTGAAATGCATTGTTTCGATGCATTCCTTCCACAAAAAACCGCATATGTTTCAAGGCGGCAAATTGATGCCTCCAAAATTGCAACATGTTGCGTTTGCCGCACCCAGCCGCAGACGACGAAATGATGCATGCGTCATCAAACGTGGCAAAAAGCATCAATCACATGTACCTGCGTCACCAATGTTAAAGATAGGAAAACACGACGCATGTAGAAGTATGCAGCATAAACGCTGCGGACACAACCGCAGCCAGCCTTACTGTTTTATTTTTTTCTACTACTTCCGATTTGATGCTTTATTTGAGAATTCCAGTCCAATATAAGGTTATGCAAATAAATAGAGTTTAGGATGAAAATATAATTTAGTTATGGACAACCCTTTCAAATAATGTGCACTGAGCGATCTGTCCCATATTACATAGTTTACCTTATTGTTATACATTCTGCTATCCCTTATTACGTAGCATTTCTTTTTGTTATGTATAGTGTGATCCTGTATTATACAGTGTCCTCTTTTCAATATAGTGTCATTTACCGTATTTTTCGGACTATAAGGCGCACCCAGGTTTTAGAGGTGGAAAATAGGGAAAAAATATTCGAAGCAAAAAAATGTGGTAAAATATTTAATAACATACTATTATATGTGGTGTTATTATATATAATAGTATGTTATTATGTTGGAAGCTGCGGGACCGTGTGGTGTCTGTGAAGTACTATATGAAGACGCTAGAGGGTGAGTATAAGAATGGGGGCGCAGGGCTGATATTGAAAGCACCACTCCAGCACTGCAAAATAACACTGGAGTGCTGCTTTAAAATCCCATGGGAGAGCTATAACTCCCAGCATGTCCTGCAGATCCTATGACATGCTGGGAGTTATAGTTCACTAAAGGAGTGGCAGAGTGCTTTATTGTGTTTTGGAAAGACTAACCTCTCAATTGTGGCAGCCAGCCACTGTGGTGAGGTAAAAGCATCCCATGACAGCACACACAGAGCCCTCCCTCTTGTTGCCTTTCCACAGCACAGGTAATGGAAGCCAGCAGATTCTAGTGTTGGAGTCTGAAGGACCTGTGATGATGTCAAGAAGAGGGAGGGCTCTGTGCTGCCATGTGATGCTCCAGCCCTCCCACTTCTGACATCATCACAGGTCCTCCTGCACAGCACTCAGCTCCAGCCCAGGAAGGTACCAGCGATCTCCTCTCCCCCGGACCTTGCTGCTGCTGCCTCCTCCTGCCCTGGACACACAGATCTCCCCAGGTGCTGCAGAAATCAGCGCTGGGGAAGCCATGTGTGTCGCTGCTTAAGTGCAGTATTCATTTGCTGCTCCTGGCTCAAGGCTCAGCTGATAGGTGGGCGGGCAGTGGCTAATGAATATTCACTGCACTTAATCATCGGGACCACATGGTTTCCCCAGCAGCTGATTCCCTGCAGTGGGGACATTTTTCTGCCTCCTGAAGTGGGATATCATTGCGATCCCACTCACTGCTGCCCCCCTCCCCACATGCTACATCCCTACCATAAGACGCACCCACACTTTCCTCCCAAATTTGGAGGAAAAAAGTGCGTCTTATGGTCAGAAAAATACGGTATATTGAATAGTATCCTCTTTTATGTATAAGGCTATGTTATGGACGTGGACCATTAATACTATAGGAGCTAATTAAAGGATATTATTACTGTTGTTATACATTTTTATTTTGATGATACTCTTCTCAATGGGGGGACCTGTTACTTTGCGGGGCAGCACTATGTTGCTTTTTTCTTCATCTGATGTAGCGTAGAAATTCAAGAAGATGTGGGGAATGTGCTCTGGAAGCAGTGCATTAGATAACTGTGTCTTATTTTCTTCAGAGAGCTTAAAGAAGTGATTGGGTCTGCCCTGAATGAAGAAGAAAAATAAAGATGAAGGACTTCAACTAGAGACGTTGTCATGCCTTTATACAAATGCATATAATCAGTTTCACTATGCTTTGTAATAGTAATAGTAATGAATTGTAGTTTATTGTGATAACTTACCAACAACCCAATCTGTTGACAATGTCTTCTCATTTGCAGCTTGTTTATTTCCTGCTTCGTTTGTTACTGTGCAATTTAATCTTTGCTCATCAAGGCTTCTGTAGTTTCCCATCAGCCTCTGCACTAGCCTTGCCCCTTCTTCTTCAGCAGCCATTTTGACCTCATGGATGCTGACATGTTGATAATCTATCTCTGACTTTCAGCCCATCTAGTTGTTTACCTCCACCTAGCACAGTCGGTGAGTTATTATATCCCCCTTGTTAGAGCTGGCCATATTATATGATGTACCCACTATGTTCTACATGTACTATTATCAAAGAAGTCTTCTGCTAGTATAGATATTTGCACTATTTGTCATGTTGAGTAATTACGCTGCGTATGTCCTGTACCATGCATAATGCTACGTACTTTAGATATGTTGTATGCCTTGTACTGAGTACTTTCATTTTTCTTGTAGTTTTACACTGATCCTATTAATAATAGTTGTAAAGGACCCCCTGTATTTACCTAAATGCATCGATAGGAAAGAGCTTAGCTGTCTATCAACTCCCTTTTCTTCAACACAGAGCTGAGGGTGCCAGAAGAGACGTCACTGGTGAGTCATTGTGTTACCTGCTTACACTATACAGTACACTGTGTACAGAACTCCTGTGTATAATGTCACTGGTGATCTTCATATTACCTGTACGTTATATACTATATGCAGGGCTACCGTGTATAATGTCACCGGTGATCCCTGTATTACCTGAATATTATATAGAGAGCTTCTTTATATAATGGCACTGATGAGTCAGTGTGTTACCTCTAGACTGGCACTATACACTATAAACAAGGCTCATGTGTATATTGTCACTGGTGAGTCCCTATTTCCTGTACACTGACAGTATACACTGTATACTGTGTACAGAGCTCCTGTTTATAATAGCACTTATGGTAATGTTAGTGTTGTGTTTTTTTAATTAATGATCGGTATTGCAGTACTCGGTCACTATGTGGTGGCAATATATAATCTGGTCATGGTGTGACAGTATTTTTCCCTGGTATGTGCTATTATTTGGTCACTATTTGGTGGCAATATATTGTCCAGCCATTGTGTGACGGTATTTGTCCCTTGCATGCGGTATTATCCATACACTATGTGGCGGTAATATGTGGCCTGGTCATTGTGTGACAGTATTTGTCCCTTGTATGTGCTGTTACTAGTCATTTTTAAAAAATGTAGGTGATACATTCCCTTAACCACTTAGTGACCTAGCCAATTTTGACCTTCATGAGCATGCCACATTTTTTTTAAATCCGACCAGTGTTATTTGATGTGCTATTAACTCTGGAATGCTTCCACAGATCCCTGTGATTCTGAAACTATTTTTTGTGACATATTGTACTTCATAAAAGCGGCAAAATTTGTTTGATATGGCTTGTGTTAATTTGTGAAAATATCAGAAATTTGGCAAAAAGTTCGCAATTTTTAAACTTTTAATTCATATGCCCTTTATTCAGAGAGTTATGTTACACAAATTTGCTATTAAACAACATTTCTCACATGTCCACTTTATATCTGCATCATTTTTTAAGCATAATTTATTTTATTTGGGAAGTTAGAAGGGTTAAAAGTTGATCAGCGATTTGAAATTTTTCCAGCAAAATTTACAGACTATTTTTTTTTATTGACCACATCACATTTGAAGTGCCTTTGGGGGCATATATGACAGAAAATACCCAAAAGTGATTCCATTATAAAAACTGCACCCTTCAAAGTACTCCAGACCACATTCAATAAATTTATTAACCCTTCGGATACATCACAGGAAGTAAATGTGAAAGGAAAAAATAACATTTAACATTTTTTCCATAAAAATTTAACTTTAGCTCCAAATTTTTTATTTTCACAAGGGTAATAGGAGATAATGTACCCCAAAATTTATTGTGCAATTTCTCCTGAGTATGCCCATACCCCATATGTGGGGGAAATCCCACAGCGGAGCTTGGAATGGAAGCAGCACATTTTGACTTTTTGATAGCAAAAACGTCTCTCCTGAGTGCGTCAGTTCTACTATTTTGACATACGGCGGGTTTAAAAGGGAAGAAGCATCTTTTGACTTTTTGAACGAAAAAATGGCTGGAATTGAGAGTGGATGCCATGTTATGTTTGGCGAGTTCCTAATGTGCCTAAACAGTGGGAACCCCCCACAAGTGACCTCATTTTGGAAACCATACCCCTCACTGTATATATCTAGATGTGTGGTGACTCTGAGCACCTTGAACCCTCAGATGCTTCAAAGAAGCTTAGAAAGTAGAGCTTTGAAAATAAAAAAAATCAGATTTTACCCTCAACAATGTACTTCAAACCCCATTTTTTATTTTAACAAGGGTATCAGAAGAAAATGGACCCCAAAATTGTATGTGCACTTTCTACTGAGTATGTAGATATCCCATATGAGGAAGGAAACCTACTATTCTAATGCACGACAAGGCTGGGAATGGAAGGAGTCTTGTTTTTGGAAGGCAGACTTGATGGAATGGTCTGCTGGTATCATGCTGTATTTGGAGAACCCTGATGTGCTTAAACAGTGAAAAAACCCCTACGAGTTACACCATTTTGGAAACCTCACCCCTCAAGGATTTTGTCCAGGAGTAAAGTGAACGTTTTGAACCCGTACTACACAGAATTTAATAATACTAGGTCATCATATTGAACATTTTAATTTTTTCATAGAAATGTTATTTTAGCCCCAAATTTGTAACTTTCACAATGGGTAATAGGAGAAAACAGACCCTATAATTGTTGCACAAATTTCTTAGAACATGATGATACCTCAATTGAGGTCAAAAACTTCTGTTTGGGCACATGACATTACTAGGAAAGGAAAGAACACTATTTGTCTGCAATAGGTCATGAATGCCATGTTGCATTTGGAGAAAATTTGATATGTGAAAACAGCAGAAACCCCCCACAAGTGACCCCATTTTGGAAAGTATAACCAAAGAAAGGAAAGTACACAACCCAAAATAAAATAAAAACGTTTATCAATGTAACTCAAGTAAAACTAAAAACAAATATATACATAATACAGCAAAAGGGGAATAAAAAAACCCTGAGCAGAGTGACCTCCAAGCAGCCAGTAAAAATCAAGTGAAACAGGTAACTACATACATTATATCAGAAAAAAGCCATTAAGCATAGCCGGATACTGCAAATAAATTTATAATATCAACCCAGTGGGAAGATTATTTTCAACACAAAATGTGGTGTATACAGAAACATGTAAAATGTAAGTGTGTTGGCGGCACCCTGTTTCAAAGTCTATATAAATATGTGTTGAGTATGAACTTATACAAAATCCAGGTTGTCAATACTAAAATTTTATATTTCAAAGAAGGAAATAAGAGGCAAATGTGCCCAGTAGAAAAAATCTAATAAAATGCAGGTGCTTGAAAGTCCATAAGGGAAAATTGCAACAATGAGGTCACAGCAAAAGAATTTGCTAAAGAAGGTGCTGCCAGTAACTGTATGGATGAAGGTGCTTAGGAGGGATAACCCCGACGTGCATTTCACTATAGTTTCTTACTGGGGGGGCCGTAGATGTGTACGGATAGTGGCGCTGTTTTTTAAAAATCCTGCAGGGAGTTATGGCGCTTGCATCAGCCCTGCTTGGAATCGGAAGCGGTGGATCCGGCGTCCCACATCACCGACCCCCACCCACCTCCGACGCGTCGGTAGGAAGGAGGGGAGGATGATGTGACGAGACATGTTACCACGGCAACCCAGTCCAGCCAGCAGACATGAGAGCACACCGCTAGCAGAAACACGGAGGCCATGATGAGAAGATCTGATGAGGTACAAAAAGTAGAAGACTATGTGTACAAAAAAAAAGATGAGCAGGTAATGAAGATCAAAAATGAAAAAGGGAACCGGTGATATCAATGTAAAACTTAAAATGTGTCAAAAAGGAGGGGGAAGTGCGGACAGTGTAAATATAGTGTGACAAACATAAGTGAACAAGGGTATGTGATATAAGTGACAATACACTGAATTTCACAAGGAGAATTGTTACTGAAAAAGAGTGCCATTCTAGTGTGGGGGGTCTAAGGAGTGAAAAAGGGCTGTATCACAGACAGATTCATATATATATATATATATATATATATATATATATATATATATATATATACATATATATATGTATATATATATATATATATAAACATAGACAGCACACATGAAGTGCATATGGTGGCAAGGCTGCAAAAATCAGCATTACAAAGATATTTTGCATGAGAAATGCACATAATTACAATACATAACCAAACATACCACAAGACCCAGTGCAAAAAAAAATATTTGAAACGCTCATTAAAAAAACAGAAAAAACTGTACAAAAAAATGTATAAATATAAGGAATAAGTCCTTTGATCGGCCATCATATATCCTGATGATTGACATGCAGTTCCTTATTGTCATGTATAGGAAAAAAAAGTGTACGCACAAGTCAGAACACATCAAGGCATTATTTCAAGGAGCAAAATCTAAAACAGAGAGAGAACAAAAGGTGAGTACATGAAAATAAAGATAAATCAAGACACAAGTAAAATTGCATTATATCGCACTAAAAAAACCATTATTTAAAAAGAAAACAATCCATTAGGATCAAGGCACTACCAAATCCGAATTATTTTCAAAGAAAGGGAGCAAAACTAGTGATTTCATTCAGTCCTTTAGGTTGAAGTGAATCAATTTTTGAGATCCATCTCATCCTCTTCTGGGCCAATTTGGTCTTAACATCACCACCTCATGAATCCTTCAGAATCCGATCAATGCCGATAACTCTCAGCAGATTTGAATTGCAGCCATGGGCTGTTCTAAAATGGTGAGGTATCGGTTTCAATAGTGTCAAATCCGTCACATCACGGGCATTTATTATGTTGCGGATAGGCTCCCTGGTTTGTATCTTCAGTTGTCGCATGGTCATCCCCACATATACCACAGGGCCGGGACAGGAGGCATAATAGATTACATGGTTAGTGCTACACAAAATATTGTGGGTGATGTTAAAAACTCTGCTTCTATCGGTCGATTTGAAGTTCGCTGCCCTGTCCATGCTAGTACATGCTATGCAGTTTATACAGGGAAAAAAGCCCCATTTAGGTCCTCTAGAACCAAAACAGTTTGCAACAGTTGCTCCCCTGTGGTGGCCTTGGACTAGGATACCCCTCAAGTGTCCTTTTATAAGTTATTGTAGGTGAAGCCGTGACATTCTTCACCAAAATGGGATTATTCATGATGATAGACCAGAACTTTTGGAGGGCATCCCTAATAGGTTTCCACTTCTCATTATGCATGGAGATAAATCACACCTCAGTTGATGATGACACACATTCTTTTGATTTCAAAAGGTCCATCCTGTGTCTGTTGCGTGCTTTGAACCATCCTTGGTTGATGACATGATTGGAGTAACCTGTCTGTGAAAAACGTAGTGCCAATTCAGAGGATTGTGTCTGGAAGGAGGACTCGATAGAGCAAATTCTCCTAGTGCTCAAGAAGTGACCATATTGAATGATGTTTTTAAGAGGTTTTGGGTGGGAAAATGTGGCATGCAAAATTGACTTAACCGCTGTTTGTTTTCTAAAGACCTCTGTATGTAGGAAGCCATCCACACCTTTGTAAATTCTGGTATCCAAGAATTCCTACTGGTTTGGCTGTATTTGCACATCAGTTTAATATTCAGGTTGTACTCATTGAGATGTTGTGTGAACATCACCAGATCAGCCTCAGAGCCCTGCCAACTTACAAGGATGTCATCAATGAAATGCATCCATGCAGAAACAACACCAAATCAGTGGGGTAGCATCGGTCAGAAAAATGGTCCTTTCCCAGGACCCATGAATAAATTTGTGTATGAGGGTGTAAACGCTGCCCCCATAGCAGTCCCTTCGAGTTAGAGATGAAGGGTTTCCCTGAAGATGAAAAAATTATGCGTGGGAGCATATTCAAGCAGTGACAGTAAAAATTCATTTCCTAAAGAGGACATGTGAAGAAAGGTTTTGACCACCTCAATTCCATCCTCATGTCGGATCGATAGATACAGCGATTTGATGTCAAAGGTCACTAACCACATGTCCGTTTCAATGGGAATACCCTCCAATTTCTTAAGTACGTCACTAGTGTCCTTGATATATGACAGGAGGGACTCAACCATGTGCTTCAGATGGAAATCAAGGAGTCTGTTAATATTTATACACTGACCCCCCCGATCAGAGATGATGGGACGTCCTGGTGGGTTTGTCGTGGATTTATGAAACTTTGGAAGAAGATATAAACATGGTGTTCGTGGAGTTTCGGGGATCAATCCATACAACATTTCTTTTGAAATGATACCATTATGAAAGTGACCGCACAAGGAATTCATTTAAGGATGCACTGAGCATTATAAATCTACAAGTGATTCGCAAGACTTTATAACATTTAGATGATAGAAAAAAACAATATTTCCACTAAAATATTGATTTACCACCAAATTTATAAATTACATGACGGGTAATGGGAAAAACTGGACCCCACAATTTGTTGTGCAATTTCTCCTGAATGTGTCACTACCCCATATATGGTTGAACACTACTGTTTAAGCACCCGGGAAGGATTGGATATAGGAGCCACAACAGCAGACCTTCCCCCCACGTGACCCCATATTGGAAATTTCACTGCCTAAAAAAATTATCTGGGGCATAGTGAGTATTTTAAACCCCTTAGGTACCTCACATAATTTTATAACACTGAAATGTGGATTTATGACATTTTAGTTATAAAAAATTAATTTTTGCATTTGCTGCAAATTTGTCAAGTATACAAAGGTTAATATGTGAAACTAGACCCACAGTTTATTGCGCAATTTCTCTCCGACACGGTGCTGCCCCAATTGTTGTCAGAAATTAATATTAGTCCATGCATGAGGGCTGAGAAGGAAGGAGTGCTAGTTGGATTTTGGAGCACAGCTTTACTAGAAAAGTATGCGGTGCAGAGCCCTGAAGGTGCTGGAACAGCAGAAAAACTCCAAAAGTGACCCCATTGTAGAAATTAAACCTCTTATTGAATTCATCTATGGCTGCAGTGACTATTTTGTAACATTCATGCCAGGATTTTTTTTCTGAAGAATTGCAATTATGCCAGTCTAGTTCCCATAAATTGTGGCGCCCACATACATTGTGGCCAGCTTATGCTTTCGGCGATAAACATACTGTAAATTGTTAAGTGACTTCTCTCCACTGCAATAGTGCTAAACCTGTGGCCTCTTACTGTTGTTTATACACAATGGGGCGCAGAAGTGAGGGGGAATTTGGATTTGGGAGCGTAGAATTCACTGGATTTTATTTAAGGGGGCTGGAGCCATATCTCTTTTCCAGAGTGTTTGTTCTAGCAGTAATGTGGGACCTCCTATATTTCAAGTGACAGATGATGGACCTGAGTGGGGTCTAATTTTCTGTGGAATAAATTAGTGTCACGCCAAGACAGGTGGAGCAAGGGTAGTGAACCCACTAGACCACAGTGGACCCTTTGGAAGCTGAACCCTTGGGACCAGCCGGACAAGGATGTCAGCAGAATCAGCAAAGCATTATTCAGGTTATAAAGCAGGTGAACCCACAAGGGAGAACCCCTTGAGCTGAAACACTGGTGAGCGAACCCCTATACATGGATAGACCCAACACAGACAAGAAAGCTTACGTGCAACAACTCAAGAGACCAGAGGGTCAGACCCAAACAGGATAGTGGTACTGGAAGAGGAGGAGTAAGAGGTCCAGGGAACCAGAGAATGAAAACCAGCAAGGTCCAAGTATACCGTAAGTGTCCAAAGGTAGATGGTAGGTATTTGGGACAATGTCATTAGGGAAAAAACACTGGATATTAGTTCAGGCAAAACAAGGCATGACAGAATAAGCAAGCTCTGATCTGGGACCTGAGAAAAGCAACTATGAACAAAACACAAAGTTTCCCAGGCACCTCCCAAAGGAAGATAGGACCTTAGGTATGCACAAACCATCACAGCACAGACAGTCCTAATAGAGAACATGTGCTCTGTTGCTTTAAGAATGTGCAGGAAGTGGGGAGCGCCTTCTAAGAGCATTTCCAGGAGACCTGCCAAGGAGATGTAGGTTGCTAGCAGAGAACGGAGCTGCCTATCATCTGGAGCCACGAACAGGGTGAGTGAGGTGCATATTGCCGCATGAGGAGCGCCGGTCTCCCTGTCCATATACATGGAAATCCCAATGTAAGTGTGCAGCAGAGCGCGCAAGATAAATGTTAGTCAAGCCTTATTCCGATATTTGGGAGGTGAAATAAACAATGAGACAGCAGTGCAAGAACAGTTCTTATTTTTATTTTTGCGTGGTTCACCGTGCAGTATAAGTGATAAGGCAGATTTATTCTTCAGTTTGGTGTGATTACAGTGATACCAGATTTATATATTCTTTTTGGTTTTGCTTCTATCACACAGTAAAAATATATATATTTTTTTAATAGTTTTTTTCCGTCAACACATTCTGAGAGTTGTAACTTTCTTATTTTTTAGCGAATAGAGCTGAGTAAGAGCCTATTTTTTGTGAGATGAATGGAGACTTTTTTGGTACAATTTTGTGGCACATAATGTTTGTTTTTTGATTGCTTTTTTTCCAATTTTTAAAACACAGAATGAGCTAAAAATCAGCAATTCAATTAGTTTTTATTTTTTGCGCCATTCATTGTATGTTAAAAGTCATAAGACAGCTTTGTTCTTCAGGTTGATATGATTACAGTGATACCAGATTTATATTGTTTTATGCTTTGCTATGTTTACACATGAAAAACAATATTTTATAAAAATTAATTTGTTTTTTCATATTCTGAGAGCTGTAACTTTTTTATTTTTTGTCAAAAGAGGCATATTATGGCTTGTTTTTTGCAGGATTGTTTGGCGTTTTCATTTATACCATTTTTTATTTACATATGACTTTTTGATCACCACAGTGGCTCAGTGGTTAGCACTGCAGTCTTGCATCGCTGGAGTCCTGGGTTCAAATCCCACAAAGGACAACATCTGCAAGGAGTGTGCATACTCTCCCCAAGTTTGCGTGGGTTTCCTCCTGGTACTCCGGTTTCCTCCCACATTCTAAAAACATACTGATAGCCAATTTAGATTGTAAGACCCATTGGGGACAGCAATGATAATGTTTGTAAAGCGCTGCGGAATATGTTAGCGCTATATAAAAATAAAGATTATTATTATTTAATGTGATTGCGCCAGAAGCACCAGAAATCCTCTAATCCCACCCATCCATGACCCACACATTATCACCAGTCACCGATGAATCGACATGACAACTAGTTGTCTCCAGCAGATCTATATGGTTGTCATACCCAGAGTGCTATGAGCACCGCACTGTGATCGGCACTCATAGCAAGTGAGCATTTCTGCTACACATAGGCGATCTGATCAGCAGTAGTTATTGCAGCTTCTAGTCTCCTATGGAGACTATTGAAGCAAGTGAAAAATAAAAAAAAATATTTTAAAAGTATTAAAAAAATATATACAGCTCTGGCAAAAATTAAGAGACCACCTCATTAAAACCATGACATAGGCAGCCCAATCTCCAGACATGAACCCCTTTGAAAATCTCTGGAATGTAATCAAGAGGATGATGGATAGTCACAAGTAATAAAACAAAGAAGAACTGCTTACATTTCTGCACCAGAAGCAGTGTGAAAGACTGGTGGAAAGCATGCCAAGGCGTATGAAAGCTTTGTTTTAAAATCATGATTATTCCTCAAAATATTGATTTCTGAACTCTTCCTGGGTTACAAATTAGCATTGTTGTTTCTAAATGATTATGAAATTGTTTTCTTTGCATAATTTGAGGTCTGAAAGCACTGTTTTTTTTATTTTGACCATATTTCTTTGTCAGAAAATAAAATACAACATTTATTACTTGGAAATTCATAGACATGTTGTCAGAAGTTTATAGACTAAAATAATTTACATTTTACTCAAAAATATACCTAAAAAGAAAAAAATCAGACAAACTGAACCTTTTGCAGTGGTCTCTTAATTTTTTGCCAGGGCTGTATGTAAAAGTTCAAATCACCCCCATTCAGAATAAAACAATTAAAAAAATAAAAAAATACACATTTGTTATTGCCGAGTTCAGAATCAACCAATTTATCAAGCTATAAAAAGAATGAATCAGATCGGTAATTGTCGTAGCGAGAAAAAAAAAGTAAAAATCGACAGAATTAAATTCTTAATGACCACTAATAAAAGGTGTATTGGCAGTTGTTAAGGGGTTAAAGTGAAATACCATTAATACAATTATATGGAGATGCAGCTGCCGGCACATATACAAGTGTAAATGAACAGTGCCAGCACCCGGCATCAGACACCGGGAGGACAAATCAGCAGCTGAAGGACTGTCCCAGGGGGCATTTTCCCCTCTGCACCCCCAATACAGATCACCCCTCGGTCACCCTTAGCACAAGCGATAGCTCAGATGACTAGAAATGATCATGCTTACTTATCCTTGGAGAACAGATGTGTTCAGTGCTTAACAAATGCTGCTACTGATATGTTAATAATAAAATGTACAATACCAGACACTATTAAACTGATACATTGTTTTACATTTTATTTTTGCTAAAGTTCTCTAGACTTTACGATGTGTATTTATAAATGCCCTCATAATGCAAAGGACAATTGTTTGTTTAAAAGTCTCTAGTGATTGGCAACTAATTGACATCACTAGCTTCAGTGATGAGAAATACAGAGAAAATGTATCTTAACAGGATGATAAATAATCTAGAGAAAATTGAGATAATTTCTTTCAATTAATCAAGAATTGCTAGGCTAATTAGTTGCAATAATAATCTCCATACTTTACCTCATTAGAATATGGTTAGCGGGACAGGTTTGATAGCACAAGTTATTTTTAAAAAGTAATTATGTAACAGTAGTTATGTATATTGTTGAGTTAAAATGACAGAAGTTACAAATAAAACACTTAAAGTGCCTTCAAAAAGTATTTACCTCCCATGAATTTTTGTACATTTTTTCACATTACACCCATTTCTTTTTTCTGATTTTATGTGATATTTCCCAATTAGCAAGTATTTGTAAAATGTAATGGAAATGATACATGGTTTTCCAATTATTTTAAAAAAATATAAATATGAAAATTATGACATACAGTACATTTATATTCAGACACACTGAGACAATACTTTGTAGGACCACCTTTCGTTACAATTACTGCTGCAAGTCGTTTGGGGTATGTCTACCTGCTTTGCACATCTAGAGGCTGACATTTTTGCCCATTCTTCTTTGCAAACTAGCTCTAGCTCAGTGAGATTGGATGAAGAGCATCTGCGAACAGCAATTGTCAAGTCTTGCCACAGATTCTCAGTGGATTAAGGTCTGGACTGTGACTGGACCATTCAAACACATGAATATGATTTGATCTAAACCATTCCATTGTAGCTCTGGCAGTATGTTTAGGGTCCTTATGTTGCTGGAAGTTGCACCTACACCCCAGTCTCAAGTTTTTTGCAGTTTATAACAGGTTTTCCTCCAGGATTGAGCTGTATTTAGCTACAGCCATCATCCCATCTGACCAGCTTTGCGGTCAATGTTGAAGGAAAACCTTTGTTTTCAAGTTGATAAGTAGTTTTAATTTTTGACCACACATAGCGTTTTGCATTTAGCCCAAGTTCTAATTTGTTCTCATGTAACCAGAGCATCTTCTTCTACATGCTAGCTGTGTGACTTTCTGCTTTCTACAAATTGGACTAATTATTGCTTGCTTTCAAAGATGTTTTTCTTCTTGCCACATCAACATGAATATCAAATTACATAGTTATCAAGCAAAACATGTCCTACAAAACCACATTGTGTTAGTCGGCTTGCCTTCTTCCTACACTGTATTCTGGTAACATCTCTTCCACAGTTAGTCACTTCACACACAATAGAAAACATACTTCCTGAGACTAAATTGTTCCCTCATTCAGATCTGATTTTCATGTTCCCATGATAGACACTTCTATCAGTGCACTGGGTTCTGGGTGATATTTAACTATGCAACATTTCTGCAATGCACTGAGTAGTTTCAACAATAAAAAGCATTACTTTTTTCAGAAATTCATGCAGGTCTTAAATGGGATCCATTACTTCTAATGCACATCAATGATCCTTGGATACCAATTATACTATTACTATTTTACAAAATGTTTTTCACTACACTAGGTGCTAACGACTACCTTGAAAAATACACACTTTGGAGATGATCTAATGGTCCCTTATGTGTGTCCATTTTGCTTTTTCTAACAAATCAGCTTCCTGAGCTGATGTAAGGATGTAATTTAGTCTTGTATTTTAGTTGCTCACAGTGCTACTTAGTTACAGCGTACCAATTCTTGTTCAAATGCACAGGATACATGTGAAACGAAAAACACATCAGTAGTAGTGTTGAGCGATACCTTCCAATATCCAGAAGTATTGGTATCGGATTGGATCGGCCGATATCCCAAAAATATCGGATATCACCGATACCGGACACCAATGCAAGTCAATGGGACACAAATATCGGAATGTAAATAAGCCCTTTCTGTCCTTCTACATCCTGTTCCGGAGGGGGGAAGAGTGTGGGCGGATACTGTGCATGTGTGTGGCGGGTTCTCTGCGGGCCTGCCGGGGCTCTGTGCGGGCTTCCGGGGCTCTGTGCGGTCTGCTGGGGGTTTCTGCAGGCCTGCCAGGGCTCTGTGTGGGCTGCCAGGGCTCTGTGCGGGCTGCTGGGGCTCTGTGCGGGCTGCCAGGGCTCTGTGCGGGCTGCCGGGGCTCTGTGGGGGCTGCCGGGGTTCTGTGCGGGCTGCCAGGGGTCTGTGCGTGTGTGCAGGCATCATCTGATCGGACTACAAGTCCCATCGGACGATGCCTGCTACAGTGACAGTGATTGACACAGTAGCCAATGATGGGACAGTAGTAGTCCCATCATCCGCCTAATGTGGTGAATGAAAAAAACAAAACATACATACTACATACATACATACTACATATATACATATTACATACATACTACATCCATACTACATACATACATACTACATACAATACATTCATACATTACATACATACAGTACATTAAACATAGATTACAAACTCTCCATTACGTGTCATTTTGATCCCCGAAGCCAGTGTCATCTGTAAAAAATATTAAAATAAAAACAACCAATATACTCCCTGTCTGCAGAAATCCACGAAGACCCAAAAAAAATGACGTGGGGTCCCCCTATATTTTATAGCCAGAAAGGCTACGCAGACAGCTGCGAGCTGATATTCATAGCCTAGAGAGGGGCCATGGATATTGGCCCCCCAGCTACAAATACCAGTCCGCAGCCGCCCCAGAAATGGCACATCTGTAAGATGCGCCAATTCCGGCACTTAGCCCCTCTTCCCACTCCTGTGTAGCGGTGGGATATGGGGTAATAATGGGTTAATGTCACCTTGCTATTGTAAGGTGACATTAAGGCGGGTTAATAACGGAGAGGCGTCAATAAGACGCTATTAAGGCTAGCAGAACGCACCAAATAATAAGACAGATAGTGTATGGTGCGTTAGCAGCCCGGGGTCCACCGTGCAGAGATGGAACCTGCTGCCAAGTAATGACGGACTATATGGCGGTACTCATAAGTATACACACGTGGTTTAAACTTCACCCAGCGTGAAGGAAGCGATCCTGTTGTGTCACAGGATCGCGGTACCGCACATAGAGGGCGAGCAAGTAGTCAGCGAACTTAACCCCAACTAGGATTGAAGTCCGATTAGACCCTTGCTGGCACAACACCGCAACTGGGTGTGTAAGGAAGCTGAATACCAATATTAGGGCACAAGAGTGCATGCGGTGCCACACTGACGAACGCCACTAACCACCCAGGCTTGGGTAAGGAAAGCACAGAGGAAGTGCACGGCGCCGTACTGGCGGTCACAGCAACTGGACGCTGTAACGTGTGATTCGTGCTGTAGGCTAAGTCGGGCGCTAGATAGCAACCATACACCTTCCGCGAACAGACATTTAATAGGGTAGGGGTATCCAAGGACAACTTGCACTCACAACATACACACATTAACAATTGTACACTAGCGCATGGCCGTGCGGTCATGCACAGTTTATATAGTTGCAGCACAGGAAGTGGCCACAGAAACTTTGCCCTTCCAAGACCTGCCAAGAGGACCAATGGAATGTGCTGCAGAGCCTGAGCACATGACCCTCGATCTCCAACGGGAGATCTTGCCCTGGGCATGCTCAGTGTGTGCAGACAAGGACTTAGTCCCAGAGAAGTCCGCTCGCTGCTGACCAGCACTGGCTTTAATGGCAGAAGCTGAAGAAGCAGCAGTAACTCTCTGTACAGAGTGAGAGTGAGCAAGACGCTGGGACCGACGTCCCTGCTGAGCAGACTCCACTGCGGCTGGATAAGAATGGGAGACCGCAGCGGAGATGGCTGAAGATTCCCCCTGTGCAGAAGCGGGAACTCGAGACCTAACATTACCCCCCCTCCTAGGGCCCCCCCCTCCTTGGGCCTCGCTACGCTCGAAGGCAGCAATGAGCTGTGGGGCCCGAATGTTTTCAGCAGGCTCCCATGACCTGTCCTCTGGGCCATAACCCTTCCAATCCACCAGATAGAACTTTTTGCCGCGTACCACCTTGCACCCCAAAATAGCGTTCACCTCGTAATCGTCCGTAGACGAACCCGATGTCCCGGCAGATGACTCGGAAAACCGGGACATGTATACGGGTTTCAAGAGGGACACATGAAAGGTGTCGGTGATACCCAAGCGTGGAGGAAGAGCCAAACGGTAGACCACAGGATTAACCTGTTCGAGAATCCAAGTCGCCAGGAGCAAAGGTCGGAGCGGGGCGCCGATGAACATCGGCGGAGGACCTCACTCTCTCCTTGGAGGCCCGAATAGCATCCTGAGTGCGGTCCCAAATGTCCCGTGCCTCCACAGCCCAGTCTGCCACCCTGGAGTCAGCAGAAGACACAGGCATGGGCACAAGAACACGCGGATGCTGGCCGTAATTTAGGAGGAATGGAGTCTGACCGGTGGAGTCGGCTACGGCATTGTTAAGTGCAAACTCTGCCCACGGTAGCAAGGATGCCCAGTCATCCTGCCTGGCAGAAACAAAATGTCGTAAATATGTGACCAAGGTCTGGTTGGCCCTCTATACCAACCCATTCATCTCGGGATGATATGCCGAAGAGAGATTCAACTCATTACTGAGTAGACAACAAAGCTCTCTCCAGAATCGAGACGCAAACTGGGGACCCCGGTCACTAACAATTTTGTCTGGCATACCGTGTAGGCGAAAGATATGCTTGACGAACAAGACAGCCAACGCCCGTGCAGAAGGTAACCGTGGAAGAGGCACCAAGTGCACCATTTTGGAAAAATGGTCGGTGATCACCCAGATAATGGTGCAGTTACGAGACTTGGGTAAGCCCACCACAAAGTCCATCCCGACCATCTCCCAGGGCCTGTCCGCCCCCGGCAGAGGATAAAGCAAACCAGCTGGCCGTTGCCGAGGAGTCTTGTTCTTGGCGCAAGAGACACACGCCCGAACATACTCTGCGACATCACGAGCCATATGCGGCCACCAGTACGTCCTCGCCAGTAACTCAGATGTCCTTTTGGTAACAAAATGTCCACCCACCCTGGACGAGTGTGCCCAAGAGAGAACCTCCGGTCGCAAATTGGATGGAACAAAAGTCTTGCCCGGGGGCACAGACTCTAGCGAAACCGGGGCCACAGTTCTCAAGCTCTCGGTGGGGACAATAAGCCGAGGCTCCTCCTCCTCCTCCGCAGATGACACAACGGAGCGAGAGAGAGCGTCGGCCCGAATGTTCTTCTCCCCAGAAAGAAAAGGGAGGGTGAAATGAAACCGGGAGAAGAATAAGGACCATCTGGCCTGGCGAGAATTCAACCGCTGGGCTGTCTGCAGGTACAGCAAATTTTTATGGTCTGTGAAGACTTGGAAGGGAAAACGTGCTCCCTCCAAGAGATGTCTCCACTCCGAGAAAGCCAACTTCATGGCTAGCAACTCCCTGTCCCCGATGGAATAATTCCTCTCTGCTGGTGAGAAGGTCTTGGAGAAAAAGAAGCAAGGATACTTCCGACCTTGAGCATCCTTTTGGAAGAGGACTGCTCCAGCACCAACAGAAGAGGCATCCACCTCCATGATAAATGGCTTATCAACATTGGGGCGATGTAGGATGGGAGCGCTAGCGAAGTGTTGCTTTATAGAGTTAAAGGCCTTGGAGACCTCCTCAGACCACAATTTGGGATTCGCCCCCTTCTTGGTGAGGGCAACCAAGGGAGCTACCAAAGTTGAGAAGTGCGGAATGAACTGGCGATAATAATTAATGAACCCCAAAAAGCGCTGCACCGCTTTAAGAGAATGGGGTTCCTGCCAGTCCATCACAGCCTGTAGTTTGGCAGGATCCATAGCCAATCCCTGGGCAGAGATGATGTAGCCTAGGAAAGGTAAGGACTCCTGCTCAAACATACACTTCTCCAACTTGGCATAGAGGGAGTTTGCCCGTAGGAGCCAGCCGAATCCTCTGCCTACACTGGGTTCGCTCTAACCTCCGCTCGTTAAAACGGAGGTCAATTCGAGTGGAGACAGTTATTAACTCCTCCAGTGTGGCAGGAATCTCCCTAGTGGCCAGAGCGTCCTTAACGTGGTCAGCCAGGCCCCTCCAAAATATGGGGATAAAAGCTTTATCCGACCAATCCAGCTCAGAAGCTAAAGTGCGGAATTGGACGGCAAAATGACTGACCAAGGACTCACCCTGAGTTAATGCCAGCAGTTGGAGCGCAGTATCATGGGTGACTTGAGGTCCTAACAAGACCTGTTTCAGAGTGCTCAGAAACAGCAGAGCACTCTGCACCACATGATCGCCACGCTCCCACAGCGGCGTAGCCCATTCCAACGCCCTGTCCGACAAGAGAGACACTATAAATCCCACCTTAGCCCGCTCTGTGGGAAAACGTGCAGCCAGGAGCTCGAGGTGAATAGAGCACTGACTCACAAATCCCCTACAAAATTTGCTGTCACCAGAAAATTTTTCTGGCAGCGGGAGGCGAGAAAATGTCGGAGCAGGGGTGGCAATGAACAGGGTTGCTGCAGCCACGCTAGCAGCCTGTACAGCAACTGCGGTAACATCCACAGCTGAGGTTGCGCTCTCAAGAGCCTCCAACCTACCCTCCAGCTGCTGGATATACCGCAAGGATTGCTATTTGTCCATCATTACTAGCCAGACCCTGGTGCTAGTGTAATGTTAGGGCCAGCGGAACGCACCAAATAATAAGACAGATAGTGTATGGTGCGTTCGCAGCCCGGGGTCCACCGTGCAGAGATGGAACCTGCTGCCAAGTAATGACGGACTATATGGCGGTACTCATAAGTATACACACGTGGGTTAAACTTCACCCAGTGTGAAGGAAGCGATCCTGTTGCGTCACAGGATCGCGGTACCGCACATAGAGGGCGAGCAAGTAGTCAGCAAACTTAACCCCAACTAGGATTGAAGTCCGATTAGACCCTTGCTGGCACAACACCGCAACTGGGTGTGTAAGGAAGCTGAATACCAATATTAGGGCACAAGAGTGCATGCGGTGCCGCACTGATGAACGCCACTAACCACCCAGGCTTGGGTAAGGAAAGCACAGAGGAAGTGCTCGGCGCCGTACTGGCGGTCACAGCAACTGGACGCTGTAACGTGTGATTCGTGCTGTAGGCTAAGTCGGGCGCTAGATAGCAACCATACACCTTCCGCGAACAGACATTCAATAGGGTAGGGGTATCCAAGGACGACTTGCACTCACAACATACACACATTAACAATTGTACACTAGCGCATGGCCGTGCGGTCATGCGCAGTTTATATAGTTGCAGCACAGGACGTGGCCACAGAAACTTTGCCCTTCCAAGACCTGCCAAGAGGACCAATGGAATGTGCTGCTGAGCCTGAGCACATGACCCTCGATCTCCAATGGGAGATCTTGCCCTGGGCATGCTCAGTGTGTGCAGACAAGGACTTAGTCCCAGAGAAGTCCGCTCGCTGCTGACCAGCACTGGCTTTAATGGCAGAAGCTGAAGAAGCAGCAGTAACTCTCTGTACAGAGTGAGAGTGAGCAAGACACTGGGACCGACGTCCCTGCTGAGCAGACTCCACTGTGGCTGGATAAGAATGGGAGACCGCAGCGGAGATGGCTCGAGATTCCCCCTGTGCAGAAGCGGGAACTCGAGACCTAACAGACGCCTATCCATTTTTAATCCAATAGTAATAAAGTGTTAATAAAACACGCACACATTAGAAAAAATTTATTTTTATATTCTTCATTTAACCATACTCGCCATACTTCAGTGCCTGCAAAAAACGTAAAATAATAAACTGCATACTACCTGTCTGCCGTAGTCCAATTAATTACGAGTGTCCCATGACAATCTACCCTATAGGACAGTGACATCGGGTGATGTCACTGCTCTATAGGACCCTCAGTGACACACTGACAGGAGACAACGGCTCCTGCAGTGCATTACTGAGGTTACTATAGTTCAAAGTCTCACTTTATTGCAATTGCTGCGTGGGAAACTCGAAGTAAAAGAAGGTTCTACTTCCGCACTGCCACGATTAGCTGACCCCAAAGTGCACAACACCTTAGACCACAGATAATGGGCATGTATGGCTGATAATATCCTTTAACATTACCAGCGGGGTGCTGCATCCAACAAAAGCATACAGAGTTCATGAATAAAAAAAACAAGAAAAAAATTGGAGCGCACTTACCCAGGTAAAATAGTCACCACTTTATTAGGACTTTGTACAAAAAGCAGGGAAGGGGGTGGACAAAGATCGGACGACGGCCGTTTCGTGCAAAGCGGCACTTCAACGGGTCCGACAGCTGAATGAACACCGGGAGGATTTTGTAGACAAATCAAGCCTCAAGCTCCTCCCCTCATGCAGCATATGGGTGGGAATAACCACCAATGATAGAAACATGAACAATAATGCAATAAAAACAACACATACAATTAAAATCAAACTCTGTGAACTAAACTTGAAGCGGAGTTAAACATTAGCTGCAGTGAGAGCAGCTATCTACAAAAAAACCGACATGTCTAGCTTTTCATTCATACCAAGGGGTCCCGCTGCGTCTGTGCGGAGAATCCACCTGGCCTCTCTGCGTAGAAGGAGGCGGTGCAGATCTCCTCCCCCCTCGGGCAGAGAAACCTGTTCCAGTCCAGCGAACCGCAACAACTGCACGTTACCTGCATGGTGAGTTTTGACATGATCTATTAGCCTGGGAGCCCCTTTGCCGATCCTCACAGAGTTAAAATGCTCTCTAACCCATATAAACATCGGCCGGATAGTCTTGCCAATGTAAAAGAAGCCGCAAGGGCAAAAAATGCCAGTGCCCACCCTTCCTATACTAAATGTTCTTTGCCATATAGTCAATTTCTGAGGGTGAAGAGAATTAATAGTGACCCGGAGGGCTTTGCATAACAATCTGTTGAGCTTTATGATAGGTTTAAGAAGTGGGGGTATCCCAGTTCGATTCTCAATAGTGCCCATGATAGAGCAGTCACAGCGGACTCAATATCTTCCAGACATAAGACACATGAGAAAAAATTTGTGTTCAGCTTTAAATTTGGACCACTAGATAATCAAATCAGAGCAGCAATTCGTAAAAATTGGCAGATCTTGAGACAAGATAGCGATCTGAAGGAAATAGTAGATAGGGGACCGCTGTTTGCCAGTCGCCGTAGCAAAAACTTTAAGGACTGTTTGGTCCGTAATCATTTTGTATCAGATCATAGCAATTGGCTGATTCAGAATAGACCAAAAGGCAATTTCAAATGTGGGCGTTGCAATTTCTGTACATATCACCATATTGGCAGTATGATTACAGTGGGGCATATACAACACGTAGTACGCGATTTTATATCCTGCAGAACTACGTATGTAGTATATGTCATTTTTTGCCCTTGCGGCTTCTTTTACATTGGCAAGACTATCCGGCCGATGTTTGTACGGGTTAGAGAGCATTTTAACTCTGTGAGGACCGGCAAAGGGGCTCCCAGGCTAATAGATCATGTCAAAGCTCACCATGCAGGTAACGTGCAGTTGTTGCGGTTCGCTGGACTGAAACAGGTTTCTCTGCCCGAGGGGGGAGGAGATCTGCACCGCCTCCTTCTACGCAGAGAGGCCAGGTGGATTCTCCGCACAGACGTAGCGGGACCCCTTGGTATGAATGAAAAGCTAGACATGTAGTTTTTTTTGTAGATAGCTGCTCTCACTGCAGCTAATGTTTAACTCCGCTTCAAGTTTAGTTCACAGAGTTTGATTTTAATTGTGTGTGTTGTTTTTATTGCATTATTGTTCATGTTTCTATCATTGGTGGTTATTCCCACCCATATGCTGCATGAGGGGAGGAGCTTGAGGCTTGATTTGTCTACAAAATCCTCCCGGTGTTCATTCAGCTGTAGGACCCGTTGAAGTGCCGTTTTGCACGAAACGGCCGTCGTCCGATCTTTGTCCACCCCCTTCCCTGCTTTTTGTACAAAGTCCTAATAATGTGGTGACTATTTTACCTGGGTAAGTCTGCTGCGTGGGAAAATTGCTTGCACAGCAATGCCAAAAGTGAGACTAGGGACTATGTTTTTACAGCTGTGGAGGAATACAGTGCAGAAGGATACCTTCCTCCCGTCATTGTGTTCCTGGAGCCCCTGGAGAGCAGTCGCATCAGCTGATGCTGCCGTTCTCCACGGGAGATCGTCGTGGGACACTCGTGGATTTCTGAGGACAGGGAGTATATTGGTTGTTTGTTATTTTAATATTTTTTACAGATGCCACTGGCTTCGGGGATCAAAATGACAAGTAATGGAGAGTTTGCAATCTATGTTTAATGTACTGTATGTATGTATTGTATGAAAGGTTTTAAGCGTACCCTAAAAACTCATTTGTTCAGACTGGCCTACCACCTCAATGCATTAACCTAACGATCCCTGTGTGGCCTATTTAAAAAAAAAAAACAAAAAAAAAAAAACAATCAGGTTCCTCGCATCATGTTCTCATTCACTTTATGCAGTTAATAGCCCTCTGTGTCGTTACTGCTACATACTTAGGCAATTAACTGGTTCATGCAGCTTTACATGAACACCCGAGCCTTACACTATGGCCGGTCCGAATAACTAAAGCAATTGTTACCATCCACTTCTCGTGTCTCCCCTTTTCCTCATAGTTTGTAAGCTTGCGAGCAGGGCCCTCATTCCTCCTGGTATCTGTTTTGAACTTTATTTCTGTTATGCTGTAATGTCTATTGTCTGTACAAGTCCCCTCTATAATTTGTAAAGCGCTGCGGAATATGTTGGCGCTATATAAATAAAAATTATTATTATTATAAATGTATGAATGTATTGTATGTAGTATGGATGTAGTATGTATGTAATATGTAGTATGTATGTAGTATATAGTATATATGTAGTATGTATATAGTATGTATGTAGTATTTATGTATGTATTATGTATGTAGTATGC
This sequence comes from Ranitomeya imitator, assembly GCF_032444005.1. Lineage (NCBI taxonomy): Eukaryota > Metazoa > Chordata > Amphibia > Anura > Dendrobatidae > Ranitomeya > Ranitomeya imitator. The sequence goes on from NC_091286.1 coordinate 305,536,029, forward strand.
ATGTATGTAGTATGTATGTAGTATGTATGTATGTAGTATGTATGTATGTAGTATGTATTGTGGTGTGACTGGTGGTCGCGTGGTTAATGGGAGGTATGTGTCACAGGGATGGATGCTCCCTGCGATGCAACCCGGAGTATTTTGTCCTTAGTGCATGTGAGCACTAAAGATGTCGTTTAGTGCACCTGGGTCCGGGTTGCGGGTAGCTATGAGAGATGGGAGGGTCTGGCTACCCACATGCCTGAGGGTGCTTACTGTACCCTGCGGGAAGTGCTTGAGTTTGAGGACCTGCAGTGATGTCATGATCATGTGACCAGTGCATGTGATGTTACCTCACCTTGGTTACAGGTTACCTAAAAGAGGTGTGTTTAGCACATGGTAGTGAGTATTTGGGAGTCTGTCAGTGTAGACAGATTTCCATGTGTCCAGGCTGGACACTACAGAGTGCCCTGTGTAAAAAGCCGACACAGAGCCCCAGCAGCCCATACAGAGCCACGGCAGGCACGCACAGACCCCAAGCAGGCCGCACAGACCCCCGGCAGGCATGCACAGACCCCCGGTAGGCACGCACAGACCCCCCACGGTCACGCACAGACCCCGCCCACACACACACACGCAGGCTCTGCCCACACACCACCAACACTCCATTTTAGTGCATCATTGCACTACAGGAACTTCCGATTCCAGTGTCCGATATCACAAACGTATCGGAACTCGGTATCGTAATTCCGATACAGCGAATATCAGCCGATATTTGCAGTATCGGAATGCTCAACACTAATCAGTAGAAATACTCTAGCAGCAGGCAACATGATTTTAGGATTACAATAATCACAAAGAGACTGTAAGTGTTTCAATTGACCTAATTTCTTGTATACCTCTCTTTAAACTTCCCAACCATATGGCATTAAAATTGTACAGATGTGTGAATGATTTTTATGTTGCATTTGTAGGATTTCTCTGAACCAATGTATATTTGAAATTCAACTGCCTCTCTTTTAGAAATTGCAGAAGATTGCATCAGTCATAGAAGAATTTAATGCCCCTAGACAGACTTCTACATTATGCTTTTCAGCTATCACTATCATGGTACAACATAGTCAATCAAAAAGGACCATCATAGTCTATATAATAGCAAAATCTGGGAATTTGGATGCCATTTTGTGGGTGATGTCACTGCTCTATAGGACCCTCAGTGTCACACTGACAGGAGACAACGGCTCCTGCAGTGCATTACTGAGGTTACTATAGTTCAAAGTCTCACTTTATTGCAATTGCTGCGTGGGAAACTCGAAGTAAAAGAAGGTTCTACTTCCGCACTGCCACGATTAGCTGACCCCAAAGTGCACAACACCTTAGACCACAGATAATGGGCATGTATGGCTGATAATATCCTTTAACATTACCAGCGGGGTGCTGCATCCAACAAAAGCATACAGAGTTCATGAATAAAAAAACAAGAAAAAAATTGGAGCGCACTTACCCAGGTAAAATAGTCACCACTTTATTAGGACTTTGTACAAAAAGCAGGGAAGGGGGTGGACAAAGATCGGACGACTGCCGTTTCGTGCAAAGCGGCACTTCAACGGGTCCGACAGCTGAATGAACACCGGGAGGATTTTGTAGACAAATCAAGCCTCAAGCTCCTCCCCTCATGCAGCATATGGGTGGGAATAACCACCAATGATAGAAACATGAACAATAATGCAATAAAAACAACACATACAATTAAAATCAAACTCTGTGAACTAAACTTGAAGCGGAGTTAAACATTAGCTGCAGTGAGAGCAGCTATCTACAAAAAAACCGACATGTCTAGCTTTTCATTCATACCAAGGGGTCCCGCTGCGTCTGTGCGGAGAATCCACCTGGCCTCTCTGCGTAGAAGGAGGCGGTGCAGATCTCCTCCCCCCTCGGGCAGAGAAACCTGTTCCAGTCCAGCGAACCGCAACAACTTCACGTTACCTGCATGGTGAGTTTTGACATGATCTATTAGCCTGGGAGCCCCTTTGCCGGTCCTCACAGAGTTAAAATGCTCTCTAACCCATATAAACATCGGCCGGATAGTCTTGCCAATGTAAAAGAAGCCGCAAGGGCAAAAAATGCCAGTGCCCACCCTTCCTATACTAAATGTTCTTTGCCATATAGTCAATTTCTGAGGGTGAAGAGAATTAATAGTGACCCGGAGGGCTTTGCACAACAATCTGTTGAGCTTTATGATAGGTTTAAGAAGTGGGGGTATCCCAGTTCGATTCTCAATAGTGCCCATGATAGAGCAGTCACAGCGGACTCAATATCTTCCAGACATAAGACACATGAGAAAAAATTTGTGTTCAGCTTTAAATTTGGACCACTAGATAATCAAATCAGAGCAGCAATTCGTAAAAATTGGCAGATCTTGAGACAAGATAGCGATCTGAAGGAAATAGTAGATAGGGGACCGCTGTTTGCCAGTCGCCGTAGCAAAAACTTTAAGGACTGTTTGGTCCGTAATCATTTTGTATCAGATCATAGCAATTGGCTGATTCAGAATAGACCAAAAGGCAATTTCAAATGTGGGCGTTGCAATTTCTGTACATATCACCATATTGGCAGTATGATTACAGTGGGGCATATACAACACGTAGTACGCGATTTTATATCCTGCAGAACTACGTATGTAGTATATGTCATTTTTTGCCCTTGCGGCTTCTTTTACATTGGCAAGACTATCCGGCCGATGTTTGTACGGGTTAGAGAGCATTTTAACTCTGTGAGGACCGGCAAAGGGGCTCCCAGGCTAATAGATCATGTCAAAGCTCACCATGCAGGTAACGTGCAGTTGTTACGGTTCGCTGGACTGGAACAGGTTTCTCTGCCCGAGGGGGGAGGAGATCTGCACCGCCTCCTTCTACGCAGAGAGGCCAGGTGGATTCTCCGCACAGACGTAGCGGGACCCCTTGGTATGAATGAAAAGCTAGACATGTAGTTTTTTTTGTAGATAGCTGCTCTCACTGCAGCTAATGTTTAACTCCGCTTCAAGTTTAGTTCACAGAGTTTGATTTTAATTGTGTGTGTTGTTTTTATTGCATTATTGTTCATGTTTCTATCATTGGTGGTTATTCCCACCCATATGCTGCATGAGGGGAGGAGCTTGAGGCTTGATTTGTCTACAAAATCCTCCCGGTGTTCATTCAGCTGTAGGACCCGTTGAAGTGCCGCTTTGCACGAAACGGCCGTCGTCCGATCTTTGTCCACCCCCTTCCCTGCTTTTTGTACAAAGTCCTAATAATGTGGTGACTATTTTACCTGGGTAAGTCTGCTGCGTGGGAAAATTGCTTGCACAGCAATGCCAAAAGTGAGACTAGGGACTATGTTTTTACAGCTGTGGAGGAATACAGTGCAGAAGGATACCTTCCTCCCGTCATTGTGTTCCTGGAGCCCCTGGAGAGCAGTCGCATCAGCTGATGCTGCCGTTCTCCACGGGAGATCGTCGTGGGACACTCGTGGATTTCTGAGGACAGGGAGTATATTGGTTGTTTGTTATTTTAATATTTTTTTACAGATGCCACTGGCTTCGGGGATCAAAATGACAAGTAATGGAGAGTTTGCAATCTATGTTTAATGTACTGTATGTATGTATTGTATGAAAGGTTTTAAGCGTACCCTAAAAACTCATTTGTTCAGACTGGCCTACCACCTCAATGCATTAACCTAACGATCCCTGTGTGGCCTATTTAAAAAAAAAAAACAAAAAAAAAAAAACAATCAGGTTCCTCGCATCATGTTCTCATTCACTTTATGCAGTTAATAGCCCTCTGTGTCGTTACTGCTACATACTTAGGCAATTAACTGGTTCATGCAGCTTTACATGAACACCCGAGCCTTACACTATGGCCGGTCCGAATAACTAAAGCAATTGTTACCATCCACTTCTCGTGTCTCCCCTTTTCCTCATAGTTTGTAAGCTTGCGAGCAGGGCCCTCATTCCTCCTGGTATCTGTTTTGAACTTTATTTCTGTTATGCTGTAATGTCTATTGTCTGTACAAGTCCCCTCTATAATTTGTAAAGCGCTGCGGAATATGTTGGCGCTATATAAATAAAAATTATTATTATTATAAATGTATGAATGTATTGTATGTAGTATGGATGTAGTATGTATGTAATATGTAGTATGTATGTAGTATATAGTATATATGTAGTATGTATATAGTATGTATGTAGTATTTATGTATGTATTATGTATGTAGTATGCATGTATGTAGTATGTATGTAGTATGTATGTATGTAGTATGTATGTATGTAGTATGTATTGTGGTGTGACTGGTGGTCGCGTGGTTAATGGGAGGTATGTGTCACAGGGATGGATGCTCCCTGCGATGCAACCCGGAGTATTTTGTCCTTAGTGCATGTGAGCACTAAAGATGTCGTTTAGTGCACCTGGGTCCGGGTTGCGGGTAGCTATGAGAGATGGGAGGGTCTGGCTACCCACATGCCTGAGGGTGCTTACTGTACCCTGCGGGAAGTGCTTGAGTTTGAGGACCTGCAGTGATGTCATGATCATGTGACCAGTGCATGTGATGTTACCTCACCTTGGTTACAGGTTACCTCAAAGAGGTGTGTTTAGCACATGGTAGTGAGTATTTGGGAGTCTGTCAGTGTAGACAGATTTCCATGTGTCCAGGCTGGACACTACAGAGTGCCCTGTGTAAAAAGAGGGAGAAGCCTTTCTGTGTCCATGGCTTCAGATAGAGCCTGAGTGCTGGACATTGCACAGCCTGTGTGCCCATAGGCCTGAGAAAAGCAGAGGTCTTCTATGGACATTAATGCTGTGTCGGCCTGATGTATGGACTGTTAACCTTTTTGTTGCTGCCTTGATGGTTTAAGGAGCAAATAAACCCACATGGACATTGAAGAGAATGTGCCTCCTGTTTCCTCCTACGCATCTGAGTGAGTTCAATCCTTACAGTATGTAGTATTTTTTTTTTTTTACATTCAACACATTAGCCGGATGATGGGACTACTACTGTCCCATCATTGGCTAATTTGTCAATCATGGGACTTGTAATCCCATCGGACAATGCCTGCACACACACACAGACTCCAGGCAGCCCGCACAGAGCTCCGGCAGCCCGCACAGACCCCCGGCAGACACACACAGACCCCTGGCAGGCACGCACAGACCCTCGGCAGCCCACACAGACCCCCGGCAGGCACACACAGACCCCCAGAAGGTACGCACAGACCCCCGCAGCCCGCACAGACCCTGGCAGCCGACACAGAGCCCCAGCAGCCCATACAGAGCCACGGCAGGCACGCACAGACCCCAAGCAGGCCGCATAGACCCCCGGCAGGCATGCACAGACCCCCGGTAGGCACGCACAGACCCCCCACGGTCACGCACAGACCCCGCCCACACACACACACGCAGGCTCTGCCCACACACCACCAACACTCCATTTTAGTGCATCATTGCACTACAGGAACTTCCGATTCCAGTGTCCGATATCACAAAAGTATCGGAACTCGGTATTGTAATTCCGATACAGCGAATATCAGCCGATATTTGCAGTATCGGAATGCTCAACACTAATCAGTAGAAATACTCTAGCAGCAGGCAACATGATTTTAGGATTACAATAATCACAAAGAGACTGTAAGTGTTTCAATTGACCTAATTTCTTGTATACCTCTCTTTAAACTTCCCAACCATATGGCATTAAAATTGTACAGATGTGTGAATTATTTTTATGTTGCATTTGTAGGATTTCTCTGAACCAATGTATATTTGAAATTCAACTGCCTCTCTTTTAGAAATTGCAGAAGATTGCATCAGTCATAGAAGAATTTAATGCCCCTAGACAGACTTCTACATTATGCTTTTCAGCTATCACTATCATGGTACAACATAGTCAATCAAAAAGGACCATCATAGTCTATATAATAGCAAAATCTGGGAATTTGGATGCCATTTTGTGGTGAATCTAGATAGTGAGAAGGCGCCAAACCTTATACAAATAAATAGGTTAAAAAAAGAGTCATAAAACACTGTGGAAACACAGGTGGTGTGTGACAGCACAGCAATGAAGAAGTGAGGGCTCATTTAGGTTTTTGCATACAATTGGTGACTTTGGAGCAATTATAAGTTGCTGCAATTAGTTTCACCATAAATTGAATATCCTTGGAAAATTCAGCAAATTTGGCAAATTTAAATTTCAAAGGAATTGTTTATTTCTAGTACACTGCATTTAGATTGATTTTTTTTATATCTTGAAGTAAAAATCATTAAAAAAGACAAAATTAGAAATTCTAAATGATTTTTCTACTATATTTAATGCCATCTCTTAAACTGTTAATATGAACATACTAGTTAGTACACCAAGAAATGGCATGTTGGAGCTTTGTTATCTTTATTAAAATTACAAATAATGTAGCCAAATTGATTAGCTTAAGCTTATTCCTCTCTAAATGTTCAGAACACATGTATTTTTAGCAAAGCAGAGCATGCATGTATATTTGGAATAGTTGTTGCTGACGGCTATCTAATCTGTAAGTTCACTTTAGTGTTTAACATAAGAGGTATCATTTAAATGTTTTAAAGGGAACCTGTCACCCCAAAATCGATGATGAGTTAAGCTCACCGTCATCAGGGGCTTATCTACATCAATATGGCCATGTGAGGGAATATTTTTTGTGGGATAAGTTGTACTTTTGAATGACATCATCGGGTTTTAGCATGTCGTCTACTAGAAAACAGGAAAAAAATTCCAAGTGCGGTGAAATTGCAAAAAAAGTGCAATCCCACACATGTTTTTTGTTTGGCTTTTTGCTAGGTTCTCTAAATGCTAAAACTTACCTGCCATTATGATTCTCCAGGTCATTATCAGTTCATAGACACCAAACATGTCTAGATTATTTTTATCTAAGTGGTAGAAAAAAATTCCAAACTTTGCTTAACCCCTTTACCCCCAAGGGTGGTTTGCACGTTAATGACCGGGCCAATTTTTACAATTCTGACCACTGTCCCTTTGTGAGGTTATAACTCTGGAACGCTTCAACGGATCCCAGTGATTCTGACATTGTTTTCTCGTGACATATTGTACTTCATGACAATGGTAAAAATTCTTTGATAGTACCTGCGTTTATTTGTGAAAAAAACGGAAATTTGGCGAAAATTATGAAAATTTCGCAATTTTCCAAGTTTGAATTTTTATGCAATTAAATCACAGAGATATGTCACACAAAATACTTAATAAGTAACATTTCCCACATGTCTACTTTACATCAGCACAATTTTGGAACCAAAATTTTTTTTTGTTAGGGAGTTATAAGGGTTAAAAGTTGACCAGCAATTTCTCATTTCTACAACACCATTTTTTTTTAGGGACCACATCTCATTTGAAGTCATTTTGAGGGGTCTATATGATAGAAAATACCCAAGTGTGACACCATTCTAAAAACTACACCCCTCAAGGTGCTCAAAACCATATTCAAGAAGTTTATTAACCCTTCTGGTGCTTCACAGGAATTTTTTGAATGTTTAAATAAAAATGAACATTTAACTTTTTTTCACAAAAAATTTAATTCAGCTCCAATTTGTTTAATTTTACCAAGGGTAACAGGAGAAAATAGACCCCAAACATTGTTGTACAATTTGTCCTGAGCACGACAATACCCCACATGTGGGGGTAAACCACTGTTTGGGTGCATGGCAGAGCTCGGAAGTGAAGGAGCGCCACTTGACTTTTCAATGCAAAATTGACTGGAATTGAGATGGGACGCCATGTTTCGTTTGGAGAGCCCCTGATGTGCCTAAACATTGAAACCCCCCACAAGTGACACCATTTTGGAAAGTAGACCCCTTAAGGAACTTACCTAGATGTGTGGTGAGCACTTTGACCCACCAAGTGCTTCACAAAAGTTTATAATGTAGAACCGTAAAAATAAAAAATCATATTTTTTCACAAAAATTAACTTTCGGCCCCCAATTTTTTATTTTCCCAAGGGTAAGAGAAGAAATTGGACCCCAAAAGTTGTTGTACAATTTGTCCTGAGTACGCTGAAACCCCATATGTGGGGGTAAACCACTGTTTGGGCGGATGGGAGAGCTCGGAAGGGAAGGAGCGCTGTTTGACTTTTCAATGCAAAATTGACAGGAATTGAGATGGGACGCCATGTTGCGTTTGGAGAGCCACTGATGTGCCTAAACATTGAAACCCCCCACAAGTGACACCATTTTGGAAAGTAGACCCCCTAAGGAACTTATCTAGAGGTGTGGTGAGCACTTTGACCAACCAAGTGCTTCACAGAAGTTTATAATGCAGAGCCGTAAAAATAAAACAAAAAATTTTTCCCACAAAAATTATTTTTTTAGCCCCCAGTTTTGTATTTTCCCGAGGGTAACAGGAGAAAGTGGACCAAAAAATTTGTTGCCCAATTTGTCCTCAGTGCGATGATACCCTATATGTGGGGGGAACCACTGTTTGAGCGCATGGGAGGGTTCGGAAGGGAAGGAGTGCCATTTGAATGCAGACTTAGATGGAATGGTCTGCAGGTGTCACATTGCGTTTGCAGAGCCCCTAATGTACCTAAACAGTAGAAACCCCCCACAAGTGACACCATTTTGGAAAGTAGACCCCCTAAGGAACTTATCTACATGTGTGGTGAGCACTTTGACCCACCAAGGGCTTCACAGAAGTTTATAATGGAGAGCCGTAAAAATAAAACAAAAATTTTTTCCCACAAAAATTATTTTTTAGCCCCCAGTTTTGTATTTTCCCGAGGGTAACAGGAGAAAGTGGACCCCAAAATTTGTTTTCCAATTTGTTCTGAGTGCGCTGATACCCCATATGTGGGGGGGAACCACTGTTTGGGCGCATGGGAGGGCTCGGAAGGGAAGGAGCTCCATTTGGAATGCAGGCTTAGATGGAATGGTCTGCAGGTGTCACATTGCATTTGCAGAGCCCCTAATGTACCGAAACAGTAGAAACCCCCCACAAGTGACACCATTTTGGAAACTAGACCCCCTAAGGAACTCATCTAGATGTGTTGTGAGAGCTTTGAACCCCCAAGTGTTTCACTACAGTTTGTAACGCAGAGCCGTGAAAATTGAAAAAAAAAAATCTTTCCCCCCAATATTATTTTTTAGCCCCAGTTTTGTATTTTCCCGAGGGTAAGAGGAGAAATTTGACCCCAAAAGTTGTTGTCCAATTTGTCCTGAGTACGCTGATACCCCATATGTTGGGGGGAACCACCGTTTGGGCGCATGGGAGGGCTCGGAAGGGAAGGAGTGCCATTTGGAATGCAGACTTAGATGGAATGGTCTGCAGGCGTCACATTGCATTTGCAGAACCCCTAATGTACCTAAACAGTAGAAATCCCCCACAAGTGACCCCATATTGGAAACTAGACCCCCATGGAACTTATCTAGATGTGTTGTGAGAACTTTGAACCCCCAAGTGTTTCACTACAGTTTATAACGCAGAGCCGTGAAAATAAAAAATCCTTTTTTTTCCACAAAAATTATTTTTTAGCCCCCAGTTTTGTATTTTCCCAAGGGTAACAGGAGAAATTGGACCCCAAAAGTTGTTGTCCAATTTGTCCTGAGTACGCTGATACCCCATATGTTGGGGTAAACCCCTGTTTGGGCACACGGGAGAGCTCGGAAGGGAAGAAGCACTGTTTTACTTTTTCAACGCATAATTGGCTGGAATTGAGATCGGACGCCATGTCGCGTTTGGAGAGCCCCTGATGTGCCTAAACAGTGGAAACCCCCCAATTATAACTGAAACCCTAATCCAAACACACCCCTAACCCTAATCCCAACAGTAACCCTAACCACACCTCTAACCCTGACACACACCTAACCCTAATCCCAACCCTATTCCCAACTGTAAATGTAATCTAAACCCTAACCGTAACTTTAGCCCCAACCCTAACTGTAGCCTTAACCCTAGCCCCAACCCTAACTTTAGCCCCAACCCAAACTGTAGCCCTAACCCTAGCCCTAACCATAGCCCTAACCCTAACTTTAGCCCCAACCCTAACTGTAGCCTTAACCCTAGCCCTAACCCTAGCCCTAACCCTAGCCCTAGCCCTAACCCTAGCCCTAACCCTAGCCCTAACCCTAACCCTAACCCTAGCCCTAACCCTAACCCAAGCCCTAACCCTAGCCCTAACCCTAGCCCAAACCCTAGCCCTAGCCCAAATGGAAAAATGGAAATAAATACATTTTTTTAATTTTTCCCTAACTAAGGGGGTGATGAAGGGGGGTTTGATTTACTTTTATAGCGGGTTATTTAGCGGATTTTTATGATTGGCAGCCGTCACACACTGAAAGACGCTTTTTATTGCAAAAAATATTTTTTGCGTTACCACATTTTGAGAGCTATAATTTTTCCATATTTTGGTCCACAGAGTCATGTGAGGTCTTGTTTTTTGCGGGACGAGTTGACGTTTTTATTGGTAACATTTTCGGGCACGTTACATTTTTTGATCGCTTTTTATTCCGATTTTTGCGAGGCAGAATGACCAAAAACCAGCTATAAATGAAGTTCTTTTGGGGGAGGCGTTTATACCGTTCCGCGTTTGGTAAAATTGATAAATCAGTTTTATTCTTCGGGTCAGTACGATTACAGCGACACCTCATTTATATCATTTTTTTATGTTTTGGCGCTTTTATACTATAAAAACTATTTTATAGAAAAAATAATTATTTTTGCATCGCTTTATTCTCAGGACTATAACTTTTTTTTTTTTTGCTGATGATGCTGTGTGGTGGCTCGTTTTTAGCGGGACAAGATGACGCTTTCAGCGGTATCATGGTTATTTATATCTGTCTTTTTGATCGCGTGTTATTCCACTTTTTGTTTGGCGGTATGATAATAAAGCGTTGTTTTTTGCCTCGTTTTTTTTTTTTTTTTCTTACGGTGTTTACTGAAGGGGTTAACTAGTGGGCCAGTTTTATAGGTCGGGCCGTTACGGACGCGGCGATACTAAATATGTGTACTTTTATTGTTTTTTTTTTATTTAGATAAAGAAATGTATTTAGGGGAATAATTTTTTTTTTTTTTCATTATTTAGGAATATTTTTTTTATTTTTTTTTACACATTTTGAAATTTTTGTTTTTACTTTTTTACATTGTCCCAGGGGGGAACATCACAGATCGGTGATCTGACAGTGTGCACAGCACTCTGTCAGATCACTGATCTGACATGCAGCGCTGCAGCCTTCACAGTGCCTGCTCTGAGCAGGCTCTGTGAAGCCACCTCCCTCCCTGCAGGACCCGGATCCGCGGCCATCTTGGATCCGGGGCTGGAGGAAGCAGGGAGGGAGGTGAGACCCTCGCAGCAACGCGATCACATCGCGTTGCTGCGGGGGGCTCAGGGAAGCCCGCAGGGAGCCCCCTCCCTGCGGGAAGCTTCCCTATACCGCCGGCACATCGGCAAATTGTACAACAACTTTTGGGGTCCATTTTCTCCTGTTATCCTTGGTAAAATAAAACAAATTGGAGCTGAATTAAAAATTTTTGTGAAAAAAAGTTAAATGTTCATTTTTATTTAAACATTCCAAAAATTCTTGTGAAGCACCAGAAGGGTTAATAAACTTTTTGAAAAAGGTCTTGAGCACCTTTAGGGGTGCAGTTTTTAGAATGGTGTCACACTTGGGTATTTTCTATCTTATAGACCCCTCAAAATGACTTCAAATGAGATGTGGTCCCTAAAAAAAAATGGTGTTGTAAAAATGAGAAATTGCTGGTCAACTTTTAACCCTTATAACTCCCTAACAAAAAAAAATTTGGTTCCAAAATTGTGCTGATGTAAAGTAGACATGTGGGAAATGTTACTTATTAAGTTTTTTATGTGACATATCTCTGTGATTTAATTGCATAAAAATTCAAACTTGGAAAATTTTCAAAATTCTTGCCAAATTTCCATTTTTTTCACAAATAAACGCAGGTAATATTAAATAAATGTTACCACTATCATGAAGTACAATATGTCACAAGAAAACAGTGTCAGAATCACTGGGATGCGTTGAAGCGTTCCAGAGTTATAACCTCATAAAGGGACAGTGGTCAGAATTGTAAAAATTGGCCCGGTCATTAACGTGCAAAGCACCCTTGGGGGTAAAGGGGTTAAACTGCATATTCCAGGCTGCAAAACAGGCCAATTAAATTCAAACCACTGCTAGGCAGAGAAGTCAAGAGTACTAACGAGTGCCGATTATCCTCGACCTCTATGCTTTATGAATAATGGGTATCACTGACACCATACTGCTAAGCACTCTGCCTTTCCAGATAAAGCCGGCATCACACTGGCGTATTGCATCCGATGCGAGATGCTAATGACACTCGGCTCCTGCTCGCAGCAGAGCAGGAGCCGAGTGTCATGCGTCTGTGCTCCGATTCTCTCGCACAAGGAGGATCGGAGCACAGCTGCGGAGGAGGTGGAGAAATAAATTTCTCCATCTCCTCCATTGCTGGGATCCGCTTATAGTGCACATCACTTGGATGATATCCGAGTGGTGTGCGCTGTCTCACTCGCACCCATAGGCTTATATGGGTGCGAGTGAGTCAAGAGTTTTCCTCGGTCCGAGACAATCGCAGCATGCTGCGATTGTCTCGGACCGAGGAAAACGGCCGACAAAAAGTCGGCTGGTGGGAGCTGCCCCACAGCTTAACATTAGTCCGAGTGCAATGCGATTGTTTTAATCGCATTGCACTCGGCCATTTAAAATGCCAGTGTAACGCTGGCCTAACACACACTAGAGCGATTCAAGTATATCACTGGAAAGGCAAAGTGCTTAGAGGTATGGTGCCAGTGATCCCTGTTATTCATACCGCATAGAGGTTGAGAACAGTCAGCAGTCGTTAGTACTCTTGGCTACTCTGCCTAGCAGTGGTTTGGGTTTAATTGGTCTGATTTTGCAGCCTGGAATATGCAGTTTAATTTCAAATGGCTATGCTTATGGGACGGCTGGACAATTTGCTAATTAGTGGTGCATTTATCATCTATCATTGCTGCATATCATAACCCATAACGTGACTCGGGAGGGACAGTGTGCTAGTTGCCTCATGTAGCACAAATTTTCCTAGACTAGTTTGTGGATTCCATATAAAGAGACCCTAAGTGCTAGAAAAGCAGAATCCCCCCTCAAGTGACCCCATTTTGAAAATTATAACCCTTTTGGAATTTATCTATAGATGTAGTGAAGATTTTGATTCCATGGGAGTTTTCCAGATACAAGCAGCAGTGGATGTTGCTGAGTGAAAATTGCAAACTGCCATTGTAGTGACCAGTACATTATGCCCAGCCCATGCTTCTGGAGACACGCACCTGTAAATGAGGTGGGTTCTCATCACTACAGAAATACCAAACATGTGAGTGCTAAATGTTCTTAAGGCACACTGGGGCTCAGAAGGGAGGGGGGCATTTGGATTTGGGAGCAACTAATTTGCAGAATTTCTTTTCGTGGGTGAGGAGCCATTTTGCTTTTCCAGAGCCTTTGTGCTACCAGTAACGTGGAAGCCCCTTATATTTCTATTAACAGATGACAGATCTGAGTGAGGACTTGCTTTTTTGTGTGGATTGAGTGGAAGCTTTTTTGGGGAACGTTTTACATAATATTTATGATCATATTTATCCGGCGCTCTACATTAAGCACTTACTTTGGGGTTTCAATCTAAATTTCTGAGTGACGTGATTCAGATGAAACCCCCAATGGATCCATTCACTATAGAGAGGCAGCAGAGTTACTCTGGACTCAATCTGACCTCTGTTCCACGGTGTCCTTGTTTACAGAAGTGCACAAAACTGCCTGATTGCAGGTTCTATGGCACCCACAGTGCCTCCATCTGACTCATTATAGGGAATCTTCAGCCAGTGGTTCTGTCTGAATCACATATTTCAGAGATTTACATGGAAACCCCGGTGTAAGCACTCAACACAGAGCACAGGATAAATGTGCGCTGAGCCAAACTGCGATTTTTGGGAGTCAGAATGAAAATATCAGCAGCATGCTAAGAATTGGTTTTATTTATTTTTATGCCATTCATTGTATGCTATAAGTGATTAGGCAACTTTATTATTTGGGTCGGTGCAATTACAGCGATACCAGATTTATATGAGGTTTTTATGTTTGGCTGCTGTCACACTAAAAGACGCTCTTTATTGCGAAAAATAGTTTTTGCATCACCATATTTTGAGAGCTATAATTTTTTAATATTTGGGTCGACAGTCATGTGAGGGCTTGTTTTTTTGTGGGACAAGCTGACATTTCTATTGGCACCATTTTCAGGCACGACTTTTTGTTATCACTTTCTAGTCTGATTTTTGGGAGACAGAATGAACCAAAACCAGCAATTCAGGAATTGCTTTTTTTTATACCTTTCTGTGTGTGGTAAAATTGGTAAGGTAGCTTTAGTCTTCGAGTCAGAACGATTACAGTGATATTGCATTTATATCTTTTTTTATGCTTTGGTACTTTTATACAATAAAAACTATTTTATTGAAAAAAGTATTTTTGCATCACTTTATTTTGGGAGCAAAAACTTTTTTAATTGGCTTGTTGTGGCTTGTTGTGGCTTGTTTTTTGTGTGTCAAGATGATGTTTTCAGCGGTACCATATTTGTTTACATCTGTCTTTTGGATCGCGTTTTATTGCACTTTATGTTCTGTGGTATGACGATAAAGCATTTTTTTGCCCAGTTTTTTTATTTATTTTCTATACGGTGTTCACTGAAGGGGTCATTCAGTGGTACAATTTTATAGAACAGAACGTTTTGGACGAGCCGAAACCAATACTTTTATTGTGTTTTTTTATTTCCATAAATAAATGTATTCATTTGAAAAATATTTGTTTTTCTTCTTTATTTAGGGATTTAAAAAAATATATTTTTACACTTAATAATATTTTTTTTTTTTTTTTTTACATTGTCCCAGTATGGGACATTACTATACAATGTCAGATTGCTAATCTGACACTACATTGCAGAATATCAGAGCAGCGATCTGACAGGCAGGGAAGGAGGCATGCCGGTGACTGCTCTCAGCAGGAGCTCACAAGCCACATTACCTGCAGGACCCCAAAGGACCCCACAGCCATCTTGATGCCTGGGGGTCTCCTGTTATGTTTGCTAATGACAGGTGTTATGAAGGCAATCCAGAAACACAGTGTGCTTAGCGATCAGAGCGCACACAGTGATCTGACAAATACCCAAAAATACAAGAACGAGCTCTGAGACGTGGAAACTCTGTAGACTGCACACCTGATCCTATCCTAAACACAACTAAAAGCGGCTGTGGATTGCGCCTAACAACTACCTAGGCAACTCGGCACAGCCTAAGAAACTAGCTAGCCTGAAGATAGAAAAATAGGCCTGACTTGCCCCAGAGAAATTCCCCAAAGGAAAAGGCAGCCCCCCACATATAATGACTGTGAGTAAGATGAAAAGACAAAACGTAGGGATGAAATAGATTCAGCAAAGTGGGGCCCGATATTCTAGGACAGAGCGAGGACAGTAAAGCGAACTTTGCAGTCTACAAAAAACCCTAAAGCAAAACCACGCAAAGGGGGCAAAAAAAACCCCACCGTGCCGAACTAACGGCACGGCGGTACACCCTTTGCGTCTCAGAGCTTCCAGCAAAACAAAAGACAAGCTGGACAGAAAAAAAGCAACAAAAAAGCAAAAAGCACTTAGCTATACAGAGCAGCAGGTCACAGGAACAATCAGGAGAAGCTCAGATCCAACACTGAAACATTGACAAGGAGCAAGGATAGCAGCATCAGGCGGAGTTAAGTAATGAAACAGTTAACGAGCTCACCAGAACACCTGAGGGAGGAAGCTCAGAAGCTGCAGTACCACTTGTGACCACAGGAGTGAATTCAGCCACAGAATTCACAACAGTCTCCATAGAGACCATCAAGACATCACTATTGCATCGCAATGTGCTGATGGAAGCGGCCAGTGAGCCCCCTCCCTGCATGATGCTCCTCAATGCCGCTATCACTGCTGACAGCAACATCAGAGGGATTAAATATCCACAATTGGTGCTAGCACAGATCACAGGCATTGCTGAGTGGTGTCAGCTGTCACATATAGCTGACACCCGCACGTGATTGCCGTGGCCCTCAGTGTGAGGCTGTGCAATCGAGCTGAAGTACTAGTACTGCTCTGGGCACAATCGGTCACAAAGGGGTTAAGGTAACATGCCCATAGTGTCATTTTCAGGGGGATTCCACCTCTAACCAGCCTGATAAAGCTCTAAAATTATATTTATTGTTTTGCTTATGTTCAATCTTTCTCCACTTAATTTAACTGCTTTAGGCTTCGAAAGGCATGACGCAGCTTAAAGTAGTGAACTAATCAATTCTCTGACTGTTTTTGCTTAAAAATCACTACTATGTTATAATAGATATAAAAAGAATGTGCTGCAAAAGACATACTAAAATATGTCACAAAAGATTTTGTATGAAAAACACTGCTAGCTGTCATTTTGCTGTATCTGCGGAGAAGTGAATGAAAAAAACACACATTTTGGTGAAAGCGGATATTTGTAATTTTCTAGTAGAATTAAATTACTCTCAAAAATATTTACTTAACTCTAGTATTGGTGTCTTAAAGATGTTAATATAACTGAATGCAGCTGCATTCCCCAAAGACACCAACTTTTTTGTGCGGTTTGGCAGAGGAGAGGGGAGATATTTTTTTTTTATTTTTTCCTAATATTGATTCTAGTATAGTCTCCTAGGCACTTAGTGCCTAGTGGCAAACACAATGTAACAGAAACACGGCACTCCTCATATTAGCTCATATAGGATTCCATCTCATGTAAAAATAATATAGAAAAATTTGGCTCCCTTTCTCCAGCGGTGACATGCTATTCACAGAACACATGTTTTCATTTTCTTCATCTTTGTATAAAAGCAATTATTCATCTGATGAAGGTCAGAGATCTGACCGAAATATTATGCAATGAACTGTGGGTTGCAAATGTTAATAAAACAGATTAATTTGCAACTTTCTACAAGTGTTAAGTTCTTCTATGTTGTTAGTGGAAAATACAGGGCTGACAGGCAGGGTATCTTTATGAATACATGGCACTATAGCGGCAAATACATAAAAAAAAGAAAATTATGTCATTATGTCCCTACTGCAGAATATCTATGTTATCTATAATACCACATATTAATGGCAAACTCATAGAAAAATATTTAGAATTGAGAGTCCTCAGTGGTTGATACCTTTTAATGGCTAACTGAAAAGATGGTAACAAATTGAAACCTTTTGAAAAAATTGCAAGCTTTCGAAAGGCCATACAGTCTCTGAAAACCAACAAAGAAATCATCATCAAACCTGCTGACAAGGGAGGTGCAATAGTCATGATGAACACATCAGACTATATGAAGGAAGCAAACAGACAACTTATGGACACACACTACTACAACAAATTGGAGTCAGATCATACACAGGGCTATTACAAGGAACTAAACAAGTTGGTAGCTTGTCTGCCCGACGAATTCATAAGAGCCAATGACCTGATACCAGAAAGTCCAAGAACAGGGACATTCTACATTCTTCCCAAAATCCACAAATCTGGAAAACCAGGAAGACCAATTATTTCATGTGTGGGCACCCTTACTGAGCAGGTATCTGGATGGGTAGAGGGTATTCTTAAACCCCTGGTAAAGGATACACCCAGCTTCATTCAGTACACAACTGACCTATTGAATAAACTATCAGCAATAGGTCCTCTACCAGAAGGAACCATCCTGGCCACCATGGATGTGGAATCTTTGTACTCCAATATCCCACACCAGGATGGATTAAATGCCTGCTAATTCTTCCTGGAAAACACAGGGACTGATGCAGATTCTGTGGTAAAACTTATACAATTCATCCTCCCCCACAATTACTTTGAATTTGACAAGATCTATCTACAGGAGACTGGCACAGCAATGGGAAGTAAAATGGCCCCACAGTTGGCAAATCTTTTCATGGCCAAGCTTGAAAGCGACTTTTTGTCCTCATGTCCCATCAGGGCTCTGGCGTACTACTGATACATTGATGACCTTTTAATCATCTGGACGGAGTCTGAACCACAGCTAAAGACGTTCCATGAACAGTTTAATCAATTTCATCCTACCATCAACTTGACACTCAACTACACCTGCACTGAAATTAACTTTTTGGACACCATCATTAAGCTGCAGAACAATAAAATAGAGACATCCCTGTATCAGAAGCCAATCGACCGCCCAACATATCTTAAATGGGACAGTTTCCATCCAAAACACATAAAAAACTCTATTGTCTGCAGCCAAGCCATCAGATACAATCGTATATGTTCCAACCCAATAGATAGGGATGAACACCTTGGTCACCTCAGAAAGACCTTTTTGAATCAGGGCTACCATCTAAGAACAATTGAAAACCAGATTACAAGAGCCACCAGAATATCAAGGAATCACCTGCTACATTACAAAGCTAAAGAAGAAAATAACCAGGTACCTCTAGTAGTTACCTACAATCCAAATCTGGAGGTGCTAAGGGGAGCTGCATGGAAATTACAACCTTTACTACAAAAAGATGCCCGCTTACAAACCATTTTTCCAGACCCCCCACTACTGTGTTTTAGGCAGCCCCCAAATCTAAGAATCATCATTGTCAAGAGCTCCCTGTCCTCTCCAACAGGTGCAGGTACCTTTCCTTGCAATCAGAAAAAATGTAAAACCTGTCCATTTATAATGACCACGGACAAGATAAAGATCCCCAATTCACATCAGGACTACAAGATACCAGGTACTTTCAGCTGCATCACTTCTAATGTGGTGTACCTAATTATTTGTACTAAATGTCCAACTGGGGGTCTGTATGTGGGGAGACAGAGCAAAAGCTTAGAACAAGAATGAACTCTCATCGCCATACAATAAGAGAAAAGAGAATGGATCTACCTGTGGCAATACATTTTGTCTCCCAAATCATAACATTATGGACATGAAATTACTTGTGTTAAAAGGTAGCTTCAAATCTCAGAGAGACAGAAGAGTCTGGGAATATAAACTGATGACGACCTTTGACACTCTAACTGCAGGAATGAATGTGTCACATGGATTTATGTCTTTTTACATCAACTAAGGAACTTGCCCCTCAGACTATGAGGAGTCATCACAACAGAGACCCTAATCAGAGGACAATAAAACAATCCTTTTCTAAGAGCTGGCCCAATATTTATGGACATAACTATTTATCAGTCATGGTAATTCTGCTTCATGTCACCTGTCTTATCCATGGTTTTTCCCCCTCTTTTTTTCTCTGTGCTGTGTTGTGCATAAATATGTGATTCTTCAGAATTGGCTTTAGTCTATGCCTGATGAAGAAACCTGTGTAGTCTCGAAAGCTTGCAATTTGTTACCATCCTTTTCAGTTAGCCATTAAAAGGTATCTACCACTGAGGACTCTCAATTCTAAATATTTTTCTATCTACTGGCTAACACGGTACCAAGATATATATCTTTCCTATGGCAAACTCATAAAAATACTTTAAAGTATTAATAAATTATTATAGCACATGAATAGTAGTACAGGGGCACATAAAGGTTTGGTCACCTATGGTCAAAATGACTATTATTGGGAACAGTTGAGCAAGTTTAAGATGAAATGACAACAATATATTGTATTTTTTATTTTAAAAATTACATAACGGAAAATGGTGAGATGGAAACGTTTGGGCACCCTTGGAGATTTGTGCGCTCAGATAACTTTGACCAATGGTTTCAGACCTTAATTAGCCTGTTTGGGTTAAGGATTTTTCACTATCATCATTAGGAAAAGCTATGAGATGCAAATTTCCCAGCTTTGTAAAAACCCAGACTCCTCTAACCTTGCAGCAAAAAACAGCAGCCATATGTTCTTATAAGCAGCTGCCTAGCACTCTGAAAATGAAAATGGTGGAGGCCCACAAAGCAGGAACAGTCTATAAGAAGATAGCAAAGAATTTTCCAGTTGCCCTTTCCTCATTGATTAAGATATGGCAGTTAACAGGAACAGTGAAGATCAAGATAAGGTCTGGAAGACCAAACAAAATTTCAGTGATAGCTGCTTGTAGAATTTCTAGAGAGGCAAATCAGAACACCCGCTTGACTGCAAAAGGCCTTCAGAACGATTTAGCAGACTTTGGAGTTATGGTACTTTGTTCTACTTTTCAGGGACTCCTACGTAAATATGGCCTTCGGAAGGGTCATCAGAAGAAAACCGCTCCTGCATCCTCACCATAAAATTCAGCATCAGAAGTATGCAAAAGAACATCTGATGACTTTTTGGAAACAAGTCCTGTGGACTGATGAGGCTAAAATACAACTCTTTGGCCACAATGATCAAAGGTATTTGTGTTGAAAAAAGGGATTCATGGGGTAACGTTTCTCCTTGTGGAGAGTGACACATCATGCCTGCCATGCCAAGGTGAGCAGACTTTTAAGCCTTGCAATGCTTCTCTGGGAAGTTAAATATCCAAATTGTATCTTCATATAGGAAGAGGACTAGAACTCTAATGCCGCCTATTGGAATTATCAATCTTAAAAGTCAATATGGACCCTTCAATTAGCCTTGCCACATGATGCACATGACTTAGGATAAAAGCCAAGCCATAATCTTAATTTGCTGATGCTGTGTTTTGCAGTATTACTCCTCATTAATGCAAAGTGAAACACCTGGTTTGACTGGAAGATGTCTAAACAGGATCCAAGAGATAATGTTTGTCCATGTGGAGAGTGACATGTCAAGCCTGCCATGTCAAGGTGAGGAGACCTTTAAGCCTTGCAATGCTCTTCTGGGAAATTAATAAGCAAATTGTTTCTTCTGAGAGGAAGAGGAATAGAACTTTAGTGCCATCTATTGGAAGTAGCAATCCTAAAAGTCAATATCAACCCTCCAATGAGCCTTTCCACATGACTTAGGATAAAAGCCAAACCATAATCTCAATTTACAGACAGTGTTTCAGTGTACTGTACCTCATCAGTGCAAAGTGTGAGATCTGATTTTGCTGTGTGAGAGGCATCTGACCAGTATCCAGGGGTAAAGTTTCTCCTTTTGAAGAGTTGCATGTCATGGAGAAAAAAAGAAGGCACAGAATTTCAGGAAAAGAACATCTCGTCAACCATTAAGCATGGGGGTTTATCAATTATGCTTTGGTGTTGTGTTGCAGCTGATGGCACGGAGAACATTTTATGGGTAGAGAGAATGGATTCAATGAAATTTCAACATCTTTCAAATAACAACTTTTATAAAAAAGCTGAACGTGAAAAGAGGATGGCATCTGCAAATGAATAATGATCCTAGACATGCATTAAAATCCACACTAGACTTCCCCAAAAAGGGGCAAGCTCAAGGTTTTTGAACTGCCCTCACAGTCCTCTGATCTTAACATGATTGAAAATCTGTGGCTAGAACGCCAAATTTGCAGTGCATGCAAGACGACCCAAGAATCTCACAGAACTGGAATTTTTCAAGGAAGAATGGACAAAAATCGCTTAAACAAAAATTGAAAGCCTGTTATCTGGCTACAATAGCATTTATAAGCTGTGATGCTTTCAAAAGGATATAGTGAGATAGAGTGCAAATCACTCCGTATTTTCTTGGAGAAAGGTACTCAGGTACCACTCCTTACTCACATACATTTCAAATCAGGCACTCTTTATGATTTAGAATATCTTTATTCAGGTAAAGCAATTCCAACAAGTTCATATGATGTTTTGGTCTTACATGTAGATCTTCTTCAGACTGGGACATAAAATAAAGAAGCAGAGAAAAAAAGGGTGAATGCAGTGGGTACGAAAAGTATTCAGACCCTTTTAATTTTTTTGCTCTTTGGTTTATTGCAGCCATTTGGTAAATTCAAAAAAGTTCTTTTTTTCATTAATTTACACTCTGCACCCCATTCTGACTAAAAACAAACAGAAATGTAAAAATTTTGAAAAAAAGAAAAACTGAAAAATCACATGGTCATAAATATTCAGACCATTTGCGCAGTATTAGGTAAAAGCATCCCTTTGAGCTAGAACAGCCTTGAGTATTTTTGGGAATGATGCAACAAGTTTTTCACATCTGGATTTGGGGATCCTCTGCCATTCTTCCTTGCAGATTCTCTCCAGTTTCGTCAGTTTGGATGGTGAATGTTGGTGGACAGCTATTTTCAGGTCTCTCCAGAGATGCTCAATTAGTTTAGGTCAGGGCTCTGGCTGGACCAGTCAAGAATGGTCACAGAAGTTGTTCTGAAGCCACTCCTTTGTTATTTTAGCTGTGTGTTTAGGGTCATTGTCTTGTTAAAAGTTGAACCTTTGACCAAGACTGAGGTCCAGAGCACTCTGGAATAGGTTTTCATCCACGATATTGCTGCACTTGGCCGCATTCATGTTTCCTTCAATGACAACCATTTTACTTGTCCCTGCAGACCATTTCCGGTGACTACCTCTTGAAGCTCATCAAGAGAATGCCAAGAGTGTGCAAAGCAGTCATCAAAGCAAACGGTGGCTACTTTGAAGAACCTAGAATATAAGACATATTTTCAGTTGTTTCATACTTTTTTGTTAAGTATATAATTCCACATGTGTTAATTCATAGTTTTGATGACTTCAGTGTGAATTTACAATTTTCATAGTCATGAAAAAGCAGAAAAGTTTTTAAATGAGATGTGTCCAAACTTTTGGTCTGTACTGTGTGTGTATATATATATATATATATATATATATATATTTGTTCTAAAATAAAAGGAAATGTGTCATGTTTAACATTAGACCCTTTAGAGATCATTTCACCTTCAACATGCAACTGTATATACAAATTTTTGATTGAAGTTATATATGTATATGTACAATGGTTAAAAAACGTATTTAGTCAGCCACCAATTGTGCAATTTCTCCCACTTAAAAAGCTGAGAGAGGCCTTTAAATGACATAATAGGTAGTCCACAACTATGAGAGATAAAATGAGAAAACAAATCCAGAAAATCACCTTGTCTGATTTGGCAAGATTTGTTTTGCAAATTATGGTGGAAAATGAGTATTTGGTCACCTAAAAGCATGCAAGATTTCTGTCTCTCACAGACCTGTAACTTCTTCTTTAAGAGGACCCTCTGTCGTCCACTCATTACCTGTAGTAATGGCACCTGTCTGAACTTTTTATCAGTATAAAAGACACCTGTCCACAACTACAAACAGTCACCTTCCAAACTCCACTATGGTGAAGACCAAAGAGCTGTCAACAGACACCAGAAACAAAATTGTAGCCCTGCACCAGGCAGGGAACACTGAATCTGCAATAGGCAAGTAGCATGGTGTGATGAAATCAACTGTGGGAGCAATAATAAGAAAATGGAAGACATACAAGACCACTGATAATCTCCCTCGATCTGGAACTCCATGCAAGATCTCACCCCGTGGCATCAAAATAATCAAAAGAACGGTGAGCAAAAATCCCAGAGCCACATGGGGGACATAGTGAATAACCTGCATAGAGTTGGGACCACCATAACAAAGACTACCATCAGTAACACTCTACGCTGCCAGGGACTCAGATCCTGCAGTGCCATACATGTCCCCCTGCTTAAGCCAGTACAAATCCAGGCCCGTCTGAAGTTTCTAGAGAGCATTTGGATTAAACAGAAGAGTATTGGGAGAATGTCATATGGTCTAATGAAACCAAAGCAGAACTGTTTGGTAAAAACAAAACTCATCGTTTTTGGAGCAGACCGAATGCTGAGTTGCATCCACTGAAAACTAAACGTACTGTAAAGTATGGGGGTGGCAACATCATGTTTTGGGGCTGCTTCTCTGCAAAGGGACCAGGATGACTGATCCGTGTACATGAAAGAAAGAATGGGGCAATGTATCGTGAGATTTTGAGTGCAAACCTCTTTCCATCAGCAAGGGAATTGAAGATGAAACATGGATGGGTCTTTCAGCATGATAATGATCCCAAGCACACCACAAGGTCAATGAAGGAGTGGCTTTGTATGAAGCATATGAAGGTTCTGGAGTGGCCTAACCAGTCTCCAGATCTCAACCCCACAAAAAACCTTTGGAGGGAGTTGAAAGTCCATGTTGCCCAGCGACAGGCCCAAAACATCACTGCTCTAGAGAAGATCTGAATGGGGGAATGGGCCAACATACCACCAACATTGCGTACCAACCTTGTGAAGACTTACAGAAAATGTTTGACCTCTCTCATTGCCAAAAAAGGATATATAACAAAATATTGAGATGAACTTTTGTTAATGATCAAATACTTATTTTCCACCATAATTCGCAAAATATATCTTTCCAAATCAGACAAGGTGATTTTCTGGATATGTTTTCTTACTTTGACTCATAGTTGTGCTCTACCTATGATGTCAATTACAGGCCTCTCTCAACTTTTAAAGTGGGAGAACTTGCACAATTGGTGGCTGACAGAATACTTCTCTCCCCACCATATACTATATATATATATCTGTATATATATATATATATATATATCTGTATATATATATATATATATATATATATGTAACATTATAGTTTGCATACTGACATGATGTCGACAGTGCTGCAGTCAATAAGTTAGCTCGATGCTCTGGTAGGGTAAGTAAAGTTCAGGGAAAGGAGGATTTTTTTAACCAGACTGTGCCTGAGGATAGGATTTTGTACTCACTTTTCATTAGGCTAAGTTCATATGAGTATATGAAAAGTTGTCCAAATTTCAACAAGGAAAAAAAGGGATGAATGTTCATATACAGCTCTGGCAAAAATTAAGAGACCACTGCACATTTTTATAAAAATCAGCTTCTCTATTTGTCTGACAGCCATTCCATTCCAGTGTCAGTTGAATTCCAACCAGAGTACACCTCATTCTACTTAATGTACTTCTGATTAGGTGATCACCTGAACCAAATCGTATTTAACGAAGGAAAGTATAAAAAAACACTGCTGTGGTGTTCACAATCCTCTTGCAATAGGACAAGCTGGATGGCAAAACAAGTGCTAGTAATATTCCAAAAGTAATAGGAATGAAAAAATGAATTTTAACTATGCAAAAGGAGATAAAAAGTCTTGCGTGAGGAAAAGAAGGGCTAATTTCTGGCTTTACTAGCAGAGGGACACAGTGAGCGTCATGTTGCCTTTATCCTTAAAATTTCTAAGATGGCAGTCCATTACAACCATTTCAAGCAGAAGACATTGGGGACAACAAAGCTATAGACCGGCAGAGGGCGAAAACGACTCTTCACTGACCAGGATGACCATCATCTTATTTGAATGTCACTCACTCAAAAACTGCAGGATGACACGAAGTGAACTACAAAAAGCGTGGCAAATGGCAGCTGGGGTGAAGTGCATGGCAAGAACAGTTCGTAACAGGCTCCTAGAGGCAGGTCTCAAGTCATGTAAAGCTAGAGAAATTTTTCATCAATGAGAAGCAAAGGAGAGCCAGGCTGAAGTTTGCCAAGGACCATAAGGATTAGACCATAAAGGACTAGAGTAAGGTAATCTTCTCTGATGAGTCTAATTTTCAGCTTTGCCCAACACCTGGTCATGTAATGTTTAGTCGAAGACCTGGAGAGGCGTACAGCCACAGTGTCTTGCTCCCACTGTGAAATTTGGTGGAGGATCTGTGATGATCAGGTGATGCTTCAGCAAGGCTGGAATTGGGCAGGTTAATCTTTGCAAATGACGTGTGAATAAAGCTGCATACAAGGTTATGCTGGAAAAACAGTTGATTCCTTCTGCTCAGGCAATGTTCCCCAACTCTGAGTACTGTTTTTTTCAGCAGGACAATGCTCCATGCCACACAGCTAGGTCAATCAAGGTGTGGAGGAAGGACCACAAGATCTAATCCCTGACATGCCCAAGCCCAATCTCTAGACCTGAACCCCATTGAAAATCTCTGGAATGTAATCAAGAGGAAGATTGATAGTCACAAGTAGGGTTGAGCAAAACGGATCGTTCATTTTCAAAAATCGCCGACTTTTCGCACAGTCGGGTTTCATGAAACCCGACCCGATCCCTGTGTGGGGTCGGCCATGCGGTACACGACTTTCGCGCAAAAGTAGCGTTTCAATGACGCGAAAAGCACCATTTCTCAGCCAATGAAGGTGGACGCAGAGTGTGGGCAGCGGGATGACATAGGTCCTGGTCCCCACCATCTTACAGAAGGGCATTGCAGTTATGGGCTTGCTGTCTGCGGCGTCACAGGGGCTATAAAGAGGCGTTCCCACCGACCGCCATCTTACTGCTGCTGATCTGAGCATAGGGAGAGGTTGCTGCCGCTTCGTCAGAAGCAGGGATAGCGTTAGGCAGTGTCCATTAACCCCCAAACCGCTTGTGCTGTAGCGATTTCCACTGTCCAACACCACCTTTTGTTTGCAGGGACAGTGGAAGCTACATTTTTTTTTCTCAGCGCTGTAGCTCATTGGGCTGCCCTAGAAGGCTCCCTGATAGCTGCATTGCTGTGTGTACGCCGCTGTGCAAACCAACTGCTTTTTTCAAAGCACAAATCCTGTTGTTCCTTCCTTTCTGCACAGCTATCTTTTTTGTTTGTCCACACTTTTTATTTCATTTGTGCATCAGTCCACTCCTTGTTATTGCTGCCTGCCATACCTGGCAGAGATTACTGCAGGGAGATAGTAATTGTAGGACAGTCCCTGTTTTTTTTTTTTTTAATTCTCCCTAAAAAAAAAAGTAGTGGGAGATTAAGATTGGCATTTCTGCTAGAGTGCCAGTCCTGTGTGCCATCTCTCTCAAATAGTGGGCCACAGAAAGCCTAGTGTCTGTTTTGGGTTTTTAAATTCTCCCTGAAAAAAAAAAAAAAACAGCGGGAGATTAATATTGGCCTTTGTGCATGTGTGCCAGTCCTGTGTGCCATCTCTCTCAAATAGTGGGCAATAGAAAGCCTAGTGTCTGTTTTGGGTTTTAAAATTCTCCCTGAAAAAAAAATAAACAGTGGGAGATTAATATTGGCCTTTGTGCTTGAGTGACAGTCCTGCGTGTGTGGCATCTCTCTCATTTGGTGCCACAGAAAACCGAGTGTGTAACATTGTGCCTGATTTTCCTTGCAGTCTCACCCACCTATAAAGGGATATCTAAATGCTACAGAGGTTTGAGTTCACCTTGTAATTTTTTTTACAGTAACAAATACCGTTACTTTGGTTACGTTTTTAAAACAATGAGGAAGTCTGGTGGAAGAGGTCGTGGCCGTGGGCGTTCATTGCCAGCTGGTAATGATGGTAGTGGTGGTGGAGCATCAGGTGGTCGTGGGAAAAGCAATATAGCACCTAAGTCTCGAGCTGTGGAGCCAGGTTCGTCATCTGGCTACGCAAGGCCTCGAACGCTCCCTTTTCTGGGAGTAGGAAAACCGCTTTTAAAGCCGGAGCAGCAAGAGCAAGTTTTGGCTTACCTTGCTGACTCGGCCTCTAGCTCTTTTGCCTCCTCTTCTGAAACTGGTAAATGTAAACGCAGCGCATCGTTAGTGGATGTTCACGGTCAGGGACAAGTCGCTTCCTTGTCCTCTTCAGCAAAAACAACAACAGAGAAGGATGCGGCAGGCGACACAACGGGTTACTCCATGGAGCTCTTTACACATACCGTCCCTGGCTTAGAAAGCGAAACAGTTAACAGGCCATGCCCATTACAAGTTGAATCGGACATGGAGTGCACAGATGCACAGCCACAGCCAGATTACTATGCTGTTCCTTTGACTCAGACCACAACATTGCCCTCGCAGGGTACTGATCCAGAATCAGACCCTGATGAGACTATGGTGCCCCGTCACGAACGCTATACCACCGACTTACACGGTGACACAGACGAAGTTGCACATGAGATAGAAGAGGAGGTTATAGATGACCCAGTTGTTGACCCCGATTGGCAGCCATTGGGGGAACAGGGTGCAGGCGGCAGTAGTTCTGAAGCGGAGGAGGAGGGGCCGCAGCAGGCATCAACATCGCAACAGGTTCCATCTGCCGGGCCCGTAACTGGCCCAAAACGCGTGGCAAAGCCAAAACCTGTTGGAGGACAGCGTGGCCATCCGGTTAAAGCTCAGTCTGCAATGCCTGAAAAGGGATCCGATGCTAGAAAGAGTGCAGTCTGGCATTTTTTTAAACAACATCCAATTGATAAGCACAAAGTCATCTGTCAAAAATGTTCAACTACCTTAAGCAGAGGTCAGAATCTGAAAAGTCTAAATACACGTTGCATGCATAGACATTTAACCACCATGCATTTGCAAGCCTGGACTAACTACCAAACGTCCCTTAAGGTTGTAGCACACTCGGCCAATGAAGCTAGTCAGCAACACTACATCCCTTCCGTCACTGTAAGGCCACCATTTTCCGCACCACCTGCAGTATCTGTGCAGGTTTCGTTGCCAGGCCAAAGCACTCAGGGTCAGGGAATCACCAGTTTTGTAGTAGGAAACACTGCATCTAGGGCACCGGCGGCAACAATACCGTCTCCAACCGTCTCTCAGTCTGCCATGTCCACCGGCACCCCCGCTAGTTCCACGATCTCCAGCTCTCCAGTCCAGCTCACCCTACATGAGACTCTGGTTAGAAAAAGGAAGTACTTAGCCTCGCATCCGCGTACACAGGGTTTGAACGCCCACATAGCTAGACTAATCTCGTTAGAGATGATGCCCTACCGGTTAGTTGAAAGCGAAGCTTTCAAAGCCCTGATGGACTACGCTGTACCACACTACGAGCTACCCAGTCGACACTTCTTTTCGAGAAAAGCCATTCCAGCCCTCCACCAGCATGTTAAAGAGCGCATCGTAAACATACAAAAAAGAATATAAGCAACTAGGGAAAAAGACTCAATTGTGTAACATATAATCCCTTAAAAACATCAATTTATTAATATATATCTTAAAAAAACCAATTCCCAGTGAAGGACAACAAAAAATAAATAACAGGATCCAAATGTGCACCTACCCTGTCAAACAGCCCTGCACTCAGCTACTATCCCTACCTACCAGTGGAGGTTGGCACCCTAATAGAACGATTTGGCGCCCCCACTCAACGCCGGCTGACCCAGACTCACCCTAATAAATGTCTAGCGAGCTACAGGTGGGAAAACAATAAGCTATTAAAAGAAATGAAGGAAGGGCTGAAGAGATAAACTAAGGTGCACAAAAGACACAAATAGTAAATAAATAGCCCCAGTATTACTATAGCATCCAGTAACAAAAGCTACTAATGTGTGCTGCATACAAGCATAGATCCTATCACACAGGAGCTGTACTAATAGTGGGCTGGCTAAGAAGACTGAAATACATAAATCCAGCCAACACTAAAGAGGTTACACGCTACAAAAAATAATCCTGATAACTGGGGTAGGAAAAATAACCTAACAATAGCCTGATTCAGTGTATGTCAGCAGACTGTTACCAACAGACCCTATTAGACCAGCCTGAGATAGTATGTGCCAATAGTGCCATGGTAGATGACAGATAGTATAACATAGCAATCATATGTGGCTGACATGAAAAACACTACCATTGTCAAATAGAAAAGTCCATTCATTGTTTAGGCACCAGACTGAAAACAGATCATTATGTTAACAATTAACAGCCTCAGCATATTGGTATACTCAGATATATAATACAGCTAGAGAAGGACATAGGCCAGATCAACTTAGCTGCCAGTTAGTCGCCCCGACGCGTTTCCCCGCAAAACGGTTCCTCAGGAGGCAGAGATATCAGGAGGCATATAGGATGGATGCAGGCGCCATGATGCTTGGGCAGGCCTGAGTAAATCCCAAAGGGGGAGGGATTTATAGTAAAGAATCAAATCCACCGGCCAGTAGAAACCCGCCGGTGGAGACCCGCCCCCAATTGACAAAGACAACAACACCGGGTAAAAATGATACGATCCATAAATTGGATCGATAGCTCAAGATCTGTCCATAAGAGCATGTGGTTCCCTCACCCACAGCCCTCCCGGATCATAATGAAAATAAACAGTACATACCATGTCTAATCTGTATGGCATCATCCATATAGGCGTGAGGATACACGTGGCGCGATGGAAGCCGCCATCGTGAAGACTCACCGTGCGTAGCCCGCATGCGCAGACCACGCGCATAAGGAAGCGCCGACACACCGTGGAACGCATACTTGGAGCGCATAGCGGCGATAGTGCGTATCCATCAGAAGAATGAATGGAATCGCACCTGTGCAGTGACATAGCCAGAAGGCGCCTGCGCAATGGAATAGAAACAGTCAAGGCAGCACAATGCGCACGCATATGGACCTCACATTGCCTACAGCCCGAATAGATGTGCAGAGTAAGGGACATAACCTCAAGGGCCACAATATAATGGCCGTGCATATTAGATATAGACAATCACGGGTAGCATTTGCACCTCTTGCCAATTTCAAAAAGAGGGCACAACAAATTGCTAAAATGACCAGAAGAACCCCAGACGTAAAAATAGAAAAACTAATATATAAACAGCTGCCAAAACGGGGAAACGCGTCGGGGCGACTAACTGGCAGCTAAGTTGATCTGGCCTATGTCCTTCTCTAGCTGTATTATATATCTGAGTATACCAATATGCTGAGGCTGTTAATTGTTAACATAATGATCTGTTTTCAGTCTGGTGCCTAAACAATGAATGGACTTTTCTATTTGACAATGGTAGTGTTTTTCATGTCAGCCACATATGATTGCTATGTTATACTATCTGTCATCTACCATGGCACTATTGGCACATTGTTGTGAATTCTGTGGCTGAGTTCACTTCTGTGGTCACAAGTGGTATTGCAGTCTCTGGGCTTCCTCCCTCAGGTGTTTTGGTGAGCTCGTTGGCTGCCTTGCTATTTAGCTCCACCTAAGTCTGTCTTCCTTGCTCCTTGTCAATGTTCCAGTGTTGGATCTGAGCTACTGCATCTTTACTTGGGCCTGCTGCTCTGCTAGATAAGTGCTTCTAGTTTGTTTTTTGTTTTTTCTGTCCAGCTTGCTATTAACTTTTGCTGGTAGCTCTGAGAAGCAAAGGGGTGCACCGCCGTGCTGTTAGTTCGGCACGGTGGGTCTTTTTGCCCCTTTGCGTGGTTTTCGTTTTAGGGTTTTTTGTAGACTGCATAGTTCTCTTTGCTATCCTCGCTCTGTCTAGAATATCGGGCCTCACTTTGCTGAATCTATTTCATTCCTACGTTTGTCTTTTCATCTTGCTAACAGTCATTATATGTGGGGGGCTGCCTATTCCTTTGGGGTATTTCTCTGAGGTAAGTCAGGCTTGTATTTCTATCTTCAGGCTAGTCAGCTCCTCAGGCAGTGTCGAGTTGCATAGGTAGTTGATAGGCGCAATCCACTGCTGCTTATAGTTGTTGTGAGGATAGTTCAGGTACTGCAGTCTACAGAGATTCCACGTCTCAGAGCTCGTCCTATTGTTTTTGGTTATTGCCAGATCTCTGTATGTGCGCTGATTACTGCACGCTGTGTTGCCTGATTGCCAGCCATAACAGCACATACTATCTCAGGCTGGTCTAATAGGGTCTGTTGGTAACAGTCTGCTGACATACACTGAATCAGGCTATTGTTAGGTTATTTTTCCTACCCCAGTTATCAGGATTATTTTTTGTAGCGTGTAACCTCTTTAGTGTTGGCTGGATTTATGTATTTCAGTCTTCTTAGCCAGCCCACTATTAGTACAGCTCCTGTGTGATAGGATCTATGCTTGTATGCAGCACACATTAGTAGCTTTTGTTACTGGATGCTATAGTAATACTGGGGCTATTTATTTACTATTTGTGTCTTTTGTGCACCTTAGTTTATCTCTTCAGCCCTTCCTTCATTTCTTTTAATAGCTTATTGTTTTCCCACCTGTAGCTCGCTAGACATTTATTAGGGTGAGTCTGGGTCAGCCGGCGTTGAGTGGGGGCGCCAAATCGTTCTATTAGGGTGCCAACCTCCACTGGTAGGTAGGGATAGTAGCTGAGTGCAGGGCTGTTTGACAGGGTAGGTGCACATTTGGATCCTGTTATTTATTTTTTGTTGTCCTTCACTGGGAATTGGTTTTTTTAAGATATATATTAATAAATTGATGTTTTTAAGGGATTATATGTTACACTAAAGAGCGCATCGTCCATGCACTCAGGCAATCTTTGAGTACAAAGATGCACCTGACAACAGATGCATGGACCAGAAGGCATGGTCAGGGACATTACGTGTCCATCATGGCACACTGGGTGAATGTGGTGGATGCAGGGTCCACAGGGGACAGCAATTTTGGGACAGTTCTGCCTAGCCCACGGTCTAGGAAACAGTTGGCTGTAGCCGTTCGCACCCCCTCCTCCTCCTCCTCATCCTCCTGCAGAAGCGAGAGCTCGTCCACAGACCGCAGTCGCACAACCACTCCATCCGCAGCTGCCACTGTTGCACACCAGGTGTCCCATTATGGGGCAGCTACTGGCAAGCGTCAGCAGGCTGTATTGGCTATGAAGTGTTTGGGCGACAACAGACACACCGCGGAAGTTCTGTCCGAGTTCTTGCAGAAAGAAACGCAGTCGTGGCTGGGCACTGTAGATCTTGAGGCAGGCAAGGTAGTGAGTGATAACGGAAGGAATTTCATGGCTGCCATCTCCCTTTCCCAACTGAAACACATTCCTTGCCTGGCTCACACCTTAAACCTGGTGGTGCAGTGCTTCCTGAAAAGTTATCCGGGGTTATCCGACCTGCTCCTCATAGTGTGCGGACTTTGCTCGCATATCCGCCTTTCGCCCATACACTCCAGCCGTATGCAGACCTATCAGCGGTCTTTGAACCTTCCCCAGCATCGCCTAATCATCGATGTTGCAACAAGGAGGAACTCAACACTGCACATGCTACAGAGACTGTGCGAACAGAGGCGTGCTGTTATGTATTTGTGGGAGGATACACATACACGGGCAGGCAGTAGGATGGCAGACATGGAGTTGTCAGGTGTGCAGTGGTCGAAGATACAAGACATGTGTCAAGTCCTTCAGTGTTTTGAGGAATGCACACGGCTGGTTAGTGCAGACAACGCCATAATAAGCATGAGCATCCCCCTAATGCGTCTGCTGATGCAAAGTTTGACGCACATAAAGGAGCAGGCGTCTGCAGCAGAGGAAGAGGAAAGCCTTGATGACAGTCAGCCATTGTCTGGTCAGGGCAGTGTACAGGACGAGGTAGCGGGTGAACAGGAGGAGGAGGAGGACGAGGAGGATGATGGGGATGATTATTTTTGCAATGAGGAAGGTTCTCCGGGGCCAATAGCAACTGGTGGCGTTGCAAGGCCGGGGTCAGGTTTTTTTAGGGAGACAAGTGACTTAGAAGTCCCTGAATCTGCACCTCAACCCAGCACAACCGCAGATTTGACAACTGGAACTTTGGTCCACATGGCGGATTATGCCTTACGTATCCTCTAAAGGGACACACGCATTTGTAAAATGATGGGCGATGACGATTACTGGTTGGCCTGCCTTCTTGATCCTCGTTATAAAGGCAAATTGCAAAATATTATGCCACATGAGAACCTGGAACAAATATTAGCAACCAAACAATCAACTCTTGTTGACAGTTTGATTCAGGCATTCCCAGCACACAGCACCGGTGATCGTTATCACAAGAGCTGCAGGGGTCAGCAGGCCAGAGGTGTTAGAGGTGCACAAATCAGAAGTGGCGTTGGACAGAGGGGTTTTCTGACCAGGTTGTGGAGTGATTTTGCTATGACCGCAGACAGGACAGGTACTGCAGCATCAATTCAAAGACAACATTTGTCCAGTATGGTTACAAACTATTTTTCATCCCTTATCGATGTTCTCCCTCAACCGTCATTCCCATTTGATTACTGGGCATCGAAATTAGACACCTGGCCAGAATTGGCAGAATATGCATTGCAGGAGCTTGCTTGCCCGGCAGCTAGTGTCCTATCAGAAAGAGTATTCAGTGCTGCAGGTTCAATATTACCGAAAAAAGGACTCGTCTGGCTACCCAAAATGTTGATGATCTAACCTTCATTAAAATGAACCACAACAGGATTTCGAATTCTTTTGCCCCACCTTGCCCAGCTGACACCTAGCTTTCCTATGAATAGGTCTTGCTTGTGGAGTACTCTGACTGACTTTTCCAATCTCGTAATTTGCAGCAGCTGTTTGTCCAGCATACGACATGTTTACACCACCCTAAGTGGCCAATCTCCCCCCACGGGGCCGTGGTCTCGCCACTTGGCGCAAGCACCCGATAGAGTGCCGTTTGTCTGAAGAGGTGGGTGTGCCCGCTTTTGGTCGACGGCACTGCCACTGGGTCCCTCATAGTACAATAAAGTGTCTCTGGCGGTGGTGGTGCGCACCCAACGTCAGACACACCGTTGTAACATGAGGGGCCCTGGGCCTGTACCGCCAGCGACAAGAGAGTTCCCCCCCAGCTCAAACATTGCTCTACCACTTGCAAAATTATCTCTCACAGTTCCACCAATGTTTAGTCTATGCGCTGACATCCTTCAATGCCTGGCACTGACAATACCATTGTGTTGACATGTATGATGGTACTTAACATAGTCAGGGGCAGTGTCCTATATTTTCACCAGTACATACTTTGCGCCAAATTACTAGGTCTGAAACTCAGCAGAGGAGCCCACCCCTGTACCTAAGTATTCCACCCTTTTGTGTTTTGGTTTTGGTGTAATGCGAGACATTAACATCTATTTATTTTTTGGGAGTACTAACTGGCAGACACTCATTAAAATCGGCCTCCGCTGACAACACCAATGCTGCCTGTGTACCCCTGCAAGAGAATTCCAAGTGTCTACAGCCTAATTTTGTTATGTTAGGCCTACTAAGCCTGTCTGCGGTCACTCCTTCCAATAGTCCTCCACTGACCACACCACTGCTGCCCGTGTACCCCTGGAGCCAATTTTAAAGTGCCTACAGCCTAATTTTGTTATGTTAGGCCTACTACGCCTGTCTGCGGTCCATTCTTCCACTAGTCCTCCATTGACCAGACCACTGCTGCCCGTGTACCCCTGGAACCAATTTTAAAGTGCCTACAGCCAACTTTTGTTATGTTAGGCCTACTACGCCTGTCTGCGGTCCCTCCTTCCACTAGTCCTCCACTGACCAGACCACTGCTGCCCGTGTACCCCTGGAACCAATTTTAAAGTGCCTACAGCCAACTTTTGTTATGTTAGGCCTACTACGCCTGTCTGCGGTCCCTTCTTCCACTAGTCCTCCACTGACCAGACCACTGCTGCCCGTGTACTCCTGGAACCAATTTTAAAGTGCCTACAGCCTAATTTTGTTATGTTAGGCCTACTACGTCTGTCTGCGGTCCATCCTTCCACTAGTCCTCCATTGACCAGACCACTGCTGCCCGTGTACCCCTGGAACCAATTTTAAAGTGCCTACAGCCAACTTTTGTTATGTTAGGCCTACTAAGCCTGTCTGCAGTCCCTCTTTCCACTAGTCCTCCACTGACCAGAGCACTGCTGCCCGTGTACCCCTGTAACCTTTTTTAAACTGTATTGAGCCAAATTTTTTGTTTAAGGCCTACTACCTGTGTCTGTGTGCGCCACTCAATACACCTGTCCTCCTTTTAAAAAAGCTGAGCGTCAATAGTCTGGTTTTCAGCCTATAGGAATTTGAAAACTGCATTTGGGCTACTACTTTGCTAGGGCCTACTAACGGTGTCTTCCGCTCCAAGGTGTTCCCCAGGTTTCCTCTCCATTGCTTCAATCTTAAAGCTCTTGTTTAGTAGTTGTTGAAATCAACACTGCATTCGGCCTACAAGTTGGGTCTGGGCTGTAGAGACGGTGTCTTCCACTCCAAGGTGTTCCCCAGGTTTCCTCTCCATAGCTTCGAGCTTCTAGCTCTCGTTTAGTAGTTGTTGAAAACAACACTGCATTAGGCCTACAAGTTGGGTCTGGGTTGTAGGGACGGTGTCTTCCGCTACAAGGTGTTCTCCAGGTTTCCTCTCCATTGCTTCAATCTTAAAGCTCTCGTTTAGTAGTTGTTGAAAACAACACTGCATTAGGCCTACAAGTTGGGTCTGGGGTTGTAGAGACGGTGTCTTCCACTCCAAGGTGTTCTCCAGGTTTCCTATCCATTGCTTCGATCTTCTAGCTCTTCTTAAGTAGTTGTTGAAAACAACACTGCATTAGGCCTACAAGTTGGGTCTGGGTTGTAGAGACGGTGTCTTCCGCTACAAGGTGTTCCCCAGGTTTCCTCTCCATAGCTTCGAGCTTCTAGCTCTCGTTTAGTAGTTGTTGAAAACAACACTGCATTAGGCCTACAAGTTGGGTCTGGGTTGTAGAGACGGTGTCTTCCGCTACAAGGTGTTCTCCAGGTTTCCTCTCCATTGCTTCAATCTTAAAACTCTCGTTTAGTAGTTGTTAAAAACAATACTGCATTAGGCCTACAAGTTGGGTCTGGGTTGTAGAGACGGTGTCTTCCACTCCAAGGTGTTCTCCAGGTTTCCTCTCCATTGCTTCGATCTTCTAGCTCTTCTTAAGTAGTTGTTGAAAACAACACTGCATTAGGCCTACAAGTTGGGTCTGGGTTGTAGAGACGGTGTGTTCCACTCCAAGGTGTCCCCCAGGTTGCCTCTCCATTGCTTCAATCTTAAAGCTCTTGTTTAGTAGTTGTTGAAAACAACACTGCATTCGGCCTACAAGTTGGGTCTGGGGTTGTAAAGACGGTGTCTTCCACTCCAAGGTGTTCCCCAGGTTGCCTCTCCATTGCTTCGATCTTCTGACTCTCGTTTAGTAGTCGTTGAAAACAACACTACATTAGGCCTACAAGTTGGGTCTGGGTCGTAGAGACGGTGTCTGCCGCTCCAAAGTGTTCTCCAGGTTGCCACATAATCGAAGCTGCATAGAGCCTATTTTGTAATTTTATGCCTACAAAGTCTTTCTGCGGTCCCTCCTTCCAATTGTCCTCCACTGAGCACAACAATGCAGACCGTGTACCCATGTAACCTTTTTTAAACCAGCGTCGAGCCAACTTTGTGGATTAAGGCCTACTTGTAGTGTCTGGCTGCGCCACTCAATACAGCTGTCCTCTTTACAAAAAATGACCTACAATTATCTGGTTTTCAGCCTATCGCAATTTTAAAACTGCAGTGGGCCTACTACTTGGGTTGGGGCCTTCTATCTGTGTCTGCCGCTCCTTGCTGTTCTCCTACAGTGAACAAAGCTGTGCCGCCTGTTTACTACTGTTGCCAATTTTAAACTGCATTTAGACTACTTACTGATTTGGGCCTACTCTCTGTGTCAGCCTCTCATTCCAGTTGTCCTCCACTGAACAAAACAATGCCCCCTGGTTAGTCCTGTTACCAATTTTGAACTGCATTTAGTCCACTTTATTCTTTGGGCCTATATCTGTGTTTCCTCCTCATCCTGCCCATTGCCCAGCCAGTGATAGATGAGTCTGCTGGTACATTGACCCATAATGCAACATTCCCCGTGCACGCTACACTGCAAGAATGTGACCCTGCTGAAAGTCAGGTCCCCCTTCCCGCATACCATACCATCTTACACGGGGACAAAGAGGAAGGTGCAGATGAAGGTGCAGGTTCCTTCATCAGGTGGGGGGAGGAATACTCATTGGCGAAGTCACTGGCACAGGGCCCCTCATAGTACGCAAAAGTGTTGCTGCCGGTGGGAGGCGCCCCCGCCGTGCAAACACATCGCTGTACTTTGAGGGGCCCTGTGCCAGTGCCAATGCCAACGAGTGGGCCCCCCCCTGCTTGCTCAGGATCACAGCACTTGCAAAGTTGAAATACTTACCTCTCCCTGCTCCACTGCCGTGACGTGGTCCAGATTTCCTGGGCCCACTAATTACTTAAACCAGCCCTACCCCCCACAACTTTAGCCAAATAACCCCCAATTTCCAATGCCTTACTATTATTATAAGGTAAATTAAGATTGACAAGCTTCAGTAACAAGAATGGATGTTTTTGCCATTAAAAATATTTTCCTGGCCTCCACTCACTGCCGACTATGCTCCCCCATTGTCTTGCATTGGGTTTCGTGTTTCGGTCGACCCCCGACTTTTCGCGATAATCGGCCGATTCCACTCGACTCGACTTTTGAGATAGTCGGGTTTCGCGAAACCCGACTCGACTCTAAAAAAGTCAAGGTCGCTCAACCCTAGTCACAAGCCATGAAACAAAGAAGAACTGCTTACATTTTTGTACTAGGAGTGGCATAAGGTCATCCAAAAGCAATGTGAAAGATTGGTGGAAAGCATGCCAAGACACATGAAAGCTGTGATTAAAAATCATGGGTATTCCACAAAATATTAATTTCTGAACTCTTTCTGTGTTAAAACATTAGTATTGTTGTTTCTAAATGATTAGAAACTTTGTTTTTTTTCATTATTTGAGGTCTGCAAGCAATGCATCTTTTGTTATTTTGACCATTTCTCATTTTCCGAAGATAAATACAAAATATATTGCTTGGAACTTTGGAGACATGTTATCAGTAGTTTATACAATAAAAGAACAATTTACATTTTAAAAATTATTATTTTAAAATATACCTATAAAGAGAAAAATCAGACAAACAGAAAATTCTGCAGTGGTCTCTTAATTTTTGCCAGAGCTGTATATTTTCATCTCTATGCAGTCCATGTACAATCCATAAGTTCTTTTTTTTTTACATTGGTATGGCATTCATGTGATAATTCTTTTTATACTTTAAT
The DNA here is from genome assembly GCF_032444005.1 of Ranitomeya imitator. NCBI lineage: Eukaryota > Metazoa > Chordata > Amphibia > Anura > Dendrobatidae > Ranitomeya > Ranitomeya imitator. Next base: position 305,574,693 of record NC_091286.1, read on the forward strand.
GGCTAAAGAAAATATTTAAAGACAAAAATAGTTTTCTATGTTAATAATTACATTGTATCCATTAGAAACGGATGGCATATTTATGGCGCCCATATGGCATTCATTTTTTGCTCACCTATTGGAGTATATAGGAGCGTTTTATCTGACTTGCACCTTCTGTTATGTTTTTCACTCACACATTTTATTCAGAAATAAAATTATTCATGTGAATTTCCCCCCTCAACATTATAACATTATAACATTGGTATAGGTGCCTTCCTTATAAGGTTCGTTGTTTATACGGACAGCAATTTGACTGAAAAAAACTATCATGTGAATGTACCCTAATAAACAGTAAATGCTAAGAAGTACAGATAAAACCCCTTCCCTGTATAAGCAATAATTCTTTTTGTGTTTCATATTTCCTATCTTTTATTAAATAGCTATAATATTTTTTGGCACTAAGTAGAAATACAGTATTATTTGCAGGACATTATGCAGTTTGGATTCCCGTCCTTCATATTACTACCGGTATATAGAGTAAGGCAAAATAAGAAAAAAAACTCCAACTGTGGTAAAATGGTGACAAAAAAGTTTATTTCCTCTATAGTTTTTTTGTTTCATTTTTGAGGTGTTCATACTGCACTAAAAATGACTTAGCAACATGATTCCATATGAATGTGATTATTAAAAGAAAGACTCCACATATGAATAGTTTTTTTAACTATTTTCTTGTCTTAAAATTTTTTTGTATAGGAAAAAAATTGGTTTGTGTCATCTTTTTCAGAGACGTAACTTTTTTATATGACGATTAATGGACAAAAGATAAATCTAAATCAAATCAACATTTGGTTTGACCACTCTATCATCAAAATATTAAAAAAATCTATTCTTCAAGGTGCACTTGCATACAATTATTGAAGAAACTCTACAGAGAGAGCTAGCCACATATATTCTGTGGAAGTAGTCTTATGCAAACCCTTCTCTCTTTATCCATTCTCAGACAGACTTAATAATGTTGAGATCAGGGCTCTGTGGGTTATATATCCTCACTTTCAGGATACTTTGTTACTTTTTTACAATGAAAATAATCTTAGCATTAGTTGTATGCTTGGGGTAATTGTTGTCCTGCAGAATAAATTTTGAACTAGATGACTCACTAATGGTATTGCATGATGGATAAGGGTCTTCCCGTATTTTTCAGAATTTAGGGCGCCAAAAAATAAGCAACATACTGTACATTGAGGACCATAGATGCAGTTATTGGACAAGCAAAACTATTGCTGTAGATGAATAACACATTAGAAGATATCTAGCTGTGCCATTATCTCAAAATTGTACACAACTAGCGGGATCCATGCAGAGCCATCTATAAGAATATTGGAAAAAAGTGATCTTTATGGAAGGATTGCAGCAAAACAAATGTAACTTTTAACATGGAAACAAGGCCAGGATACCTAAATATGAATGGAAAAATAAGAGCTGGGTTGCAGGAAAATGACAACATGAACTCTGAACTGATGAGCTAAAGTGTGAAAATTTGGTTCCAATGGAAGGCAGTTTGTTCACCGAAGGGCTGGAGAGTTGAACAATACAGAGTGTCTGCAGGAAACAGTAAAGCATAGTTGGGTTTTGCTGTGAAAGTTTAGGTAGCATTTCAGCAAATGGTGCTGAAAGTTTGGTTAGTATTACTGATTTCCTCAAGGCTTAGAAATACAAGGTGGACCGTTTATTGTTTTTCTTGTGAAATTCTCAATAAGTTTGATGCGTTACATGACCAGCTTCCCATTGAAAAACATAAAATTGGATCCAAAATGGCCAAATTCAAAATGGCCACCATGGTCACCACCCATCTTGAAAAGTTTTCCCTCTCCCATATACTAATATGCCACAAACAGGAAGTTGATATTACCAACCATTCCTATTTTATTTAGGTGTATCCATATAAATGACCCACCCTATACAGGCAGATACTTATCAATCATGCAACACAGTCAGGGAGATGTCTTATTAACTCCAAAGGTATGCTGCAGAAGAACAATTACCTCAAACATGCATCAATGTAACTAAAAACTATCTTCAACGTAAAGAACAACGTGTCCTGGAACTGATGACATGGCATCCCAAAAGCAATGACCTCAACTTCACCTAATCTATGTGTAATTAAATGAAAAGACAGAGAAATTTGTACAAGCCTTCATGTGCAGAAGATCTGCAATTAGTTCTCCAGGATGTTTGGAACAACCTCACTTCTAAGTCCCTTGAAAGTCTGTGTATCTAGAGCAATTGATGATTTGATGAATTTTTCAAAGCAAAGGGTGGTCACACCAAATAATGATCTGACTTAGATCACTCTTTCTTCATTCACTTTGCATTTTGTTAGTTGATAGAGAAAGCTATTAATAGCCTTTCTATTTTTGAAAACATACTAATTTTGCTACAGGAAAGATATATATCTTGGTACCGTGTTAGCCAGTAGATAGAAAAATATTTAAAATTGCGAGTCCTCAGTGCTGGATACCTTTTAATGGCCAACTGAAAAGATGGTAACAAATTGCAAGCTTTCGAGACTACTCAGGCCTCTTCATCAGGCACAGAGTAAAAGAAATTCTGCAGAATCACATATTTATGCACAAAACATCACAGAAAAAAAATACATGGAGAAGACAGGTGACATGAAGCAGGATTACCATGAGTGATAAACAGTTATGTCCATAAACATTTGACCAGTTCTTAGATAAGGAGTGTTTTATTGTCCTCTGATTAGGGTCTGGCTCTGTTATGATGATCATCATGATCATGAGGGTCATCACAACAGAACCAGACCCAATCAGATGACAATAAAACATTCACTCCTTATCTAAGAACTTGTCCAATATTTATGGACATAACTGTTTATCACTCAAGGTAATTCTGCTTCATGTCACCTGGCTTATCCATGTTTTTTTTCTGTTATGTTTTGTGCATAAATATGTGATTCTTCAGAATTTCTTTTAGTCTTTGCCTGATGAAGAGGCCTGAGTAGTCTCGAAAGCTTGCAATTTGTTACCATCCTTTCAGTTAGCCATTAAAAGGTATCAACCACTGAGGACTCTCAATTCTAAATATTTTTCTACTAATTTTGCAGCATTTTGTTCTCCATTTTCTCACAATGTGCATGCTATGCAAATACTCAGATGAAACTCTAATCTGATTATGATCTTAGTGTCATAATCAACCCGAGTCTCTTGGTTGAGAGAATCAATGGACATGTGAAAAAGGCCAATTAAGGAGCTCATTCTGATAGGCTAACATGGAAGATTGTAACAGTTTTTTTTTATCTTTCTTTATCTGAGGTCATCTCATCTGATTTATGGTCACAGACAACACTACCATTGAATGTGGAAACAAACACAAAGCCTGTCAAACCAAAACGGTACAAAATTTGCAATGAAACACAATTGCAAAAAAATTTTTAGACCAAATATACATATAATTTGCTAAAAATTATCCCAGAAATGACTAATACTTGTAATCACATCACCACATAGCTAAACAGACAACGTCCATAACAAATAAATCAATTAAATAGTTATCACAGACGATGATATTGTAGTTAACTGTTAACTACTTATCTTCCTTGTTTCAGTTAATGGCAATTCTCGTTCCATGTAGCGCCCAAGGCTTGATGTCTCTGGAATCGGGTTAATGTATTATACAATGCACACTGACCATCTCTTGTGATTGGCAGGTGAGTTTGTTCCATATTTATACCAGGTAAACGTTTCACCCTTACCCTAGTAGTTAAACACTAGATTGCAAAACTACTTTTCAGATAATTTGTTGTTATAATTTTTTTCATAAAAATTTAGATAATAATGTTTTTTATCATGGTTCATTTTAAGTACTGAATAGATAATTGCTTTTTAGTTAATATGATGTAAATGCTTTAATTTCTCCAAATCTAAACTTATTGGGTACAATTTAATTAACCTTTATGGGAAATATTTCAGCAACTTTTATAACTTGAAAATGAAAATATATGGAAGTGCATTTTACATTTCAGAAAACACAACTACTTTGCTCTTCAGTTTGTTTAAAAGGAGTATTTTTGTTTGATACAAACTCTCTTATATAGAAATTATGGTAATATGTAGTAAGACATGCAGAGCCATCTCTGGGCAACTGAACAAAGTAATGGAAATTTTAATAGTCTGATTTTATCTTATGTCTGATTCTATGAGGTATGTCTCTCAACCCAGGTAGTTAGCATATCATGACTTAAAAATATTTTTGAAGGGAGAGAAAAAGATCCCAAAGGTGAGCTATGCATATTATAGGATATAAAATATGGGCCATTGAATTGTACCTATATCACTGACATGCAAATGCTGCAAATTAATATGAAATATAAACTAAATATTAAATACAAAACTTTAAGTTAACGATGACTACTGTAAATAGATATAAGGGAGTTGAAAATTTATTGCAATATCTGATTACAGGCTGTAGACTAGATACAATTCAGTAAAATATGCTGCTTTATTTTTACATATACATTGCAGTAATTATATACAACTGTACAGCAGTCTGTAGAACTATAGAAATGAAGAGTGCATAGTTGAAATGGCCTGTCATAATCACTCAAATCTTATAACTATCACCTTGACAAAATTCTAAGATGACTATAGGTCTAAGGGGTAAGGTTTCTCCTTGTGGAGAGTGACATACCAGCTCTGGATTGTCAAGGTAAGGGGGCTTATTCGCCATGCAATGCTCCTCTGGAAAATTTAATATACAAATTGACTCTTCAGAGAAAAGAGGTCTTGAGCACCACCTGTTGGAAGTAGCGATCCTACAAGTCACAATCAACCCTTTAACGAGTCTTGCATGGCAAATAAGCGTTCTTACTTTGACAAGCCAGAGCTGGTATGCCACTCTCCACAAGGAGAAACCTTACCCCTTAGACCTCAGTCCAGGGCCTCTCACCTAGCCAAATCAGTTCTCATGCTTCACACTGATGAGGGACAATAGCCCGAAACACCGAGTCTGCAATTTGAGATACTGATTTGGCTCTTATCCTAAGCCATATTGCAAGACTCGTTAAAGGGTTGATTGTGACTTGCAGGATTGCTACTTCCAACAGGTGGTGCTAAAGAGTTTAAGTCCTCTTTTTCTCTGAAGAGGTAATTTGCATATTAAGATGACTGCAAATACACTTAAATATGATAAAATATTACACATAAAATTTCATTTAGATGAATGTAAATATATACTGAAATATAGAATCCACTAGCATATTCTATGCTAATGAACTGTATACCCATTGTTTTGTTACAGACCAAAATGCTCCTGAATGCCTTTACTCTGTCCATGGTCATAGCTGGAACTAATTAGATGCAACATATCCTTGTCTTGTTGTATTTTAGGTAAGGGTTTTCCAGTAGTGTAAATGCGTAACCATTTGGACATAACCATAAGTGTAAAAGGGATGAAAGGAAGGTACACACAGTGTCACATCAATAAGATACTTTCATGTTATGATGCGGTGGTCTAGGAGCAACATGGAACAAGCTCTGAAGGAAGTGGTAACTGTACTGACCGCAGTCCCTAAGCTCAACACAACACTAGAAGTAGCCGTGGGATGCTCCTAACTCTCCCTATGCACCTCATCACAGCCTAAGAGTAACTACCCCTAAAGATAGAAGCAGGAAAGCTATCTTGCCTCAGAGAAAATCCCCAAAGGATAGATTAGCCCCCACAAATAATGACTGTGAGTGGAGAGGGAAAAGACATACACAGAATGAAACCAGGATGAGCACAGGAGGCCAGTCTAGCTAAATAGATAGGACAGGATGGAATACTGTGCGGTCAGTATAAAACACTACAAAAAATCCACGCAGAGTTTACAAAAATCTCCACACCTGACTAAAGGTGTGGAGGGTAAATCTGCTTCCCAGAGCTTCCAGCAAGACAGAATTAATTCATACTGATAAGCTGGACAAACATAGAAAGCACAGAACGGATAAGTCCACAATCTATGGACAGAAAACAGTAAGCAAAAACTTAGCTTTGCTGAACTGGTCAGGATAACAGGGAAAATCCAAAGAGATGTGAATCCAACCAGGAACCATTTACAAGTGGCACTGGCTGAAGGAAAGAGCCAGGCCTAAATAGCAGAGCAGAAGAGACGATAAGTGGAGGCAGCTGATGACAGCTAACTCCAAGGAGCAGCCATACCACTTGAAACCACAAGAGGGAGCCCAAGAGCAGAACTCACAAAAGTGCCACTTACAACCACCGGAGGGAGCCCAAGAGCGGAATTCACAACACTTTCATTTAATTAACCTCATCACCCCAAAGCCTGTTTTCACCTTCCTGACCAGGCCAATTTTTTTAATGGAACGCTTCAATGGATATCATTGTTTCTGAGACTTTTGTATGACATATTGCACTTTGTAACAGTGGTAAAATTTATTTCATATAACGTATGATTATTTGTGAAAAATCAGAATTTTGGAGAATATTGTTAAAGTTTTGCAATTTTCAAATTTAAATTGTTGTGCCCTTAAATCAGAGGCATTTCAAACAAAATAGTTAATAAATAACATTTTTCAATTGTCTACTTTACATCAGCACAATTTTTGAAACATAACTTGTTTTTGTTAGGAAGTTATAAAAGTTAAAATTTGACCAGCGATTTCTCATTTTCGCAGCAAAATTTATAAAAACATTTTTTAGGCACCACATCACTTTTGAAGTCACTTTGAGGGGCATATATGAAAATACTCAAAAGTGACACAATTCTAAAAACTTCACCCCTCAAGGTGCTGAAAACCACATTCAAGAAGTTTATTAAGCTTTTAAGTGGTTCACAGGAATAATGGAATGTGGAAGGGAAAAAATAAACATTTAACATATTTTCACAAAAATTTTCCTATAGACCCAATTTTTTTACTTTCACAAGGGTAAAAGGAAAAAATGGACCATTTAATTTGTTGTGCAACTTATCCTGAGCATGCTGATACCTCATATGTGGAGAAAAACTACTGTTTGGATGCACAGCAGGGCTTGGAAAGGAAGGAGCACTTGGAAAGGAAGGAGTGACTTCTTGCATGCAAAATTTGCTGGTAAAGCTAGCTGACGCCATGTCACATTTAGTGATGAGCGAATATACTCGCTATTCAAGATTTCCTGAGCACGCTCGGGTGTCCTCAGAGTATTTGTAAGTACTTGGAGATTTAGTTTAGGGAATCCCCACATATAATTAAGCTGGCTAACAGATGTAAATCATTCAGCTGCGGCACTGAACTTACAAATACTCAGAAAACACCGGAGCATGCTCGGAAAATCTCAAGAACAGAGTATATACGCTCAACACTAGTCACATTTAGAAATTCCATGATGTACCTAAACAGTGGAAACCCCCCAAAAGTGACACCATTTAGGAAGCAAGACCACTCAGGGAACTTATCTAGATGTGTGGTGAGCACTTCACAGAAGTTTATAATGTCGAGACATGAAAATAAAAAAAATCACATTTTTCCCATAAAAATGTTTAGATCTAAATTTTGCATTATCACAAGGGTAAGAGGAGAAAATGTGCAGCGCCCCAGAGATCTGGTCGTTGCAGTATGACACTCTGCCACTAAGGGGAGTGATGGTACGTCTGATGGCACTGAAGAAATTCTCCTGACCAGGTATCACCAGCACACATTACACTTCACACTCCGGCCACTAGAGGGAGCAAAAGGCTTTATTTATTGGGCCCCTCCTCACACTGGTAAAACTAGGGGTTGGATAGAAAGTTAGTCAGAAGCTGATTGGGTTGGATTCAGGCAACATCCCGTGGCAGGGGGTGTTGCAGGGAGAAGACACAGGGGGGTCCCTGTCAGGCGTGGGAACCTGGCAGGTGCCTAGCGAACAGAGCAGAACGTAATGGAGCCGCGCCTGCACCTCCTGCAGCGGTATCCTAAGAAAGAGACAAGAAAGGAAGGATATTGTGGAACAGTGTAAACGAGATCTAGCAAAAAGGATTACCAGTAGGAGTCGTGCCGTGAGACCGAGGCAACATCCTACTGAGGCGCGTAGCCGGTGGCCGGAACACCGCGGAAGTAACTGACTCTAGGCCTTACTTCAAACTCCGCAGGACAGTTATTTATAGGTTGGCTGTCTACCTTAAATTTCCTAAGAAGACATAGGGGGCAACATTGAGAGAGGGGCGTCTCTAGGGTCCCGGAAGACATCCAAGCCTTCCCGTCATACGGGAGCATCCTAGCCAAAACATACTGGGGGTACGAGAAACTAGCAACATCTGGAACTAAAGAGAGAGAGAGCTGTAAAGAACGAATGAAACGAGAACAGCAGTTGTGAGGACTATTCCGAATGCTCAGCAGGGTAGAACTACAACACACAGGTGCTAGTGGCGGGCAACGATTTCCATCTGCGAGGGAAACTCTGGAAGTGCCCATCAGACCGGCCTGTCTCAGAAAGCCCTGTTAAACGTGCTCTGGATTGAGGATCCTGAAGTCTTCAGTAAAGAGGTAAAGAGACTGCAACCCTGTGTCCTCGTTATTGCCTGCACCTCACACCATCACTATCCACCTTACTGGGAAGCCCTGGGGACATACTTCACCTGTGGGAAGTTATACCATCCAGCTGCAATTCCATCACCCCAGCGGACCCCGCAGCAGCGTCGGTCGCCCTGGCCGAACACCACAGGCGGCGTCACGAACCCCTGACAGACTGCACCACCTTTATTGGACACCCCTTAGCAGGGTCGCGGACCGGGTCTAGCCACCGTGACAGCCTCGGAACCAAACCAGAGAGGCCCGGTACCGAAAACGCGTGGCCCTGTGTCTGGGGGCGATCCAACTGCACCCTTAAATATGTTGTGCAATATCTCCTATGTTTACCAATACCCCATATGTGGTCAAAAACAACTTGTGAGGCATTGTACAAAGCTCAGAAGGAAAGGAATACCATATTATAGTGCAAATTTTGCTGCACTGGTGTGAGAGTGCCATGTCACATTGGCAGTGCCTCTTAGGTACCAGAATAGCAGAACCCCCCATAAATGACCCCATTTCACAAACTACACATCTCAATTGACTCATCTAAGGGTGCAGTGAAAATTTTGACGCCACAGATGTATTACATAATTTTATTCTATTGGGCAGTGAAGAAAAATTATTTTACATTTTTACCACCAAGATTGTGTTAGCCCTAAGTTTTACATCTTCGAAATGGGTCCTACAATTTCTGCTGAATATATAAATACCCTATAAATGGCTGTACAGTACTGCTTACCCGCACTGCAAGACTTGAGAGAAATGGAGCACTATTTGTCACCTGGGGCACTGATTTTCCTAGAATAGTTTTTGAACTCTATATACAGAGCCCCTAAGTGCTAGAAAATCAGAATCCTTCCTTAAGTGATCGCATTTTGGAAATTATAACCCTTTCGGAATTTATTTACAGGTGTAACAATTTTGACTCCATGGATGTTTTCCAGAAACAAACAGTAGTGAATGTTGAAAATTGCAAGCTACAATTGTAGTGACCAGTATGTTGAACTGACCAGTTCATTGTAGTGACTAGTACATTATGCCCAGCTCATGATTCTGGAGACATGAACCAGTAAATTAGGCAGGTTCTCATCGCTACAGAAAAGTCAAACGTGTAGGCTCTAATTGTGGTTTAGACACACAAGGTCTCAGATAAGAGGGGGGCATTTGGATTTTGGAGTGCAGAATTTGCTGAACTTCTTATAGAGGAGGAGCCATTTTGCTTTTCCAGAGCCTTTGTACTACCAGTAATATGGAAAAGCTCTATATTTCCATTGACAGATGACAGGCCTGAGTGGTGACTTGCTTTTCTTTGTGGATTAAGTTGAAGCTTTTATTGGGAACATTTTACATAACATTTAGGATCACATTTATCTGTCACACAGTGGCATTTTGATCGCTACGACGGCACGATTCGTGATGTTCGAGCGATATATCCGATCTCGCTGTGTCTGACATGCTCCTGCGATCAGGGACCCCGCTGAGAATCGTACGTCGTAGCAGATCGTTTGAAACTTTCTTTTGTCATCTAGTGTCCCGCTGTGGCGGCATGATCGCATGGTGTAACAAAGGTGTGCACGATATTGTATACGATGTGTGCATAGTAACCAATGGCTTCTACATCGCACATACGTCATGAAATTATCGCTCCAGCGTCGTACATTGCAAGGTGTGACAGCAGTCTACGACGCTGGAGCGATATTGTTACGATGCTGGAGCGTCACGAATCGTGCCGTCGTAGCGATCAAAATGCCACTGTGTGACGGTACCCTAAGTCTCTGTGTGACATGATAGATGAAACCCCGAGGGATTTATGCATTATAATTGAACAGCAAAGTTACTCTGGACTCCATCTGGCCTCTGTACAGCATTGTCCTTCTTTTCAGAAGTACACAAAACTGTGGTCAGCCACAATTTTATGTTCACCTAAAAATATAGACAACGCCGGATCACATGCTCTATGGCATTCACAGTACCTCCATCTGCCTCATTATAGGGAACATTACATATGGGGTTCCGTCTGAATCAGGTATTAAATGCATTCACATTACAACCCTGGTGTAAGTGTTCAGCACAGAGAGCAGGATAAATTTGGGCTGAGCCTTACTGCAATCCTTGGGAAGCAGAATGAAAAAAATCAACATCAAGTGAAGAATTGGTTTTATTTATTTTTTAGTCAGTTACTCTTGTGTTATAAGTGATTAGATGACTGTAGACTTTGGGTCGGTGCAATTACAATGAGTTGACTTTTTTTATTGGTACAATTTTCAGTCACATGATGTTTTGTGATAACTTTCTGATATGATTCTTGGGAGGCAGAATGAACAAAAAACAGCAATTCAGGAATTGTTTTTTGTATTTTTACACCATTCCACATGTGGTAAAATTGATATGGCAGCTTTATTCTTCGGGTCAGTATGATTACAGAAATACTCCACTTATATCTTTTTTTATGTTTTGATGCTTTTATGCCATAAAAACTATTTTATAGAAAAAAGTATTGCTTTTGCATTGCTTTATTCTGGGAGCTATAGCTGTGAGGGTTGGCAGATCGCACTAAATATAAATTAAGATGAAGGGCAATCGCAACCCGGGTTCCACTGTGCAGAGATGGAAAACTGCAGCTAATGTGAACAATGGCGGAACAAACCAGCGAGTGATAGTTAGCTCCCACTGAGTTAAATGTCACTCAGTGTATAGCACACAAGGCTGTATCAATCGCACACAGCAACAGAAAAGATGCTCTGCAGTAGAGCAGTGTCACTTGCACACAGTAACAGAGCAGGTATGGCCCTAAACATGAACCCTGTTAATTTCACAGGAGAACGCTACCCTCACTGGGGCAATGGAACAGGTAGTGGACACAAACACAGCGTGTGCACGCACAAGAACTCCTCTCCGGATGTGCTGGGATTGTAAAGTCTATTTGCCTGCCCTGAGCACACGCAGACAAGTCCACACTACCATTAAGTTCCACACACTCATAAAACATTCCATTTTTCTGTTCAAGTCCAGTAGGAAAGGACCTTGCTCGTGGAGGTCACCACCTCACGAGCATGCTCAGCAGGGTGATTTCTGGACTTAGAAATCACTATTTACTATAGCTTTGGTTGGAGAGCCAGCATTAACAAAGTGAACAGCACAAGTCTAGGCAAGATACTGAGATCGGCTTCTTTGCTGAGCAGCTCCCACTGTGGCTAAAGCAGAATGGGAGACCACAGAGGCAGACAAGGCTTGGGATCTACCCCGTGCAGTGGGAGATTCCCGGCATCTAACAATAACTTTTTATGTTTCTGCTGACAAAGCTTTTTTGTGGCTTGTTTTTTGTGGGACAAGATTATGTCTTCAGTTGTACCATTTGTATTTACACTTGTTTTTTCATCGTGTTTTATTACCCATTTGTTCAGCAGTATGATGATAAAGCATAGTTTTTTGCCATGTTTTTATTTCTTTTTTAATGTGCTCACTAAAGGGGTTAACTAGTGGCATAGTTTTATAGGTTGTGTCATTCCGGATGCAGCGATATCAAATGCGTGTACCTTTTTTCTTTTTTTTTTTTTTACATAAATAAATGTTTTTATTGGAATAATATTTTTTGTTTGTTTTTAATTTGAGGATTTTTAAAATATTTTTACACTTTTTAATAAAAGAATTTTAATCTTTTTTTTTTTAAATTGTCCCAGGATCGGACATCACTGTATTGTGATAGATCACTGATCTTGATCTCTGCAATGCTTCTGCACTGGATGGCACCAGAGCAGTGTCTGACAGGCTAGGGAGGAGGTGTGTCCGCTCCTGCTCTTAGCAGGTGCTTACAAGCCACCTTCATTGCAGGACCCTGAAGGACCCTGCTGCCATCTTGCTGCCGGGGTCACCATGGAGACCATTGACACAACACGCTCATTGTACCAATGGAAGCAGACAGAGAGCTCCCTCCCTTTGTGATACTCCCTCTGCAATACACTATAGACAGTGGCATTAGGGGGCTAAATATTCGCAAATGGTGCTAGCACCAATTGTGGGCATTGATGTAGGGTGTAAGCTATGACATAGCACTGACACTCACACCTGATGGCAGCGGTGCTCAGTATGACCTGCGTAATCACAGCACCATACCTATATGAAGGTTTTGTGGGAATGAAGCTCTTGTGGTGCCGTATATGTACGGTGAATTTTGGGAAAGGGTCAAAATTACTGTTCTGTTACAAAAATCCATAGTGTTCTCTAAAGGTAACTTTATTTTTACTTCTCTACTTCTTATAAAACATCTATATATTTTTTTCTTATACTTTTACTCACTTATGTAGCGCCATTAATTTCACAGCGCTTTACAGACATTATCATCACTATCACCATTGGGGCTCACAATCTACTGTATATTCCCTATCAGTATGTCTTTGGGATGTGGGAGGAAGCCAGAGAACCCAGAAGAAACACACGCAAATATAAACATGGGGAGAATTTGCAAACTCCATGCAGATGTTATTCTAAGTGGGGTTTAATCTCAGGACCCCAGTGCTGCAAGTCTGCAGTGGTAATGAAGTTTTAAAATAAGATTAGATGGGTGTGTAACTGAGGAAATAATTTGCAAATTTTAAGATTTTCACGAGTGTGAAGCAAAATGTTATTTAGATGAAGGATACAGTTACATTTTTTCATTGATAATATTGTTCTACAGCCAAACTGGTTCAGAGACAACGTTTGAACTTATCTAATTTTTTGGTGCTTTAAATGAATATGATCCTTAAATTTGCTGATTGCTTCCAATTTTCAAAATCTAGAAGAGGTTGAAATCACTTATGAAACTTTTCATGCAGGCTAATAGAAAAAAATGTGATTTTATTATTTCATCATCATTATTGCATTGTTAGTAGCTATTGTAATCTATTAGATCATCTATTTAGTCTATTGAGCCTTCAATAATCATTCATCTTACGGTGACCAATCAAAAAACTTTAACTCAGCTCCAATTATGTAATCCTAATTACAGTTGCATCACCTTCTTTTCTAAGTGCTCTGGGAGGTATACAGTTTTAGGATTTCATAGCTTAGTTTCTTAACTTATTGACATGTTTCTATATGCTTTTTCAGATATACCTCGTTCTTGCATTAACAAAGCGCATAGTTATTGCTACATATTCGGAGAAGTCACATTTCTGTGACAAAAGTGAAACTGAATGAATTATTAATGCTTAAATTTTTAAAAGCATTATTAGTTTGCAGAAATTATTACACAGTTGCCTTAAAATTTTGCATAGTACTAAAGATAGAGATGGTTTATGACACTAACTTTAGCCGGAACTGATATCTTTTAGATATTATTCCACAAGTTACTCGTACTCTAACTAATCAGTAAAGATTACAAAGTTCCTGTAAATATAATAAGCATAAAATTAAATTTCATCATACAGCAATTATTAAAAACTTTAGTCAATGAAGATAAGAAGATGGAGTCAGGTTGCTGCTTTTTCTCTTAGTTGAATATTGAATTAGAAGTTCCTGTTTAAAAACAACACAATCTCTAATGATTCAAACTAATTATTAGCATATTTTTGATTAATAAGATAATCTTGCATATTTCTTAATTTTATTTTCTTTACTCAATTTTTACAATTTTCCCAACAGACAACCAAGTACCCGTTTTCTTAATATTAATTTATTTCATTCTTTTAATCTGCAATTCAAAATATGAACACATCTGCATATAAATCACTAGCATTATCATTTAAAATATTCCAGCAGACTTTTATTTTCAGTTCAGAAAATGAAAGTTAATATCTGATACCCTACCTAATTAAACACATAATGTTGAAACTTGTGTTGTATTGCGTTGCCAAATATTTTGTAAATATGTTTTATTCGTTAAATACTGAATTTTGTTCATAAATGCAAGTATATTCTACTGTAGAGTCAGCAAATTCATTATTTACTGATTGTGTTTCATTTATGTTTTCCAGTATCAACAATTTCGATAATGTCCATGTAAGAGGGGTATGGAGTATCTTCCTTGCTTGTTTTCTCTTTTTTCCTTCCTTTAGTTCCTTTTTATATTTTTTTATTTCTTTATTTTTATTTTTTACTTTTTTCTTTATTCTTAATCTTCCTAACGTTTCTACCTTCTATTTATGCATTATTTCTCAAGTTACATTTTCCCCCATTTTTTACTCCTTATACGCTTTTCATTGGCCTGTGGCACTGTTGGATTCTCACTGCTATACTTACCTTCATTCTGCATTCCAGCGATGCATTTCACCTCTCAATACTGAGTACTCCTACTTCCGTCAGTGACATCCTTCCGGTTTGTGGTCCACAGTTGCGTTCCACCCGATACTTCCGTTCCTAGCAATATCCTATGATGCACTTCCGATGCGCCTGTCAGTGAGCGTTGCACCACGGCATACTTCTGGTCAGGCATTAGTTGGCGTGGCGGCACATAACACATGTGTATATATACTGCCTTCACTTCTCAGTTAGCTAGTTCTTGTTCTTCAGGGAATTGCTGGAATTGCTCCCTCTATACTATTCTGTATATACAGTATGCTGTTTTCTTTGGGGCCATAAACGGGTTACAATCTGGTAAGCTACGCTCCTCCATACCTCCCCTAACTTTATTGATGTATATGCTCTTAGTTGGATATTTTTTAATTTTTCACATTAGAATTCTTTGGGCTCTCATTATGTAAACATACAAATATTTCTGGATGTTTCCTCCCTCCAAAGATGAATCTTATTTGTTGATATAGTCTTGCACTTTTTGCTATATTTTTGCATATGTTGATATACATTTCTACAAATCCTTGTTTCTTGTAATTATTTTCTGGATGTTATTCAGATCCATTATTCTGACATTTGCTATGCCACTTAATATACCGTATGGTATACATTAATTCCGTATTTATATTTCCCGAAAGGCGCTACGATGATAATGAATTTCAATAAAATAGTGACTGCATCTGGGTTGAAATTTCTTGGTAGTACTTTTATCAGGATTTTGAAAATGAGTGTTCCCCAATTGAGATGAGCGAACCATGTTCAGAAAACATTTGAAAATCTCAACTTCGGCACGAACGTAGCACATTCAGATTCGTGTTTGCTTTCACAAGCATTTTTACTCAAAGTTGGGAAAAACCTGTCACGGTTTGGTAAATCATTGCATTTCTATGAATGCTGCTTTTGTATTACTTTGGCTACAATAGTGGTGCTGTGTGATGAGTAGAGGTGATGAGGGGATATGCTTGATGAGGGGAGGGAGTGTAGGCATAATGATGTTGTTCAATCACACTATCTAAGAAAATAAATAGTGATTGTTCATTTAGTGACAGATGACTGACATCCGTGGGCCTAAGGTTGTGAAACAGCAGGGTCCAGGAGGAGAAGCCTACTTACAACATGAGTGAGAAAAAGCAGGGTTGCGATGGAAGGGGGAATAGGCTTGGTGTTCGACATGTGGTAGGTTAGTGTTATGAACAGGTGATTCAGAACCCCAATGGACCTAGTGGTTAAGAGCACACAAAGTGACCTGATAGTTACTAACATAGGACGAGCTCTGAGACGTGGGAACTCTGCTGACCGCAATTCCTAATCCTATAATACCACACTAGAGGTAGCCGTGGATTGCGCCTAACGCTCCCTATGCAACTCGGCACAGCCTGAGAAACTAGCTAGCCCTGAAGATAGAAAAATAAGCCTACCTTGCCTCAGAGAAATTTCCCAAAGGAAAAGGCAGTCCCCACATATAATGACTGTGAGTTAAGATGAAAATACAAACACAGAGATGAAATAGATTTTAGCAAAGTGAGGCCCGACTTACTGAATAGACCGAGGATAGGAAAGATAGGTTTGCAGTCAGCACAAAAACCTACAAACAACCACGCAGAGGGGGCAAAAAGACCCTCCGCACTGACTAACGGTACGGAGGTGCTCCCTCTGCGTCTCAGAGCTTCCAGCAAGCAAGAAAAACCAATATAGCAAGCTGGACAAAAATATAGCAAACAAAAGTAACACAAGCAAAACTTAGCTTATGCAGGGCAGACAGGCCACAAGAACGATCCAGGAGAGAGCAAGACCAATACTGGAACATTAACTGGAGGCCAGGAACAAAGAACTAGGTGGAGTTAAATAGAGCAGCACCTAACGACTTAACCTCGTCACCTGAGGAAGGAAACTCAGAAGCCGCAGCCCCATTCACATCCACCAGAGGAAGCTCATAGACAGAACCAACTGAAGTACCACTCATGACCACAGGAGGGAGCTTGACCACAGAATTCACAACAGTACCCCTCCCTTGAGGAGGGGTCACCGAACCCTCACCAGAGCCCCCAGGCCGACCAGGATGAGCCAAATGAAAGGCAAGAACCAGATCGGCAGCATGAACATCAGAGGCAAAGACCCAGGAATTATCTTCCTGACCATAACCCTTCCACTTAACCAGGTACTGGAGTTTCCGTCAAAATACGAGAATCCAAAATCTTCTCCACTATATACTCCAACTCCCCCTCAACCAAAACCGGGGCAGGAGGATCAACGGATGGAACCACAGGTGCCATGTTTCTCCGCAACAATGACCTATGGAATACGTTATGGATGGAAAAAGAAGTTGGAAGGGTCAAACGAAAAGACACAGGATTAAGAACCTCAGAAATCCTATATGGACCAATGAAACGAGGCTTAAACTTAGGAGAGGAAACTTTCATAGGAATATAACGAGATGACAACCAAACCAAATCCCCAACACGAAGTCGGGGACCCACACAGCGCCTGCGGTTAGCGAAACATTGAGCATTCTCCTGAGACAATGTCAAATTGTCCACCACATGAGTCCAAATCTGCTGCAACCTATCCACCACAGTATCCACACCAGGACAGTCAGAAGACTCAACCTGCCCTGAAGAGAAACGAGGATGGAAACCAGAATTGCAGAAAAACGGCGAAACCAAAGTAGCCGAGCTGGCCCGATTATTAAGGGCGAACTCAGCCAAAGGCAAAAAGGACACCCAATCATCCTGATCGGCAGAAACAAAATATCTCAGATATGTTTCCAAGGTCTGATTGGTTCGTTCAGTCTGGCCATTTGTCTGAGGATGAAAAGCCGAGGAAAAAGACAAATCAATGCCCATCCTAGCACAAAAGGCTCGCCAAAACCTCGAAACAAACTGGAAACCTCTGTCAGAAACGATGTTCTCTGGAATGCCATGTAAACGAACCACATGCTGGAAGAACAATGGCGCCAAATCAGAGGAGGAAGGCAATTTAGACAAGGGTACCAAATGGACCATCTTAGAGAAGCGATCACAAACAACGCAAATGACCGACATTTTTTGAGAGACGGGGAGATCCGAAATAAAATCCAAAGAGATATGTGTCCATGGCCTCTTCGGGACTGGCAAGGGCAAAAGCAACCCACTGGCATGAGAACAGCAGGGCTTAGCCCGAGCACAAATCCCACAGGACTGCACAAACAAACGCACATCCCGTGACAGAGACAGCCACCAAAAGGATCTAGCCACCAAATCTCTGGTACCAAAGATTCCAGGATGACCAGCCAACACCGAACAATGAACCTCAGAGATAACTCTACTCGTCCATTTATCAGGGACAAACAGTTTCTCCACTGGGCAACGGTCAGGTCTATTAGCCTGAAATTTTTGCAGCACCCGCCGCAAATCAGGGGAGATGGCAGACAAAATTACCTCCTCTTTGAGAATACCCGCCGGCTCAGACAAACCCGGAGAGTCGGGCACAAAACTCCTAGACAGGGCATCCGCCTTCACATTTTTAGAGCCCGGAAGGTATGAAACCACAAAGTCAAAACGGGATAAAAACAGCGACCAACGAGCCTGTCTAGGATTCAACCGTTTGACAGACTCGAGATAAGTCAAGTTCTTGTGATCAGTCAAGACCACCACGCGATGCTTAGCTCCCTCAAGCCAATGACGCCACTCCTCGAATGCCCACTTCATGGCCAGCAACTCTCGATTGCCAACATCATAATTACGCTCAGCAGGCGAAAACTTCCTGGAAAAGAAGGCGCAAGGTTTCATCACCGAGCCATCAGAACTTCTTTGCGACAAAACAGCCCCTGCTCCAACCTCAGAAGCATCAACCTCGACCTGGAACGGGAGCGAAACATCTGGTTGGCACAACACAGGGACAGAAGAAAAACGACGCTTCAACTCCTGAAAAGCTTCCACAGCAGAAGACCAATTGACCACATCAACACCCTTCTTGGTTAAATCAGTCAACGGTTTAGCAATACTAGAAAAATTATTGATGAAGCGACGATAAAAATTAGCAAAGCCCAGGAACTTTTGCAGACTCTTCAGAGATGTCGGCTGAGTCCAATCATAAATGGCCTGAACTTTAACAGGGTCCATCTCGATAGTAGAAGGGGAAAAAATGAAACCCAAAAATGAAACCTTCTGAACACCAAAGAGACACTTTGACCCCTTCACAAACAAAGAATTCGCACGCAGGACCTGGAACACCATTCTGACCTGCTTCACGTGAGACTCCCAATCATCCGAGAAGACCAAAATATCATCCAAGTATACAATCAGGAATTTATCCAGGTACTCTCGGAAGATGTCATGCATAAAGGACTGAAACACTGATGGAGCATTAGAAAGCCCGAATGGCATAACCAGGTACTCAAAATGGCCCTCGGGCGTATTAAATGCTGTTTTCCATTCATCGCCCTGTTTAATACGCACAAGATTATACGCACCACGAAGATCTATCTTGGTGAACCAACTAGCCCCCTTAATCCGAGCAAACAAATCAGACAGCAGCGGCAAGGGGTACTGAAATTTGACCGTGATTTTATTTAGAAGGCAGTAATCAATACAAGGTCTCAGCGAACCATCCTTCTTGGCCACAAAAAAGAACCCTGCTCCCAATGGCGACGACGACGGGCGAATATGACGCTTCTCCAAGGATTCCTTTACGTAACTCCGCATAGCGGCGTGCTCAGGCACAGACAAATTAAACAGTCGACCTTTAGGAAACTTACTACCAGGAATCAAATTGATAGCACAATCACAATCCCTATGCGGAGGTAGGGCACTGGACTTGGGCTCATCAAATACATCCTGGTAATCCGACAAGAACTCTGGGACCTCAGAAGGGGTGGATGATGAAATAGACAGAAATGGAACATCACCATGTACCCCCTGACAACCCCAGCTGGACACAGACATTGATTTCCAATCCAATACTGGGTTATGGACTTGTAGCCATGGCAACCCCAACACGACCACATCATGCAGATTATGCAACACCAAAAAGCGAATATCCTCCTGATGCGTAGGAGCCATGCACATGGTCAGCTGGGTCCAGTACTGAGGCTTATTCTTAGCCAAAGGTGTGGCATCAATTCCTCTCAATGGAATAGGATACTGCAAGGGCTCCAAGAAAAACCCACAGCGCCTAGCATACTCCAAGTCCATCAAATTCAGGGCAGCGCCTGAATCCACAAATGCCATGACAGAATAGGATGACAAAGAGCAGAACAAAGTAACGGACAAAAGAAATTTCGACTGTACCGTACCAATGGTGGCAGACCTAGCGAACCGCTTAGTGCGCTTAGGACAATCGGAGATAGCATGAGTGGAATCACCACAGTAAAAACACAGCCCATTCTGACGTCTGTGTTCTTGCCGTTCAGCTCTGGTCAAAGTCCTATCGCACTGCATAGGCTCAGGTCCATGCTCAGATAATACCGCCAAATGGTGCACAGTTTTACACACACGCAAGCGTCGACCGATCTGAATGGCCAAAGACATAGACTCATTCAGACCAGCAGGCATAGGAAATCCCACCATGACATCCTTAAGGGCTTCAGAGAGACCTTTTCTGAAAATTGCTGCCAGCGCACATTCATTCCATTGAGTGAGCACAGACCACGTCCTAAACTTCTGACAATATATCTACACCTCATCCTGACCCTGACACAGAGCCAGCAAATTTTTCTCTGCCTGATCCACTGAATTAGGTTCATCATACAGCAATCCGAGCGCCAGAAAAAACGCATCAATATTACATAATGCAGGATCTCCTGGCGCAAGGGAAAATGCCCAGTCTTGAGGGTCGCCACGTAATAAAGAAATAATGATCTTAACTTGTTGAACTGGGTCAACAGAGGAGCGGGGTTTCAAAGCCAGAAACAGTTTACAATTATTCTTAAAGCTCAGAAACTTAGCTCTATCTCCAGAAAACAAATCAGGAATAGGAATTCTTGGTTCTAACATAGAATTCTGAACCACAAAGTCTTGAATATTTTGTACTCTTGCAGTGAGATGATCCACTCAAGAAGACAGATCTTTAATGTCCATCACTACACCTGTGTCCTGAACCACCCAAATGTCTAGGGGAACAGAAAGACAAAACACAGTACAGAGAAGCATTAGTACTTTGGGCCTCCAGTACTGTTATGAACAGGTGATTTAGAACCCCAATGGACCTAGTGGTTAAGAGCACGCAAAGTGACCTGATAGTTACTAACATAAGATGAGCTCTGAGACGTGAGAACTCTGCTGACCGCAATCCCTAATCCTATAATACCACACTAGAGGTAGCCGTGGATTGCGCCTAACGCTCCCTATGCAACTCGGCACAGCCTGAGAAACTAGCTAGCCCTGAAGATAGAAAAATAAGCCTACCTTGCCTCAGAGAAATTTCCCAAAGGAAAAGGCAGCCCCCCACATATAATGACTGTGAGTTAAGATGAAAATACAAACACAGAGATGAAATAGATTTTAGCAAAGTGAGGCCCGACTTACTGAATAGACCGAGGATAGGAAAGATAGCTTTGCGGTCAGCACAAAAACCTACAAACAACCACGCAGAGGGGGCAAAAAGACCCTCCGCACCGACTAACGGTACGGAGGTGCTCCCTCTGCGTCTCAGAGCTTCCAGCAAGCAAGAAAAACCAATATAGCAAGCTGGACAGAAAATATAGCAAACAAAAGTAACACAAGCAAAACTTAGCTTATGCAGGGCAGACAGGCCACAAGAACGATCCAGGAGAGAGCAAGACCAATACTGGAACATTGACTGGAGGCCAGGAACAAAGAACTAGGTGGAGTTAAATAGAGCAGCACCTAACGACTTAACCTCGTCACCTGAGGAAGGAAACTCAGAAGCCGCAGCCCCACTCACATCCACCAGAGGAAGCTCATAGACAGAACCAGCCAAAGTACCACTCATGACCACAGGAGGGAGCTTGACCACAGACTTCACAACAGGTTAGGTGTTAATGAATGAAAGTTTAACTGAACAAACCTTGTCTCATCCAATCCAAAGACTACTGACAACATCTCTTACTGTCTAGCCTACTCAACTCCCCTTCTTTGGCAGCCACACAGTGATACACATTGCAGATGAGGCTAAGAAAATGAAAGTGCTCAAGTGGATATAAAGTGATGCATCAAGGGGCATCTACTCCTTTTTCTTCACCTTAACATCACACTCAGTACAATGCTCAGAGGTGGCACCCCAATCAATCTTGTTTCTCCTGTGTCAAAAATTTCCAAAAGCCCAACTGACTGTGGGGAACTTCAGATGGGTCAAACTGAAAATTCACAAATTGTATTCCATTGGCATCAGAGGTCTGCTCCGAAGAATCACAAAATCCAGGGGAGGAAAACATCTGCACTGATGACCAAAATTTTATCATGTTCGATTGGTGGCCATAAGAAGTAGGTTTGTGCAGAATCCAAACCATCAGCACCAGACGTTAACTATCAAGGGTGGAGGTGATTCCAATGACTCATATACCAGAGGCGCACATGGACTGTTCTGTGGTGTCAGGGTAGGAAGAGGAGTAAGGTGATTCACAGGATGAACAAAAAGTATGATGGTGAGATTGTAGATCCCATGTGCTGTGAACCCAGAGGTACCCAGCTGAGTAGCTTAGGAGCAGGAGATGGAGGACTAGGAAGATGAGGAGGTTATGTTCCAGCTTCCCACACAGACACAAAGTGATGCAACCACAACAAGCATTGCATCATCAGCCTCAAATTTGCCTGTGGCCAGCATCGGTCATAAGTGTGCAGTTCGCAAGGGTTTCCTAGCCTGGGCATTTATTTAAAACCGCAAAAGATGACACAACACACGTTATCTGTAGTGATGAGTAAAGTTTCTGATTCTGGAAAATCAGCATGAATAATTTCTAATATCGGTGTATTCGCACCGAAGAACAAATCCAATGCAAGTCAATGGGAAAGCCGAATATTTTTCTGCTAGACCCAACAAACAAGCCTGAGAAAAAAAAAGCTGAATGGTAACAACATGGAGAAAATGCCTCCATGCCTTTCTGACTCACATATGGTATCTGGAAATTATATTGTTAGACTATTTAGCCGGTTTTACGGCTTGATAAGAAAACCTACCAAACCAAATCTACATTTTTTTTAAAGAAAACATTTTTTTCTTTCATAATTACATACAGCACAGATCAAAAGTTTGGACATGCCTTCTCATTTAAAGATTTTTCTGTATTTTCATGACTATAACAATTGTCATTTCACACTGAAGGCATCAAAACTATGAATTAACATATGTGGAATTATATACTTAACAAAAAAGTGTGAAACAACTGAAAATATGTCTTATATTCTAGGTTCTTCAAAGTAGCCACCTTTTGCTTTAATGACTGATTTGCACACTCTTGGCATTCTCTTAATGAGCTATTAGAGGTAGTCACCGGAAATGGTCTTCCAACAATCTTTAAGGAGTTCCCAGAGATGCTTAGCACTTGTTGGCCCTTTTGCCTTCATTCTGTGGTCCAGCTCACCCCAAAACATCTCGATTGGGTTCAGGTCTGGTGACTATGGAGGCCAGGTCATATGGCGTAGCACCCCATGACTCTCATTCTTGGTCATATAGCCCTTACACAGCCTGGAGGTGTGTTTGGGGCCATTGTCTTGTAGAAAAATAAATGATGGTCCAACTAAACGCAAAGCGGATGGAATACCATGCCGCTGCAAGATGCTGTGGTAGCCATGCTGGTTCAGTATGCCTTCAATTTTGAATAAATCCTCAACAGTGTCAACAGCAAAGCACCCCCACACCATTACACCTCCTCCTCCATGCTTCATGGTGGGAACCAGGCATGTAGAGTCCATCCATTCACCTTTTCTGCGTCACACAAAGACACGGTGGTTGGCACCAAAAATCTCAAATTTGGACTCATCAGACCACAGCACAGATTTCCACTGGTCTAATGTCCATTCCTTGTGTTCTTTTGCCCAAACAAGTCTCTTCTGCTTGTTGCCTGTCCTTAGCAGTGGTTTCCTAGCAGCTATTTTACCATGAAGGCCTGCTGCACAAAGTCTCCTCTTAACAGTTGTTGTAGAAATATGTCTGCTGCTAGAACTCTGTGTGGCATTTACCTGGTCTCTAATCTGAGCTGCTGTTAACCTGCTATTTCTAAGGCTGATGTCTCGGATAAACTTATCCTCAGACGCAGAGGTGACTCTTGGTCTTCTTTTACTGAGGCGGTCCTCATGTGAGCCAGTTTCTTTGTAGCACTTGATGGTTTTTGCCACTGCACTTGAGGACACTTTCAAAGTGTTCCCAATTTTTTGGACTGACCTTAATTTCTTAAAGTAATAATGGCCACACATTTTTCTTAGCTGCTTTTCTCTTGCCATAATACAAATTCTAACAGTCTATTCAGTAGGACTATCAACTGTGTATCCACCAGACTTCTGCACAACACAACTGATGGTCCCAACACCATTTAAAAGGCAAGAAATACCACTTATTAAACCTGACAGGGCACACCTGTCACAGCACCCCTTGCCTCTTTGCCGGCACGATGGGAGGGTCTGAGGAAACTGTCCTAGAGCTTTGCCATTTTTCCCCTGCCTGAGCTGGATTATACTTCTGACTCTCTTGCTTGGACTCCTTGGTAGATTTGAGCGACTTTTACTTTTCTAGGATTGGGTCGGTTTCGCGAAACCCGACTTTGTCAAAAGTCGAGTCAGGTGAAATTGGCCGATTATTTCGAAAAGTCGGGGGCCGACGGAAAGACGAAACCCTATGCAAGTCAATGGGGAATCACAGTCGTCAGTGAGGGGAGGACAGGAAAACAGCTACAGTGCCCATTTTAATGCCAAAAACATCAATTCTTATTTCTTAAGCTTGTCAATCTTAATTTACTTTATAATAAAAGTTAGGCATTGAAAACAGGGGGTTATTTGGCTAAAGTTTTGGGGGGTTAGGGCTGGCTTAAGATTTTCGTGGGCCCAGGAAACGCAGAATACGTCACGGCGGTGGAGCAGGGAGAGGTAAGTATTTCAACTTTGCAAAATAAAAAAGTTGGCTAAATGCCGTTCAAAAATGGTAACAGGACTAAACAGGCGGCATAGCTTTGTTCAGTGGAGGACAATTGTAACAAGTGGCGGAGACACAGTTAGTAGGCCCAAAATAAAAAAGTAGGCTAAATGCAGTTCAAAATTGGTAACAGGACTAAACAGGCGGCATAGCTTTGTTCAGTGAAGGACAATTGTAATGAGTGGCGCAGACAAAGTTAGTAGGCCCAAAATAAAAAAGTATGCTAAAAGGAGTTTAAAATTTGTAACAGGACTAAACAGGCGGCATAGCTTTGTTCAGTGAAGGACAATTGTAATGAGTGGCGCAGACAAAGTTAGTAGGCCCAAAATAAAAAAGTAGGCTAAAAGGAGTTTAAAATTTGTAACAGGACTAAACAGGCGGCATAGCTTTGTTCAGTGGAGGACATTTGTAATGAGTGGCGGAGACACAGTTAGTAGGCTCAAAGTAAAAAAGTTGGCTAAATGCCGTTCAAAATTGGTAACAGGACTAAACAGGCGGCATAGCTTTGTTCAGTGGAGGACAATTGTAACGAGTGGCGGAGACACAGTTAGTAGGCCCAAAATAAAAAAGTAGGCTAAATGCAGTTCAAAATTGGTAACAGGACTAAACAGGCGGCATTGCTTTGTTCGGTGGAGGACAGTTGTAATGAGTGGCGCAGACACAGTTAGTAGGCCCAAAATAAAAAATAGGCTAAATGCAGTTCAAAATTGGTAACAGGACTAAACAGGTGGCATAGCTTTGTTCAGTGGAGGACAATTGTAATGAGTGGCGCCGACACAGTTAGTAGGCCCAAAATAAAAAGGTAGGCTAAAAGCAGTTCAAAATTGGTAACAGGATTCAACAGGCGGCATAGCTTGGTACTAGGGTGGGCTCCTCTGCTGAGTAGCAGACAGTGGTAGTAGGCGCAAAGAATTAACTGGTCTAAATGGAGGCCAGGGCCTCTGTATATTTTAACTATCGTCTATCATTTCAACAAGTTTATATTGGCAGTGCCATTGAAGGATTTAACCGCACAGACTACACAGTGGTGGAGCAGGGAGAGGTAAGTAATGCAAGTGGTAGAGCACTGTTTGAGCTGGGGGAACACTCTCTCATGGGCGGCGGTACTGGCACAGGGCCCCTCATATTACGACGGTGAGTCTGACGTCGGTTGTGCACCACCACTGTCGGAGACACTAAATTGTACTCTGAGGGACCCTGTGCCAGTGCTGTCACCCAAGAGTGGGCACACCCACCTGCCCAGGCAAACGGCCCTCGCATGGGTGCTTGCGCCAGGTGGTCACCACGGCCCTGTGGGGGGAGTCAGCCCATTTAGGGAGGTATAAAAGTATAAAAATAGCCTATGGTGGACATTCAGCAGCTGCAAATGGTGAAATTGGAGAAGTCAGTAAGAGGAGGCCAAAAGCAAGACATTTTTCAGGCAAGCTACGTGTCAGCAGGAGAAGGTGGGGCAAAATAATTTGAAATCCATGATTGGTTCATTTTAATGAACGTTAGATGATCATAGTAACATAGTAACATAGTTAGTAAGGCCGAAAAAAGACATTTGTCCATCCAGTTCAGCCTATATTCGATCATAATAAATCCCCAGATCTACGTCCTTCTACAGAACCTAATAATTGTATGATACAATATTGTTCTGCTCCAGGAAGACATCCAGGCCTCTCTTGAACCCCTCGACTGAGTTCGCCATCACCACCTCCTCAGGCAAGCAATTCCAGATTCTCACTGCCCTAACAGTAAAGAATCCTCTTCTATGTTGGTGGAAAAACCTTCTCTCCTCCAAACGCAAAGAATGCCCCCTTGTGCCCGTCACTTTCCTTGGTATAAACAGATCCTCAGCGAGATATTTGTATTGTCCCCTTATATACTTATACATGGTTATTACATCACCCCTCAGTCGTCTTTTTTCTAGACTAAATAATCCTAATTTCGCTAATCTATCTGGGTATTGTAGTTCTCCCATCCCCTTTATTAATTTTGTTGCCCTCCTTTGTACTCTCTCTAGTTCCATTATATCCTTCCTGAGCACCGGTGCCCAAAACTGGACACAGTACTCCATGTGCGGTCTAACTAGGGATTTGTACAGAGGCAGTATAATGCTCTCATCATGTGTATACAGACCTCTTTTAATGCACCCCATGATCCTGTTTGCCTTGGCAGCTGCTGCCTGGCACTGGCTGCTCCAGGTAAGTTTATCATTAACTAGGATCCCCAAGTCCTTCTCCCTGTCAGATTTACCCAGTGGTTTCTCATTCAGTGTGTAATGGTGATATTGATTCCTTTTTCCCATGTGTATAACCTTACATTTATCATTGTTAAACCTCATCTGCCACCTTTCAGCCCAAGTTTCCAACTTATCCAGATCCATCTGTAGCAGAATACTATCTTCTCTTGTATTACCTGCTTTACATAGTTTTGTATCATCTGCAAATATTGATATTTTACTGTGTAAACCTTCTACCAGATCATTAATGAATATGTTGAAGAGAACAGGTCCCAATACTGACCCCTGCGGTACCCCACTGGTCACAGCGACCCAGTTAGAGACTATACCATTTATAACCACCCTCTGCTTTCTGTCACTAAGCCAGTTACTAACCCATTTACACACATTTTCCCCCAGACCAAGCATTCTCATTTTGTGTACCAACCTCTTGTGCGGCACGGTATCAAACGCTTTGGAAAAATCGAGATATACCACGTCCAATGACTCACCGTGGTCCAGCCTAAAGCTTACCTCTTCATAAAAACTGATTAGATTGGTTTGACAGGAGCGATTTCTCATAAACCCATGCTGATATGGAGTTAAACAGTTATTCTCATTGAGATAATCCAGAATAACATCCCTCAGAAACCCTTCAAATATTTTACCAACAATAGAGGTTAGACTTACTGGCCTATAATTTCCAATTAACATTCTGGGTAGCCAGACGTGTCTTTTTTTCGGTCAGTATTGAACCAGCAGCACTGAAGACTCTTTCTGATAGCACACTAGAAGCAGGGCAAGCGAGCTCCTGTAATGCATATTCTGCCAATTCAGGCCAGGTGTCTATTTTAGATGCCCAGTAATCAAAGGGGAATGACCTGTGAGGGAGAATATCGATAATGGAGTAAAAGTAGTTCGTGACCATACTGTACAAATGCTGTCTCCTGTCACTTTGAATCGATGCAGCACTACCTGTCGTGTCAGCGGTCATTGTGAAATCACTCCACAACCTGGTCATAAAACCCCTCTGTCCAATGCCACTTCTGATTTGTGCACCTCTAACACCTCTGCCATGTTGCCCCCCACGGCTGGGAATGCCTGAACCAAACGGTCTACAAGAATTGCTTGTTTGGTAGCCAATATTTGCTCAAGGTTCTCATGTGGCATGATATTTTGTAATTTTCCTTTATATTGTGGATCAAGGAGGCAGGCCAACCAGTAATCGTCATCGGTCATCATTTTGATAATGCGGGGGTCCCTTTTTAGGATACGCAAGGCATACTTAGCCATGTGGGCCAATGTCCCAGGTGTCAATTCACTGCTTGTGCTGGGTTGAGGAGCTCTTTCTTGCAAATCAACATCACTTGTGTCCCGCAAAAACCCTGTACTTGACCTTGCAATGCCACCAGTTTCTATTGCCCCCTGTGATGCATCCTCCTCCCATAAATATTCATCCCCATCATCCTCCTCCTCTTCGTCCGCCACCTCATCCAGGGGAGTTCCCTGAGCAGACAATGGCTGACTGTCATCAAGGCTTTCCTCGTTTTCGGCTCCAGACGCCAGCTCCTTAATGTGCGTCAAACTTTGCATAGAGTAGATGCATTAGTGGGTTGCTCATGCTTATGATGGCATCGTCTGCGCTTACCAGCCATGTGCATTCATCTAAACACTGAAGGACTTGACAGAGGTCTTGGAGCTTCGACCACTGCACACCAGACAACTCCATGTCTGCCATCCAATTGCCTGCCTGTGTATGTGTATCCTCCCACAAATTAATCACAGCACGCCTCTGATCGCACAGCCACTGAACCATGTGCAGTGTGGAGTTCCACCTTGTCGATTATTAGGCGGTGCTGGGGAAGATTCAGTTGATCGCTGATGGTTAAGCATACGGCTGGAGTGTACGGGCGACCGGCGGATGTGCGAGCAGAGCCTTTGCACCTTCAGGAGCAGGGCTGGTAACTCCGGATCATTTTTGAGGAAGCACTGCACCACCATTTTCAAGGTGTGAGCCAGACAAGGTATGTGTCTCAGTTCTGAAAGGGCTATGGCAGCCATAAAATTCCGTCCATTATCACTGACTACCTTGCCTGCCTCAAGATGTACACTGTCCAGCCATGATTGTTGCTGCAAGTACTCGGCCAGTACTTCCGCGGTGTGTCTGTTGTCGCCCAAACACTTCATTTCTAACACAGCCTGCTGACTCTTACCACTGGCTGTTCGATAATGGGACACCTCGTGTGCAACACCGGCAGCTGCGGATGGAGTGGTCAAGCGACTGGGCTCTGTGGATGAGCTTTCGCTTCTGGAGGAGGAGGAGGGGTTGCGAACACCTACAGGCAACTGTTTTCTAGACCGTGGGCTAGGCAGAACTGTCCCACTATGGCTGTCCCCTGTGGACCCTGCATCGACCACATTATCCCAGTGTGCCATGATGGACACGTAACTTCCCTGGCCATGCCTACTGGTCCATGCATCTGTTGTGAGGTGCACCTTTCTACTGACTGATTGCCTCAGTGCATGGACAATGCGGTCTTTGACATGCTGGTGGAGGGCTGGGATGGCTTTTCTCACAAAGAAGTGTCGACTGGGTAGGTCATAGCATGGTACTGCGTAGGCTATCAGGGCTTTGAAAGCTTCGCTTTCAACCAACCTGTAGGGCATCATCTCTAACGAGATTAATCTAGCAATGTGGGTGTTTAAACCCTGTGTACGCGGATGAGAGGATGAGTACTTTCTTTTCCTAATGAGAGTCTCTTGTAGGGTGAGCTGGACTGAAGAGGTGCATATGGTGGAACTAGCGGTGGTGGTGGTGGTGGTGGTGGACTTGGCGGATTGAGAGAGGTTTGGTGATGGTATTCTCGATGTTGGCCTACATACAGTGTTTCCTACCAATAACCTTGTGATTCTCTGACTGCTTTGGCCTTGCGACGATACCTCCACATTTGCTGCTGGTGGTGTCCTAACCGGTGGGCTTACAGTGAGGGAAGCAATGTAGTGTTGATGATTACCTTCATTCTGAGCAGGTTCACCAACTGTACGGGATGTTTGGTAGTTAGTCCAGGCTTGCAAGTGCATGCTGGTTAAATTTCTAAGCTTGCACGTTGTATATAAATTTTGAAGATTCTTCCCTCTGCTAAGGGTCTTTGAGCATTTCTTACAGATCACTTTTGACTGATCATTCGGATCTTGGTTACAAAATTGCCACACTGCACTCTTCCTACTATGGAATGCCTTTTCAGGCATTGCACGCTGTACTACCATGACCGGATGGCCACGCTGTCCTAAAACTGTTTTTGTTTTTGACAAACGTTTTTGGGCTGATACGGGCCTGCCAGATGATAGCTGTTGCGATGTAGATGGCTGCTGCGGATCATCCTCCTCCGCTTCAGAGCTACTGGCAGCGGCACCCTCTTCCCCCAATGGCTGCCAATCTGGGTCAACAACTGGGTCATCTTTCACCTCCTCTTCAATGTCATGTACACCTTCCTCTGTGTCACTGTGTAAGGTGCTATAGCGTTCGGGACGGGGCACCATAGTCTCATCAGGATCAGATTCTGGCTCAGTACACTGCGAGGGCAATGTAGTGATCTGAGTCAATGGAACAGCATTATAATCTAGCTGTGGATGTGCATCAGTGCACTCCATGTCCGATTCATCTTGTAATGGGCAGTTAACAATTTCCCATTCTAACCCAGGCACGGTATGTGTAAAGAGCTCCATGGAGTAACCTGTAGTGTCGCCTGACGCATTCTTCACATTTGGTTTGGGTGAAGGACACAAGGAAACGTCTTGTTCCTGAACGGGACCATCCACTGAAGACTCGCTGCTTTTATATTTGGAACTTTTTCCTGCTGCTTCGGCTTTAAAAGCAGTTTTCCTACTTCCAGAAAAGGGAGCCTTCGAGGCTTTGTGTAGCGAGACGATGATGCTGGCTCAACACCTCCAGCCTTAGGTGCTATTGTGATTTTGCCACTACCACCAGATGCACCACCACCACCACCACCACCATCAGTACCAGCTGGCAACCACCGCTCATGGCCTCTTCCACGAGACTTTTGGAAAATCTAACCAAAATACCAACCGTTATATGGTACTGTAAAACAAGGTACAAGGTGTATATAAACTTGTTGAGAATTTGAATCTCCCTTTATTTTGGGGGGGAGACTGACCCAAACTCAGGCCCAGTGTATAAAACAACGCAATCTAAGTGGCAGAAAGTGACTGGCTGACATACACCAAACTAACAGGACTGCAGAAGATCCACTTTGTGAGAATTTGAAACTCCGTTTTTTGGGGGGAGACTGACCCAAAACTCTGGCCCAGAGTATAAAACAACGCAATCTAAGTGGCAGAAAGTGACTGGCTGACATACACCAAACTAACAGGACTGCAGAAGATCCACTTTGTGAGAATTTGAAACTCCCTTTTTTGGGGGGAGACTGACCCAAAACTCAGGCCCATTGTATAAAACAATGCAATCTAAGTGGCAGAAAGTGGCTGGCTGACATACACCAAACTAACAGGACTGCAGTAGATCCACTTTGTGAGAATTTGAAACTCCCTTTTTTGGGGGGAGACTGACCCAAAACTCAGGCCCAGTGTATAAAACAACGCAATCTAAGTGGCAGAAAGTGGCTGGAAGATATATGAAAAATTACAAGGACTATGGTACAATTTCAATCTCCCTACAATTATCTCAGGAAAAGTATTGTGATAGAAATATTTATATCATGTAGATCTCACTTGCATGTATACTCCTATAATCATATATACTCATATAAACGCAAATATATCTATATACTTTATAATCAATGGCTTAAAATGGCTGACATAAACTAATATAAGCCAGACAGACTGTTCGGTGTTTTCCACCCAAAAAGCAGAAGAACTCCAGATGTATTAAGTGCTGATGAGAAGTCTCAACTTTGTCTCAGATGCAGAGAACTTAATTTTAGTTGCTTAATCAGCAGTCATATGTGCATTAATCACAATATTCCATATATATTCAGATAACCAATAACAGAGGAGCTAGACAATATGTTAAGTAACTAACCACCCCTAACCACTCCTTTCTATATGCAATTATAAAACTATGTATCAGAAAATAAAGGGTCAGTATTGATGGAATGCTTTCCTGTCACAATCGTGTACAGACTCATTCTTGATGAGCGCTCAAAATACTCAGTCTTATTGGGAACGGCCAGAGCACACGGGATAGATTTATCCAACCCAAATTTCCATATCAAATGGCGCCCAACGAGGCATGGATGAAACACACGGCGATCCCGCTGACCGGAGAGACGGAGGTGTTGGCCACGGCCTTGGTTCACGGGACGGAGACTGCGCAGCTCCATAAGTAAGGTAAGAAAATGTTATCATCTTACCTGAAAGTCCCCTGTGCCCAGTCCGGGTCTATACCTCTTGCCGGTCAGGTGTGGTCACCACCGCATTCCCAGGTAGTGTAAAAAGTCCAAAGCCTGTACCCAAAACCCTGGGATCAAGGTGTCTGCTGTGTGCCGTGTTTGTGTTCTGTGTTTGTGTAAGATCCGGGAGACAGTTGGATGGAACAGTGACTGTTTGTGGTTGCTGGGTAACAGACCGCAGGAGGTCTCCAAATCCAGGCACACGGGTAGTGATAACTTAAAGGGCTACTGCAGATTCCAGTAGTGCCAGCTATCCAGTTAGGATGACGGACCGGGGTGGTAGATATTCTGCTTGTGTTTCTCACTCAGGCGGCCCGGGCACAGGTGTGCTCAGTGCGATTGGCAGTAGTCTGTTCCCAGCACAACCTGCACGTGTCACAGAATAATTAAATGGGCATCTCCGGGACGTCTGTATCTGTTTCTGTTTGTGTCACGTAGGCTGCTTTAAGAGCATATAATTGTATAGAGAAGTTTTTTTCTCTTCCTTTTTTTCCTTTTCCACGCCGCAAGCAGAGATATATGCATTGTAAATCACACAATCATATGTTTTTTTTTTGTTTTTTTTACCTTTTTCTAAGTTTCCTGTTTTTGCATATATCTGGCTATGGTATAACATTTATTTGAAGAGGTGAAACTAAATGATATCTATCATTTTTTATGTGACATACGTGATTTTTTGGTAAAACAAGCAGCTGCTTATAAAAAGGGGAAGTGTGTCTCTGACTGCATTTGAGCGCAGAGTTCAGGAAAAAAAAAAGGGAGAAGAGAAGTTGTTTTAATTTTTTTTTTTTTTATTACTCTTTTGAAGGGTTTTTTCCTTCTGTCCTTCTGTCTTTGTTGCATTTTGAAGTTTTTAGACTTTTTTTAAAGTTTTTCAAAGTTTCTTTTCTTTTCTGTCTCTTCACTTTTTTGTTTAAAAGGGTTTTTTTTTTTCCTTTTCTGTAAAGATCCTGAGTTTTGGATCGTGTACCGAGTTTTTGATGGGTTTTTTTATGTTTTGATTTCAAACATATTGCACCAATTTTTGGAAGTGTTCCTTTCTTTTTTTTATTTTATTATTTTTTTTTT
This sequence comes from Ranitomeya imitator, assembly GCF_032444005.1. Lineage (NCBI taxonomy): Eukaryota > Metazoa > Chordata > Amphibia > Anura > Dendrobatidae > Ranitomeya > Ranitomeya imitator. The sequence continues at coordinate 305,608,256 of NC_091286.1, forward strand.
GTGTTTTTATATACCTATTTGTTTGAAGTTTTGTGTTTTGTTTTTTTTTGTTTTTCTTTTTGCAATGGGAAATAAGGTGGCCAAGCAACAGGAGGGTCTTTTACTTCCTGATGAGAAAACGGCCCTTGAGATAGTGGCAGAACACGTAGGTGTTAAGTACGTGAAGAATTTTAGAAGGTATAAAGTATGTGAAATTCATCAGAACGGCAGAATTCAAGCTGCAGAATGGCATGATGTAGAAAGGAAAATAAGGGAAGTTAGCTGATGTTACATTGCTCAATGCTGATACATGGTATACAGTAGCAGCAGAGCTTACATCGTTTAGGTGGTACAGAGAGATATGTGAGCAAACCAGGAAATTATTTTTATGTGTACAAAGTAGGGAAAGGTGTTAAACCATCAGCACCTCCCCCATATGGGGATGAAAAATATTGGGTGTGTGCAGTTAGCACCCAGCAGAATCCATTGTACAGGGAGACTTGCTCAGCATGTGGTGCGCCCCGCCCAAACTTGGTACAGGGAGATGGCACTGTTACTCTGACGATGCCGGCACGGGCTGCATCAAAGAAGAAGGAATTCTCTTCTTGTCTTTCTCCTCCATCTTTTTCCTCACCGTCATCTGCACTGCCCTCTCCTCCTCCTCTATCTTCTCCACCTCTAACTCCTCCTCTTTCTCTTCCTCACCCTTCTACGTCTCATTATTCCGCACCTCCTCCTCCTATACGCCTTTCATCAACCCCTCCTTCTTCTTCATCTTCTTCATCTCCCCCTCCTACACCACACCCACCTCCTTCATCATACTCTTCATCTCCTCCTCTCTCTCTCTCTCCGAAGCACTCTCCCCCTTCTCTAAAACCACCCTTCTTTTGCTCTATCAGCTCCCCTCCCTCACTCTTCACCTCCGCACGTCCCGCCTTCTGCGCACCTTACATCTCCACCTCCTTCTTTTCCTCTGCACCCATGTATCTCTTCCTGTTTCACACTCTCCTCCTGCTTTGTTGCCTGTTGGGCAGATGCCAGATTCAAGCAGTGAGGTGTCTCTGTATCCGTGCTCACAGCACAAGGCACATTATATGTTCCCAATACAGCCCAGCCTCTGACAGTCATGGTATCGGGGGAGGAAGGTGGAGATCCCCCGGTAGAAGGCACCCCCCCAAGCTGCAGTAGGCGGCAGACAGCTCAGCCCTGGGTGCAGAGGGGGGGAGGACTGACATCATCATCATCATCTGTTGATAATGTGCAACTTCAGCACCGGTCAGAGCTGCCTACATTCACATCAACATAGAGCTATAAGCCTAGTCCACCACAACTTCAGCAAGGGGGGAGACATCCGCACACAAAAAGGCAGCTTCTAAGTCCAAAAATCAGCCAGTGTATGACCCCAGCACATGCTATCACAAGAATTCCTCTAATGAAGATGTGGAGGGAACATCATACATGCTGCCCAGTACTAGGAAAAGAAACCCACAGGCACCAAGAATGCAGGGGCAGATAGAGGCACCACCATTACACTATGTGCACTTCAAGTCAGGTGACAATCTTCCAGACCCAGGGATGCATCCCATGCCATTTTACCGAAGAATGTAGCAGAACTAGCAAACATATATAGCCACCTGGAATGATCTCTGGGCCATAAATGGAACTGAAAAACAGGTGATGCACTCTGGCCAATCATGAAGCAACAATTCAAACTTCCAGCAGAATTAGATGTACACGCTTGGGAGTCAGGGCCACAGCTAATTGAACAGCTCAGAGTGTGAGCCAAAGGCAGATTGGCAGGACAAGCCCTCAGCTTTAATGACATGAGCCAAGACAAGACAGAGTCTGTAAAGAAGTTTCATGGCAGAGTAATGCAGGTATTCCAAGACTTGGGCTTCACCATTCATGACCAGATACACACGCAAATGTTGGCACAGGCCTTTGTGCATGGACTGAGACAGCCAATCAGGAAACCACTGATAGTGGCTAGGCCCGAAAACAGGTCAATAGCAGTGGACTGACCCAGCAAAACGAGTTATGTGCACCTGGGAGACTGTTTATTGCCAATTGTCGCCAAAACTGCTGCCATTATAGCGCCACAAAGCGCGCGAAGAAGGAAACGGGTGCCGTGCTGCTGAGAACGCCGGAAGGGGAGCCAGAGGTGAAGACACTGCAAAGTGTCGAGCGACATGCCGGAAGAACCGCTGCAGACTCCGGAGAGGAGACACCAACCTCAATAAGGTTAGCAAAGGGGAGAAGCTATGTCAAAGCAGGGGGAAGACGTGGTGGCAGATGCAGCCGCAGCCCCTGTAATGCCCCAAGACCTTGGGTTGGATGCAGCCACCGGTCTCATGGCACCCCTGGGCCTCGCCACGGAGGCACCTGCAGGCCCCATCTTACCACCGCAGCTTCAATCAGCAGGCCGGACCCCGCTGCCGCTACAGTGCCCATCATGCCATTGTCCACAGTAGCCAAAGGGATTGAGTCCCAACCAGGAGTGCAGAAGACAACCCCTCTCATGGTGACCACTGACCTGGAAGTGCAACCACCCTACAAAGACAGAAGTGTCAAGTGTTGCAACTGTGGCAAGTTTAGCCATTTCCGGAACCAGTGCAGAGCACCCATGCAACCCAAGAGTTGGTCCAGAGAAACAGGTCAAGGAAGAAGTACAGAAAACAGTGAAGTACCCCGTCCAAGCCAGGTCTGCAAGACACTACGCTCCTGACATGTAAAACCCCGTCTGCAGGACCAATAACTCAAATTGCCCTGAAAGTGGATGGCATTGTCAGATCTTTTCTTCTGCACACCGGTGTAGCCAGAAGTGTGATGAGACCTGTGGAACTCCCCGATCCCACCTGCCTATCAGAATCCTCTGTGTCTCGCATGGGCATTGATGGTCAAGTCAGACATTTTCAGCTTACAGAGCCTCTGAGCATGTGCACTCAGCCAGGACACTCTATCCTGTCCCAGTTTGTGGTGTCAAGAACCTGCCACTCAACCTGCTGGGAGCGGACCTACTGCAGAAGCTGAAGGCAACCACAGTGTTCCAGGAAGATGGGACCGTGACACTTTCTTCATCCCTGACCTAAGAAGAATCATGCTGGCAGCCCTACAAGAACCTCAAACAACCGATGAGGCCTACCCAAGGAGGTACTGGACGTAGTACCAGAGAGTCTATGGTCTAAGGGACCCCAGGACGTGGGAAAACCTCAAGTTGCCCCAGTACGGCTGTCACTCAAGCCAGGTACCCCCTACCCTCATAAGGCCCAGGCCAGGCCTAGAGTCAAGCTGCCTCTGACCAACTGAAGGTCTACTTTGAAATAGGAATCATTGTTCCAATCCTTGCACATCGCCTTGCAATACCCCACTTTTCCCGGTCAAGGAAAAAAGACTGTAAAAGGAGAGTCAGCCAAGTTCAAAATGGTACATGACCTGAGAGACGTGAATGACGCCACGGTGTTTGAAACTCCAATTGTGCCGAATCCCCACACTCTGCTCTCAAAAGGTGCCTTCCACAGCAAAAGTGTTCACAGTGACTGACCTGGTTAATGCTTTCTCCAGTGTTCACTTCATCCAGAAGACCAGTACCTGTTTGCCTTAACGCACCAGGGGGGACAGCACACATGGACAGTTATGCCACAGCGGGCTTAGAACAGCCCTTCACAGTTCAGCAAAGCAATGTCCACAGTCCTTACCAACTGGGTCACAGAACATGCAGAAGTAACCCTGCTACAATATGTGGACAATCTACTTCTTTGTGCACGTGTAAAGCTCATTCCTTGTCTCTCCTACTCTACCTGGCGGAGCAGCACTGCAAGGTCTCAAAGAACAATGTCAAATGGTGTCTGAAGCGAGTTACGTTCCAGGGACACTGTATTGCTTACCAGACGAAACACCTGACAGATGACCGGAAGACCACAGTGGAGAAGATGGTTCCTCCAACAACTCCAAAGGTGCTACAGGCCTTCCTTGGTCTAGTTTCGGATTGCAGAGCCTGGATCCCTGATGCTTCAGTCCTAATGCAGCCTCTGGATGACTGTGTCAACATAACCCCGTTCCTCCTGACAGATGCAGCCTTCAGCTCGTTCAAGAAGTTAAAAGACTCTGTAGTCTCAGCGCCAGCACTAGGCTTACCTGACTACGAGAAGCCATTCCGTCTCTACCTGATGAAAAAAGAAGGCCTTGCTACTGGAGTCCTGACAGAGCTTCAGGGGTGAAAGCCGAGACCTTTGGGCTAATTTTCAGCTTGCTTGGATCCAGTTACAAGGGAAGCCCCCTCCTGCATGAGAGCAGCATTTGCAGCACCGGCCCTCCTGGGCAAGACTGCTGACATCATTCTTGGATTGCAGATTGGAAATCCTGGCTCCGCATGACATCTCAGAAATCCTCAACCAAATCCAGCCAAAACATCTCTCCACCGCCAGGCATCTTCGTCTCCAGATGCACAGTCCTCAACCCGTCCACTCTACTCCCACTCTCAAGGGGGGATACAGATATGGACCCTGAGATAAAAATTCTGATCAAAATCTGCATGATACCTTCCGTAGGGATCTGAATTTGCTCCGGATGGATGACCATGATTGCTTCAGCATCATGCAACAGGAAACAGCAGGACTACCTAAGGTAGCAGAAGAGCCACTGACCAAACCAGAGTTGATCCTCTACATGGATGGCTCCAGATTTGCAGATGATGAAGGAAGATTCCACACGGGATGTGCAGTGACCAGCAATCAGGAGATCCTGTGGTCCTGAAGTCTGCCGCCTAGTCTGTCAGCTCAGGAAGCAGAACTGATAGCGCTGACGAAGGCCTGCCAGATTGCAGAAGGCAAAACTGCGAACAAATACACCGATTCAAGGTACTCGCATGGCATAGCACACGACTCTGGACCCGTCTGGACTGCAAAAGACTTCATCAAAGCAAGTGGAACAACCGTGAAGCATCATGGAGCCATCAAGGACCTGCTGGATGCACTCCAACTTCCAAAAAATGGTGGCAGTACTAAAAGTCAAAGCACATGGAAAATTGAACACAGTAGAAGCATAGGGTAACAACATGGCGGATATAGCAGCCAAAGAAGCAGCAAAAGGAAGGCAAAATGGAGAAGTGGGAGAGGTCGCAGAGCCGAACGGCTACTACATGACAACTGAAGACAAGAAACCTGACCAGATAACGTCCTGGGATCTGCTCAAAAAGCTGCAAGAGCATTCCCTAACAAAGGACAAGAAGGAATGCTGGATGCGGAATGGAGCAACACATGAAGAAGGAAGGGTATACACAATGGACTACAAACCCTGTTTATCCCGAAGCATGTATCCAATGGTGGTCCAATGGGCACATGGGCCCACACACAGATCAAAGACACAGATGAATGATCTGATTGGTGCTTACTGGATCGCTCCAAGGATCTCCACCCTAACAGCCAAGTTCACTAGCAGCTGTCTGACCTGCGGCAAATGCAACCCTGGAAGAATGAAGAAAGTTCCCACACATCATCTTGCCAGCCTGCTGTACCCCTTCCAGAGGATCCAGATAGACCACATCCAGATGCCGCCAAGTGGAGGTTTTGAATATGCCCTTGTGGTCGTGGACGTGTTCTCAGGATGGCCAGAAGTTTTTCCCAGTGAGGAACCAGTCAGCAAAGACTACTGCAAAGAGACTACCCTCAGAGATGAGATACGCAGATATGGGGTCCCAGAAGTGATAGGCAGTGACCAGGGACCCGCATTCACAGCAAATCTCACACGGGAGATCTGGTCAGCAGTTGGGTCACACTTAGGCCTACACACTCCCTACAGTCCCCAGAGTAGTGAGAAAGTGGAAAGACTGAATGGGACACTTAAGAACAGGATGTTGAAAGTTGCTCATGAAACAAACAAACCATGGCAGGACACACTCCCAATCACACTACTTAGTGTAAGGCACACTCCCAGAGGCCTAGGAAAGCTGTCACCATATGAAATTTTGTTTGGGTCTAGTCCCAGGTTAGGGGTATTCTTCCCTCAGCAGCTGACTATGTAATATGATACTTTGTCTGCTTATGTAATTGAACTCACCAAGAAACTTGCTAACATCCATTCTCGAGTTTTTTCTTCATTGCCAGATCCAGATTCAGTGTCCGGTACGCACTCCTTGAAGCCAGGAGACTGGGTGTTGGTGAAAAAAGTTTGTAAGGAGAACACCACTCCATCCCAGATCTGATGGTCCTGTACAAGTGCCGCTGATGACACCAACCTCTGTGAAGCTGGAGGGAAGACCCACTTGGATCCACGCATCGCATTGCAAGAAAGCTCCCCGACCAGAAGTTGACACCCAAGCCAGAACGATGTTGTGGATGCCCTGCCTGACCGAATAGATGACCTACCTGATAAAGAATACACTACACATGCTATTGACTAAGAGACTGATTGCAACTAACCCCCGTTAGGGACAGATCTCCTGATCGCCCATTTGCGAAAAGTCTGTACGGTGTAGGGTGTAGGCACTAGGCTTGCGTCAGTTCGCCAGCAGCACAAAAGAGTTGCAGCGCTTTGGGACAGGAGGCTAGGTTTATGGCAAGTGATATCTAAGGGGGGCTTGTGATAGAAATATTTATATCATGTAGATCTCACTTGCATGTATACTCCTCTATAATCATATATACTCATATAAACGCAAATATATCTATATACATTATAATCAATGGCTTAAAATGGCTGACATAAACTAATATAAGCCAGACAGACTGTTCGGTGTTTTCCACCCAAAAAGCAGAAGAACTCCAGATGTATTAAGTGCTGATGAGATGTCTCAACTTTGTCTCAGATGCAGAGAACTTCATTTTAGTTGCTTAATCAGCAGTCATATGTGCATTAATCACAATATTCCATATATATTCAGATAACCACTAACAGAGGAGCTAGACAATATGTTAAGTAACTAACTACCCCTAACCACTCCTTTCTATATGCAATTATAAAACTATGTATCAGAAAATAAAGGGTCAGTATTGATGGAATGCTTTCCTGTCACAATCGTGTACAGACTCATTCTTGATGAGCGCTCAAAATACTCAGTCTTATTGGGAACGGCCACAGCACACACGGGATAGATTTATCCAACCCAAATTTCCATATCAGTATGGCAGCAATAAAAAGGACTGCTGCACACAAAAGTGTGGACAAATTAACAAGATAACTGTGCAGAAAGGAGCAACAGGATTTTTGCTTTTAAAAAAGCAGTTGGTTTGCACAGCAGCGTGCAAACAGCAATGCAGCTATCAGGAAGCCTTATAAGGCAGCCTAATAAGCTACAGAGCTGATGCACAAAAATATAGCCTCCACTGTCCCTGCAAACAAATTGTGATGTTGGACAGTGGAAATCGCTACAGCACAAGCAGTTTTGGGGCTTAATCTTCCCTCCCTAACTATATCCCTTCTTCCCCTCTTCTGATTAAGCTGCGGCAACCTCTCCCTATGCTACGATCGGCAGAAGTAAGATGGCGGTCGGCGTGCACGCCCCTATATAGCCCCTGTGACGCCATAGAAAGCAAGCCAATCACTGTTATGCCCTTCTCTAAGATGGTGGGGACCGAGACCTATGTCATCACGCTGCCCACACTCTGCGTCCTCCTTCATTGGCTGAAAAATGGCGCTTAACGCGTCATACGAAATGCGACTTTGGCTGATCCCACACTAGGATTGGGTCGGGTTTCATGAAACCCAACTTTGCCGAAAGTCGGCGATTTTTGAATTTGTCCGATCCGTTTCGCTCAACGCTACTTATGAGGTATTTCAGGTGAAATAGTTTATCAACTGTAAAACTAAGGGCATCTTACATAAGACTACCTACTCTTGGGAAAAAGCCTATGTGGACAAAACAATTAGGAAGTAAAGGAGAAAAGTGGGAGAACATTTGGGGGACATCAGTAATGAATGAGAAACATCCCTAGCCAGAAGTCTGAAATGATCATACATCAAAGTGATCAAATTCACAAGGATTTATAGGATTATACACCAAAAGTGTGTGTGTGTGTGTGTGTGTGTGTGTGTGGGGAGGATCTCAATAAATTATTGTTGTAGAATTGTGGTTTGATTACCCTTGGAAGTTCGGGTTCAGTGGGTTTGGATATAATGGAACTAGAGAGAGTACAAAGGAGGGCAACAAAATTAATAAAGGGGATGGGAGAACTACAATACCCAGATAGATTAGAGAAATTAGGATTATTTAGTCTAGAAAAAAGATGACTGAGGGGCGATCTAATAACCATGTATAACTATATAAGGGGACAATACAAATATCTCGCTGAGGATCTGTTTATACCAAGGAAGGTGACGGGCACAAGGGGGCATTCTTTGCGTCTGGAGGAGAGAAGGTTTTTCCACCAACATAGAAGAGGATTCTTTACTGATAGGGCAGTGAGAATCTGGAATTGCTTGCCTGAGGAGGTTGTGATGGCGAACTCAGTCGAGGGGTTCAAGAGAGGCCTGGATGTCTTCCTGGATCAGAACAATACCGTATCATACAATTAGGTTCTGTAGAAGACGTAGATCTGGGGATTTATTATGATGGAATATAGGCTGAACTGGATGGACAAATGTCTTTTTTCGGCCTTACTAACTATGTTACTATGTTACTATGTTACTATGATAAACTTTTTAAAAAAGTTCAGTTCTGCTAACAGAACGTTACACGAACCTGGATCCCATTCAAATGAAAGGGAGGTTTGAACTTCCAGCATTTTCCACCCTGTCATCGGTGTGACACCGTGGGAAACAGCGTAACTGACAAACGGTAACATTGCACAATACTGTCCGTCACAGCACTCCGGTTCCCACGCTGTAAAACAGATGACGGCATGGGAGACAGCCCAGCAACTGTGACCAACAGTAAAAAAGGTTACCGCCGGTCAGGTATCAGCTGAAGAGAGTACTACCACTCTCATCAGCGTATGCCTGCTCTGCTGACGCCTGTGCATTATAATAAAAAATGTCAGTGTGATACAGTGCAGTTAGTGCGTGTGTATTTTACTGAACAGTGTATTTTTTGTATAAATGAAAAAAAGATTGGAGTCCTCCTTAATTTTCATAATTAGCTGAAAGAAAGCCAATGGCTAGAGGCTATTGTTAATATTCTGAGAATCAGCCAATATCCATAAAGGTTCCCAGGCTAATAATATCATCTGACAGCTATTTGCTTAATCTTTACTGGTAATTATATGGTAGACCCCCCCAAAAAAAATTATATAGGGTCCCCCTCGATATTCAATAAACAGCAAAGGCTAAACAGATAGCTGTAGGCTGATATTATTAGACTTGGAAAAGGCCATGAATTTTGGCCCCCTCACAGATTAAGAGCCTCAGCACTCAGCTGCCCCACAAATGATGCATCCATAAGATGCACCAATTGGTGATTAGATTGCACTTGTCACACTTGCCCTGCTGAGGTGGAAAGTGAGGTAATAAGTTTGGGTTGATGTCATCTGTTTTATGACCACTGGCATCCATTTCAAAGGCTGGTAATGGAGAGACATCTATAGACACCACCATTGTTGTCAGAGTGAGCATATCAAGCGAAAGTTGAAAGGTGAGCATGTTGACTAGCGAAAGTGCCCGTCTTTTATGACCTCCGGTGGCATTTAACACCAGCTCAGGCAAGATGCTATTGGCAGGGCAGTACAACATTTTCAAGAGATAGAGAGGCAGTTCATGCCAGGCATCCAGCTCTGAGACCCAATAGCTGAAGTTCGCAGAGGAATTAAGTGTTAGGGCTAGCGGAACGCACCAAATAATGATACAGAAAGAGTATGGTGCGTTCGCAACCCGGGGTCCACCGTGCAGAGATGGAACCTGCTGCCAAGTAATGATGGACTATATGGCGGTACTCATAAGTATACACACGTGGGTTAGACTTCACCCAGCATGAAGGAAGCGATCCTGTTGCATCACAGGATCGCGGTACTGCACATAGAGCGCGAGCAAGTAGTCAGCGAACTCAACCCCAACTATGATTGTAGTCCGATTAGACCCTTGCTGGCACAACACCGCAACTGGGTCTGTAAGGAAAATAACAATATTTAGGGCACAAGAGTGCATGCGGTGCCGCACTGACGAACGCCACTAACCACCCAGGCTTGGGTAAGGAAAGCACAGAGGAAGTGCACGGCGCCGTACTGACGGTCACAGCAACTGGACGCTGTAATGTGTGATTTGTGCTGTAGGATAAGTCGGGCGCTAGATAGCAACCATAAACCTTCCGCGAACAGACATTCAATAGGGAAGGGGTATCCAAGGACAACTTGCACTCACAACAAACACACGTATGCAAATGTACACTAGCGCATGGCCGTGGGGTCATGCGCAGTTTATATAGTTGCAGCACAGGAAGTGGCCACAGAAACTTTGCCCTTCCAAGACCTGCCAAGAGGACCAATGGAATGTGCTGCAGGGCCTGAGCACATGACCCTCGATCTCCAACGGGAGATCTTGCCCTGGGCATGCTCAGTGTGTGCAGACAAGGACTTAGTCCCAGAGAAGTCTGCTCGCTGCTGACCAGCACTGGCTTTAATGGCAGAAGCTGAAGAGGCAGCAGTAACTCTCTGTACAGAATGAGACTGAGCAAGACGCTGGGACCGACGTCCCTGCTGAGCAGACTCCACTGCGGCTGGATAAGAATGGGAGACCGCAGCGGAGATGGCTTGAGATTCCCCCTGTGCAGAAGCGGGAACTCGAGACCTAACATTACCCGCCTCCTAGGGCCCCCCCCTCCTTGGGCCTCGCTACGCTCGAAGGCAGCAATGAGCTGTGGGGCCCGAATGTTTTCAGCAGGCTCCCATGACCTGTCCTCTGGGCCATAACCCTTCCAATCCACCAGATAGAACTTTTTGCCGCGTACCACCTTGCACCCCAAAATAGCATTCACCTCGTAATCGTCCGTAGACGAACCCGATGTCCCGGCAGATGACTCGGAAAACCGGGACATGTATACGGGTTTCAAGAGGGACACATGAAAGGTGTCGGTGATACCCAAGCGTGGAGAAAGAGCCAAACGGTAGACCACAGGATTAACCTGTTCGAGAACCTTGAAGGGACCCAAGTAGCGAGGAGCAAACTTAGTGGACTCAACTCGCAGCCTGATGTTACGGGCGGAGAGCCACACCAAGTCGCCAGGAGCAAAGGTCGGAGCGGGGCGCCGATGAACATCGGCGGAGGACCTCATTCTCTCCTTGGAGGCCCGAATGGCATCCTGCGTGCGGTCCCAAATGTCCCGTGCCTCCACAGCCCAGTCTACCACCCTGGAGTCAGCAGAAGACACAGGCATGGGCACAGGAACACGCGAATGCTGGCCGTAATTTAGGAGGAATGGAGTCTGACCGGTGGAGTTGGCTACGGCATTGTTAAGTGCAAACTCTGCCCACGGTAGCAAGGATGCCCAGTCATCCTGCCTGGCAGAAACAAAATGTCGTAAATATGTGACCAAGGTCTGGTTGGCCCTCTCTACCAACCCATTCGTCTTGGGATGATATGCCGAAGAGAGATTCAACTCAATACTGAGTAGACGACAAAGCTCTCTCCAGAATCGAGACGCAAACTGGGGACCCCGGTCACTAACAATTTTGTCTGGCATACCGTATAGGCGAAAGATATGCTTGACGAACAAGACAGCCAACGCCCGTGCAGAAGGTAGCCGTGGAAGAGGCACCAAGTGCACCATTTTGGAAAAATGGTTGGTGATCACCCAGATAATGGTGCAGTAACGAGACTTGGGTAAGCCCACCACAAAGTCCATCCCGACCATCTCCCAGGGCCTGTCCGTCACCGGCAGAGGATAAAGCAAACCAGCTGGCCGTTGCCGAGGAGTCTTGTTCTTGGCGCAAGAGACACACGCCCGAACATACTCTGCGACATCACGAGCTATATGCGGCCACCAGTATGTCCTCGCCAGTAACTCAGATGTCCTTTTGGTACCAAAATGTCCACCCACCCTGGACGAGTGTGCCCAAGAGAGAACCCCCGGTCGCAAACTGGATGGTACAAAAGTCTTTCCCGGAGGCACAGACTCAAGCGAAACCGGGGCCACAGTTCTCAAGCTCTCGGTGGGGACAATAAGCCGAGGCTCCTCCTCCTCCTCCGCAGATGACACAACGGAGCGAGAGAGAGCGTCGGCCCGAATGTTCTTCTCCCCAGAAAGAAAATGGAGGGTGAAATGAAACCAGGAGAAGAATAAGGACCATCTGGCCTGGCGAGAATTCAACCGCTGGGCTGTCTGCAGGTACACCAAATTTTTATGGTCTGTGAAGACTTGGAAGGGAAAACGTGCTCCCTCCAAGAGATGTCTCCACTCCGAGAAAGCCAACTTCATGGCTAGCAACTCCCTGTCCCCGATGGAATAATTCCTCTCTGCTGGTGAGAAGGTCTTGGAGAAAAAGAAGCAAGGATGCTTCCGACCTTGAGCATCCTTTTGGAAGAGGACTGCTCCAGCACCAACAGAAGAGGCATCCACCTCCATGATAAATGGCTTATCAACATCGGGGCGATGTAGGATGGGAGTGCTAGCGAAGTGTGACTTTATAGAGTTAAGGGCCTTGGAGACCTCCTCAGACCACAATTTGGGATTCGCCCCCTTCTTGGTGAGGGCAACCAAGGGAGCTACCAAAGTTGAGAAGTGCGGAATGAACTGGCGATAATAATTAATGAACCCCATAAAGCGCTGCACCGCCTTAAGAGAATGGGGTTACTGCCAGTCCATCACCGCCTGTAGTTTGGCAGGAGCCATAGCCAATCCCTGGGCAGAGATGATGTAGCCTAGGAAAGGTAAGGACTCCTGCTCAAACATACACTTCTCCAACTTGGCATAGAGGGAGTTTGCCCGTAGGAGGTCGAAGACTTTGCAAACATCTCTCCGGTGGGAGTCAATATCTGGAGAGTAGATGAGAATATCATCCAGATAGACTACGACCGAGGTGGAAAGCATATCCCGGAAGATATCGTTCACAAAGTCTTGGAAAACGGCTGGGGCATTACAGAGCCCGAAGGGCATCACCAGATATTCATAGTGCCCATCCCTGGTGTTAAAAGCCGTCTTCCATTCGTCCCCCTCACGGATGCGAATCAGGTTGTAAGCACCCCGCAGATCTAGTTTAGTAAATACCCTTGCTCCCCGAAGCCTATCGAAGAGCTCAGATATCAAGGGCAAAGGATACTTATTTTTAACGGTGATGGCGTTAAGACCCCTGTAGTGTATGCATGGACGCAATTCCCCATTCTTCTTCTGCACGAAGAAGAACCCTGCCCCAGCAGGTGACACTGACTTCCTAATGAATCCTCTTGCCAGATTTTCCTGGATGTACTGTGACATTGCCTCTATCTCCGGGAGAGATAGCGGATAGACTCGACCCCGGGGAGGCTCAGCACCAGGCAAGAGATCAATAGGACAGTCATAGGGGCGATGGGGCGAAAGGATCTCCGCCGCCTTTTTGGAGAACACGTCTGCATAAGACCAATACTGCTTGGGGAGAGAGGAAAGATCTGCGGGTGCCTCTGTAGTAGCAACCTGAACGCACTCCCTCTGACACCTACCCCCACAAGATTCGCCCCATCCCAGAATTCTGCCTGAGGACCACTCGATATGAGGAGAGTGGTACCGTAGCCAAGGTATTCCCAACAGGACCTCATCAATTTCCTCAGGAATGACGAGCAGAGATATAATCTCCTGATGAGATGGCGACATGGACAGAGTAAAAGGGATGGTCTGGTGTGTTATCTGTGAGGGTAGTGTCGACCCATTCACCACTCGTACTGTTACTGGTTGAGCTAGCATAACCAGGGGTATTGCGTGACGTTGGGCGAAGGCAGAAGACATAAAATTGCCCTCCGCCCCAGAATCCACGCAGAGCTCTACCGAGTGGGAGAATGAGCCTATAGTAATTGTCCCCTTAAAGGACAATTTAGAGGCAAACGTCGCCGTGTCTAGTGTACCTCCACCTACTACCACTAGACGCTGACGTTTCCTCGACAGCTGAGAACATCTGGTGGCTAGATGTCCTGACTGCTGGCAAACATGACAGACCTTGAGTGCACAAGCGGTCCGGGACTTAGATCCCGCTTGTGACACTTCCCTGGCCACATGTGACTCAGGAACCAGGACCGGAGATTCCAGAGGTTTGGCGAAGGTAGGAGCCAGCCGAAACCTCTGCCTACACTGGGCTCGCTCTAACCTCCGCTCGTTAAAACGGAGGTCAATTCGAGTGGAGACAATTATTAACTCCTCCAGTGTGGCAGGAATCTCCCTAGTGGCCAGAGCGTCCTTAACGTGATCAGCCAGGCCCCTCCAAAATGTTGGAATAAGAGCTTTATCCGACCAATCCAGCTCAGCAGCTAAAGTGCGGAATTGGACGGCAAAATGACTGACCAAGGACTCACCCTGAGTTAATGCCAGCAGTTGGAGCGCGGTATCATGGGTGACTTGAGGTCCTAAAAAGACCTGTTTCAGAGTGCTCAGAAACAGCGGAGCACTCTGCACCACATGATCGCCACGCTCCCACAGCGGCGTAGCCCATTCCAACGCCCTGTCCGACAAGAGAGACACTATAAATCCCACCTTAGCCCGCTCTGTGGGAAAACGTGCAGCCAGGAGCTCGAGGTGAATAGAGCACTGACTCACAAATCCCCTACAAAATTTGCTATCACCAGAAAATTTTCCTGGCAGCGGGAGGCAAGAAAATGTCGGAGCAGGGGTGGCAATGGACAGGGTTGCTGCAGCCACGCTAGCAGCCTGTACAGCAACTGCGGTAACATCCACAGCTGAGGTTGCGCTCTCAAGAGCCGCCAACCTACCCTCCAGCTGCTGGATATACCGCAAGGATTGCTGTTTGTCCGTCATTACTAGCCAGACCCTGGCGCTAGTGTAATGTTAGGGCTAGCGGAACGCACCAAATAATGATACAGATAGAGTATGGTGCGTTCGCAGCCCGGGGTCCACCGTGCAGAGATAGAACCTGCTGCCAAGTAATGACGGACTATATGGCGGTACTCATAAGTATACACACGTGGGTTAGACTTCACCCAGCGTGAAGGAAGCGATCCTGTTGCATCACAGGATCGCGGTACCGCACATAGAGCGCGAGCAAGTAGTCAGCGAACTCAACCCCAACTAGGATTGAAGTCCGATTAGACCCTTGCTGGCACAACACCGCAACTGGGTGTGTAAGGAAAATAACAATATTTAGGGCACAAGAGTGCATGCGGTGCCGCACTGACGAACGCCACTAACCACCCAGGCTTGGGTAAGGAAAGCACAGAGGAAGTGCACGGCGCCGTACTGGCGGTCACAGCAACTGGACGCTGTAATGTGTGATTTGTGCTGTAGGATAAGTCGGGCGCTAGATAGCAACCATACACCTTCCGCGAACAGACGTTCAATAGGGAAGGGGTATCCAAGGACGACTTGCACTCACAACAAACACACGTATGCAAATGTACACTAGCGCATGGCCGTGCGGTCATGCGCAGTTTATATAGTTGCAGCACAGGAAGTGGCCACAGAAACTTTGCCCTTCCAAGACCTGCCAAGAGGACCAATGGAATGTGCTGCAGGGCCTGAGCACATGACCCTCGATCTCCAACGGGAGATCTTGCCCTGGGCATGCTCAGTGTGTGCAGACAAGGACTTAGTCCCAGAGAAGTCTGCTCGCTGCTGACCAGCACTGGCTTTAATGGCAGAAGCTGAAGAAGCAGCAGTAACTCTCTGTACAGAGTGAGACTGAGCAAGACGCTGGGACCGACGTCCCTGCTGAGCAGACTCCACTGCGGCTGGATAAGAATGGGAGACCGCAGCGGAGATGGCTCGAGATTCCCCCTGTGCAGAAGCGGGAACTCGAAATCTAACATTAAGGAGTTGCATTTGTCCACCAGGGGTTGTTTAACAATCTTTAAAAACTTTCCCTCCATGTTAAAAATACCTGGTCAACAGGGCATGGGCCTTGGGAGGTTGTCATGAAATTGGCAAAGGCCTTTGACAGTGTACCATGTTATGATACGGTGGTTTAGGAGCAACATGGAACGAGCTCTGAAGGAAATGGTAACTTTACTGACCGCAGTCCCTAAGCTCAACACAACACTAGAAGTAGCCGTGGAATGCTCCTAACTCTCCCTAGGCATCTCGTCACAGCCTAAGAGCTAACTACCCCTAAAGAAGAAGCAGGAAAACTATCTTGCCTCAGAGAAAATCCCTAAAGGATAGATTAGCCGCACACAAATAATGACTGTGAGTGGAGAGGGAAAAGACATACACAGAATGAAACCAGGATGAGCACAGGAGGCCAGTCTAGCTAAATAGATAGGACAGAATGGAATACTGTGCGGTCAGTATAAAACACTACAAAAATCCACGCAGAGTTTACAAAAAATCTCCACACCTGACTAAAGGTGTGGAGGGCAAATCTGCCTCCCAGAGCTTTCAGCAAGACAGAATAAATTCACACTGATAAGCTGGACAAACATAGAAAGCACAGAATGGATAAGTCCACAAACTATGGACAGAAAAGAGCAAGCAAAACTTAGCTTTGCTGAACTGGTCAGGATAACAGGGAACTCCAAAGAGATGTGAATCCAACCAGGAACCAATTACAAGTGGCACTGGCTGAAGGACAGAGCAGACATAAATAGCCGAGCAGAAAAGACGATCAGTGGAAGCAGCTGAAGACAGCTAACTCCAAGGAGCAGCCATACCACTTGAAACCACAAGAGGGAGCCCAAGAGCAGAACTCACAAAAATGCCACTTACAACCACCGGAGGGAGCCCAAGAGCGGAATTCACAACAGTACCCATGCCTCTGTTGTGTTACTCCCTTGCCTATTCTCCTTGGTTGAGCAAGATGCTTGCCCTCTGCAGCTAGCATAGACTGCTGGGACTTTTTTCAACATATTTTCCAGAGTGCCTTTCTAGATAACTATATACATTTGTGAGGTAAACGGGTCAGCCTATTCCTTACAGATAAACATTTGCAGACAGGCAGTTTCTTAGTATGATATTGGCTGCTTTTAGGTTCACTCTCTGTGGAGATCCTCACTCAGTTACACCTTAGTGGCTGAGCTGTTTTCTTCCCTCTGAGGTGATTTGCCATCCCAAAAATGCAGTGCAAATCCTCTCACAATGGTGGCTGTCCGCTGCCTTCCCTTCTATCTCCCTGTGGCAGGGCTCAGTTCCCTGTAGAGGCCTGTCTCCAGGCAGAGTCTCACATACCAGTCCTTTCTGCCATCATCATCCTTTTCTGACTGACTCAAATCTTACCACCTTATGACAGTTAGCTCCTCCCCATAACATGTGACTTTACAAGAAGCAGTCATTTGTTGACTGCACTGTCAATATTCCTTCCCATAAAACTCACTAAAACCTTCTGATGATGTCCCTGTAAGAGAATTCACAATTAAGTAAGACAAGCAAAGAAATGGGAATAACAAAGGAAAAACCACATACATTAAAAATGCTGAAATAACCTAATAACAAAAATACTTCTATCTCAGAATCTGTATGTGATAGAGCAAAACTACGCATATTTTTGGAATCAGCATACCAAACTCCATAAAACAGACATATTACCTTTGCTGATGATTTTTTGTGTTGACCAGTGTTATAAAGCTTCTAAGAAAAGCTGCTTATCTCAATGGGGGTCATCTTCATTGTCTGCAAGGGACTCCAAAATGCGTAAGGCCTCCTGTTCTTCATCAGTATTGAACATCTCATTCTGCGTAGGTGTGGAATGAAGTTTTTTTCTAAATTATTTTTAGGGAAAACAAATGTATATCTTTAATAGCTAAAAATGGATCTATGGAGTTAGAGAGGGAAAATGTTAATCTCTTTTCCAAAACCTCCAGTTGCGATGCAGTAAGTGTATGTGAGGACAAATTAATTACTTTGCTCTTATCGTTATCCAAATTCCTCCCTATGTTCTGATACTAAGATGACTGATATGTCTTTTTTCTGTTCGAATATCTGGCAAACGGTCCAGTTCCCTGGCAGTCTCAAGGTCACTGCCTGATCCAATCTCCTCAATGGATGAGGAGAGAGAATTCATGGATTCACTGTGTGAAGGCACTGATTTGTTGTTTTTTTTTATTTTGATACTGCCATCTAAAAAATTTTAGAGTCATAGTCCAACAAATCTCTCGAAAAATTTTTCCTTTTGCCATCACTGATATTTTGTTCACATTTTTCAACATTCTTATCTATTTCCTTCAAGTATTGATCAAATATGACTATTAGTATCTCTTTATTAACCCCTTCCCGACCCATGACGCCACGTAGGCGTCATGAAAGTCGGTGCCATTCCGACCCATGACGCCTATGCGGCGTCATGGAAAGATCGCGTCCCTGCAGATCGGGTGAAAGGGTTAACTCTCATTTCACCCGATCTGCAGGGACAGGGGGAGTGGTAGTTTAGCCCAGGGGGGGTGGCTTCACCCCCTCGTGGCTACGATCGCTCTGATTGGCTGTTGAAAGTGAAACTGCCAATCAGAGCGATTTGTAATATTTCACCCATTATAACGGGTGAAATATTACAATCCAGCCATGGCCGATGCTGAAATATCATCGGCCATGGCTGGAAATACTAGTGTGCCCCCACCCCACCCCTCCGATCGCCCCCCCAGCCCCCCGATCTGGCCGGTACACTGCTCCGGCTCCCCTCCGTCCAGTGCTCCGCTCCCCCCCGTGCTCGTGCCCGCTCCCCCCGTGCTCCAATCACCCCCCCGTGCTCCAATCACCCCCCTGCACTCCGATCCACCCCCCCCGTGCTCCGTTCCACCCCCCCGTGCTCCATTCCAGTCCCCCCGTGCTCCGTTCCACGCCCCCCGCGCTCCGTTCCACCCCTCCCGCGCTCCGATTCCTCCCCCCGTGCTCCGATCCCCCCCCCGTGCTCCGATCCCCCCCCCGTGGTCCCCCCCCACCCTATCATACTTACCGATCCAGCCGTGGTCCCGTCCGTCTTCTCCCGGGCGCCGCCATCTTCCAAAATGGCGGGCGCATGCGCAGTGCGCCCGCCGAATCTGCCGGCCGGCAGATTCGTTCCAAAGTGCATTTTGATCACTGAGATATAATCTATCTCAGTGATCAAAATAAAAAAAATAATAAATTACCCCCCCCCCTTTGTCACCCCCATAGGTAGGGACAATAAAAAAATAAAGAATTTTTTTTTTTTCCACTGTTAGAATAGGGTTAGGGTTAGGGGTAGGGTTAGGGTTAGGGGTAGGGTTAGGGGTAGGGTTAGGGGTAGGGTTAGGGGTAGGGCTAGGGGTAGGGTTAGGGGTAGGGTTAGGGGTAGGGTTAGGGCTAGGGTTAGGGCTAGGGGTAGGGTTAGGGTTAGGGCTAGGGTTAGGGTTAGGAATGTGCACACGTATTCTGGTCCTCTGCGGATTTTTCCGCTGCGGATTTGATAAATCCGCAGTGCTAAACCGCTGCGGATTTATGGCGGATTTACCGCGTTTTTTTCTGCGCATTTCACTGCGGTTTTACAATTGCGATTTTCTATTGGAGCAGTTGTAAAACCGCTGCGGAATCCGCACAAAGAAGTGACATGCTGCGGAATGTAAACCGCTGCGTTTCCGTGCAGTTTTTCCGCAGCATGGGCACAGCGATTTTTGTTTCCCATAGGTTTACATTGAACTGTACACTCATGGGAAACTGCTGCGGATCCGCAGCGTTTTCCGCAGCGTGTGCACATACCTTTAGAATTAGGCTATGTGCACACGGTGCGGATTTGGCTGCGGATTCGCAGCAGTGTTCCATCAGGTTTACAGTACCATGTAAACATATGAAAAACCAAATCCGCTGTGCCCATGGTGCGGAAAATACCACGCGGGAACGCTGCGTTGTATTTTCCGCAGCATGTCAATTCTTTGTGCGGATTCCGCAGCGTTTTACACCTGTTCCTCAATAGGAATCCGCAGGTGAAATCCGCACAAAAAACACTGGAAATCCGCGGAAAATCCGCAGGTAAAACACAGTGCCTTTTACCCGCAGATTTTTCAAAAATGGTGCGGAAATATCTCACACGAATCCGCAACGTGGGCACATAGCCTTAGGGTTAGGGTTGGAATTAGGGTTGTGGTTAGGGTTAGGGGTGTGTTGGGGTTAGTGTTGTGGTTAGGGGTGTGTTGGGGTTAGGGTTGTGATTAGGATTATGGCTACAGTTGGGATTAGGGTTAGGGGTGTGTTGGGGTTAGTGTTGGAGGTAGAATTGAGGGGTTACCACTGTTTAGGCACATCAGGGGTCTCCAAACGCAACATGGCGCCACCATTGATTCCAGCCAATCTCGTATTCAAAAAGTCAAATGGTGCTCCCTCACTTCCGAGCCCTGACGTGTGCCCAAACAGTGGTTTACCCCCACATATGGGGTACCAGCATACTCAGGATAAACTGCGCAACAATTACTGGGGTCCAATTTCTCCTGTTACCCTTGTGAATCTAAAAAAATGCTTGCTAAAACATAATTTTTGAGGAAAGAAAAATGATTTTTTATTTTCACGGCTCTGCGTTGTAAACGTCTGTGAAGCACTTGGGGGTTCAAAGTGCTCACCACATATCTAGATAAGTTCCTTGGGGGGTCTAGTTTCTAAAATGGGGTCACTTGTGGGGGGTTTCTACTGTTTAGGCACACCAGGGGCTCTGCAAACGCAACGTGACACCCGCAGACCATTCCATCAAAGTCTGCATTTCAAAAGTCACTACTTCCCTTCTGAGCCCCGACGTGTGCCCAAACAGTGGTTTACCCCCACATATGGGGTATCAGCGTACTCAGGAGAAACTGGACAACAACTTTTGGGGTCCAATTTCTCCTGTAACCCTTGGGAAAATAAAAAATTCTGGGCTAAATAATTATTTTTGAGGAAAGAAAACGTATTTATTATTTTCACGGCTCTGCATTATAAACTTCTATGAAGCACTTGGGGGTTCAAAGTGCTCACCACACATCTAGATAAGTTCCTTTCAGGGTCTAGTTTCCAAAATGGGGTCACTTGTGGGGGGTTTCTACTGTTTAGGCACATCAGGGGCTCTGCAAACGCAACGTGACGCCCGCAGAGCATTCCATCAAAGTCTGCATTTCAAAACGTCACTACTTCAATTCCAAGCCCCGGCATGTGCCCAAACAGTAGTTTACCCCCACATATGGGGTATCACCGTACTCAGGAGAAACTGGACAACAAATATTGGGGTCAAATTTCTCCTGTTACCCTTGGGAAAATTAAAAAATTCTGGGCTAAATAATTATTTTTGAGGAAAGAAAACGTATTTATTATTTTCACGGCTCTGCATTATAAACTTCTATGAAGCACTTGGGGGTTCAAAGTGCTCACCACACATCTAGATAAGTTCCTTTGGGGGTCTAGTTTCCAAAATGGGGTCACTTGTGGGGGGTTTCTACTGTTAAGCCACATCAGGGGCTCTGCAAACGCAACGTGACGCCCACAGAGCATTCCATCAAAGTCTGCATTTCAAAACGTCACTACTTCACTTCCGAGCCCCGGCATGTGCCCAAACAGTGATTTACCCCCACATATGGGGTATCAGCGTACTCAGGAGAAACTGGACAACAACTTTTGGGGTCAATTTCTCCTGTTACCCTTGGGAAAATAAAAAATTGCAGGCTAAAAGATCATTTTTGAGAAAATAATTTTTTTTTTTATTTTCATGGCTCTGCGTTATAAACTTCTGTGAAGCACTTGGGGGTTCAAAGTCCTCACCACACATCTAGATTAGTTCCTTTGGGGGTCTAGTTTCTAAAATGGTGTCATTTCTGGGGGATCTCCAATGTTTAGGCACACAGGGGCTCTCCAAACGTGACATGGTGTCCGCTAATGATTGGAGCTAATTTTCCATTTAAAAAGCCAAATGGCGTGCCTTCCCTTCCGAGCCCTGCCGTGCGCCCAAACAGTGGTTTACCCCCACATATGGGGTATCAGCGTACTCAGGACAAACTGGACAACAATATTTGGGGTCCAATTTCTCCTATTATCCTTGGCAAAATAGGAAATTCCAGGCTAAAAAATCATTTTTGAGGAAAGAAAAATTATTTTTTATTTTCATGGCTCTGCGTTATAAACTTCTGTGAAGCACCTGGGGGTTTAAAGTGCTCAATATGCATCTAGATAAGTTCCTTGGGGGGTCTAGTTTCCAAAATGGGGTCACTTGTGGGGGAGCTCCAATGTTTAGGCACACAGGGGCTCTCCAAACGCGACATGGTGTCCGCTAACAATTGGAGCTAATTTTCCATTCAAAAAGTCAAATGGCACGCCTTCTCTTCCGAGCCCTGCCGAGTGCCCAAACAGTGGTTTACCCCCACATATGAGGTATCGGCGTACTCGGGAGAAATTGCCCAACAAATTTTATGATCCATTTTATCCTACTGCCCATGTGAAAATGAGAAAATTGAGGCGAAAAGAATTTTTTTGTGAAAAAAAATTACTTTTTCATTTTTACAGATCAATTTGTGAAGCACCTGAGGGTTTAAAGTGCTCACTAGGCATCTAAATTAGTTCCTTGGGGGGTCTAGTTTCCAAAATGGGGTCACTTGTGGGGGAGCGCCAATGTTTAGGCACACAGGAGCTATCCAAACGCGACATGGTGTCCGCTAACGATGGAAATAATTTTTCATTCAAAAAGTCAAATGGCGCTCCTTCCCTTCCGAGCCTTACCATGTGCCCAAACAGTGGTTTACCCCCACATATGAGGTATTGGTGTACTCAGGAGAAATTGCCCAACACATTTTAGGATCCATTTTATCCTGTTGCCCATGTGAAAATGAAAAAATTGAGGCTAAAAGAATTTTTTTGTGAAAAAAAAGTACTTTTTCATTTTTACGGATCAATTTGTGAAGCACCTGGGGGTTCAAAGTGCTCACTATGCATCTAGATAAGTTCCTTGGGGCGTCTAGTTTCCAAAATGGGGTCACTTGTGGGGGAGCTCCAATTTTTAGGCACACGGGGGCTCTCCAAACGTGACATGGTGTCCGCTAAAGAGTGGAGCCAATTTTTGATTCAAAAAGTCAAATGGCGCTCCTTCCCTTCCAAGCCCTGCCGTGCGCCAAAACAGTGGTTTACCCCCACATATGAGGTATCAGCGTACTCAGGACAAATTGGACAACAACGTTCGTGGTTCAGTTTCTCCTTTTACCATTGGGAAAATAACAAAATTGTTGCTAAAAGATAATTTTTGTGACTAAAAAGTTAAATGTTCATTTTTTCCTTCCATGTTGCTTCTGCTGCTGTGAAGCACCTGAAGGGTTAATAAACTTCTTGAATGTGGTTTTGAGTACCTTGAGGGGTGCAGTTTTTAGAATGGTGTCACTTTTGGGTATTTTCAGCCATATAGACCCCTCAAACTGACTTCAAATGTGAGGTGGTCCCTAAAAAAAATGGTTTTGTAAATTTCGTTGTAAAAATGACAAATCGCTGGTCGAATTTTAACCCTTATAACTTCCTAACAAAAAAAAATTTTGTTTCCAAAATTGTGCTGATGTAAAGTAAACATGTGGGAAATGTTATTTATTAACTATTTTGTGTCACATATCTCTCTGGTTTAACAGAATAAAAATTCAAAATGTGAAAATTGCGAAATTTTCAAAATTTTCGCCAAATTTCCGTGTTTATCACAAATAAATGCAGAATTTATTGACCTAAATTTACCACTAACATGAAGCCCAATATGTCACGAAAAAACAATCTCAGAACCGCTAGGATCCGTTGAAGCGTTCCTGAGTTATTACCTCATAAAGGGACACTGGTCAGAATTGCAAAAAACGGCAAGGTCTTTAAGGTCAAAATAGGCTGGGTCTTGAAGGGGTTAATTGTTTGTAATACCTTACCAATTTCTTCATCAAGAGTTTTAAGAGACTGTAAGTTATGCTCAATGATTACTTGAATAAATGTGAAGGAACAGATGTTGGCAACTTCATTTCATCTTTTAGTTAGGTTGACATTTTCCAAACTGAAGGTAGGGAATAGCTGAATACATAATCCTCTGGGGATAATTTTACATTCCAGATATTTGAAAAAAATGAAAAAAGCAAAACTCCACACAAGGCCAAATAATAAAAAAAAAATATCTTTATTCAAAAACATTAACCATTTAAAAAAAATTAAGATAGATACCACAAGTACATGAGAAAAAAGAAGGTGGGAAACCTACAGGGAATGCCCCCAGTCCATAATGGACAAAGGTAAATATACATCACACATAAAATATTGTCATATAGCAATATGCTTCGCCCTCCATGTACAACCATGGAAAATAAGAGTACAAAACAGATCTAAGGATACAGTCAAATTGATAATAAGACATAAGTATGCAAGTGCAATTCAATTTAGTAACAAACGGTATTCATGCTAGCACAAAGAGAGCGAGGGCAACCATACCAATAAAGAACATACATACATAAGGTAATTACCGTAATGTAAGTCAGGCATAGTTACCTAAAGAAGCGCACCCGAGGGACCCACCACACCCGATGCGCCTTTCGCATTGAAATGCTTCGTACAGGGGTGGTTGGGTTCTGGCCAGGTAGGGTTTATATATAGATGATAACCAACAGCAGAGCCAAAAACAAATATTGACATCCCTTTCACCTGTGGTAAAGTTTAATGATGTTACTTCCTTAGTTACCGGGAGGGAATCACTAGTAACCCGAGATTAGATAGAGTTCTTCCAGGGCAGACAAAGCTGTGCATGCGCGTGTACCTAGTAACGCCTGGAGTTATGGAACGCCTGTTGTACTCACACAGCAATGAGACACAGAGCGCAGTATCTGGTTATTCATCCGTAACATCACTTCCCATTGCCGCCCACTGAGACATCACTAAGGCGGTTAGATTTGTAAGGTCTGATAAAATTCAGGGCTAGTATACATGTTGCAATAGCAACAATATGTTCCCTCAGGTGGCAGTATACTAAGAAAAAAACAAGAGCGGTAAAGTGCAAAGAAACCGCAAAAAAGGGGGGCCAAAAACAAATTATTCTTGCTGGATAAGGGGCATTAATATAACCACATGTGTTAATGCTATAAGGAAGGAAGAATTAGACAATAAGTAACAGACACGCCCATATAAACGATACTTATGCCAATATGTCCAAAAGCATGAATATATATATATATATATATATATATATATATACACACATACATACAAAGTTCACTTATTAATACTGGAAATGCATGCTTATGAATATAAGCTTATAAATATGAAGTGACAAGTGCAATATAACAATAATAATAAATATAGCGTGCAAACTGACATAATAAGAACGTGATACATCTATAGAAATATAATAATCTTAAGTGCATACATTCATGTGCTCATTTGAGTGTTATCCACGCATAACATATGCTAGAAAACATACATCCAAAACATATATATGCTACCAATAAAAACACATAATATAATGTCCTTTAGAACAACACAATAAAAGATGATATCCAAGCCAAATAGCATATCTTCATATCGTCTTCCCAAATCCAGAGAGTGATATCCTTAATCACAGATGATTATGAAGTCATAATGACAATACGAAAATAAGGAGAGGGTAGGTCTGCCAACAATAATTAACCCTATCAGAAAAAATGAATAATTTAAAACAATAAAATAATTAAAACTAGACTAAAAAACAGACAGAAGACAGCATTGAATATCATTATTGAACCTAGTCAGAAATCCATGTGTCTATGTACACATGATATGTATGTACATGTCATGTGTACAGTCATGGCCAAAACTATTGAGAATGAGACAAATAGTAATTTTTCCAAAGTTTACTGCTTCATTTTTGTAATGGCAATTTGCATATACTCCTGAATTTCAAAGAGTGATCAGCTTAACAGCAATTACTGTACTTGCAAAGTCAATATTTGCCCAGAAAATGAACTTTAACCCCCAAAACACATTTCAACATCATTGCAGTCCTGCCTTAAAAGGAGCAGCTAACATCGTTTTAGTGCTTGATCCATTAACACAGGTGTGGGTGTTGATGAGGACAGGGCTGGCGATCAATCAGTCATGATAAAGTAAGAATGACATCACTGGACACTTTAAAAGGAGGCTGGTTCTTGGTATCATTGTTTCTCTTCAGTTAACCATGGTTATCTCTAAAGAAACACGTGCAGCCATCATTGCACTGCACAAAAATGGCCTAACAGGGAAGAGTATCGCAGCTACAAAGATTGCACCTCAGTCAACAATCTATTGCATCATCAAGAACTTCAAGGAGAGAGCTTCCATTGTTGTCAAAAAGGCTCCAGGGCGCCCAAGAAAGACCAGCAAGCGCCAGGACCGTATCTTAAAACTGTTTCAGCTGCGGGATCGGACTACCAGCAGTGCCGAGCTTGCTCAGGAATGGCAGCAGGCTGGTGTGAGTGCTTCTGCACGCACTGTGAGGCGGAGACTCTTTGAGCAAGGCCTGGTTTCAAGGAGGGCAGCAAAGAAGCCACTTCTCTCCAGAAAAAACATCAGGGACCGACTGATATTCTGCAAAAGGTACAGGGAGTGGACTGCTGAGGACTGGGGCAAAGTCATTTTCTCTGATGAATCCCCTTTTCGATTGTTTGGGACATCTGGAAAACAGATTATTTGGAGAAGAAGAGGTGAGTGCTACCACCAGTCTTGTCTCATGCCAACTGTAAAGCATCCTGAAACCATTCATGTGTGGGGTTGCTTCTCAGCCAAGGGAATCGGCTCACTCACAGTCTTGCCTAAAAACACAGCCATGAATAAAGAATGGTACCAGAATGTCCTCCCTAGAGCAACTTCTCCCAAACGTCCAAGAGCAGTTTGGCGCCCAACAATGCCTTTTCCAGCATGATGGAGCACCTTGCCATAAAGCAAAGGTGATAACTAAAAGGCTTATGGAACAAAACATAGAGATTTTGGGTCCATGGCCTTGAAACTCCCCAGATCTTAATCCCATTGAGAACTTGTGGTCAGTCATCAAGAGACGGGTGGACAAACAAAAACCAACAAATTCTGGCAAAATGCAAGCATTGATTATGCAAGAATGGACGGCTATCAGTCAGGATTTGGTCCAAAAGTTGATTGAGAGCATGCCAGGGAGAATTACAGAGGTCTTGAAGAAGAAGGGGCAACACTGCAAATATTGACTTGCTGCATTAACTCATTCTAACTGTCAATATAACCTATTGGTACTCATAATATGATTGCAATTATATTTCTGTATGTGATATAAACATCAGACAAACACTAATAAAAACCAGAGGCCAGCAGATCATGTGAAAATATAATGTTGGTGTCATTCTCAAAACTTTTAGCCATGACTGTACATAGACACATGTGGATTTCTGACTAGGTATAAAAATGTATAACCATGCACATAAATGATATCAACCTATACTGGCAAGAAGGAAACAAAGCTGTTATGATCATTTAGGCCAAATGGTGTGATGGTACTTAATTTATAAATCCACTTGGCCTCTTTTTGTGCCAGCAATCTCTTCCAATTGCCCCTCTGGTCCCAATAAAGACCCTATCAATCCCTTTAACAGTCAACCCACTAGAGTCACATCCGTGCTTGATCTTGATATGCTGTGGGATGGATTTCAATTTCTGGAGGTCATCTTCTGTTTTTGCACCCTCAATATCTAAGACATGCTCACAGACTCTCTGTCGGAGTTCCCGTGATGTCATGCCAATATAAATCAACCCACAAGGGCATGTTGCATGATATACAACTGCCCTAGCTGTGCACGTGATGGTATGTGTGGTCTTGTGTGTCCTATCATATCCAGAGTTAGTAAACTCAGCAGAGTCACAGATGTTCATACAAGCTACACATTTTCCACAACTGCTACAGTCCCATCTTGGGCCTTTAGATCCAAAAATAAATCTTGAAACCTCCCCTTTATGATAACTATGAACCAGTTGGTCCTTAAGGCTTTGAGATCTCCTGAACGTAGTAGCCGGAGCTTTGCTCATAAATTTGGAGATAGTATCATCCAGTTTCAGGATATGCCAATGTTTGGCGATTACATCCCTAATCTCACCACTCCTAGAATTAAAGTCAAGGATTCACCATACCTGATCCTTTTGTTCTTCCACTTTACGTTTCTGCAACAATTCAGTTCTTTGACTTCTAAAGGCGCGCTGATATGAGTGACAGATGTTTTTTCTCCCATATCCCCGATCTTTGAAGCTTTTATGGAGATACAAAGCCTGCTTTTCAAAAAGATCATTATTTGAACCGACCCTCCTGGCACGTAGGAATTGCCCCTTTGGAATATTCCTAATTGGATGTTGGGGATGTTTTGAAGAAGCATGTAGGAGTGAATTAACAGACGTACTTTTGCAAAACAAATCTGTCAAAGACCATGCTCATCAACCATGATGGAAATGTCCAGAAAATCAATTTTTTTAGCATCACTTTTATATGTAAGTTTGATGTTTCTTGAATTAGGATACAAAATACTAAAGAACTCATTGAGTTCTCCCTGCATCCCCTTCCATATCATTTGGACGTCATCAATATATCTCCACCAGGCCAGGAGACAACCCCGTTACTGAGTTGATGCGGAAGGGTTTGGAAGATTTCCCGTTCCCAAAGTCCTAAAATAGATTTGCATATGGGGGCACACAGGATACCCCCATTGCAGTACCCTGCATCTGAAGATAAAATGAATCACGATATATGAAGAAGTTGTGTCCAGACAAATCTCAATGCTTTGATTAAGAAAATACACAAGTCCTCAACGAGGTCACTATTGCCCAAAAAGAAGGTTACAGCCTCTATGCCATCCTCATGTTGGATTGAAGTATATAATGATTCAATGTCACAGATTGCAAGGACCATATTCTCCTCCAATGAGATGACATCAATTTTCTTCAAAGTATCAGTTGTATCTTTGAGAAACGATGGCAACATCTCTACTAATGGTTTTAAATAAAAATCAATGAATTTGGAGATAGGATTGGAGATGTTATTAACCTCTGATACTATGGGCCTACCTGGGGGTGTTTTTGGATCTTTATGTATCTTTAGTAACAAATAGATACTTGCTATCATGGGATCCTCAATCCACAATCCTTCCATCTGTTTAGGCGTCAATACTCCATTTGTTACCGCCTCTTGTAGGAGGTCTTGAGGTTCACTCTTATACTTAGACGAGGGATTAAATGTTAACTTTTTGAGACACAAAGTATTCCTTCTACCACTCATCACAGCAGTCGTCCATTTCCTTTTTGAATGCTTCAAACTCTTCTGCTGAGCATTCCTTCTGTAATTTCCTGTATAGTTCATCAATCTCTAAGCCTAAATCCTTTATATATTTGCCATTAATATCTATCAGAATGGTCATAAATGTAGTAGAACAAGTATGACATGCTGTCTCCCATCTAGATCGTATGGATACATCATTAACCGGAAAAGAAGGAAAAATCTGAATTCTCAATCCTCTAGGGATTAAACTTCTTCGATATATAATTTTCTAAAGACATTTTATTCCACCATAATCTGGTGCAATGGTTCAATAAGTTTTTAAAGGTTTATTTCAATGCTGTCTTCTGAACTGACTCCTGTACAAAGGGGTGGTACCACCAAACACATTCTGCGCATGTGCAGTCCAAGAAGCATCTGTTTCAAAAGTCATTGTGGACTGGGATATCTATCCAATCTATAATTGAAAGACACAAGAAACACCTAATTATATCCCCTATAGGGCCATGAAGCAAACACATATGAAAAAAACGAAAAAAGCAAAACTCCACACAAGGCCAAATAATAAAAAATGTAAATATCTTTAATCAAAAACACTAGCCATTTTAAAAAAATTAAGGCAGATACCACAAGTACAGGAGAAAAAAGAAGGTGGGATACCTACAGGGAATGCCCCCAGTTCATAATGGACAAAGGTAAATATACATCACACATAAAATATTGTCATATAGCAAGATGCTTCGCCCTCCATGTACAACCACGGAAAATAAGAGTGCAAAACAGATATAAGGATACAGTCAAACTGATAATAATGTGCTTAAGTATGCAAGTGCAATTCAATTCAGTATCAAACAGTATTCATGATAGCACAAAGAGAGCGAGGGCAACCATACCAATAAAGAACATATATACATAAGGTAATTAATGTAAGTCAGGCACAGTTACCAAAAGAAGCACACCCGAGTGACCCACCACACCCGACGTGCGTTTCGCATTGAAATGCTTCGTCCAGGGGTGGTTGGGTTCTGGTTAGGTAGGGTTTATATATAGATGATAACCAATAGCAGAGGCAAAACAACTATTGACCTCCCTTTCACCTGTGATGAAGTTCAATGATTGGACCCAAGTCGCCATGTAAATACAAATGTTACTTCCTTAGTTACCGGGAGGGAATCACTAGTAACCCAGGATTAGATAGAGTCCTTCCAGGGCAGGCAAAGCCGCACATGCGCGTGTACCTAGTAATGCTCGAAGTCATGACACACCTGCTGTACTCACACAGCAACGAGACACAGAGCGCAGTATCGAGCTAGTCATCCATAATATCACTTCCCATCACTGCCCACTGTGACGTCACCAAGGCGGCTAGATTTGTAAGGTCTGATATAATTCAGGGAATAGCTGAATACATAATCCTCTGGGGATAATTTTACATTCCAGATATTTGGCAAGAGACGTTTTAGTCCACCAAAGTTTTGTCTTATGGAGAAGCATGTTTTTATATTGTTTTCTTAATTCCTTGCATGATATTGTGGAATCATTAAAAGCACCAGAGATCAGATGCTTTCTCTGGCCTTCATATCCATGCTAACAAATTCAGACTCTTCCAACAGAAAAAATAGAATTTAAATCAATAAGGGATGTGATCAATATATTATATAGTAATAATTAAACATGTTAACCCCTTAGTGGCGGGGCCAAATTTTTAAAATCTGACTATTGTCCCTTTATGTGGTAATAACTCTGGAATGCTTCAACAGATCACAATGATTTTGAGAATGTTTTTTCGTGACATATTGTACGTTATGTTAATGGTAAATTTATGTCTATATGTTTTGTGTTTATTTATAAAATATATCAGAAATGTTTAAAAAAAATGGAAAAAATTGTAATTTTCAAACTTTGAATGATTATCCCTTTAATCCAGATAATCATACCACAGAACAAGAATAATAAATAACATTTCCCACATGTCAGCTTTACAGCAGCACAATTTGTAAATTGTTCTTTTATTTTGTTAGCCATTTAGGAGGTTTAAAATTGTAGCAGTCATTTTTCATTTTTTTTCAAGGAAATTTGCAAAACCTATTTTTGTGAAGTGCTGAATGCTTACCATAGGTTTACCCTTAGCCATGTAGGCTGAGGTCACTTTCTTTTACTAAGGCAGTGTTTGCATGAAAAAGCTTAAAAGGGATTAGATACATTGCTAGGAGACTTCAGAGTGTTGTAGACATTTTTTCAGGGAATTTGAAATACCTGAGTTTCTCAGAAGATATAATTGGGCAAAAAATATGATAAAAAATAGCAAATAAGAATTTCTAAAGCTCTCTTCATCTATAGTAAGTATAATTAATAAAAAGAAAAGTATCTAATATATAATTGCCTAGAATACTACTTCCTGCAATTTGTGCCAACTTCCGTGGCTTTGTCCGGAGCTAATGTCCGGAGCTAATGTCCGGAGCTAATGTGCGGAGATAATGTCCGGAGCTAATGTCCGGAGCTAATGTCCGGAGCTAATGTCCGGAGCTAAGTGACGTCAACAGTGTCCAGTGTCTGATTGGTTGCCGCCTGCTGCGAGCGACCAATCAGAAACGTGCCGTACTGTGACACACTCCGCCCGCCATTTTGGTGTGATTTTTGAATTTTTACCTCACAGCAAGTTTCTACTGCGTGGAGGCGGGCCCAGTGACGTTGCTCTTCAAGCTCCTGGTGAATTTCAAGTATATATGGATTCTAGACTCCCGATTCTTTAGAATCGGGCTGCCATCTAGTGCAATATAAATTGGTAGATTTGTGGCAAATAAAACTTTTGATAGATATGTTATAATTAAAATGTTCAGTGTCACATTAATTTTTATTCTTTATAAACCATGCATAGTGCATTGAGTTATACAGTCGTAGATGAAGCCCAGTGTACACATCACTTTACACAAGTGTTTTCTAAAAGTCTCTACACATTAGCTTTTCATGCTGTAATAATACAACTTGAAAGGAATCAACAAATTGAATTTGTTTCTTAAGATCATGAATACAGAGGATGGAAAATATAATCATCTCTGCCGAGGGAGATAGTTTTTATAGTTCAGAGGCTGAAAAGATGCAATAGTAAGAAAAACAGCAGCCTTTTTGTGAAGAGTAAATAAATAGTCAATGAGTGTATTGTAATGAAGGAACAAGGGTGTACAGACTTGAGCCTCACTGGGTGTGATTGGCCTCTGCTGTTTTCTGTGACTTGAAGCTTAATTGGCACCTATAGTACATGCTTTAATTACAACCGCTCTTGCATGTCCAAATGTAAATTAATTATTTACTTCATTTGCCTGAGGCAGCAATGAAGATAACATGGATATATGCTAAGCAATAAATTTAGCAAAACGAATCCTCCTTTATTAGCTTTAAAGAAATAAAAGAAGAGGAAACATTATGTTTATGTTCTGTAAATGCTTATCACTTCCATTTAACTGAATGAAGAAAAGGAAAAGGCTCTTAATAGCATCGGCAGTGAGCGTACTCGTGTAAACACCCCTTGTAAATGGAATCTGAAAGAGACAGCTAGGATTTCCAATAAATAAAATAATTTCCAAACAGGGTGCAAGCTGAGAAAAATATGGCCAATTAATATACAACAATAGTATAATATTCTGTATCCATACCAGAAATACATTTCAGATGTAAGTGCTTTGATTGATCAACACATTTTATTATTATGTAATGTCTTGGCTGGAAACAGTAATATTGAATAAATGGTGTACATAATTACACAATTTGCCTTTGGCTTGAGGATTTAACAGGCAAATGTGAAAAGAGGAAAATAAAAGGTGATGCACTTTAGAAATTGTTACTAATTTGCATCATTTGTATTTCAACTACTCTTCTCTTGAAAAGCACGACTATTTTGCTGCAAATGAATTCAACTGAATATGAATTCTCTTAATGTAAATAAGGCCATTTCAGCCTCATCCTGGTATTTTGACAAAGGTAAAAAATAAATAGCTTCATGCTACTGTATATGTGAGAGTATTGAAAAATAGAGAAAATCACAAAGTCCTATCTGTAAGCCATATTGCTGCTGCTGTCACTGTCTGTGAAGTGGATGCAGAATGACAAATTCCATTGCCCTACCAATACTGTTTTATGATAATAAATCATTTAAGCTGTTATCAGAGGAACTGCCATGATATTGTATTAACCAAGGTGCTATATTCCATATATGTACACTTTGAATTGCAGTGCAGTTTACATCATTGTCAAAAATAAAGATAATACTTCAATGTGTATTGAGTCTAGCTCTCTTTAGCATTAATATGGAAAAAACAACTGTGTATAAAATAAAGAATTATATTAAGATTATACAAAAGGATTGCTTTAAGGAATTAAATGTCAATGCAGAGAAAATGTAAGAAGAGACAAGAATACTGCAAAACTGAGCACCACCAGCATGCAATAGCACATGGTAGTCAAGCACCCCAATAGCTGGGTGGAATGCCTGGGTACTAAATCTGTGACTGAGGGTGAAACCACTGCCCCTTCCCCTGAGTTACGGCCTCCAGAATCTGCTGACCATGAATCAGGCACTGATGCCTCCTGTCCACAAACAGTGGTGGCACACACACAACATTCAGCAACCACATCCACTTTGTTGTCCCAGAGCAGCATTGAGTTGTCCCTGCACCAGACATTTACTTGAAAGCAGAAATATCCAGCCACCCACCCACAGGTACAAACGCTAAACACCCTCATTGCCAGATTGCTAGCCCTTGAAAGGTTGCTGTTTCAACTTGTGGGAACTGAGTCTTTCCGTGGTGGTGGCAGACCCACGGTACTTGATTCCAAGCCAACACTATTTTTCCTGGTGTGCCGTCCCCGCACATGTTACACAAAATCAGCCGTGCTCTGGTCAACACAGTCACAGGGTATGTCCACCTAACCATAGACACGTGAACAAATTCTTAAGGAAAGGGACAAAACTTTTCCCTGATGGCACACTGGGTTAACCGGTGGAGTCTGGGGCAGAGTAAGAGGCTAGAACATCACACATCTTACACACACCAAGAATAACGGTCCGAACTTTCATCAGGGTTTCAGTCTCCTTGTATTCCACTTCCAGTCTCCCCTCCTCTTCTTCCTAATCCTCAGTGGAACTAGCTTCCCCATCACTCCCCAGCTGGGAAGTCTGCAGCACTGGCTTGGCAAAGTGGCAGCACTCTCTGCTGAAGCTCATCTATTTAGGTGATAAAGCTCACAATGCAGCAGAGCTGTTGAAGGTGATAAAAGAACTGACCGATCAGTGACTCTCCCCCTGAACCTCCAACCAGGTCTGATATGTGCTATAATGAGCAGAACTTGGTGGTGGCTTTAAAGGTCGGAAAGCTGGAACACGTTCAATGCATGGCCCTCATGCTGAAATTTGTGATACAGTGGTTTTTAAAATCATACTCTGACTTGCCTGACCTACTTTCTAAGTTGCGCTGTGTCAGCTTACATTTGCAAAAGTCTTCTCAGGCTTTTGTCGATCTTGCTGCACTGCAGCAGTGCTTTAACTTGTCACTACCTGATTTGTGACCTGTCCACATGCTGGAATTCGACCTTCCATATGTTGGCAAGGCATAGCAAGCAGCAGATAGCAGTCTCTGAATTCCAGCTTCTCAATGCGCATCAGAGTAACACTCAGCCCTCACACATAACAACTGCTGAGTGGGTGTAGATCGCTTGCCGAGTGGGTGTGGATCGCTTACCTATGTGAGGTTCTTCAAAACTTTGAGTACTGCACAACAATAGTGAGTGCTGATGATGCTATTATGAGCATAACAATCCCACTGCTCTGCCTTTTAAAACATTCACTGCAGAATTTGAAAGCGGAAGCTTTGAATGCCGAGCAGGTGGCCATGGATCAAGCTTGTAGAGTGGCTGATACCACACAGCCCAGGCTCACACAGTATTATCAGGCCACATTGGGTGATGACGAGGAACAGGAGAATGAGGATGATGAGGAACAGGATTTTATGCTCTGAGCTACAGAGGGGACTCCCAATCCCAGCTTGATGCCTGTCCAGCATGGATAGCCTGAAGGGTAGGAGGAGAAGTAGGCTATGTGTCATGAGGAGGAGAGAATGGTTAGTGTTGTTCGTGGTGAGGACACTGAACGTTTTACTCTTTGTAGTCTGCCACACATGTTAGAGTTCACATACCTTTTTCAAGATCCTCACATGAAAGACATTTTGACCACCAATAAATACAGGCTGTGAACCTTTCTTGACCCACGGTAAAAGGAGAAATTTGCTTCTCCAGTGTCAGAGGCAGACATGCCATTTTTAGTGTATGCATGCCAAAGGGCTATAGTGGAAAACTTGCTCAAAAGATTACCCTCAGATTACGCTGGTGGCAGAGGTACCAGATGCTGTGCCTTCCTTAAAAACATTATCTCTGAAAAAAATTGTATAGCACACCTTTGGCACATTGTACCCCACAGTATATTATACTAATTCAATGCATTTGAGTTGATAACTAATATTGATCAAGCAGTGAAATGCTCAAGTGCACAGTACTCGAATTGAGCACATCGGACTTGCTCGACTCAAGTAACAAGCATAATGGAAATGAATGGCAAATCTGATCATTTTTCCAGAGGATGGAAAAATTCTCTCTCTCTGCGCCTGGCTCAGTTAATTTACTTACCAAGTTCTGTGCAATCGAGCACCATGTGGCACTCAGTACTGCTCATTACTTGATCGAGCACCCCGATGCTCGATTGAGTAACCAGCAGTGGCGATCACTCTCACCCATCACTAGTAATAACAACATGTTAAAGGGAACCTGCCACCCCCAACATCGAAGGCAAGCTAAGCCCACCAGCATCGGGCTTATCTACAGCATTCTGTAATGTTGTAGATAAGCCCCCAATGTATCCTGAAAGATGAGAAAAAGAGGTTAGATTATACTCACCCAGGGGACCTCCAATGTTTAGGCACACAGGGGCTCTCCAAACATGACATGGTGTCCGCTAACGATTTGGAGCAAATTTTCCATTCAAAAAGTCAAATGGTGCTTCCCTTCCGAGCCCTGTCGTGCGCCCAAATAGTGGTTCCCCCCACATATGGGGTGTGTCGGCGTACTCAGGACATATTATACACTAACTTTTGGGGTCCAGTTTCTCCTTTTACCCTTGGGAAAATAAAAAAATTGTTTCTCAAATAATTTTGTGACTAAAAAGTTAAATGTTAATTTTTTTCCTTTCACATTGCTTTAGTTCTCGTGAAGCACCTGAAGGGTTTATAAACTTTTTGAATGTGGTATTGAGCACCTTATGGGGTGCAGGTTTTAGAATGGTGTCACTTTTCGGTATTTTCAGCCATACTGACCCCTAAAACTGACTTCAAATGTGAGGTGATCCCTAAAAAAATTTTTTTTGTAAATTTTGTTGTAAAAATGAGAAATCACTGGTCAAATTTTAACTCTTTTCAATTCCTAACAGAAAAAAAATGTTGTTTCCAAAATTGTGCTGATGTAAAGTAGACATGTGGGAAATGTTATTTATTAACTATTTTGTGTCACATAACTCTCCGGTTTAGCAGAATAAAAATTCAAAATTGCAAAATTGTGAAATTTTCAAAGTTTTCACCAAATTTCAAATTTTTTCACAAATAAACACAAAAATTATCAACCTAAATTTACCAATAACATGAAGCCCAATATGTTTTGAAAAAACTTTCTCAGAATCGCTAGGATCCGATGAAGTGTTCCTGAGTTATAACCTCATAAAGGGACACTGGTCAGATTTGCAAAAAATGGCCAGGTCATTAAGGTCAAAATAGGTTGGGACATGAAGGGGTTAAAAGAAAAGATTGGCTGGGGTATCAGAACAGTAATAGAAGACTTCCAGCACAGGAATTCTTTTTCAGTAAAAATTATTTCTTTATTTAAACATCTTCAGCGGAGGAAGGGCTGTTTTTACTGGGTCCGAAATGCATCAGGCCTATGAGGGGGTCCCCATGATGTTGTTTTTCATCGATGAAGAAGTTTAAATAAAGAAAGAATTTTTTTTACTGAAAAAGGATTTCTGCCGGAAGTCTTCTATTTCTATTTTCACATATGTGGTAGTCAGCCACTGATCTCCAGGCACGGATGGTCCCAGGTATATTTTGGTGAGCACAGATTTCTCTTCCTTTTTCTCCTTTGCTATGGTATCAGAACAGTGCCTGAACTTGAACACGGAACCCATTCACATGAAAGGGAAACCCGAACATCAGTCGTTTCACCCTCTATCCTTTGTGTGACAGCATGAGAAACTCCGGATGGATACAGGCGCTGGCTGATGAGTACTACTCTCATCATACTACACCTTGTCTTGCTGATAGCAGGACGATAAGAGTATTCACCAGCTGGTACATGTCCATAGTAATAAATATGACAGTGAGATAATTAGTGCAGTGTCTGTGTAGTTTACTATACAGGTAGTTATTCAATAAATTAATAATTGAAAAAAATAGTGTGGTAACCTCTCTATTTTTGATAACCAGCTCACGCAAATCAGACAGCTGTGAGCTGTCCCCATTCATGTTTTTTAATTATTTAAATAAATAATTTTAAAAAAATTGCCTGTGTCCTCCCCATTTTTGATAACCAAATGTCCTGCACAGTGTGGAAAGACTAAGTGCAACATGAGGGGAATAGGGGAAGGAAGCCCAAACGCTACGGAAAGGGTGAGCAGAGACACCTAGGTAGATCTATTAGCACCCTACCTCCCCTACCATCCCTATATTGGTTCCACACCAATCACCGAGCAGGAATCTAAGCCCTGTATATCCCTAGAGCTAGGTCCTGACTAGGGAAGGGGAGATAAGCACTGGTCAGTCCCCACTGAACACTAATGATAGGAAAGGAGACAAAAAATAAATTTAGCCTTAGCAGACTCTAGAGAGGTAACACCAAACATCCTCCAACAGCACCAGAGAGGAAGTAAGCTGACTGCTGTAGCTCCAAGACTTCACAAGGGAAAAAGTGAATATCTCCGATGACTCCCTAAAGCAGACTGTCTGTATCATCTGACACACCCATGACAGTACCCCCCCCTTCTACGAGTGGCCTCCAGACACTCAGGACCAGGTTTCTCAGGATAAGGGATGTGGAATGAAAGAACCAGCCTGAGGGCATTCACCTCTGATGCTGAAACCCACATCCTTTCCTCTGGGCCATAACCCTTCCAGTGCACCAATTATTATAGTTAACAACATTGTAGGTGAGAATCTACAATCCTCGAAATCTGAAACTCTAGATTTCCATCAACCATTACTGGGGGTCGGCGGTAGGGGTAAGGACTCAAGAGGTTTCACATGTTTCTTGAGCAGAGACCTGTGAAAGAAATTGTGGGTCTTAAAAGCCTGACGTAGCTCAAGACGAAATGCTGCTGATTTAATGACAGCGGTTATTTTATAAATATAAATAAGGAGTCAGATTCCAGGAAGAAACCCTCAACTTGATATTCCTGGTAGATAACCACACAAAGTCATTCACATTCAGGTCCAGACCTGGCAAGTGTTTTCACCAAATTACTCAGAACCTCCTGCCACACCAAAGAAAGCGAAGAATCAAAGCATTCCTCCTCAGGAACTCTCGAAGCCCCTCCACCGCTAAAAGTACCAACCTGTGGATGGTAACCTTGTGCACCAAAGAACGGTGACCTGCCAGTAGACTACTGACGATGACTATTAATAGCAAATTCTGCCAGCAGTAAGTAGGATGCCCAATCCTCCTGCTTCTCAGAGACAAAACACCTGAGGTAAGTCTCCAAGTTCTGATTAACACACTTGGTCTGTCCTTTCGACTGGGGATGGAAGGCAGAGAAAAAGGACAGCTGCACCCAAAGTCAAGAACAGTATGCCCTCCAGAACTTGGAAACAAATTAGGTCCCTCCATCTGACACCACATTATAGGGAACCCCATGAAGCTTCAAAATCTCACTTTTGTACACCTGAGCAAGAGTCTTGGCATTCGGAAGTGCCAGCAATCCAACAAATGTTACTGAACGTATCTGCAACCACTAACGCCACAGTATTGGTAATTCAGTAATAAAATCCATGGACAAGTGCGTCCATGGCTTGCTAGGAATAGGTGGCGGAAAAGGAGTACCAGACGGACGTGTATGTAATAAATTGGAATGTGTGCAGATACAACAACAAACAGATATGTGTTCAACCACATCCTGACACAACCCTGGCCACCAAAAACAATGAGAAATAACGTCCACAGTTGCCTTACCACCTGAATCGCCAGCAAACACAAATTTGTGATGTTCATTAATTACTTTGCAGCTCATGTTAGATGGTACAAAAAACCTTCCTGATGGGCAGAAGACTGGTGCGTCCCCCTGTGCCTCCAACACCTCACCCTCCAGCTGAGGGTACAATGCTGAAATGACTATCCCCTTCTGCAAAATCAACGCAGGGTTCTCATGGTCACCACCACCAGAGAAGCTCCGGAACAAAGCATCAGCTTTGACATTGTTGACCCCTGGATGGAAAGTGACAACAAAATTGAACATGGTAAAAAACAGGGACCATCTAGCTTGCCTAAGGTTGAGACGTTTAGCTGATTGAAGATGTGAAAGGTTCTTATGGTCAGTAATAACAGTCATGGGATGGACAGCCCCCTCCAAACAGTTTCACCATTCTTTAAATGCCAATTTAATTGCCAAAATTTCCCTATTGCCCACTCACAATTTATTTCAGCCGAAGGCAATTTCTTAGAAAAGAAAGCACATGGATGCGATTTACCTGGGGACGGACCCTGAGACAACACAGCCCCAGCTGCCACTTCCAATGCATCAACCTCCAAAGGGTTGGGAAACATTGAGTTTGACTGAGTATAGACACCATGGCAAAACAGCTCTTTTGGGAGGAGAAAGCCTGCAGGGCAGCAGCCGACCATTTGGAAAAATCAGACCCCTTACTTGTCAAGTCAGGAAGGGGTTTCACAACTGCAGAATAATTTTGGAACATTTCCAGTAGAATTTAGTAAAGGCCAGAAAATGTTGTAGAGTGTAGAGCCTTCACGCTCTTGGGATGATCCCAATCAAGGACAGCAAGGACAGCATGGACCTTTCCCGGATCCATCCAAAAATGCAAAGATCACAACAGGTATCCCAAAAACTGTACCTTGTCGAAGGTGAAAACACACTTTTCTAGTTTGGCATATAGTTTGTTATCCCTTAATATTTGCAACATCTGTTTAACATGCCCCCGATGTTTTTCAAAATCCGGTGAGTAAACCAAAATATTGTCCAGATAGACAATCACAAACCTGCCCACCAAATGATGGAAAATATCATTAATGAAATATTGGAGAACCGCATTGGTAAGACCGAAAGGCATGACTAGACTATCGAAATTAACCTCAGGCGTATTGAACGCCTTTTTTCATTCACCCACTTCTCTGATTCTAACCAGGTTGTAGGCCCCCTTTAAATCCAACTTGGATAGCACCTTAACTCCCATTATCTGGCTAAACAAATGCGGAATCAGTGGAAGAGGGTATGGATCTTAGAGGGTAATCTGAATTAATTCCTATAAATCTAAACAGGGACGTAGACTGCCATCTTTTTTCTTCACAAAGAAGAACCCTGCCACCACGGGCAAAGATGAGGGTCAGATATGTCCCTTCTCCAGACTTTCTGCAATGCAATCCTTCATGGCTTATCTCTCAGAGTCAGAAAGATTATAAAAGGTCCATTTAGGACCGAAACGTCTCATGTTATTGTGACAGGACTGCATTAAAAATATCACTGGATTTCAAAACAAGTTCAGTGCCAAGTTTGATGTTATTACACTTTTGGGCCTGGGAACCTACTTGTGCACCTTCACAGTAGTGCTACGATATATTTTGCATCAGAATGATTATACACTCTGGAATTTGGAAGTTAATAGGACAGTCATATGTACGGTGAGGAGGCAAATCCTTATACCCTCTCTCAGAAAAAACATCATCAAAACCAGACAAAAATGCAGGTAAAGTTACTGTAGAGACTGCCTGCAGAAAGATAAATATTTAAACAGTTCTCATGGCAGTAATCTCCCCACACAATGATCTCCCTGGCTTGCAAATCCACTAACGAATTATGTTTCACCAACCAGGGAAGACCCAATACAATTGGGGTGGGAAGACCATCCAGGACATAGCAAGAAATTATCTCACAGTGAACCAACCCCACCCTCAGTCTTACATTATGTGTAATCTGAGTCAGAGCTTTCTGTGAAAGTGGCACTGAGTCAAAGGTGAAGATTGGAATATGCTTAACTAAAGTGCTACAAGCCAACCCATGAGTTCTAGCAAACTCAGCATCAACCATACTGCCTCCAGCTCCACTCTCAAGAAACACAGAAATCTTGTCAGCTTTGCTCTCCAGCATCACA
Source organism: Ranitomeya imitator (assembly GCF_032444005.1). NCBI lineage: Eukaryota > Metazoa > Chordata > Amphibia > Anura > Dendrobatidae > Ranitomeya > Ranitomeya imitator. The sequence continues at coordinate 305,649,822 of NC_091286.1, forward strand.
TCTGCTGTCAGAACAAAATGGGAACTGCAGGTTGATGATAAATTCACCCCTTGCTTATTCAACTCTAGACTACCAAGGGTTAAACGAGTAACCTTTTACTTAGGCATCTAAGGACAGGCCCCAATAAAATGCCCCTTCTGTTTACGAATCTCCGGGTAAAAGTATGATGCAGAGACAACCCTTAACTGCATGGGTTCCTCCACCTTCCCAAGAACAGGTTAACCACCAGACAGCTCTCGTGGCAAAGGGGCAATAACCTGTAAAAGAGGCTCCGGAGAAGGTGGTCTTACCCACCTATTTGGAAGGAGTCTATCAACACGTATAGCCAATGACATAGGGAGGCCCTGAAGAAATTGGCTTCTGACAGTCGGGTCATTCCATTTTGTATCAGTCACCCATCTGCGGAATTCGGAGCTATATGTCTCCACTGACCAATTCCCCTCCTGAAGGCGACGCAACCTATACTCAGCCAAGGAGACTCGGTCAGGGTCATTATAAATAAGGGCTAGAGCCCCAAAATATCCCTCCACAGTCTAGAGACAAACCGATTCCTGCGGCAAAGAGATAGCCCAGGATTGAGGATCTCCTTGAGAGATGTTCTACCCATGTTTGTGTGGGTTTCCTCCAGGTACTCCAGTTTCCTCCAACATTCCAAAGCCATACTGATAGGGAACTTAGATTGTGATCCCTATCGGGGACAGCGATGATTATGTGTGCAAAATCTGTAAAGCGCTGCTAAATATGTTGACGTTATATAAATAGAATATTATTATCATTATTATTACAATACCAAATTGTTGCACCTCATTTCCTGAGGAGTGAGTACGAAGTTTAAAATACAGTTTGCCAGCTTCCTTGAACACATAAAAATTGTCTCTACCTCCAGAAAACGTATCTGAGAGGGCAACCTTGGGTTCCAGCTTCACCAGCCTAACTGCAGAGACCCCAACATCAGCAACCTTCAGCCACTGTTGCTGCTGCTTAACCTCATAGAGGTCATTCACCTCTAGAGACAAACAGCATATCCTGCAACCGGAGCCATAGCCAAAAGAGAAAAAAGTCCAAGTAAAAAATGCACGTAAATAAAACCACGTGTCAATATTTTTTTTCCTAAATATGCACGGCCGGTGATAATGTTAATGACAATGTGGAAAACTAAGTGCAACATGAGCGGAAGAGGGGAAGGAAGCAAAATTACTAGGGAAAGAGTGAGTGGAGACCCCTAGTTAGACCTAATAGCACCCTATCTCCCGTACTGTCCCTATATTGGTTCCACACCAATCGCTGAGCAGGAACCTATGCCTTGTATATCTCTAGAACTAGGCCCTGAATAGGGAAGGGAGGATGAGCAGTGGTTAGTCCCACTGAACACTAAAGATAAGAAGGGAGACAAACAAGGGGGAAGCAACTTAGCTTGAGCAGACTCCAGAGAGAACATCAATAGTGTTTAGCGATACCTTCCGATATCGGAAAGTATCGGTATTGGATAGGATCGGCCGATATTCAAAAAATATCGGATATCGCGGATACCGATACCCGATCCCAATGCAAGTCAATGGGACCAAAATATCGGAATTAAAATAAACCCTTTCTTTCCTTGTAGGTTCATTCTACTTGAAGGAAAACAACTAAGAATAATGCAGGATGTATTTGGGGAGGTGGCGGAGACATTAAAGTCATAGAGGTTTAGCCCAATCAAATAGAATAGCATGTTTTTTTTTTTTTTTTAAAGACGTTCGGAGTGACAAAGATATTGACTATGTAAATTTTTTTTTTATTTTGTCAGATATTGATGTTTCACTATTCCACGCCCTTCCCCTTCTTTATTTTTACTTTTCCCACACTTTCATCTTCATCATCATCAGCATCTTTGACATCAACTTCTTCTTCACCTTATTCATCTTCTTCTTCATCCTTTACCTTTTTTTTTTTTTATTACATTCTTCATATTCATTTTATTCAACTATTATTATTCTTCCTATTCTACATATTCATTTTATTCAACTGTTATTATTCTTCCTATTCTACTTCTTTATCATATTCTCATTTGTGACAGGCATTCCCGTAGTTGTTATCTATAAAAGTTGGAATATTACACCTTCCGTTCTGCCAGTCACAAAAGTTACATTTGTCCGCGTTCAGTTTGGCCTGCAGCATCAGGCTTTATCCAGGGGCACCACGAGGAGGAACGGACTCACCCCCATACACTGCTTAGTCTTCTTCTGCATATAATTTAGATAATATCTTTTGCTCTGATATTAAGTGTTATGCTTAATGTTCTTCTGCTCTTTGTTCTGCAGCCTCTTGTTCTTCTGCTTCTCGGTCTTCCATGTCGTCGTCTCCAGGGTCGTCGTCTCCAGTGTCGTCGTCTCCGCCGTCGTCGTCTCCGCCGTCGTCGTCGTCGTCATCGGGTGGTCTTTCTGGTCATCGACGTTAGGGTTTTCAACTTGGAAATGTAGCAGAAGGTACAAGAAGGCTGAGAAAATGCCAAGAACCAGCTGATGGAACTGGAACTCGGATGGCTACCCGAAGGTTCAAGAGCCTGTGGAACTACCGAGGACCAGCTGACGTTACTGGAACCCGGTTACTAAGCAGGAGGTACCCGTGCTAAAAAGCACTACCAAGGACCGCCTGACGTTGGCGGAACTCGGATACCCAGAAGGAGGCACCTAAGCCAAAGGCTCTGCCCGGAACCAGCTGACGGTACTGGAACCAGGATGGGGAGCAGAAGGTACAAGAGCAAAAGACACTGCCGAGAACCAGCTGACGGTACTGGAACCCGGATGGGTAGCCGAAGGTCCAAGAGCCAATGGAACTACCGAGGACCAGCTGACGTTACTGGAACCCGGTTACTAAGCAGGAGGTACCCGTGCCTGAAAGCACTACCAAGGACCACCTGACGTGGGTGGAACTTGGATACCCAGAAGGAGGCACCTAAGCCAAAGGCTCTGCCCGGAACCAGCTGACGGTACTGGAACCAGGATGGGGAGCAGAAGGTACAAGAGCAAAAGACACTGCCGAGAACCAGCTGACGGTGCTGGAACCAGGTGGTGGACCCGAAGGCCCACAGGAGAGGAGAGAACAGCTAGGCCGCGAGGCAGCCGCAGTTACCGAACCCCAACAGTCCTACAGGGGGAGCTGGGCCTACTGGCACTACAGAACCAGCCTTGACTACCAATTCATGCAGCCCACATAGGAAGCTCCTAAACTGGAGGCACCCTGGAGTTGGCTAACCCGACTGCAACATGACGGGGCAAGCATAGGCGTCTCAGCGAGTTTGACACAACCCGGAAACAGCTGACGGTGCTGAAACCAGGTTTGGCACGAGGGAGTACCTGTGACAAAACCACTGCCGAGAACCAGCTGGCGGTGCTGGAACCCGGATGCGTTGCCCCAGTGTGCAAGAGCCAATGGAACGACCGAGGACCAGCTGATGGTGCTGGAACACGGTTACTAAGCTGTAGGTGCCCGCGCTTAAAAGCACTACCGAGGACCGCCAGGCGTTGGCGGAACTCGGATACCCAGGAGGAGGCACCTAAGCCAAAGGCTCGGCCCGGAACCAGCTGACGGTGCTGGAACCAGGTGGTGGACCCGAAGGCCCACAGGAGAGGAGAGAACAGCTAGGCCGCGAGGCAGCCGCAGTTACCGAACCCCAACAGTCCTACAGTTGGAGCTGGGCCTACTGGCACTACAGAACCAGCCTTGACTACCAATTCATGCAGCCCACATAGGAAGCTCCTAAACTGGAGGCACCCTGGAGTTGGCTAACCCGACCGCAACACGACGGGGCAAGCATAGGCGTCTCAGCGAGTTTGACACAACCCGGAAACAGCTGACGGTGCTGAAACCAGGATTGGCACGAGGGAGTACCTGTGACAAAACCACTGCCGAGAACCAGCTGGCGGTGCTGGAACCCGGATGCGTTGCCCCAGTGTGCAAGAGCCAATGGCACGACCGAGGACCAGCTGACGGTGCTGGAACCCGATTGCTAAGCTGTAGGTGCCCGCGCTTAAAGGCACTACCGAGGACCGCCAGGCGTTGGCGGAACTCGGATACCCAGGAGGAGGCACCTAAGCCAAAGGCTCGGCCCGGAACCAGCTGATGGTGCTGGAACCAGGTGGTGGACCCGAAGCCCACAGGAGAGGAGAGAACAGCTAGGCCGCGAGGCAGCCGCACATACCGAACCCCAACAGTCCTACAGGGGGAGCTGGGCCTTCTGGCACTACAGAACCAGCCTTGACTACCAATTCATGCAGCCCACATAGGAAGCTCCTAAACTGGAGGCACCCTGGAGTTGGCTAACCCGACCGCAACACGACGGGGCAAGCATAGGCGTCTCAGCGAGTTTGACACAACCCGGAAACAGCTGACGGTGCTGAAACCAGGTTTGGCACGAGGGAGTTCCTGTGACAAAAACACTGCCGAGAACCAGCTGGCGGTGCTGGAAACCGGATGCGTTGCCCCAGTGTGCAAGAGCCAATGGCACGACCGAGGACCAGCTGACGGTGCTGGAACCCGGTTACTAAGCTGTAGGTGCCCGCGCTTAAAAGCACTACCGAGGACCGCCAGACATTGGCGGAACTCGGATACCCAGGAGGAGGCACCTAAGCCAAAGGCTCGGCCCGGAACCAGCTGACAGTGCTGGAACCAGGTGGTGGACCCGAAGGCACACAGGAGAGGAGAGAACAGCTAGGCCGCGAGGCAGCCGCAGTTACCGAACCCCAACAGTCCTACAGGGGGAGCTAGGCCTACTGGCACTACAGAACCAGCCTTGACTACCAATTCATGCAGCCCACATAGGAAGCTCCTAAACTGGAGGCACCCTGGAGTTGGCTAACCCGACCGCAACACGACAGGGCAAGCATAGGCGTCTCAGCGAGTTTGACACAACCCGGAAACAGCTGACGGTGCTGAAACCAGGTTTGGCATGAGGGAGTACCTGTGACAAAAACACTGCCGAGAACCAGCTGGCGGTGCTGGAACCCGGATGCGTTGCCCCAGTGTGCAAGAGCCAATGGCACGACCGAGGACCAGCTGACGGTGCTGGAACACGGTTACTAAGCTGTAGGTGCCCGCGCTTAAAAGCACTACCGAGGACCGCCAGGCGTTGGTGGAACTCGGATACCCAGGAGGAGGCACCTAAGCCAAAGGCTCGGCCCGCAACCAGCTGACGGTGCTGGAACCAGGTGGTGGACCCGAAGGCCCACAGGAGAGGAGAGAACAGCTAGGCCGCGAGGCAGCCGCAGTTACCGAACCCCAACAGTCCTACAGGGGGAGCTGGGCCTACTGGCACTACAGAACCAGCCTTGACTACCAATTCATGCAGCCCACATAGGAAGCTCCTAAACTGGAGGCACCCTGGAGTTGGCTAACCCGACCGCAACACGACGGGGCAAGCATAGGCGTCTCAGCGAGTTTGACACAACCCGGAAACAGCTGACGATGCTGAAACCAGGTTTGGCACGAGGGAGTACCTGTGACAAAAACACTGCCGAGAACCAGCTGGCGGTGCTGGAACCCGGATGCGTTGCCCCAGTGTGCAAGAGCCAATGGCACGACCGAGGACCAGCTGACGGTGCTGGAACACGGTTACTAAGCTGTAGGTGCCCGCGCTTAAAAGCACTACCGAGGACCGCCAGGCGTTGGCGGAACTCGGATACCCAGGAGGAGGCACCTAAGCCAAAGGCTCGGCCCGGAACCAGCTGACGGTGCTGGAACCAGGTGGTGGACCCAAAGGCCCACAGGAGAGGAGAGAACAGCTAGGCCGCGAGGCAGCCGCAGATACCGAACCCCAACAGTCCTACAGGGGGAGTGGGGCCTACTGGCACTACAGAACCAGCCTTAACTACCAATTCATGCAGCCCACATAGGAAGCTCCTAAACTGGAGGCACCCTGGAGTTGGCTAACCCGACCGCAACACGACGGGGCAAGCATAGGCGTCTCAGTGAACTTGACACAACCCGGAAACAGCTGACGGTGCTGGAACCAGGCTGGGCACGAGGGAGTACCCGTGACAAAAACACTGCCGAGAACCAGCTGGCGGTGCTGGAACCCAGATGCTTTGCCTATTAAAGATTGTCTTCCTAGAGCCCCAACTAGCGGTGCTGGAGCAAAGGGTAAGCAGGGGGAGCAGAGTGTAGGCCGAAGCCTGCACTGGAGGCAGCTTTGTGTCTGCGTTGCGTTTGCAGGACACTTTGCCGGCTACACAGTGGGGGAACAGCTGGCGTTGCTGAACCCCACTAACACAATGGCGGGTGTTTTTCTCTGTGCAGCTAGCACTTGCAGGCAAAAACTAGCGATGTTAGAGCCCGTGGTGAAGCAGGAGGAGGAGAAGAGGAGCAGAGTGTAGGCCGAAGCCTAGTTGAACCAATTTCAAAGGAAACCTTTAACCCCCCCTCAGGTGTTACAAAGTACAAGAGACACACCTTGTGCAGTATTAATGCTGCACAAGTGAAAGGTTGCTCTATTAATTTGTCTACTTGCACACGCTGAATGAAAGACGTACACAATTTAGCCCATTCTACAGTCAAACTGTAGTGGATGCGTGACTTGGCTTTTTTAGGAGACGCAGCACAGGTGTCCCAAATAACGCCTTGGTGCTTGGCGCAGCTTCCTGAGCGTTGTTATTTGCTGTACAGGAGTCTGCGCTCTTGTGTTCTCCCTTGGCAATGCCCTGTTAGCGCTGCCCGTCTTATGACCTCATTTCATGTTGGCCGATGCGGTTAACGATGGCCATAAATCCCAGACCCACAGTGCCTTTTCGTAAAGTCACACTGCAGTGCTGGGATTCGTGGCCTTGAGCAGTAAATATTCTGGCCGCTCACACACGTCCTTACACCTGCTTCAGACTGGGCGGCCTCTGCTGATCCCTTCTCGCATGCCGCGGCCATGAGGCTGCACAGTCTGAAGAAGGCGGAAGGAGATGAGTGACGACAGGCGAACATATGCACTGCTCATGCCCATAAACCACACCCTCGCTGACAAAATAAATAAGAAACCGAGGGGCGTTGTTTGGAGCAGGGCGGACGCACAGGCACAGCCAGCTAACCAATGATGTCAAAAGACGGGAAGCGCTACCAAGGGTGGTACTGCGTATCATTAGAAAGGAAAGTCACACCTCAGGGACAGTGGAATGGTCTCAATGAGACACATTTTGTACGTGTTGAGTTCCACATGGGCAAGTAGAAAAAGTCAGCCACCTTGTACAAATGCAGCAGTACTGCTGTACAAGGTGGCTGTTATACATAGAAACACCTGGGGGTGGGGGGCAGGCTTCCTTCAATTTCAGTTCATGTGCCTGCGTGGCGTTTGCAGGTCACGTTGCCGGCTACACAGCAGGGGAACAGCTGGCGTTGCTGAACCCCACTAACACATTGGCTGGTGTTTTTCTCTGTGCAGCTAGCACTTCCGGGCCAAAACTAGCGGTGTTTGAGCCCAGGGGCAGCAGCAGGAGGAGAGGAGCAGAGTGTAGGCCGAAGCCTGCACTGGTGGCAGCTTTTGGTCGGTTGTGCCAGCGTGGCTTGTGCTGGACACGATGCCGGCTACACAGCAGGGGAACAGCTGGCGGTGCTGAACCCCACTAACACATTGGCTGGTGTTTTTCTCTGTGCAGCTAGCACTTCAGGGCAAAAACTAGCGGTGTTAGAGCCCAGGGTCAGCAGGAGGAGGAGAGGAGCAGAGTGTAGGCCGAAGCCTAGTTGAACCAATTTCAAAGGTAACCTTTAACCCCCCCTCAGGTGTTGCAAGGTACAAGAGCCACACCTTGAACAGCATTAATGCTGCACAAGTCAAAGGTTGCTCTCTTAATTTTGCTCCTTGCACACACTGAATAAAACACGTACACATTTAGCCCATTATACTGTCAAACAGTAGTGGAGGCGTGACTTTTCTTTTGAAGAAGACGCATCAAAGGTGTCAAAATTTACACCTAGGTGCTGGGCGCAGATTCCTTACCGTTGTTATTTGCAGTACAGGAGACTGCGCTCTTGTGTTATCCCTTGGCAATACCCTGTTAGTGCAGGCCGTCTTATGACCTCTTTTCATGTTGGCCGGTGCGGTTAACGATGGCCATAAATCCCAGACCCACAGTGCCTTTTCATAAAGTCACACTGCGGTGCTGGGATTCGTGGCCTTGTGCAGTAAATATGCTCACCGCTCACACATGTCCTTACACCTGCTTCAGACTGGGCGGCCTCAGCTGATCCCTTATCGCCTGCCACGGCCATGAGGCCGCACAGTCTGAAGAAGGCGGAAGGAGGGGAGTGAAAACAGGCGAACATATGCACTGCTCGTGCCCATCAATCACAACCTCGCAGTCAAAATATATGAGACAACGAGGGGCATTGTGTCGGGCAGGGCGGACGCACAGGCACAGCCAGCCAACCAATGGTGTCAGAAGACGGGCAGCGCTAACAATGGGGGGGCTGCGTGTCATTAAAAAGGAAAGTCACACCTCAGGGACATTGTAATGGTCTCTAATGAGACACATTTTGTACGTGTTGAGTTCCACATGGGCAAGGCGAAAAAGTCAGCCACCTTGTACAAATGCAGCAGTACTGCTGTACAAGGTGGCTGTTATACATAGAAACACCTGGGGTTGGGGGGCAGGCTCCCTTCAATTTCAGTTCATGTGCCTGCGTGGCGTTTGCAGGACACGTTGCCGGCTACACAGCAGGGGAACAGCTGGCGGTGCTGAACCCCAATAACACTTTTTCTGGTGTTTTTCTCTGTGCAGCTAGCACTTCCGGGCAAAAACTAGCGGTGTTTGAGTCCAGGGTCAGCAGGAGGAGGAGAGGAGCAAAGTGTAGGCCGAAGCCTGCAATGGTGGCAGCTTTTGGTCGGTTGTGCCAGCGTGGCTTGTGCTGGACACGATGCCGGATACACAGCAGGGGAACAGCTGGCGGTGCTGAACCCCACTAACACATTGGCGGGTGTTTTTCTCTGTGCAGCGCGCATTTCCGGGCAAAAACTAGCGGTGTTAGAGCCCAGGGTCAGCAGGAGGAGGAGAGGAGCAGAGTGTAGGCCGAAGCCTAGTTGAACCAATTTCAAAGGTAACCTTTAACCCCCCCTCAGGTGTTGCAAGGTACAAGAGCCACACCTTGTGCAGCATTAATGCTGCACAAGTAAAAGGTTGCTCTATTTATTTTGCTCCTTGCACACGCTGAATAAAACACATACACTATTTAGCCCATTATACTGTCAAACAGTAGTGGAGGCGTGACTTGTCTTTTTAAGGAGACGCAGCACAGGTGTCCAAAATAACACCTTGGTGCATGGGCGCAGCTTCCTGAGCATTGTTATTTTCTGTACAGGAGTCTGCGCTCTTGTTATCCCTTGGCCATGCGCTGTGAGCGCTGCCTGTCTTCTGACCTCATTTCATGTTGGCCGGTGCGGTTAGCGATGGCCATGAAACCCAGACCCGCAGTGTCTTTTCTTTAAGTCACACTACGGGGCTGGGATTCGTGACCTTGCGCAGTAAATTTTTTCGCCTGTCACTCATGTCCTTACACCTGCATCAGACTGGGCGGCCTCAGCTGATCCCTTCTCGCTTGCCGCGGCCATGAGGCCGGACAGTCTGAAGAAGGCGGAAGGAGATGAGTTAAGACAGGCGAAGATATGCACTGCTCGTGCCCATCAATCACACCCTCGCAGTCAAAATAAGTAAGACAACGAGGAGCATTGTTTCAGGCAGGGCGGACGCACAGGCGCAACAAGCCAACCAATGATGTCAGAAGACGGGAAGCGCTACCAAGGGGGTGCTGCGTATCATTAGAAAGGAAAGTCACACCTCAGGGACAGTGGAATGGTCTCAATGAGACACATTTTGTACGTGTTGAGTTCCACGTGGGCAAGTAGAAAAAGTCAGCCACCTTGTACAAATGCAGCATTACTGCTGTACAAGGTGGCTGTTATACATAGAAACACCTGGGGGTGGGGGGCAGGCTCCCATCAATTTCAGTTCATGTGCCTGTGTGGCGTTTGCAGGTCACGTTGCCGGCTACACAGCAGGGGAACAGCTGGCGGTGCTGAACCCCACTAACACATTGGCTGGTGTTTTTCTCTGTGCAGCTAGCACTTCCGGGCAAAAACTAGCGGTGTTTGAGCCCAGGGTCAGCACGAGGAGGAGAGGAGCAGAGTGTTGGCCGAAGCCTCCACTGGTGACAGCTTTTGGTCGGTTGTGCCAGCGTGGCTTGTGCTGGACACAATGCCGGCAACACAGCAGGGGAACAGCTGGCGGTGCTGAACCCCACTAACACATTGGCAGGTGTTTTTCTCTGTGCAGCTAGCACTTCCAGGCTACAACTGGCGGTGTTATAGCCCAGGGTCAGCAGGAGGAGGAGAGGAGCAGAGTGTAGGCCGAAGCCTGCACTGGTGGCAGCTTTTGGTCTGTTGTGCCAGCATGGCTTGTGCTGGACACGATGCCGGCTACACAGCAGGGGAACAGCTGGTGGTGCTGAACCCCACTAACACATTGGCTGGTGTTTTTCTCTGTGCAGCCAGCACTTCCGGGCCCCAACTGGCGTAGTTAGAGCCCAGGGTCTGCAGGAGGAGCAGAGTGTAGGCCGAAGCCTAATTGAACCAATTTCAAAGGTAACCTTTAACCCACCCTCAGGTGTTACAATGTTGAAGAGCCACACCTTGTGCAGCAGTAAAACTACACAAGTTAAAGGTTGCTCTTTAAGTTTTGCTCTTTGCACACGCAGAATGAAAGATGTACACAATTTAGCCCATTGAACAGTAGAACTGTATTGGAGGCGTGACTTGTCTTTTTAACCCCTTCAAGACCCAGCCTATTTTGACCTTAAAGACCTTGCCGTTTTTTGCAATTCTGACCAGTGTCCCTTTATGAGGTAATAACTCAGGAACGCTTCAACGGATCCTAGCGGTTCTGAGATTGTTTTTTCGTGACATATTGGGCTTCATGTTAGTGGTAAATTTAGGTCAATAAATTCTGCATTTATTTGTGATAAACACGGAAATTTGGCGAAAATTTTGAAAATTTCGCAATTTTCACATTTTGAATTTTTATTCTGTTAAACCAGAGAGATATGTGACACAAAATAGTTAATAAATAACATTTCCCACATGTTTACTTTACATCAGCACAATTTTGGAAACAAAATTTTTTTTTGTTAGGAAGTTATAAGGGTTAAAATTCGACCAGCGATTTGTCATTTTTACAACGAAATTTACAAAACCATTTTTTTTAGGGACCACCTCACATTTGAAGTCAGTTTGAGGGGTCTATATGGCTGAAAATACCCAAAAGTGACACCATTCTAAAAACTGCACCCCTCAAGGTACTCAAAACCACATTCAAGAAGTTTATTAACCCTTCAGGTGCTTCACAGCAGCAGAAGCAACATGGAAGGAAAAAATGAACATTTAACTTTTTAGTCACAAAAATTATCTTTTAGCAACAATTTTTTTATTTTCCCAATGGTAAAAGGAGAAACTGAACCACGAACGTTGTTGTCCAATTTGTCCTGAGTACGCTGATACCTCATATGTGGGGGTAAACCACTGTTTTGGCGCACGGCAGGGCTTGGAAGGGAAGGAGCGCCATTTGACTTTTTGAATCAAAAATTGGCTCCACTCTTTAGCGGACACCATGTCACGTTTGGAGAGCCCCCGTGTGCCTAAAAATTGGAGCTCCCCCACAAGTGACCCCATTTTGGAAACTAGACGCCCCAAGGAACTTATCTAGATGCATAGTGAGCACTTTGAACCCCCAGGTGCTTCACAAATTGATCCGTAAAAATGAAAAAGTACTTTTTTTTCACAAAAAAATTCTTTTAGCCTCAATTTTTTCATTTTCACATGGGCAACAGGATAAAATGGATCCTAAAATGTGTTGGGCAATTTCTCCTGAGTACACCAATACCTCACATGTGGAGGTAAACCACTGTTTGGGCACATGGTAAGGCTCGGAAGGGAAGGAGCGCCATTTGACTTTTTGAATGAAAAATTATTTCCATCGTTAGCGGACACCATGTCGCGTTTCGATAGCTCCTGTGTGCCTAAACATTGGCGCTCCCCCACAAGTGACCCCATTTTGGAAACTAGACCCCCCAAGGAACTAATTTAGATGCCTAGTGAGCACTTTAAACCCTCAGGTGCTTCACAAATTGATCTGTAAAAATGAAAAAGTAATTTTTTTTCACAAAAAAATTCTTTTCGCCTCAATTTTCTCATTTTCACATGGGCAGTAGGATAAGATGGATCATAAAATTTGTTGGGCAATTTCTCCCGAGTACGCCGATACCTCATATGTGGGGGTAAACCACTGTTTGGGCACTCGGCAGGGCTCGGAAGAGAAGGCGTGCCATTTGACTTTTTGAATGGAAAATTAGCTCCAATTGTTAGCGGACACCATGTCGCGTTTGGAGAGCCCCTGTGTGCCTAAACATTGGAGCTCCCCCACAAGTGACCCCATTTTGGAAACTAGACCCCCCAAGGAACTTATCTAGATGCATATTGAGCACTTTAAACCCCCAGGTGCTTCACAGAAGTTTATAACGCAGAGCCATGAAAATAAAAAATAATTTTTCTTTCCTCAAAAATGATTTTTTAGCCTGGAATTTCCTATTTTGCCAAGGATAATAGGAGAAATTGGACCCCAAATATTGTTGTCCAGTTTGTCCTGAGTACGCTGATACCCCATATGTGGGGGTAAACCACTGTTTGGGCGCACGGCAGGGCTCGGAAGGGATGGCACGCCATTTGGCTTTTTAAATGGAAAATTAGCTCCAATCATTAGCGGACACCATGTCACGTTTGGAGAGCCCCTGTGTGCCTAAACATTGGAGATCCCCCAGAAATGACACCATTTTAGAAACTAGACCCCCAAAGGAACTAATCTAGATGTGTGGTGAGGACTTTGAACCCCCAAGTGCTTCACAGAAGTTTATAACGCAGAGCCATGAAAATAAAAAAAAAAATTATTTTCTCAAAAATGATCTTTTAGCCTGCAATTTTTTATTTTCCCAAGGGTAACAGGAGAAATTTGACCCCAAAAGTTGTTGTCCAGTTTCTCCTGAGTACGCTGATACCCCATATGTGGGGGTAAATCACTGTTTGGGCACATGCCGGGGCTCGGAAGTGAAGTAGTGACGTTTTGAAATGCAGACTTTGATGGAATGCTCTGTGGGCGTCACGTTGCGTTTGCAGAGCCCCTGATGTGGCTTAACAGTAGAAACCCCCCACAAGTGACCCCATTTTGGAAACTAGACCCCCAAAGGAACTTTTCTAGATGTGTGGTGAGCACTTTGAACCCCCAAGTGCTTCATAGAAGTTTATAATGCAGAGCCGTGAAAATAATAAATACGTTTTCTTTCCTCAAAAATAATTATTTAGCCCAGAATTTTTTAATTTTCCCAAGGGTAACAGGAGAAATTTGACCCCAATATTTGTTGTCCAGTTTCTCCTGAGTACGGTGATACCCCATATGTGGGGGTAAACTACTGTTTGGGCACATGCCGGGGCTTGGAATTGAAGTAGTGACGTTTTGAAATGCAGACTTTGATGGAATGCTCTGCGGGCGTCACGTTGCGTTTGCAGAGCCCCTGATGTGCCTAAACAGTAGAAACCCCCCACAAGTGACCCCATTTTGGAAACTAGACCCTGAAAGGAACTTATCTAGATGTGTGGTGAGCACTTTGAACCCCCAAGTGCTTCATAGAAGTTTATAATGCAGAGCCGTGAAAATAATAAATACGTTTTCTTTCCTCAAAAATAATTATTTAGCCCAGAATTTTTTATTTTCCCAAGGGTTACAGGAGAAATTGGACCCCAAAAGTTGTTGTCCAGTTTCTCCTGAGTACGCTGATACCCCATATGTGGGGGTAAACCACTGTTTGGGCACACGTCGGGGCTCAGAAGGGAAGTAGTGACTTTTGAAATGCAGACTTTGATGGAATGGTCTGCGGGTGTCACGTTGCGTTTGCAGAGCCCCTGGTGTGCCTAAACAGTAGAAACCCCCCACAAGTGACCCCATTTTAGAAACTAGACCCCCCAAGGAACTTATCTAGATATGTGGTGAGCACTTTGAACCCCCAAGTGCTTCACAGACGTTTACAACGCAGAGCCGTGAAAATAAAAAATCATTTTTCTTTCCTCAAAAATTATGTTTTAGCAAGCATTTTTTTAGATTCACAAGGGTAACAGGAGAAATTGGACCCCAGTAATTGTTGCGCAGTTTGTCCTGAGTATGCTGGTACCCCATATGTGGGGGTAAACCACTGTTTGGGCACACGTCAGGGCTCGGAAGTGAGGGAGCACCATTTGACTTTTTGAATACGAGATTGGCTGGAATCAATGGTGGCGCCATGTTGCGTTTGGAGACCCCTGATGTGCCTAAACAGTGGTAACCCCTCAATTCTACCTCCAACACTAACCCCAACACACCCCTAACCCTTATCCCAACTGTAGCCATAATCCTAATCACAACCCTAACCCCAACACACCCCTAACCACAACACTAACCCCAACACACCCCTAACCCTAACCACAACCCTAATTCCAACCCTAACCCTAAGGCTATGTGCCCACGTTGCGGATTCGTGTGAGATATTTCCGCACCATTTTTGAAAAATCTGCGGGTAAAAGGCACTGCGTTTTACCTGCGGATTTTCCGCGGATTTCCAGTGTTTTTTGTGCGGATTTCACCTGCGGATTCCTATTGAGGAACAGGTGTAAAACGCTGCGGAATCCGCACAAAGAATTGACATGCTGCGGAAAATACAACGCAGTGTTCCCGCGCGGTATTTTCCGCACCATGGGCACAGCGGATTTGGTTTTTCATATGTTTACATGGTACTGTAAACCTGATGGAACACTGCTGCGAATCCGCAGCCAAATCCGCACCGTGTGCACATAGCCTAATTCTAAAGGTATGTGCACACGCTGCGGAAAACGCTGCGGATCCGCAGCAGTTTCCCATGAGTTTACAGTTCAATGTAAACCTATGGGAAACAAAAATCGCTGTACACATGCTGCGGAAAAACTGCACGGAAACGCAGCGGTTTACATTCCGCAGCATGTCACTTCTTTGTGCGGATTCCGCAGCGGTTTTACAACTGCTCCAATAGAAAATCGCAATTGTAAAACCGCAGTGAAATGCGCAGAAAAAAACGCGGTAAATCCGCCATAAATCCGCAGCGGTTTAGCACTGCGGATTTATCAAATCCGCAGCGGAAAAATCCGCAGAGGACCAGAATACGTGTGCACATTCCTAACCCTAGCCCTAACCCTAGCCCTAACCCTAGCCCTAACCCTACCCCTAACCCTACCCCTAACCCTACCCCTAACCCTAGCCCTAACCCTACCCCTAACCCTAACCCTACCCCTAACCCTAACCCTAACCCTAACCCTATTCTAACAGTGGAAAAAAAAAAAATTCTTTATTTTTTTATTGTCCCTACCTATGGGGGTGACAAAGGGGGGGGGGTCATTTATTATTTTTTTTATTTTGATCACTGAGATAGATTATATCTCAGTGATCAAAATGCACTTTGGAACGAATCTGCCGGCCGGCAGATTCGGCGGGCGCACTGCGCATGCGCCCGCCATTTTGGAAGATGGCGGCGCCCGGGAGAAGACGGACGGGACCACGGCTGGATCGGTAAGTATGATAGGGTGGGGGGGGACCACGGGGGGGGGGATCGGAGCACGGGGGGGGAATCGGAGCGCGGGAGGGGTGGAACGGAGCGCGGGGGGCGTGGAATGGAGCACGGGGGGGCTGGAATGGAGCACGGGGGGGTAGAACGGAGCACGGGGGGGGGGTGGATCGGAGTGCAGGGGGGGTGATTGAAGCACGGGGGGGTGATTGGAGCACGGGGGGAGCGGGCACGAGCACGGGGGGGAGCGGAGCACTGGACGGAGGGGAGCCGGAGCAGTGTACCGGCCAGATCGGAGGGGGTGGGGGGGGATCGGAGGGGTGGGGTGGGGGCACACTAGTATTTCCAGCCATGGCCGATGATATTTCAGCATCGGCCATGGCTGGATTGTAATATTTCACCCGTTATAATGGGTGAAATATTACAAATCGCTCTGATTGGCAGTTTCACTTTCAACAGCCAATCAGAGCGATCGTAGCCACGAGGGGGTGAAGCCACCCCCCCTGGGCTAAACTACCACTCCCCCTGTCCCTGCAGATCGGGTGAAATGGGAGTTAACCCTTTCACCCGATCTGCAGGGACGCGATCTTTCCATGACGCCGCATAGGCGTCATGGGTCGGAATGGCACCGACTTTCATGACGCCTACGTGGCGTCATGGGTCGGGAAGGGGTTAAGGAGACGCAGCACAGGTGCACATAAATAACGCATTGGTGCTGGGCGCAGCCTCCTGAGCATTGTTATTTGCTGTACAGGAGTCTGCGCTATTGTGATCCCTTGGCCATGCGCTGTGAGCGCTGCCTGTCTTCTCACCTCATTTCATGTTGGCCGGTGCGGTTAGCAATGGCCATGAATCCCAGACCCGCAGTGTGTTTTCAAAAAACCACACTGCGTGGCTGGGATTCGTGCCCTTGTGCAGTAAATATGTTTGCCACTCACACATGTCCTTACACCTGCTTCAGACTGGGCGGCCTCAGCTGATCCCTTATCGCCTACCACGGCCATGAGGCCGCACAGTCTGAAGAAGGCGGAAGGAGATGAGTTAAGACAGGCGAACATATGCACTGCACATGCCCATCAATCACACCCTCGCAGCCAAAATATATGAGACAACGAGGGGGGTTGTGTCGGGCAGGGCGGACGCACAGGCACAGGCAGCCAACCAATGATGTCAGAAGACGGGCAGCGCTACCAAGGGTAGTGCTGCGTACCATTAGAAAGGAAAGTCACACCTCAGGGACAGTGGAATGGTCTCAATGAGACACATTTTGTACGTGTTAAGTTCCACGTTGGCAATGAGAAAAAGTCAGCCACCTTGTACAAATACAGCATTACTGCTGTACAAGGTAGCTGTTATACATAGAAACACCTTGGGGTGGGTGGCAGGGTCCCTTTAATTTCAGTTCATGTGCCTGCGTGGCGTTTGCAGGTCACGTTGCCGGCTACACAGCAGGGGAACAGCTGGTGGTGCTGAACCCCACTAACACATTGGCTGGTGTTTTTCTCTGTGCAGCTAGCACTTCCGGGCAAAAACTAGCGGTGTTTGAGCCCAGGGGCAGCAGTAGGAGGAGAGGAGCAGAGTGTAGGCCGAAGCCTGCACTGGTGGCAGCTTTTGTTCTGTTGTGTCAGCGTGGCTTGTGCTGGACACGTTGCCGACTACACAGCAGGGGAACAGCTGGCGGTGCTGAACCCCACTGACACATCAGCTAGTGTTTTTTCTGTGTAGACAACACTTCCAGGTGGCAACTGACAGTGTTGAAACCCAGGGAATCAAAGAGGAGCAGAGTGTAGGCCGAAGCCTGCAGTGGAGCAAGTTGAAAGGGAACCTTTAACCCCCCCCAGGCATTTGTTGCTGAAAGAGCCATCTTGTACAGCAGTAATACTGCACATGGAAAATGGTGGCTCCGAAAATTATGCTCCTTGCAAACGCTGAAGTACACACTCATATAATGTGTCCCCTCACACCGTCAAACCGTCCCGGAAGTGGGACTTTCCTTTGTAATGTGACACAGCACAGCCGTCATTCCAACCCCCTTAGTGCCGTGCGCCACCTCCTCAACGTTGTTTGGTTCTGTCACGGAGCCCGCGCTGTAATGTTATCCCTTGGCCATGCACAGTTAGCGGTGCCCGTCTTCTGACATCATTTAGGTGTCAGGCTGGCAGTGCCTGTGCGTCCAAGCTGCCCGAGATCCAACCTCGCAGTGTCATCTAATGTAATCCCACTGCGGGCCAGGGATCCATGGGCATGCGCAGTGCATATCATCGCCTCTCACTCACCTCCTTCCTGCTTCTTCAGACTGTGAGGCGTCACGGCCGTGGCATGCTATTAGGGATCAGCTGACGCCTCCTAGTCTGAAGAAGCGTGAAGAAGGGGAATGAGAGGCTAGTATATGCACTGCGCATGGCCATGGATATCAGGCCCACTGTGGGATCACATTAGACGACACTGCGAGGTGGGATGTCGGGCAGCGTGGACGCACAGGCGCAGCCAGGACGACAACAAATGATGTCAGAGGACGGGCAGCGCAAACTGTGCATGGCCAAGGGATAACATAACAGCGCAGGGTCCAGGACGGAATCAAACAACGCTAAGGAGGCAGCACACGGTGCCAAAGGGGTAGCAATGACGGCTGTGCTGCATCACATTACAAAGGAAAGTCCCACCTCAGGGACAGTTTGACGGTGTGAGGGAACACATTACATGAGTGTGTAGTTCAGCGTTTGCAAGGAGCATAATTTCAAGAGCGACCTTTTCCTTGTGCAGTATTAGTGCTGCACAAGGTGGCTTTTTCAGTAACAGACGCCTGGGGGGGGGGGGGGGGGGACAGGTCCCCTTACATTTTAGTTGTGCCAGCGTGGCGGTCGCATGACACGTTGCCGGATACACAGCTGGGGATCAGCTGACTTTACTGAACCCCAATAACAGAGGAGCGACTGTTGACTGTGCAGACAGCACTTCCAGGCACCAACTGGCGGTGTTAGAGCCCAGGGACAGCAGGAGGAGCAGATTGGAGGTATTGCTGCACACACAGCTGGGGATCAGCTGACGTTACTGAACCCCAATAACAGAGGAGCGACTGTTGACTGTGCAGACAGCACTTCCAGGCACCAACTGGCAGTGTTAGAGCCCAGGGACAGCAGGAGGAGCAGATTGGAGGTATTGCCGCACACACAGCTGGGGATCAGCTGACGTTACTGAACCCCAATAACAGAGGAGCGACTGTTGACTGTGCAGACAGCACTTCCAGGCACCAACTGGCGGTGTTAGAGCCCAGGGACAGCAGGAGGAGCAGAGGAACAGAGTGTAGGCCGAGGCCTGATTGGAGCAAGTTGAAAGGGAACCTTTAACCCCCCCCAAGACGTTTGTAGCTGAAAGAGCCGTCTTGTGCAGCACTAAGGATGCAAAAGGAAAAGGTTGCTCTTTTAATTATGCTCCTTGCAAACACAGAAGTAAACACTAAAAATGTGTCCCCTTATACCATAAAACCGTCACGGAGGTGCGAATTTCCTTCCTAATGGGACACAGCACAGCTATCATTCCTATCCCCTTGGTGCCGTGCGCTGCCTCCTCAGCGTTGTTTTAAGCTGTCACGATGCCTGCGCTGTTCTGGTATCCCTTGGCCATGCCCAATTAGCGCTGCCTGTCTTCTGACATAATTTGGTGTCAGGCTGTCAGTGCCTGTGCGTCCACGCTGCTCCAGATCCCACCTCGCAGTGTCGTCTAACGTAATCCCACTGCGGGCCTTGGATCCATGGGCATGCACAGTGCATATCCTCGACTCTCACTTCCCTCCTTCCCTCTTCTTCAGACTGTGCGGTGTCATGGCCGTGGCATGCTATTAGGGATCAGCTGATGGCGCACAGTCTAAATAAGGCGGAGGGAGATGAGCGAGAGCCCGAGGGGAAGATATGCACTGCGCATGGCCATGGATCCAAGGCCCGCAGTGTGATTCAATCAGAAGACACTGCGAGGCGGGATCTCGGGCAGCGCGGCCGCACAGGCGCAGCCAGCCTGACACCAAATTATGTCAGAAGACAGGCAGCACAAATAGGCCATGGCCAAGGGATAACAGAACAGCGCAGGCTCCGTGACAGCTTAAAACAACGCTGAGGAGGCAGCGCATGGCACCAAGGGGGTAGGAATGACGGCTGTGCTGCGTCACATTACGAAGGAAAGTCCCAGCTCCGGGACGGTATAACGGTATCAGTGAACACATTTTATAAGTGTTAAGTTCTGCGTGTGCAAGGAGCTAAACCAAAAGAGCTACCTTTTCCTTGTGCAGCATTACTGCTGCACAAGATGGCTCTTTCAGTAACAAACGACGGGGGGGGGGGGGGGGACAGGTTCCCTTACATTTAGGTTGTTGTGCCAGCGTGGCGGTCGCAGGACACATTGCCGGCTACACAGCTGGGGATCAGCTGACGTTACTGAAACCCAATAACACTGGGTCGTATGTTTTTACTGTGCAGCCTGCACTTCTGAGCCGCAACTGGCGGTGTTGGAGCCCAGGAATAGCAGTTCAGGTGGTAGAAAGATGAACACAGCAGGAGACCTGGATGACACCCAATTACTTAATCAGGCAGAGGAGTGGCAAATTCCTGCGAGATCCAGGCCTGGTTCATTTTCAGGAAAGTAAGCCGGTCAACGTTATCGGAGGATAGTCGCATGCGACGGTCTGTTAGTACACCACCTGCGGCACTAAAGACACGTTCCGATAAGACACTAGCCGCAGGGCAAGCCAGCACCTCCAATGCATACTGGCTTAGCTCTGGCCATGTATCCAGCTTAGAGACCCAAAACTTGAATGGGGAAGAGCCGTCTGGGAGTACAGTAAGAGGGCAAGCCATGTAGTCTGTCACCATCTGACGGAACCGTTGCCTCCTGCTGACTGGAGCCGCCGGTGATGGTGTAGACATTTGGGGCGGGCACACAAAAGTGTGCCAGAGTTGTGCCATACTGGGCTTGCCTTGGGCAGAGGCACTGCTTCTGCTCCCTCTTTGGGCAGAGCCTCCCCCACTGCCTCGACGCACTGAGCTGCTTTGTAACGCACTAGCAGCACTCCTCTCAGTTGGACTGGAGAAGATGATGGAATTCACCAGTGTGTCGTGGTACTCCCGCAATTTACGCTCCCGGGTCAACGCTGGGATGAGGTTTTGGACGTTGTCCCGGTAGCGAGGATCGAGGAGGGTGAACACCCAATAATCAGGCATGTTGAGAATGTGGTCGATGCGGCGGTCGTTTCTCAGGCACTGCAGCATGAAATCCACCATGTGCTGCAGACTGCCAACTGGCCCAGAAACGCTGTCCCCTGCTTGAGACATGATCTCTGCCCGCTCGTCATCACCCCACCCTCGCTGTACACACTGACCACTGGACAATTGTGTCGCTCCCTCCTCTGGACGGAGCTCTTCCTCCTCCATTGACTCCTCCTCATCCTCCTCACAAAGTGGCCCCTGCGTACACCTTTGTGAGGAACCACGTGGCGCTGACTCTCCAGAAGCTGATGGAAAAGGTGACTCCTCATCCTCCACCTCTTCCACAACATCATCCCTTAACCCTTGCAAAGTTTGCTGAAGCAGGCAGATAAGGGGGACAGTCATGCTGACTAGTGCATCATCTGCACTTGCCATCCGCGTGGAATAATCAAAAGGACGCAAAACCTGGCAGACGTCCTTCATAGTGGCCCACTCTGTGGTTGGGAAGTCTGATCGGCGCTGACTGCGACTTCTTTGCGCCTGATGCAGCTGGTACTCCATAACTGCTTGCTGCTGCTCACACAACCGCTCCAACATATGTAACGTGGAATTCCACCGGGTAGGTAGGTCACATATGATGCGGTGTTCCGGAAGGCGGAATCGGCGCTGCAGAGCAGCGATGCGGGAACTTGCCAAGCTGGAACGCCGCAAGTGAGCACACTCTAGGCGGACCTTGTGCAGCAGGGCATCAAGATCCGGATAGTCCCTCAGAAAACTCTGCACAACCAAATTGAGCACATGTGCCAGACATGGGATGTGAGTGAGGTTGCCAAGGGCCAAAGCTGCCACCAGATTTCGGCCATTGTCACACACTACCATGCCTGGCTGGAGATTCGCTGGCAGTAACCACACATCGCTCTCCTGCTTGATGGCATTCCAGAGCTCCTGCGCTGTGTGGCTTCGATTCCCCAATGAAACTAGTTTCAAGACGGCCTGCTGACGTTTGGCCACGGCTGTGCTCGTGTCGGTCATAGGTAAACGTTCACGGGTCCATGTGGAGGTGGACTGTGACGGATCCTGCAGAGATGATTCTGAGGAACTTGTGTAAGAGGAGGAGTCAATGCGTACAGACTGGATTCCTGCAATCCTTGGAGTGGGCAGGACACGTCCTGCGCCACTCGCACGATCTGTACCTGACTCAACAACATTAACCCAATGGGCAGTGAGGGAAACGTATCGCCCCTGTCCATGCTGACTGGTCCACGCATCGGTGGTGAGGTGGACCTTGCTACTGACGGCGTTCAGTAGTGCATGTTTTATGTTTCCCTCAACATGCCTGTGCAGGGCAGGGACAGCTTGCCTGCTGAAGTAAAAGCGGCTGGGCACCTTGTACTGTGGGACTGCCAATGCCATCAAGTCACGGAAGCTGTCAGTCTCCACCAGCCTGAATGAGAGCATTTCCAGGGACAACAGTTTGGCAATGCCTGCATTCAGAGCCTGTGCTCGGGGGTGGTTGGCCGAGAATGCCCGCCTTTTCTCTCATGCCTGTACTACCGATGGCTGTAGAGTAGACTGGGAGTGTGAGGATGACTGGGAAGGTGGTGCTGTGGGTGGAATTACACAAGGTCTCTGGACAACAGTGCCAGAGGTTCTTCCATGGCGATCCTGGGAGGAAGCCAAACCAGCTGTGCGTGAGCTGGAGGAAGAGGCAACACGAGCTGAAGAGGTGGTAGCTGCCGCTGTTGGTTGGCCTACATCTTCAGTCTGTTTCTGTAACTCCACCGCGTGCCTGGTCCGCACATGTTTCCACATATTTGTGGTATTGAGGTTGCTGACATTTTTCCCTCTTTTTACTTTTTGATGACACAGCTTGCATTTGACAAAACAAATGTCATCTGCAACTGTGTCAAAAAAGGACCAGGCACTGCAAGTCTTGGGAGCGCCCTTTTTGGCTTTGGAAAGAGACAGGCTCCTAACGGGTGCCAAAGTGGAGGCTACAGGCTCTGCAGTCTTCCCCCTCCCTCTCCCTCTTTGGCCCGTAAGGGGAATCTCTTCCTCAGAGCTGCTCCCACCACCTTCCTGTTCCTCACGCCACGATGGGTCAACGACCTCATCATCTCCACTACCCTCTGCCACCAACTGCTCCTCCTGGGTAGTCTCGGCAGCACAGTACGCACCAGAAAGCGTCACCTGAGTTTCATCATCAGATGCGTACTGCGCTGTGGTCACCGGAGGCACTGGCCCACCCGCCTCTTCAGAGTCAGAGAGACAAAGCTGTTGGGCATCACTGCACACTGCCTCTTCTTCCATTTCTCCAATGCTGCTTGGCTGCCCCCTGTTTCCAAGCCAAGAGATTCAGAGAACAAAAGTAGAGACGGCTCCTGTCCTGGGCTCTCTGACTGCCTGGCCAATTTGGCAGGTGGTGAAGAGACAGATGGCTGCTCTCCAGTGCTCTGTGCCTGAGAGGATGTGGCACTAACTGAAGTCGATGCCGAGGCGTTAGCTGCCATCCACCCGACAACGGCTTCAATTTGGTCTTCACGCAGCAGCGGTGCACGGCGCTCTCCGACAAAGCTGCGCATGAAGGACTGTTCCCTGCTGAAACTGAGTGACGATGAGTCACCGGTGCCCGCAGCAGGCACAGAATCACCACGTCCTCTCCCTGCTCCTCTCCCTGCTCCGCGCCCATGTCCACGTGCCTTACTCCCTGCCCTCTTCATCTTGGTTGACAGATAAAGATAAGCAGAAAAGTACTAAGGCCTTAGTGTGCTTATTCCTGAAATGCTCCTCCTAACAGGTGTAAGAAACACTAATGTTGTAAAGTGTGGACTAAACTTTATTATTTTTCAAATGTGGCCTACACAAGTGTTAAGTTGTGTTTGGTGAACTTTCCTTTTTTTTTTTCTGCAGATCGGACTACAGAGCAAGTTTAACTCACACGGGGACCGTGCAGACAGCCGTAAACGGCGCTGCAAGGCCCAAAAACCCTCCTCTAGGTTATCCTATATAGTGTTTTTCCACAATTTAGCTGGAGACGGGTGGAAAGACACTAATAGGAATTTTTTTTTTTAAATTTTAAACAGGCTGCACTATTTGAAAAAAAGGAAATTTTTTTTCAGGGTATGAGGCAGTAACGCACCCTGAGCTGAATCCAACCGGCTATGGCTGCACACAGACTACAGGGAGAGCTGCGCTCACACAGAGACCGTGCAGACAGCTATAAACGGCGCTGCAAGGCCCAAAAAAACCCCTCTAGATTATCCTATGTAGTGTTTTTCCACAATTTAGCTGGAGACGGGTGGAAAAACACTAATAGGAATTTTTTTTTTTTAAATTTTAAACAGGCTGCACTATTTGAAAAAAAGGGAAATTTTTTTCAAGGTATGAGGCAGTAAAGAACCCTGAGCTGAATCCAACCGGCTATGGCTGCACACAGACTACAGGGCGAGCTGGGCTCACACGGAGACCGTACAGACAGCCGTAAACGGCGCTGCAAGGCCCAAAAACCCCCCTCTAGGTTATCCTATGTAGTGTTTTTCCACAATTTAGCTGGAGACGGGTGGAAAGACACTAATAGGAAATTTGAGAAAAAATGTGCAGCAGGCTGTACTATGAGCAAAAAAGGACAACTGTGTGAGGCAGTGTGAACCCCCCCTGAGCTGAATACATCCGGGTATATGGCTGCACACAGACTACAGAGTGAGCTGCACACACACACACACACAGAGACCTTGCAGAACGCTGTTAAAACAGCGCTGCAAGGCAAGAGCAAGGTGAACAGTGAAGAACACACAGCGTTTTGCTAAATTAGCCTTGGGAAAGGAAAATAAAGCAATTAGCTATCTCAACTGGCCCTCAGTTAGAACACAGCGTCCTGTCCCTAACTGAAATCACAGCAGAGTGAGCGCAAAATGGCGGCAGCGTTTTTTATAGTGCAGAGTGACATCATTTCAGCAGCCAATCACAGCCTTGCCAGTACTTACATGCCCACCATGCTAAACAGGATGTGCCCACACTTCCATTCATTCCTCATTGGCTGCTGCGTTCAGTTTGAATTCTGGGAACTTCCGATTCCGGTATCCGATACGCGGGAAGTATCGGAATTCGGTATCGGAATTCCGATACCGCAAATATCGGCCGATACCCGATACTTGCGGTATAGGAATGCTCAACACTAAACATCAAACGTTCTCCAACAGTCCCAGAAAAAAGTAAGTGACTTCTATAGCTCCAAGCATTTACAAGGGGAAAATTTGAATATCACCAGCGACTCCCTGAAGCAGACTGGGAATCCATAAATACCAAGGTCTAGGTGTGTCAATTAGAGTTGGAGGGAGGGTGTCACTGGGTCCAAAAGTCAGAATGATTAAGAAGGTGTCTGCAATGACAAACGTAGAGACCGTCTGCAGCCAGATGAAGAGTGACTGTCTAAAGCATCTAACACACCCTATGACACCAGCCAAGCTATAGCAGACAGCTGGGGGCTGGAATTCTCAGACTGGGAATGGGCCTTCGATATTGGAGTGTCACTTAGAAAAGGTGCATCTGTTTAAATGCACCAATTCTTTGTCTGGCTCTTTTAACTTGACCTGGTGTGGTGGAAAGTGAGGTATTTATTTTGGGTTGATATCAGCTGTTTTCAAACCCAGGGGTTAGTAATGGAGATGTGTCCATAAGACCTCATCATTACTAACCCCATAATCAAAAGTAAGAAAAACACAGACACAGCACAAAGCCCTTTAATTGAAATAAACAAACAGAAAAATAATCCTTTAAATGATATAAACACACCTCAACCATCCTTTTCCCATTTATTAATGTAAAAATAAAAATAAAAGACACAGTATTCCTCACATGTCTGCTGATAATCAATATGTCCCATGACGTGCTCCAGCTCAGCTACATCTGGATGCATTGCTGAGCAGTGGCATGATGCAACCACTCAGCCCTGATACCCAGGCTATTATTATCAACTCATAGCTGTTTGCTTAGCCTTCACTGGTTATTAGAGGGGAGGCCCCCAAAAAATGAAGCTGGGTCCCCCCTATATTTACTAAACAGCAAAAGAGAAAGAGACAGCTGTGGACTGATATTAATAGCCTAGGAAGAGGACATGGATATTGACCCTCTCCCAGACTAAGAATGTCAGCCTTCAACTGCCCCCAAAAATGGGGCATCCATAAGGGATGCGCCAATTCTGGTTATTAGGCTTGCTCTTCCCATTTACCCTAGTGCAGTGGCAAGTGGGGTAGTATTTGTGGAGTTTTTGTCAGCTCTGTAATGTCGGCTGACATCAAGCCCAGGGGTTAGTAATTTAAAGGCGTCTATAAGACACACTAATTGCTAACCACATAGTCAAATGTAATAAATACACAGACAGAGTAAAGTAATTTCATTGAAATAAGCACACAAAGTCCTTTATTTGAAATAAAAATTTCCAGACCCCGTTTTACTCATTTATTCACAATGATAAAATAAAAAAAACAGTTATACTCACTTTTCTGCCAATAATCCATTATTATCCATGTCTCATGATGATTCAGATGGTTTGGGTAGCAGTCACATTACTGATGCGAACGTTCTCCATGCCAGCCAGAATGCACTGAGCAGAGCTTGAGAACGTGGCTGCCTTTTACTGGCAGACTGGCCTGTGACTGGCAGTGACATCAGTAATAATGCCTTTATTTAATTTGACTATGGAGTTAGTAATGGGGTGTTTGATAGATGCTTCTCCATGATTAACCTCTGGACTTGATGTCAGCGAACATAAAAAAGCTGACATAAAGCCCACAACTATTACTCCACTTGCCTCTACATCAGGGCAAATGGGAAGAAGCGGGCAAAGCACCAGAATTGGATCGCCTCATGAATGTGCCTTTTCAGGGTTGACTGCAGGCTGCTATTTTTAGGCTGGGGGGCAATATTCACAGCCCCTTCCCAGTCTAAGAATACCAACTCCCAGCTATCCGCTTTAGCTTGGTAGGTTGTGGAAAATTCGGGTGACCTCACACCATTTTTTAAATTTTTTTAAATATTTAAAAAAATGGCATGGGGACCCCTCTATTTTTGATAACCAACCAGGATAAAGCTGACAGCTGGGGGCTGCAGCCTGCAGCTATCGGTTTTGCCTGTGCTGATTAACTAAAATAGACAAGATCCTAAGTCTTTTTTTTTTTAACACAGTGTGTACCTGCAAATCATAGCCATGCCAAAACTTTGGCAGCCTCTCAACAAGTTTTGCTCTGACTGCCGAACCTAAACAGTAACACGGACGTTTGGGAGAAGTCTGTGTTTGGAGTCCGTGCTTGGATACTTGGTGTCTGGTACAGACGTCGAACTTTACCGTCTGGGTTCGCCCATCTCAAATCATATGCTGTGATTTAATTAATTATTTGATTAACAGTGATTCAATGTCTGAAATAATAAAAATTAAAGTTTTTGTTCTACGAATAAAAAAGACTTGAGTAATTCAGGACAAAGCTACAATTTGTTTCCAGAGCATAGGCATGCAAATCTCAACTTAAAATGGGCAGATGTCATCCTGTGCTAGGATTCTAAACTCAGAATGTAATTCAGCTGATCAGTGAATGCTATTTTTACAGACAGATAAATACAATAGAATTGAGCTAGCTTGTCAAAAGAAGCATTTACATCATATGATTATAGCTTTCTGCAGCTGAGCAGAGACTATTTGAATTCACCACATCAGTGACTAATTAACAGCATGTTTGTCTGCCAAAAATATAAACATACAATATCTTTTGTTCCGATATCAACATGGTTATGTTCAAATATAGCAATTCTGGTAAAAAGCACAATTCAAATAGAAAACAGTAGTTATAGGAGAACTTTTATTACTTAATTTCTGTTGTAGTTAAATTAGATGACATGGTGAAGATTTGATCTATCATAAGATATTACAACAATTGATTTGTCAGTTTCTGCACATGCAAATAAAAATTATCATTTGTCTTATGTTATCTGCTTGATTTTACTCATACAAAAATGGCAGCAACCCATCTGTCCTCGTAGTTGCAAACTTTAGATTTTGTAACATGACTTTGTTAGTGGTCTACTGGCAGCTCTTAAAAATTGCTGCCATGGACAGACATGGTACAAGCCACTCCATTTAATTAATCTCAGGTGTTGCAGTGATCTTCACTCTTGCAGCGTTGATGACATGTAAACCATCAGAGCCACTGAGGTAACTAATTGATATAACATCAGCACTACAGACTCAACAATGGACCTGGTGAGTGTAAAAAAGCGCAGTTTGCTTTTTACAAGCAAGCTGTGCCTGGGGACAAGGATTTAGGTGCTTAATAAGAGTAGCAATCTCCATATACAACCAACAAATAAAGTAGCATCCTGCAAAGCTATAGAATACAAGCATGAAATATGAAACTTGAATCGCATTACTGCACTAGAAAATATGAAAAATTGAGAATACTTAGCACAAGAAATGTCCAATTCATGTTTACCCAGCAGCCACTATCAGGTGATTCTCATTGCTGGAACCTGCCTAATGTGAATCCTCTCTTAGACTAAAGTCTACATCTCTATGGGAAGGTAGGATCCTGCTGTAATTAAAAACGCCTGAGGCTGAGGGATGGAATGCTCAGTCAGAGAGCCAATGTATACGAATATCAAAAGACTGACCAACACTTTTAAACAGAAATCAGGTGTGAACAGGTACTTACTAAGAATAGCCATCTTCATATACAACCAACAAGTAAAGTAGCACTCTGCAACGCTATAGCATCCATACATATGGGGCGGACACACGTGCCTGGTAACAGCGACAGTGTCTCCCTCACTGACCTGAGGTAATTATACCGCCCGCCATCCTATGGGCCTTATAGGGTTCGGATGGATATCACTATACGGGGAGTCGGTTCTGACTGATGTACAGGGGTGGTATTGAGGGAGAAATAATATGATTATATATGTGGATGTGGTTTTATTTATTTATTAAATTATAAACCCTCTATATCAATACCCATGTGGGAGTTACCTGTGCGCTGTGTTATACCGTGGTGGTGCGTCAACACATAGCGATGGTGTTTGGATTGTCGGGTGTTCCATTCCCCTAAATCTGGTCATTTTGTCTTTTAATATTTGTGTTTTATAAAATTGTGGTTTTGTATTAATATTAGTGCCTTTTGATCATTATTTTTTTGGAGTTCAACGCTATAGCATGCAAACATAAAATATGAAACTTGAATTGCATTACTGCACTAGAAAATATGAAAAATTGAGAATGATTAGCACATAAATTGGCCAATTGTACACGGCAGCCATAATGGAAATTCAAGTTTCATATTTCATGTTTGCGTGCTATAGCGCTGCAGAGTGTTACTTTATTTATTGGTCATCTAACAAGTAGGCCTGGAGCAAAAGAACGATGCGCCAAGCTTGCTAATCAGAAGATGTTCCAGATAAGCCAGCAAGTAGGAAAAGGTGCACAGGGCTCCGGGCCAGCTAGACCAGGATCCTGCAAATCAGTTTGCTCAACTGTATTATCAAAATTTAGGCAAAAACAGAAAGGAGAGACTTTGTGGAAATTCACTACACCCATAAACCCAATGGAATTTATGGTCCTTTTTGAAAATAAGTATTTATCAATATATTTAGATCCACCTGTTTAAGAAAACATGCTGTCCATTAATAGTAGAGTATTTATGGTATGACAGATTTGATTTAGTAAGCATGTAGAGTCTCCCTATTAAGCACCAGGAGAAGGAAAATATTATCTCATCCTTAATGTTAAGAGTAGGGTTGAGCGAAACGGATCGGTCATTTTCATAAGTCGCCTACTTTTGGCAAAGTCGGGTTTCACGAAACCCGACCCGATCCCTGTGTGAGGTCGGCCACGCGGTCGGCGACCTTCGCGCGAAAGTCGCGTTTCATATGACGCATTGAGCGCCATTTCTCAGCCAATGAAGGTGGACGCAGAGTGTGGGCAGCGTGATGACATAGGTCCTGGTCCCCACCATCTTAGAGAAGGGCATGGCAGTGATTGGCTTGCTTTCTGCAGCGTCACAGGGGCTATAAAGGGGCGTGCACGCCGACCGCCATCTTACTGCTGCCGATCTGAGCATAGGGAGAGGTTGCTGCCGCTGCGTCAGAAGCAGAGATAGCGTTAGGCAGGGTACATTAACCCCCAAACTGCTTGTGCTGTAGTGATTTCCACTGTCCAACACCACCTTTTGTTTGCAGGGACAGTGGAGGCTAGATTTTTCTTCATCAGCTCTGTAGCTTATTGGGCTGCCCTAGAAGGCTCCCTGATAGCTGCATTGCTGTTTGTACGCTGCTGTGCAAACCAACTGCTTTTTTCAAAGCACAAATCCTGTTGCTCCTTCCTTTCTGCACAGCTATCTTGTTTGTTTGTCCACACTTTTGTGTGCAGCAGTCCTTTTTATTGCTGCCTGCCATACTTTTCTGAGATGATTGAAGGGAGATAGTAATTGTAGTACAGTCCCATATATATATATATATATATATACAGTGGGGCAAAAAAGTATTTAGTCAGTCAGCAATAGTGCAAGTTCCACCACTTAAAAAGATGAGAGGCGTCTGTAATTTACATCATAGGTAGACCTCAACTATGGGAGACAAACTGAGAAAAAAAAATCCAGAAAATCACATTGTCTGTTTTTTTAACAATTTATTTGCATATTATGGTGGAAAATAAGTATTTGGTCAGAAACAAAATTTCATCTCAATACTTTGTAATATATCCTTTGTTGGCAATGACAGAGGTCAAACATTTTCTGTAAGTCTTCACAAGGTTGCCACACACTGTTGTTGCTATGTTGGCCCATTCCTCCATGCAGATCTCCTCTAGAGCAGTGATGTTTTTGGCTTTTCGCTTGGCAACACAGACTTTCAACTCCCTCCAAAGGTTTTCTATAGGGTTGAGATCTGGAGACTGGCTAGGCCACTCCAGGACCTTGAAATGCTTCTTACGAAGCCACTCCTTCGTTGCCCTGGCGGTGTGCTTTGGATCATGTTGAAAGACCCAGCCACGTTTCATCTTCAATGCCCTTGCTGATGGAAGGAGGTTTGCACTCAAAATCTCATGATACATGGCCCCATTCATTCTTTCATGTACCCGGATCAGTCATCCTGGCCCCTTTCCAGAGAAACAGCCCCAAAACATGATGTTTCCACCACCATGCTTTACAGTAGGTATGGTGTTTGATGGATGCAACTCAGTATTCTTTTTCCTCCAAACACGACAAGTTGTGTTTCTACCAAACAGTTCCAGTTTGGTTTCATCAGACCATAGGACATTCTCCCAAAACTCCTCTGGATCATCCAAATGCTCTCTAGCAAACTTCAGATGGGCCCGGACATGTACTGGCTTAAGCAGTGGGACACGTCTGGCACTGCAGGATCTGAGTCCATGGTGGCGTAGTGTGTTACTTATGGTAGGCCTTGTTACATTGGTCCCAGCTCTCTACAGTTCATTCACTAGGTCCCCCCGCGTGGTTCTGGGATTTTTGCTCACCGTTCTTGTGATCATTCTGACCCCACGGGGTGGAATTTTGCGTGGAGCCCCAGATCGAGGGAGATTATCAGTGGTCTTGTATGTCTTCCATTTTCTAATTATTGCTCCCACTGTTGATTTCTTCACTCCAAGCTGGTTGGCTATTGCAGATTCAGTCTTCCCAGCCTGGTGCAGGGCTACAATTTTGTTTCTGGTGTCCTTTGACAGCTCTTTGGTCTTCACCATAGTGGAGTTTAGAGTCAGACTGTTTGAGGGTGTGCACAGGTGTCTTTTTATACTGATAACAAGTTTAAACAGGTGCCATTACTACAGGTAATGAGTGGAGGAAAGAGGAGACTCTTAAAGAAGAAGTTACAGGTCTGTGAGAGCCAGAAATCTTGATTGTTTGTTTCTGACCAAATACTTATTTTCCACCATAATATGCAAATAAATTGTTAAAAAAACAGACAATGTGATTTTCTGCATTTTTTTTCCTCAGTTTGTCTCCCATAGTTGAGGTCTACCTATGATGTAAATTACAGACGCCTCTCATCTTTTTAAGTGGTGGAACTTGCACTATTGCTGACTGACTAAATACTTTTTTGCCCCACTGTATATATATATATATATATATATATATATATCTTCAAGCCACTTTCTGCCCCTGAAACTGTGTAGTGTGAAACAGTGGGCCTGTATTTTTCTGCATTGTCCCACACCTAAAAAGGGAGATTTATATTGCCAATCAGTGCATCTGCACCAGTCCTGTCTCCAGTATCTCTGTCAGTCATTTTCTGCCACAGAAACTATACTGTAATACAGTGGGCCTGATTTATTCACTAGTCTCCCAGAAAAAAGAAAAAAGAGGGAGATTAATATTGGCAAATCTGCATCTGTGCCAGTCCTGCCTGTGGCATCTGTCAGTCATTTTCTGCCACAGAAAATATACTGTAAAACAGTGGGCCTGATTTATTCACTAGTCTCCCATAAAAAATAAAAAAAGGGGAGATTAATATTGGCAAATCTGCATCTGCGCCAGTCCTGTCTGTGGTATATGTCTGTCCTTATCTGCCACAGAAAATATACTGTAATACAGTGGGCCAGATTTATTCACTAGTCTCCCAGAAAAAATAAAAAAGGGGAGATTACTATTGGCAAATCTGCATCTGTGCCAGTCCTGTCTGTGGTATCTGTCTGACATTTTCTGCCACAGAAAATATACTGTAATACAGTGGGCCAAATTTATTCACTAGTCTCCCAGAAAAAAAGGGGGGAGATTAATATTGGCAAATCTGCATCTGTGTCAGTCCTGTCTGTGGCATCTGTCAGTCATTTTCTGCCACAGAAAAAATACTGTAATACAGTGGGCCTGATTTATTCACTGGTCACCCATTTAAAAAAAGAGAGGGAGATTAATATTGGCAAATCTGTATCTGTGCCAGTCCTGTCTGTGGTATCTGTCTGTCCTTTTCTGCCACAGAAAATATACTGTAAAACAGTGGGCCAGATTTATTCACTAGTCTCCCAGAAAAAATAAAAAAGGGGGAGAATAATATTGGCAAATCTGCATCTGTGCCAGTCCTGTCTGTGGCATCTGTCAGTCATTTTCTGCCACAGAAAATATACTGTAATACAGTGGGCCTGATTTATTCACTAGTCTCCCTTAAAAAGTAAAAAAGGGGGAGATTAATATTGTCAAATCTGCATCTGTGCCAGTCCTGTCTGTGGTATCTGTCTGTACTTTTTTGCCATAGGAAATATACTGTAATACAGTGGGCCAGATTTATTCACTAGTCTCCCAGAAAAAAAAAGAGGGGGAGAGTAATATTGGCAAATTGGCATCTGTGCCAGTCCTCTCTGTGGTGTCTGTCTGTCATTTTCTGCCACAGAAAATATACTGTAATACAGTCGGCCAGATTTATTCACTGGTCTCCCATATAAAAAAAGAGGGGGACATTAATATTGGCAAATCTGCATCTGTGCCAGTCTTGTCTGTGGTATCTGTCTGTCCTTTTCTGCCACAGAAAATATACTGTAATACGGTGGGCCAGATTTATTCACTAGTCTCCCATATAAAAAAGGGGAGATTTTTTTTTCCAGTGTGGGCATCTGCGTCAGTCCTGTTAGTGGCATATCTGTCTGCCACTGAAGCTGTGTACTGTTATACAGTGGGCCTGATTTTCCCTGCAGTCTCACACACCTATAAAGGGAGATTTAAATTCACCACAAGTTTGCGTACACCTTCTAACTGGTTTTAAAGTACCAAATACCGTTTGTTTGGTGACATTTTTCAAAGAATGAGGAAGTCTGGTGGAAGAGGTCGTGGCCGTGGGCGGTCATTGCCATCTGGTAATGATGGTAGTGGTGGTGGAGCATCAGGTGGTCGTGGGAAAAGCAATATAGCACCTAAGTCTCGAGTTGTTGAGCCAGCGTCATCGTCTGGCTACACAAGGCCTCGAACGCTCCCTTTTCTGGGAGTAGGAAAACCACTTTTAACACTAGAACTACTGATGGAGTCATTTTGACTCCTTTCGTTTTTTGTTTCTCTTCTGTGACTACATTTTTCAGAATTCCGGCTTGAAACTCGGTGACTTTTCCTCAAATATGATGTGAAAAAAGATTTTGTGAGAATAAATAATTTTGGTGAAAAATTTGCGCGTTTTTTTCAAAATTTACCAAGAACTACTGAAGGGAGTCATTTTGACTCCCTACTATATTTTGAGGTCC
The DNA here is from genome assembly GCF_032444005.1 of Ranitomeya imitator. NCBI lineage: Eukaryota > Metazoa > Chordata > Amphibia > Anura > Dendrobatidae > Ranitomeya > Ranitomeya imitator. Next base: position 305,683,854 of record NC_091286.1, read on the forward strand.
TTTTGTCACTAAATGTTGCTATAAAGTTTTGTGCATAATTTTTTCACTCTGTCTTATTTACCCTGATGTACATATAGATGTAGTTCAATTTACATGTCAACTTTTCACATTTTCCTTGTGTTTTACCTGCTTGTATTACTGTGTAATGCTGAACAAAATAGCTTGTTTACTCTACGCTCTTATCTTATGCTAATGAAGGGTGGTGTTTTTCTAAGGTCCTAGCAGGAGACAGTATTCTGGATAGTAACTTTACTTTCAGTTCAGCTGAAGAGACAAAGAGAACAGAGGCAGACATACAAGCTCTGAAGACTCATACAGGTATGAATTGTTATGAAATAGTTTAGCTGTCTGTCAACTGATTCAGCCCACCTACTTTTGAAGGTGGCAGAACAGTTATTATTTCTTTTAGTTTTCATTTCATTTCTATTTTTCAGCAGGGAACTATATAGAATTATGGAATTTGTGAGGAATATGGAGAGAAGACGTTTGATAAAGCCTCAGGATATTCTGGCTACTTTGCAATCCATACCGGAGGATGAATCGGAATCCGAATTGCAGGAACATGTATTTGATTCTGACAGTGATGAAGATTTCATTCCTCAGAACATATCAACTGAATCTGAAGACTCAGAAGGAACAAATCCAGAAGGTAAGTAGTTATGTGTATTTATTTGTTCTTCCACACACTGAGTTAGGGCCTGTGCACACTAGCAGAATTCTGGCTGAATAGCCATCTGGATATTCTTGCCGCAATACAGGCCGTTCCTGCCTGCTCATGCCTGAAGCCGCTGTCAGGGACAGAGCAGCGCTTGCTTACGCGCGAGCACGGCTCCGTCCCAGACAGCGGCTCCAGCCCGGGGTTCGGAGCGGAGCTTAAGGTATGAAACTCCGCTCTGTACCTGAGCGGGCAGGTACGGGCCGGATTGTGGTGAGAATATCCGGTCGGATATTCCGCCGCTAATCCAGCCAGTGTGCACGGACCCTTACAAAACAAAAATTCTAAATATTCATCAACTTTTTTCCAGATATTCCAAGCACATCAACTGGGGATCGGGCTCATGCAGTTATGTTGCCTCGTGAACATCCTCCTGGTCGTGGACAGAAAAAATCAGCAAAACGATGGCGGCGAAGGTATTGCAACAACAAACACCAGAGAAGGCGAATCTGAAGGAATACTAGTTTCAGCGGATGGTATTCAATGGAAACCTGTTGAAATTGGACAACACTTGCCTGGTAGGCGTGAAAGCCAAAATATTCTTCGAGAAGAACCTGGCCCTACAGGATACGCCAGAAGAAATATCATTATCGATAGTCCTTTGAGCGCATGGCGTTTATTTTTTGATTCATATATATTGACACATATAAAGAACTGTACGCTTGCAGAAGCATGCAGGAACAATAATTTACAGTTTACTCTATCTGATGAGGAGCTAGATGCATTCATTGCGATATTCTATCCTCGTGGAATATCTGGCACGAACCGTCACTCGATTAGCAGTATTTGGTGTAATGACTGGGGAATACCGTTTTGCAAAGCGACAATGTCTAGGGACCGCTTTGTTGAAATTATGAGGTTTCTCAGATTTGATGAGAAATCTACTCGATCGGAGAGACTGCAAACGGACAAGTTTGCTCTATTTTCTACTGTGTGGGACAGGTTTATTGAAAATTGTATTGCGTGTTACAAACCTGGCCCATACATAATGGTGGATGAGCAACTTTTCCCAAGCAAAACTAGGTGTCCATTCACGCAGTACATGCCTTCCAAACCAGATAAATATGGCCACAAATATTGGCTAGCTGTTGATAAGGAGAGCAAATATCTGGCAAATGGCTTCCCTTATCGAGGCAAAGATGACACACGCCGTGCTGAGGACCGTGTAGCTGACCATGTGGTAATGAAGTTATTGGACCCGTTTTTGAAAAAAGGTCGCAATGTTACAACCGATAATTATTTTACTTCAGTAAAATTAGCTAAACAGCTAAAAAGCAAAGGAACAACCATCGTGGGAACACTGAATAAGATAAGGCGAGAAGTGCCTAAAGAAATAAAATCCATGAAAGAGGAATTGTACAACACTAAAGTGTTTAGAAATGAAGACAATTTTACACTTACAGTATATCAAGGAAAGCCCAACAAAAATGTTGTCATTTTGAGTTCCGTCTATCCAGATGTTGTTGTTGCGTCTGATTCCGCTAAAAAAACTCCAGAAACGGTAAAGTTTTACAATGAAACAAAATATGGAGTAGATGTAGTGGATCAGATGGCACGAAAATATACCACACGAACATGCACAAGGAAATGGCCTGTTCATGCATTTGAAAATGCCTTAGACTTTGCGGGTATAAATGCATGGATAATATTCAAGGAGATTACCCACCAAAAAATGTCACGCAAGGCATTTTTGCAAACGCTTGTGAGAGAGTTGAGTGGTCCTTATGTCACAGATAGGGAAAAGGGTTCCACGTCCCAAGTTTCTACATGTTCAGAAGTGATGGTTCAAACAAAATTTTGCCAGATCAAAGAAAAGTGCAAGAAAAATAGATCTGTCGGCAATTGTAAGACTTGTGGTAAGTCTTTGTGTGGGCAATGTATTGCCATAAATCAAAGCCAATGCCTAAAATGCGAAACACCAAATGTTTAGAAGGTGAATTCTGCGCCATATTTTCATTTTTATGCTCCTCCACCTAAATTTTCTCTGCTTTTTGTTCTTCAGTTGTTGTTTATATGTGTGCACTTGAATAAAAAAAATGTTTGAAAAACGTCTATTATAATTATTGTTATTTTCTGTAGAAAAATAAGAAAAGCAGAAAAAAAACAATCAAAAGCATTACTGTTGGATCTCACAATAATAATACATTACAAAAAATATAATTATTAATAAATAACCACAAATGAAACTCTAAAAATAAACGAAAACAAGCAAGGAGTCAAAATGACTCCTTTCAGTAGTTCTAGGCGGGGTCACGAGTCCAGTAGTCCTAGTGTTAAAGCCGGAGCAGCAGGAACAAGTTTTGGCTTTCCTTGCTGACTCTGCCTCTAGCTCTTTCGCCTCCTCTTCGGAAAGTGCAAAATGTAAAAGCAGCGCATCGTCAGTGGATGTTCCCAGTCAGGGACAAGTCGCTTCCTTGTGTTCTTCACCCAGAACAACAGAGAAGGATACGTCAGGCAACACAACGGGTTACTCCATGGAGCTCTTTACACATACCATGCCTGGGTTAGAAAGGGAAATTGTTAACAGGTCATGCCCATTACAAGATGAATCGGACATGGAGTGCACAGATGCACAGCCACAGCCAGATTATTATGCTGTTTTTTTGATTCAGATCACAACATTGCCCTCACAGTGTACTGAGCCAGAATCTGACCCTGATGAGACTATGGAGCCCCGTCACGAACACTATAGCACCGGCTTACACAGTGACACAGAGGAAGGTGCACAGGACATAGAAGAGGAGGTCATAGATGACCCAGTTGTTGACCCCGATTGACAGCCATTGGGGGAACAGGGTGCAGCCAGCAGTAGCTCTGAAGCGGAGGAGGAGCCACAACAGGCATCAACATCGCAACAGCTTCCATCTGGTAGGCCCGTATCTGGCCAAAAACGTGTGGCAAAACCAAAAACAGTTGTAGGACAGCGTGGCCATCCGGTTAAAGTTGCTCAGTGTGCAATGCCTGAAAAGGTATCCGATAGTAGGGAGAGTGCAGTCTGGCATTTTTTTGACGAAGATCCAAATGATCAGTGCAAAGTCATCTGTAAGAAATGCTCAAGGACCTTCAGCAGAGGTCAAAATGTTAAAAATCTAAATACAAGTTGCATGCGTAGACATTTAACCACCATGCACTTGCAAGCCTGGACTAACTATGAAACGTCCCTTAACATTGTTCTACCCTCTCACAATGAAGCTAGTCAGCAACGATACATTCCTTCCCTCAAAGTAAGCCCACCATTTACCACACCACCTGCAGCAAATGTGGAGGTGTCGTTGCAAGGCCAAAGCAGTCAGGGAATCACCAGGTTCATGGTAGGAAACGCTGTATGTAGGCCAACAGCAAGAATGCCATCGCCAACCCTTTCTCAGTCTGCCATGTCCACCGGCACCCCCACTAGTTCCACCATATGCAGCTCACAGCTCACCCTACAAGAGACTCTCATTAGGAAAAGGAAGTACTCATCCTCACATCCGCATAAACAGGGTTTGAACGCCCACATTGCTAGACTAATCTCGTTAGAGATGATGCCCTACCGGTTAGTTGAAAGGGAAGCTTTCAAAGCCCTGATGGACTACGCTGTACCATGCTACGAGCTACCCAGTCGACAATTCTTTTCAAGAAAAGCCATCCCAGCCCTCCACCAGCATGTAAAAGACCACATTGTCCATGCACAAAGGCAATCTCTGAGTAGAAATGTGCACCTGACAACAGATGCATGGACCAGTAGGCATGGCCAGGGGCGTTATGTCTCCATCACGGCACACTGGGTTAATGTGGATGCAGAGTCCACAGGGGACAGTAATATTGGGACCGATCTGTCTAGCCCACGGTCTATGAAACAGTTGGCTGTAGGCGTTCGCCCCCTCCTCCTCCTCGTCCTCCAGCAGTAGCGAGAGCTCGTCCACAGACCGCAGTCGAACGACCACTCCATCCACAGCTGCCACTGTTGCACACGAGGCGTCCCATTATGGAACAGCTAGTGGCAAGCGTCAGCAGGCTGTATTGGCAATGAAGTGCTTGGGCGACAACAGACACACTGTGGAAGTTCTGTCCGAGTTCTTGCAGCAAGAAACTCAGTCATGGCTGGGCACTGTACATCTTGGGGCAGGCAAGTTAGTGAGTGATAACGGAAGGAATTTTATGGCTGCCATAGCCCTTTCACAACTGAAACACATTCCTTGCCTGGCTCACACCTTAGTGATAAATCTACGTGTTCACAACCTAGGAAGGTGCACGAGTAGGTTCCCAAACCGTTTCCCAAGAGATACAATAATATATCCATTTCTTCTCACCACAAAGTTGAGTGCCGGGTTTTGTATTTACTTGGCTCACACAGTGCTTCCTGAAAAGTTATCCGCGGTTACCCGACCTGCTCCTCAAGGTGCGCAGACTTTGCTCGCACATCCGCCGTTCGCCCGTACACTCCAGCCGTATGCAGAACCATCAGCGATCTTTGAACCATTCCCAGCATCGCCTAATCATCGATGTTGCAACAAGGTGGAACTCCACACTGCACATGCTTCAGAGACTGTGCGAACAGAGGCGTGCTGTTATGTATTTATGTGAGGATACACAAACACGGGCAGGCAGTTGGATGGAAGACATGGAGTTGTCAGGTGTGCAGTGGTCGAAGCTACAAGACCTGTGTCAAGTCCTTCAGTATTTTGAGGAATGCACATGGCTGGTTAGTGCAGACAATGCCATAATAAGCTTGAGCACCCCCCTAATGCATCTGCTGATGCAAAGTTTGATGCACATAAAGGAGCAGGCGTCTTCAGCCAAGGACGAGGGAAGCCTTGATGAAAGTCAGCCATTGTCTGGTCAGGGAAGTCTACTGGATGAGGTGGCGGGTGAGGATGAGGAGGACAAGGAGGATGATGGGGATGAGTATTTTTTGGATGAGGAAGCTTCTCAGGGGTCAATAGAGCTGCTGGCGTTGCAAGGCCAGGTTCAGGGTTTTTGAGGGAGACAAGTGACGTTGATTTGCCCAAAAGTGCTTCTCAACCCAGCACAAGCAGTGATTTGACAACTGGAATATTGGCCCAAATGGCGGATTATGCCTTGCGTATCCTCAAAAGGGACCCACGCATTATAAAAATGATGACCGATGACGATTACTAGTTGGCCCGCCTCCTAGATCCACGCTATAAAGGGAAATTGCAAAATATCATGCCACATGAGAACCACAAATATTGGCAACCAAACAAGCAACTCTTGTAGTCCGTTTGATTCAGGCATTCCCAGCACACAGCGCCGGTGATGGTTCTCACACGAGCTGCAGGGGGCAACAGGGCAGAGGTGTTAGAGTTGCACAAATCAGAAGTGGTGTTGGACAGAGGAGTTTTCTGACCAGGTTGTGGAGAGATTTCGCAATGACTGCAGACAGGACAGGTACTGCAGCATCAATTCAAAGTGACAGGAGACATTTGTCCAGTATGGTTACTAACTATTTTTCCTCCCTTATCGATGTTCTCCCTCAACCGTCATTCCCATTTGATTACTGGGCATCCAAAATAGACACCTGGCCTGAATTGGCCGAATATGCATTGCAGGAGCTTGCTTGCCCAGCAGCGAGTGTGCTATCAGAAAGAGTATTCAGTGCTGATGGTTCAATACTGACCGAATAAAAGACTCATCTGGCTACCCAAAATGTTGATGGTCTAACCTTCATTAAAATGAACCACTCATGGATTTCTAATTATTTTGCCCCACCTTTCCCGGCTGACACCTAGCTTTCCTGTAAAAAGGTCTTGCTTTTGGACTGGTCTTACTCACTGTTCCAATCTCTTATTTTGCAGCTGCTGTATGTCCAGCATACGACATGTTTACACCTCCCTAAATGGGCAGACTCTCCCCATAGGGCTGTGGTCGCCACTTGGTGCAAGCTCCCGTGAGAATGCTGTTTGTCTGAAGAGGTGGGTGTGCCCACTTTTGGGCAATGGCACTGGCACTGGGTCCCTCATAGTACAATGAAGTGTCTATGGCGGTGATGGCGCACACCCAACGTCAGACACACCGTTGTAACATGAGGGGTCCTGGGCCAGTACTGCTGGCCACGAGAGAGTGTCCCCCCCAGCTCAAACAGTGCTCTACCACTTGCAAAATTATCTCTCACTGCTCCACCACTGTTTAGTCTATGCTGTGAAATTCTTCAATGCCTGGCACTGACAATACCAAATTGTTGACATGTATGATGCTAGTTAAAATATTCAGGGGCCCTGTCCTACATTTACACCAGTAAATACTTTGCGCCAAATAACAATGTCTGAAAGTCAGCAGAGGAGCCCACCCCTGTACCAAACCAAAGTATGCCACCTTTTTTTTGTTTTTGTTTTTTTTTGCGAGACATTAACATCTATTTATTATTTTGGAGTATTAACTGTGTCAGACACTACTTCCAATTGTCCTCCGCTGACCACAACAATGCTGCCTGTGCACCCCTGCAACATAATTGAACCTGCATTGAGCCTATTTTTTTTATTTTAGGCCTACTATGTCTGTCTGCGGTCCATCCTTCCAATTGTCCTCCGCTGACCACACCAATGCTGCCTGTGCACCCCTGCAACATAATTGAACCTGCATTGAGCCTATTTTTTTATTTTAGGCCTACTAAGTCTGTCTGCGGCCCATCCTCCAAATTGTCCTCGCTGACCACACCAATGCTGTCTGTGTACCCCTGCAACATAATTGAACCTGCATTGAGCCTATTTTTTTATTTTAGGCCTACTATGTCTGTCTGCGGTCCATCCTTCCAATTGTCCTCCGCTGACCACACCAATGCTGCCTGTGCACCCCTGCAACATAATTGAACCTGCATTGAGCCTATTTTTTTATTTTAGGCCTACTAAGTCTGTCTGCGGCCCATCCTCCAAATTGTCCTCGCTGACCACACCAATGCTGTCTGTGTACCCCTGCAACATAATTGAACCTGCATTGAGCCTATTTTTTTATTTTAGGCCTACTAAGTCTGTCTGCAGCCCATCCTTCAAATTGTCCTCCGCTGACCACACCAATGATGCCTGTGTACCCATGTAACCCTTTTTAGACCTGCAGCGAGCCAACTTTATGGTGTAAGGCCTACTAGCAGTGTTTGTCTGTGCCACTCAATACAGCTGTCCTCCTCTTAAAAAAACTGAGCTGCGATTGTCAGGTTTACAGCCTGTCGGAATTTTAAAACTGCATTGGGGCCACTTGTTTGGTTGGGTTCTAGAAATAGTGTCTGCCGCTCCAAGGTGTTCTCCTGGTTGCATTTCCTGAGCTTCTGTCTTGAGGCTCTCGTTAAATAGTTTTTTAATTGAACAACTGCAGTGGGGCTACTAGTTTGGTTGGGTTCTAGAAACGCTGTCTGCCGCTCCAAGGTGTTCTCCTGGTTGCATTTCCTTAGCTTCAATCTTCAGGCTCTCGTTAAGTAGTTGTTAATATAACACTGCATTAGGCCTACAAGTTGGGTTAGGTTCTAGAAACAGTGTCTGCCGCTCCAAGGTGTTCTCCAGGTTGCCTTTTCTTAGCTTCAATCTTCAGGCTCTCGTTAAGTAGTTGTTAATATAACACTGCATTAGGCCTACAAGTTTGGTTGGGTTCTAGAAACGGTGTCTGCCGCTCCAAGGTGTTCTCCTGGTTGCATTTCCTGAGCTTCTATCTTGAGGCTCTCGTTAAAGAGTTTTTTAATTGAACAACTGCAGTGGGGCTACTAGTTTGGTTGAGTTCTAGAAATGGTGTCTGCCGCTCCAAGGTGTTCTCCTGGTTGCATTTCCTGAGCTTCAATCTTCAGGCTCTCGTTAAATTGTTTTTAATATAACACTGCTTTTGGCCTACTTGTTTTGTTGGCCCTACTAACGGTGTCTGCCGCTCCTTGCTGTTCTCCTCCACTGAACAAACCAGTGCCGCCTGTTTACTTCTGTTACCAATTTTGAACTGCATTTAGCCTACTTACTGATTTCGGCCTACTCACTGTGTCAGCCTCTCATTACAGTTGTCCTCCACTGAACAAAGTAATGCTGCCTGGTTAGTCCTGTTACCAATTTTGAACTGCATTTAGCCCACTTTATTATTTGGGCCTATATCTGTGTTTCCTCCTTATCCTGCCCATTGCCCAGCCTGTGATAGATGAGTCTGCTGGTACATTGACCCAGGACACTACATTCCCCGTGCATGCTACACAGCCAGAATGTGACCCTGCTGAAAGTCAGGTTCCCCTTCCCGCATGCCATACCACCTTACACGGGGACAAAGTGGAAGGTGCAGATGAAAGTGCAGGTTCCTTCATCAGGTAGGGGGGAATACTCATTGGCGACGTCACTGGCACAGGGCCCCTCAAAGTACGCAAAAGTGTCGCTGCCGGTGGGAGGCGCCCCCGCCGTGAAAACACACCGCCGTACTTTGAGGGGCCCTGTGCCAGTGCCAATGCCAACGAGAGGGCCCCCCCTGCTTGCTCAGGATCACAGCACTTGCAAAGTTGAAATACTTACCTCTCCCTGCTCCACTGCCGTGACGTGGTCCACATTTCCTGGGCCCACTAAATACTTGAACCAGCCCTACCCCCCACAACTTTAGCCAAATAACCCCCAATTTCCAATGCCTAACTATTATTATAAGGTAAATTAGGATTGACAAGCTTCAGTAACAAGAATGGATGTTTTTTCCATTAAAATGGGCACTGTATATGTTTTCCTGGCCCCCACTCACTGCCGACTATGCTTCCCCATTGACTTGCATTAGGTTTCGTGTTTCGGTCGATCCCCGACTTTTTGAGATAATCGGCCGATTTCACTCGACTCGACTTTTGACAACTCGACCCTAAAAAAGTAAAAGTCGCTCAACCCTACTATCCACCACTATCTTAGACATCATCTTGAGATTGACATTAATCCATTATATGGACCTTTTTGAAAGGCAAAGAAATAAGGTCATTACTTGAATTATGTAGCACATTGATATACACTGTATTAGTAGTTTCCAAAGGTTTTATTACTAAGAAGAAACTTTGTGGTGTTACATTTTAGTGCTCTATTGCTTTTCTACTTTGTAACATAAATGTACAAAATTTGAAGTGCTGCATGTCTGCTGAACAGACATATTGAGGTTAAAATAGCGTATTCTTAGAATTTTTACGAGAAACAAACATGCATTGGATAAATTCTTGTCTTAATTGGTCAACAAGAATCTCTAATGGGATGCTCTTGACATTTAACATCCATCACCTGAGTAGTTTTACAGAGTACTGCACTTTGATGGGTGCCCCTGTTTTACCGAGGATATTGCACTTTGTGAATTCTTTCTTGACTTATGGGTTATTTGCTGGATAAATTTTCACTTTTTAGTGTTTTCTTATTATTTTAGCAGTTATACTCTTCGGATTTTATAGGGAACTAGAAAAGTTGAAAAGTTTTGATATTTTTTTTAAAGTATTAATTTCTTTAGAGTGACTCATAAGTTGATACGTATACCTCTCTTTAAAATGTACTTAAAAAAAAAAATGAATCCCAGAATAAAACAAGATCTTAAATAGTTGAATCAATGGTAAAATATATACAGTATATTGCTCTTGGAATAAGATGATGAAAATAATTTGGTCTTTAAATATTACTATTCATTAAACTTTTCAAGTAGAGCTGAACACACAACATAACAGTGGTGGCAGGTTAGAATAAATATTTGGTATTATTATATTTATATTAATATTTACTTATTTATTTAGCATCTCCATTGCGAAGCAATTTTATTTGCTATTTTTATTATTTATTTTGCATCTCTGTTGTAAGGATATTGGCAATCAAAATATTCGGCACCGAATGAGTTAACATGTTATAGTCCTAGTGGGTGTTATCAGATAGTTTTCACTTGGGGCATGTACTTCTCTCAGTTTCATGCTGACCATTTATATGCAGGCTCAACAAACTAGAAAAAGAATTCACCCTCACCATAATTTAAAACTTGGGAGAGGAAACATTGAATTTCCCTATGCCCCTGTTCTCCAAGTAAAACTCATGTCCTTAGTCTGCACCAGAGAGAGGAGGGAGGGACACCTACACCGCTCAGGTTACTGCTACAGATTGCACTAATACTAGCATTAATGCTGCATTTTCTGTGCAGCCTCCATGGTAGAAGCCTGTGATGATGTAACCAGGATCACATGAACAGAGTTTACAGGTCATTCTGCCAAGCTGAGTGTGCATTATATGTAAGTCCAACATACACTGTACAGCACAGATATGATGGGGATGAGTTCTTTCCTTAGTATGTTGCTGCCTGCTTATGGCTGGTCAGCATCATACTGGGACAGTAGTGAAAACTACATAATAGTTCTCACTTGGACATAAAAAAGTTAACTCATTATGTGTCAAATAAAAAAAGTGTTTTATTCTGCTATGACACTATTAAATCCTGTGTCCAGTTCAATATGAAAAATTTGGTGAAAGGTCTTCTTGAAAGCCCAAGTATGCCTGTTTTCCTATATTTACAGTGTATTCATTATGGAATCATATAATAAAAGTATTCTTACACAGTGACTTACATTGCTGGTGTCCTGAATGTATCTACTTTTACTAATAGTTCAATCCTGATAAAAAGGCTGCTCTTCAATATTTATAAGTTCTACTATCATGCAGTCCTATTTATAAAAAGTTATAGCTCTCTGATTACAATGACCAAAAAACTATTTGTATGTGATTTTCTTGTGCAAAAAGTAGTAAAATATAAAATGCTATATTAACCACTTTTCCAAAGCCTTCCTGATGAGACCAAATGTTTAAAATGTAACAAGTGTCCTTTTATGTGCTAATTAGTGTTGAGCAATACCTTCCGATATTTGAAAGTATCGGTATCGGATGGGATCGGCCGATATCCAAAAAATATCGGATATCGCCGATACCGATACCCGATACCAATGCAAGTCAATGGGACACAAATATCGGAAGTGATCCTGGATGGTTCCCAGGGTCTGAAGGAGAACAAACTCTCCTTCAGGCCCTGGGATCCATATTCGTGTAAAAAATAAAGAATAAAAATAAAAAATATGGATATACTCACCCCTCCGACGAACCCTGGCTGTCACCGCTGCAAGCGTCTGCCTCCGTTCCTAAGAATGCACAGAGTGAAGGACCTTCAATGACGTTGAATGTTGTTTCTAGACTTGGATTTAGTGGGGGTAACAAATCAAATTATTGGGAGTAAAACACATGTCAAACCCCTAAGTGGGAATACTATCCTACATGCAAGAAGTAGTCACCCGAGACATACTATAAAATCTATCCTGGTGGGAGAATATACAAGATGGAAAAGGAATTGTAGTGGGGAGACAGAAAGGAATAAGGAATTTGACCATTTGAAGGCTAGGCTGAAGAAGCGGGAGTATCCTAACTGGACCCTGGAAAGGGCACATAAAATAGTGGGGAGCAAATCAAGAGATAGTCTCCTAATACTAGACACAGAAAATTAAAGGGGAAAGGAGAAAAGGAAAAATAAACCATATGTATGTTTCCAGTACAGTACTCAATTTAATGAGATTAAAAATATAATTCTAAAAAGGTTGCCCATTTTGCAGGAGGATGATGTGCTCTCAGAAATCTTAAAAGATGGACTGAACATAGTGGCAAGGAGAGCGCCAACTATTGGTAGTTCATTATCCCCAAGTTTTTTTGCACCCCAGTCGGTATCTAAAACCTGGCTGGAATGCAAGGGTTTTTTTAAATGTGGTGTCACCGCATGTAGTACCTGTCGGAATGCCAAAACTAAAAATACTTTCCAAAATAAAGAGGGAACCAAATCATACCACATCAAAGAATTCATTAATTGTCTTACTAATAATGTTGTATACAAGATTGAATGCACCATTTGTAATGTTTCTTATATAGGATGTACAACGAGGAAACTAAACGTAAGGATATCGGAACATTTAAGAGATTTAGGTAGCAATAACGCTATGAATCGCAATCTCTCAGCTGTTGCTAAACATTTTGCCACACATCATACAGGGGATATATCTATGATGACAATTCAGGCATAGAACAGGTGAAAATGTCACAGCGGAGAGGAGACGTAAATAGACGACTTCTCACGACGGAAGCTTTTTGGATATATAACCTACAAACCAGGTACCCATGTGGCCTCAACAGAAAAAATAAAATTATGTATCATTATTGCTAGATCTTTATCAATTGCATTGTATATATATTCTTTATTATTTTTGTAATTGACTTTGAAGCTTTGTTTAATTTTAATTGTAATTAAATGCCACCTGTACAGGTCCTTCTCAAAAAATTAGCATATAGTGTTAAATTTCATTATTTACCATAATGTAATGATTACAATTAAACTTTCATATATTATGGATTCATTATCCACCAACTGAAATTTGTCAGGTCTTTTATTGTTTTAATACTGATGATTTTGGCATACAACTCCTGATAACCCAAAAAACCTGTCTCGATAAATAAGCATATTTCACCCATCCAATCAAATAAAAGTGTTTTTTAATAACAAACAAAAAAACCAACAAATAATAATGTTCAGTTATGCACTCAATACTTGGTCGGGAATCCTTTGGCAGAAATGACTGCTTCAATGCGGCGTGGCATGGAGGCAATCAGCCTGTGACACTGCTGAGATGTTATGGAGGCCCAGGATGCTTCAATAGCGGCCTTAAGCTCATCCAGAGTGTTGGGTCTTGCGTCTCTCAACTTTCTCTTCACAATATCCCACAGATTCTCTATGGGGTTCAGGTCAGGAGAGTTGGCAGGCCAATTGAGCACAGTAATACCATGGTCAGTAAACCATTTACCAGTGGTTTTGGCACTGTGAGCAGGTGCCAGGTCGTGCTGAAAAATGAAATCTTCATCTCCATAAAGCATTTCAGCCGATGGAAGCATGAAGTGCTCCAAAATCTCCTGATAGCTAGCTGCATTGACCCTGCCCTTGATGAAACACAGTGGACCAACACCAGCAGCTGACATGGCACCCCACACCATCACTGACTGTGGGTACTTGACACTGGACTTCAGGCATTTTGGCATTTCCTTCTCCCCAGTCTTCCTCCAGACTCTGGCACCTTGATTTCCGAATGACATGCAAAATTTGCTTTCATCAGAAAAAAGTACTTGGGACCACTTAGCAACAGTCCAGTGCTGCTTCTCTGTAGCCCAGGTCAGGCGCCTCTGCCGCTGTTTATGGTTCAAAAGTGGCTTTACCTGGGGAATGCGGCACCTGTAGCCCATTTCCTGCACACGCCTGTGCACGGTGGCTCTGGATGTTTCCACACCAGACTCAGTCCACTGCTTCCTCAGGTTCCCCAAGGTCTGGAATCGGTCCTTCTCCACAATCTTCCTCAGGGTCCGGTCTCCTCTTCTCGTTGTACAGCGTTTTCTGCCACATTGTTTCCTTCCAACAGACTTACCATTGAGGTGCCTTGATACAGCACTCTGGGAACAGCCTATTTGTTGAGAAATTTCTTTCTGGGTCTTACCCTCTTGCTTGAGGGTGTCAATGATGGCCTTCTTGACATCTGTCAGGTCGCTAGTCTTACCCATGATGGGGGTTTTGAGTAATGAACCAGGCAGGGAGTTTATAAAAGCCTCAGGTATCTTTTGCATGTGTTTAGAGTTAATTAGTTGATTCAGAAGATTAGGGTAATAGGTCGTTTAGAGAACCTTTTCTTGATATGCTAATTTATTGAGACAGGTTTTTTGGGTTATCAGGAGTTGTATGCCAAAATCATCAGTATTAAAACAATAAAAGACCTGACAAATTTCAGTTGGTGGATAATGAATCTATAATATATGAAAGTTTAATTGTAATCATTACATTATGGTAAATAATGAAATTTAACACTATATGCTAATTTTTTGAGAAGGACCTGTATAGTTGCGGAGAGGAAGTTTCGTTCAGGACCTGCAGTAATAGTCAGGTGACTTGAACTGCTCATAGGATTCGTCTGTGAACATTAGAAAAGAATCATTGTGGCTCATACATAACTATGCATTGATTAAGATCGGACTAGATCGAAACACGTGGCACTTACTCTTGTACTGAAGCATTTGCATGTATGCAAGGATTTACCAATTTGGAAGAATTTTAATCGACTAATAAAGAATTGTGATTTTATGGAGCTGGAACGCCCTTCTTTCTGCTGCTGTTGTTACTACTCGTCCTGGTCTCAGACGAAGTTCCGAGCACCTGCGTTGATCGGTGAGCTGGCTGTGGCTTTTTAAGCCGTTCTTTATCCTACAAACCTACCTACCTCAGAAGCTGGTGAACAGTAAAAATGCTAGATTTTCTACCAATAATTATACAGATGTGTTATTTTTGCACATCAATAGAGGGGTGAATGAGATCCTTTTTTTCTATTGCTTTTCCTAGTATTCTTTGTGCTCATCCATGTTGACACACTGATTACGTTATTGAAATTTGGTATGAGTGTGTATATTTGCAGGCAGCATGTGGTATTTGATGATACTTCTAAACTGAAAAGGTTAAAGTTACATTTTAAAGTATTTATTGATATGTCTATGAGTAGTTGATTTTTTTTCCTATCCCAGAGGTAAATATTTTTTATTTTGTAATTAGGTGATCGTCTTAACAGATTTAATTAATGCTTTTTATTGTTTATTCTATAAGGAAAACATTGTTGAATATCCAATACACTTTTTAGATATACTGTATTTGTATATATTTTTTTTTTTAAGGAAATGAGTCACATACAAGTTTATACTAATTGAAACCTGACTGTGATATTTTTTTTATAATCTGTATTTCTGATTGGAGATTATTGTATTCTGTTTTTTGTACATATATGAAAGCTGCTGTTTTGCCTGGCTGATGATATGAACATTGAACATATGCATGTACAGTTCTGAAAACAGAGTCCATCATTCACAGTAGGCAGTGTCACAGCTCACCTTCTTGCACAATGACATCTGCATGTCACTAAACATGAGAATATGTTTCCCAAGGAAATAAATAGGGTCCTCTATAATGTCTTCTGATATATACAGCGGTTCTCAAAAGTTTACATACCCAGGCAGAATGTTTGCTTTCTTTGTCTTTTTTTCAGAGAATATGAAAGATAATACCAAAACTTTTTCTCCACTTATGGTTAGTGGTTGGGTGAAGCCATTTATTGTCAAACTACTGTGTTTTATCTTTTTAAATCATAATGACAACCCAAAACATCCAAATGACCCTGATCAAAAGTTCACATACCCCATTTCTATATATACTGTGTATTGCCTCCTCTAACATTAATGACAGCATTTGTAGTAGTTGTGGATGAGGTTCTTAATTTTCTCAGATGGCAAAGCTGCTGACTCTTCTTGGCAAAAAAGCCTCCAGTTACTGTAGGTTCCTGGGCTGTCTAGCATGAACTGTGCAATTGAGATCCCTCTAGAGTGGTTCAATGATATTGAGGTCAGGAGACTAAGATGGCCACTCCAGAAACTTCACTTTGTACTGCTGTAGTCAATGACAGGTCGACATGGCCTTGTATTTTGGATTGTTGTCATGTTGGAACGTCCAAGTACGTCCCATGCGCAGATTCCTGGATGATGAGTGCAACTTTGCCTCCAGTATTTGCTTATAATGTGCTGCATTCATCTTTCCTTCAACTTTGACCAAGCTTTTCTGTGCCTTTGTAGTGCACACATCCCCAAAATATCAGTGATTCACCTCCTTGCTTTACAGTAGGAATAGTTTTCCTTTCATTGTAGGCCTTGTTGACCTCTCTCCAAATGTAACATTTAAGGTTGTGGCCAAAAAGTTCAATTTTGGTCTCATCACTTCAAATTACCTTGTTCCAGAAGTTTTGAGGCTTGTCTCTGTGTTGTTTTCTGCATTGTAAGTGAGATACTTTGTGGCATTTGCACAGTAATGGCTTTCTTCTGGCAACTCGACCATGCAGTCCATTTTTCTTCAAGTGCCTCCTTAATGTGCATCTTGAAACAGCCACACCGGTGTTTTCAGAGAGTCCTGTATTTCAGCTGATGTTATTTGTGGGTTTTTCTTTGCATACTGAACAATTTTCCTGGCAGTTGTGGACATTTTTGCTTCTCTACCTGACCGTGGTTTTGTTTTTACAGAGCCCCTATTTTTCCATTTGTTAATCACAGTTTGAACACTGCTGACTGGCATTATCAGTTCTACAGTTCATTTACCCAATCACTAACCATCAGTGGAGAAAATGTTTTTGTGTTATCATTCATATTCTCTGAAAAAAGGCCAAGAAATCAAAAATTCTGCCGGGGTATGTAAACCTTTGAGAACAACTGTATATATCACAAGACATTATAGAGGACTCTATTTATTTTTTTGGGAAAGTTTTCTATACATGGTCTCATGTTTAGTGACATGCAGATGTCATTGTGCAGGAAGGTGAGCTGTGACACTACCTACTGTGAGTGGTAGCTTATAATGATAATGAGGTGACAGCTAAAAATAGATCTCTTCTGGACTTGTCAGTCTTTTAGAAAAATAAGTTTCTCCTTATCTTTCTATAATAATAGGAATGGGAGGTCAGACAGGTTAGTGGACGGGCAAGTGAGTAGGCATGCCCACCTCACCACTTTTGGGCCCTTAAATCCTGCATATAATGTGCTGCAAGGGTCCAGGGCATACCAGCAGCTAGGAACAGATGGAGGGCCACTAGCATCTGATGTCACTGATGTCAGACTTGGTCAGCCCCCTCTGCAGCAGCCATACAATTTAAGTAGCTGTGACTGTGAGTGACTGGGGCCCTAGGGTTTATAGAAGAACATTAAAGTAATTAGCCTGGTCCCCAGCATACCACGCAGTCTGCCAAGTAGTTTATACAGCAGCTCAGTTGTGCTGTCTCCATGCAGGCTATGCTGCGTGTCTCACCTAACCAGGATTTTAATCCACGACAGTGAAGTGTGTTACTAAAGGTAATATTTGGGACTATGGTTTTCAGGTCATTAACCAGGTCCTCTCATGTAGTTCTGGTTAGTGATGAGCAAATTTGTTTGAAAATCGATGGCCAAACATAAATTCAGCATGAATATGGCACATTCAGATTCGTGATTAGAAACACAAGCAAAATATAAAAATGGGAAACATCAGAAACATTTGGTAAAAAGTGCAGGAATATACTTGCGTTCCCACAAAAGCATTTTCAGCACTTTAGCACCGATAGTGGTGGTGCATCATGAGCGTTTGGCACGTGTTTGATGAGGGGAGGGGATTTGCAGAGCTCATAGGCTTGGCGGTCTTGTAAACAGTCATTTTTTTCCCCTAACTTTATGTTTGCAAATTGCAGCTAGCCAATCATGATGCAGGAAACATCCACAATGTCCTGACACCACGGCTTGTGTCATTGGTTGCTGAAATCACATGTCCCTCTCCATATAAAGAGCAGACATCAGCTAGTGTCCAGTGTGGCTGTTAAGTTTACCTTCGAGCATTTTTTTCTTTTGGCCATTACTGAGGTCCATAGACAAAGCCAGCAGGGCACATGTCCTACAAATCTGTTGTGCATTCCTTTTCCATTGTGCTCCATGCACGAGTATAGCATTCTAAATAAAAAAATTTCACTAGCTAAATGTGAAACAACCTGTTGTATTCCACCTTGTCATGTAGTACTGTGGTGATATGAAAGTGTCTGCAGACCTAAGGCACATAAAAAAATATGAGCATACATATTAGTCCTTAAAATTCAAATGAACACATTCTCTAATCACATAAACACATAGGGGCCCCTCCCAAGAATAAAGGAGACCACATGAATGTAAAGTTCCAAAAACATATATATTTTATTGAAAAGACATGGGATAAAATACTCAACCTTAATACACGAATAGGTTAACATATAAAAAGAGCCTCCGAGCTACAAAGCAGCAGGTAACATATACTGGTGAAAAATGCACCCTAAAATCACCTATTGATGGCCAAAGCTATATACTGTAGTAAATGGCCTAAAAACCTGGCGTAATAATTATAATAGGGGGTAATTATATAAGAAGAGCTAGTTGTACATAGTAAGCGCCCTGTATACATCAATGATAAACCTATACAAGAACCATATACAAGACAATAATGCCTAAATGTATGTCCTATTATGTTCACTAATGGCTGCTGCTGAATATATATAACAGCAGTGTTATACAAAAGCGGCACCACCACTGTTGCAACTAACAAAGTATCACAAAAAACCACATACTAACATAAGTGTATAGCGACATATACACAAAGCGGTAACCAGCCTTAGCGCTAAAGCAATGCATAACAATACTGCCTGTCTGCATCCACCTGCACAATAACGTATGCTGATATTGTGAACACCCACTTGTAATCACCTATGGATAGAGTGTATAGAAATCAAAACATAATTACCAACTAACACCAGACACGGGACCTGCCGACTGCCCAACGAGCGTTTCGATGGAATTCTTCTTCCGGGGCATAGGAAGAAGAATTCCATCGAAACGCGCGGAGGGCAGTCGGCAGGTCCCGTGTCTGGTGTTAGTTGGTGTTTTGATTTCTATACACTCTATCCATAGGTGATTACGAGCGGGTGTTCACAATATTAGCATACGTTATTGTGCAGGTGGATGCAGACAGGCAGTATTGTTATGCATTGCTTTAGCGCTAAGGCTGGTTACCGCTTTGTGTATATGCTGCTACACACTTATGTTAGTATGTGGTTTTTTGTGATACTTTGTTAGTTGCAACAGTGGTGGTGCCGCTTTTGTATAACACTGCTGTTATATATATTCAGCAGCAGCCATTAGTGAACATAATAGGACATACATTTAGGCATTATTGTCTTGTATATGGTTCTTGTATAGTTTTATCATTGATGTATACAGGGCGCTTACTATGTACAACTAGCTCTTCTTATATAATTACCCCCTATTATAATTATTACGCCAGGTTTTTAGGCCATTTACTATATAGCTTTGGCCATCAATAGGTGATTTTTAGGGTGCATTTTTCACCAGTATATGTTACCTGCTGCTTTGTAGCTCGGAGGCTCTTTTTATATGTTAACCTATTCGTGTATTAAGGTTGAGTATTTTATCCCATGTCTTTTCAATAAAATATATATGTTTTTGGAACTTTACATTCATGTGGTCTCCTTTATTCTTGGGAGGGGCCCCTACATTAAAAAAAAATATATTTTTTCAGTTGCAAAAAGTTAGACAGCGGCTGCATTACACTTTGTCATTTTGTTTAGTTAAAATTAAGCTGTAGAGGTCTTATCCAGTTATTGTGTTCCTAACGTCATACAGTAGGGGACCTGACTTTAAAATAGTTTGCTTCATCTAGTGTGTTATGGAGGCCTGATCCAGAGGCCCCCCAAAAAATCTTCTGTTCCTAGTGTCATACAGTAGTGGACCTGAATTTAAAATAGTATGAACAAAACCCACTGATACATGTTCAATACCAATTAAAGTTCAATGTCTTTTTGTCAAGGACTCGATCAAATTGATCAAGGATGCTCCAAAATATATAGCTCCTATACAAACACACGGAGTACATGTCCAAATAGTTGAATCATAAAAATCCAATTTATTAAACAATTATATAAACGAGATCACACAAAAAAAATCACGTAAAAAACAGCTTTTCATAGACAAGGCACAAAGAGGGCCTTTGTGTAACACACCACAAGGACACCAAACCACTGAGAGTAAACAGGCTGGTCAACTAACATCAAGGGGTTAAACCCCCCATCAAACTAAATATAATGGCATCACAAAGTGCATAGTGCAAAAAAGTGCAAATAGTAGGTCAAACAGACCAAATGTCCCAAGATAGAGGGCAAAGTCAAGGAATGCATGTGCTACTCAAAGTAAACTCACTTGCTAACACTTGGTGTGTTACACAAAGGCCCTCTTTGTGCCTTGTCTATGATAAGCTAGTTTAATGTGATTTTCATGTTATATCTTTTTGTATAAGTGTTAAATAAATTGGATTTTTATTATTCAACTATTTGGACATGTACTCCGCGTGATTGTAAAGGTGCTCTTTGAAATAGGTTGCAGCATCTAGTGTGTTATAGAGACCTTATCCAGAGGTCACCCAAAAATTCTTGTGTTCCTATCGTCATACAGGAGGGAACATGGGACATGCAAATTGTTTGTAACATATCTTCTATGTCATACAGGCCTCATCCACACTCAAACAATCCTTTCTTTCTGTGACTAACGGAATACAGCACACCATATTTCACTTTGGAACTTAATGTTGTTGAAATTCTGCTTTTTGCAGAGGTGGAGCAGAGTTTAAAATCTAATTTTTTGTTGCAAATACTGTGCTCCTACCACAGTATCTGAGCAACATGCCTGGGAAAAAAGTGAGGCTGTGGTGGTAGGGGAATTAGGCTTGGAGTTGAAGTGAATGCACTAGTAAACCAACAATGTCACGTCCTATGCAAAGACATCTGACAACTTCTGTTACTGGATGGGCTACTTCTCTACCTTTCTTTAGCAGATGCACAGAGGTACACCCTGTGGCCTCTCGTTTTCCCAGAAACTCACTCAGATTTTATGTACACACTCTGATTACAAGCAAACAGGTCACAGGTGAGGAATTTAACTTGGGTGAAACGCGCATCAGGGCACCGGAGGAGGATATCCACTAGACCTGCACGGTTTGGGTAAGGTGTTGAGTGTATGATTATGCATGGATGGGCTTTTTCCAGGGTATCACCTTGGCTCTCACACTGGGACTGATCGGCTTATGGTTTTTGATATGCTGTTTGGCACTTGCTATACCATTTCATGATAGGTGTCCTATGGTTGTGATTAAGTGCTATAGGTTTAATATGGTTGGGCTTTGTCTGCTTTAAAATGTTACCTTTCCTTGCCTATTGACATTGGTGTTATTTATATTTATTGATTTACCTGTACGTGCAATGTTTTGGTTGGATGTTCTCCTCTGACTTGAAGTATTTGTTCGTGTTCAAATATTTGAGTGGTTTCTTGGATTTTTTATATAATATTAATAAATGTTAAATTTTAAATGATCTTGTGATTGGTGAGCTTCATTGAGCTAGCAACTTAATTGCTGCTGCTTTGGTTGTATACGTTTAGAGAAGTACCAATGTTCTTTTGTAGTTTAGGACGCCTTTTGTGATTTAGTAACCATAGAGGTCCTTGAGATCTCTATGGTTACTGATCCCGGCTAGCTGTGAGCGCCACCCTGTGGTCGGCGCTCATAGCAAGCCTGTAATTAAACTACATAGGAGTAACCTGATGATCGCTGCTATGTAGCAAAGCTGATCAGGCTATGCCAGCTTCTAGCCTCCCATGGAGGCTATTAAAGCATGGCAAAGGTTAAAAAAATGTTTTAAAAAATGTGAAAAAAATAAAAAAATATAAAAGTTAAATCACCCCGTTAGGAATCGAGTTTCCTCTGCTGCACAGGGGGAATCTCGATCCGTGTCTGCTGCGGTCTCCCATTCGGTATCGGCCGCAGTGGGCTCTGCTCAGCGGAGACGTCGCTCCCAGCGTCTTGCTGGGGCTGATTCGGTGCATAGGGTCACTACCGCCTTTTCTGGCTTTCCTATGGTACACTGCACTGATCTGCGGCGAGCGAGCCTCTCTGGGACTAAGTCCTTGTTTTCTCACACTGAGCATGCCCAGGGCAGGGTCTCCCATTGGAGGTCGAGGGCCACATGTTTGGTCACATGCTCAGGTGCTGCAGTACATTCCATTGGTCCTTCTGGAAGGTCCTGAAAGGGCAAAACATGCTCAGGTACTGCAGCACTTTCCATTGGTCCTTCTGGAAGGTCCTGAAAGGGCAAAAACTTCAGTAGCAGCTTCCTGTGCTGCAACTATATAAACTGCGCATGACCGCACGGCCATGCGCTAGTATCGTCTTATGCTATATGCTTTGCGCCAATGTGGTCATGTGTTTGAATGTGTTCAGGGACCCGGCTGAAATAAGCCCCTAGAATGCTGGCACCTCCGGCGAGGAGATTGTGTTTAAGTGTGTTCAGGGACCCGGCCGAAATAAGCCCCTAGAATGCTGGCATCTCCGGCGAGGAGTTTTGTATGCATGCATGACCACTCACTGCTCACATCTGGGTAGTTGGCCTGTGCCTCTGTGAAAGTCTAACAGGGCACAGAGCTTTCCTCTCGCGGTTACTCTGTGAAGCTAACAGAGTTGGTATATACCGCCATATAGAGCCGCCATTATTTAGCAGCAGGTGTTTTCCTGCACGGTGAATCCCGGGTTGCAAACGCACCAATTCCATTTAATAAATTATATATTTGGTGCGTTCCGCCAACCCTAACAGTATACTAGCGCCAGGATCTGGCTAAGTAATGGCAGATGAACAGCGATTGCAGGGGTACATCCAGCTGCTGGAGGGCCGGTTGGCGTCTCTTGAGCGTGCAACCTCGGCGGTGGATGTTACTGCAATAGCTGTTCAGGCTGCTAGCGTGGCTGCAGCAGCTTTACCCACTGCCACCTCTGTTCCGACCCTATCTCACCTGTTGTGAATTCTGTGGCAGAGCTCCCTCCTGTGGTCACAAGTGGTACTTCGGCTGATTCTCTCTATGAGCTTCTGTTGGTGGAGGAAAGTGGTACTGCGGCTTCTGAGTTTCCTTCCTCAGGTGATGTGGTGAAGTCATTAGGTGCTGCTCTATTTAACTCCACCTAGTGCTTTGATCCTGGCCTCCAGTCAATGTTCTAGTTTTGGACTTGCTTCCTCCTGGATTGTTCCTGTGGCCTGCTGCTCTGCATAGCTAAGTTGCTCTTGTGTTATTTTTGTTTGCTGTTTTTTCTGTCCAGCTTGTTTATTTGTTTTTCTTGCTTGCTGGAAGCTCTGGGACGCAGAGGGTGTACCTCCGTGCCGTTAGTCTGTACAGAGGGTCTTTTTGCCCCCTTTGCGTGGTTGTTTGTAGGGTTTTGTGTTGACCGCAAAGTTACCTTTCCTATCCTCGCTCTGTTCAGAAAGTCGGGCCTCACTTTGCTAAATCTATTTCATCTCTACGTTTGTCTTTTCATCTTAACTCACAGTCATTATATGTGGGGCAGAAGGAATAGAAGAAAGGCGTTCCAGCTCCTTTAAAAATTTCAAAAACTTTATTTCTCCATTAAAATGCAAAACAGCAATCCTTGCCTTAGTGCGAAAATGTGAGTGCAGAGTACATGCGACGCGTTTCGATCTAAATGATCTTACTCAATGCATTGAGTAAGATCATTTAGATCGAAACGCGTCGCATGTACTCTGCACTCACATTTTCGCACTAAAGCAAGGATTGCTGTTTCGCATTTTAATGGAGAAATAAAGTTTTTGAAATTTTTAAAGGAGCTGGAACGCCTTTCTTCTATTCCTTCTGCTATTCACTCATCCTGGTCCGAGATGAAGTTCCGTGCACCTGCGTGGATCGGTGAGCTGGCTGTGGCTATTTAGTCTTTTTTTTTTCAGCATATTATATGTGGGGGGCTGCCTTTTCCTTTGGGGTATTTCTCTGAGGCAAGGTAGGCTTATTTTCTATCTTCAGGCTAGCTAGTTTCTCAGGCTGTGCCGAGTTGCATAGGGAGCGTTAGGCGCAATCCACGGCTGCCTCTAGTGTGGTTGGAGAGGATTAGGGATTGCGGTCAGCAGAGTTCCCACGTCTCAGAGCTCGTTCTATGTTTTTGGGTTATTGTCAGGTCACTGTATGTGCTCTGACTTCAATGTCCATTGTGGCACTGAATTACCTCATCATAACACTCACCTTCCTTTGCCTGAGAGATACTCTGGGGACAGTAAGTCCTGTAGGGGTTTCGTGAGCCAATGTGGTATACACCTCGAGCTTCTGGCTGCACGTTTCCCTACTGAGTGGGCAAAGGTGGGATTCATAATCTCTCTCCTGTCGGACAGAGCGTTGGAATGGGCTACGCCGCTGTGGGAGCGCAACGATCATGTTGTCCGGAGTGTTCCTAGGTTTCTGGACACTCTGAAACAGGTCTTTTTAGGACCTCAAGTCACCCATGATACAGCGCTCCAACTGCTGGCTTTGACTCAGGGTTCAACCATGGTCAGCCATTTTGCTGTTCACTTCCGGACATTAGCGTCTGAGTTGGAATGGCCAGATAAAACCCTCATTCCCGTATTTTGGAGGGGGCTGGCTGACCATGTGAAGGACGCTTTGGCCACTAGGGAGATTCCCGCCACACTGGAGGAGCTCATAGCCGTATCTATTCGTATTGACCTCCGTTTTAACGAGCGGAGGTTGGAGCGAGCCCAGTGTAGGCAGAGGATTCGGCTGGCTCCCACCTTCGCCAAACCTTTGGAATCTCCAGTCCAGGCATCCGAGTCACATGAGGCCTTAGAGGTGACACGAGCGGGATCCAAGTCTCAGTCTGCCCGTGCACATAAGGTCCGTCATGTTTGCCAGCAGTCAGGACACCTTGCCTCCAAGGGTCCTCAGCGGTCGGGGAAACGTCAGCGTCTAGTGGCAGTTGGAGGAGGTACACTAGACACGGCGACGTTTGCCTCAAAGTTGTCCTTCAAGGGGACAATTACCATAGGCCCATCCACTCTTATGGTCGAGCTATGCGTGGATTCTGGGGCAGAGGGTAACTTTATGTATTCCGCTTTTGCCCAGCGTCACGCAATACCCTTGGTGATGCTCGCCAAGCCGGTAACCGTTCGAGTGGTAAATGGGTCAACACTACCTTCACAGATTACCCACCAAACCATTCCTTTCACGCTATCTGTGTCTCCATCACATCAGGAGATAATCTCCCTATTAGTCATTCCTGAGGGAATTGATGAGGTCCTGTTGGGGATTCCATGGCTTCGCTACCATTCTCCTCATATTGAGTGGTCCTCTGGGAGAATTTTGGGTTGGAGTAAATCTTGCGAGGGTAGATGTCTGAGGGAGTGCGTTCAGGTTGCTACTACACAGGTACCCGCAGATCTTTCCTCTCTCCCCAAGCACTATTGGCCCTATGCAGACGTGTTCTCCAAAAGAGCTGCGGAGACCCTTCCGCCTCACCGCCCCTATGACTGTCCTATTGACCTCTTGCCTGGTGCTGAGCCTCCCCGGGGTCGAGTCTATCCGTTATCTCTCCCGGAGACGGAGGCAATGTCCCAGTACATCCAGGAGAATCTGGCAAGAGGATTCATTAGGAAGTCAGTGTCACCGGCAGGGGCAGGGTTCTTCTTCGTACAGAAGAAGACTGGAGACTTACGTCCATGCATAGACTACAGGGGTCTTAACGCCATCACCGTTAAGAACAAGTACCCACTACCCCTGATATCTGAGCTGTTTGATAGGCTACGGGGAGCGAGGGTATTTACTAAGTTAGATCTGCGGGGTGCTTACAACCTGATTCGCATCCGTGAGGGGGATGAATGGAAGATGGCTTTTAACACCAGGGATGGGCACTATGAATATCTGGTGATGCCCTTCGGGTTCTGTAATGCCCCAGCTGTTTTCCAAGACTTTGTGAACGACATCTTCCGGGATATGCTCACCACCTCGGTCGTAGTCTATCTGGATGATATTCTCATCTTCTCTCCAGATATTGACTCCCATCGGAGAGATGTTCGCAAAGTCTTCGACCTCTTACGGGCAAACTCCCTCTACGCCAAGTTGGAGAAGTGTGTGTTTGAGCAGGAGTCCTTGCCTTTCCTTGGTTATATCATCTCTGCCCAGGATTTGGCTATGGATCCTGCCAAGCTACAGGATGTAATGGACTGGCAGGAACCCCATTCTCTTAAAGTGGTGCAGCGCTTTATGGGGTTCATTAATTACTATCGCCAGTTCATTCCACACTTCTCAACTTTGGTAGCTCCCTTGGTTGCCCTCACCAAGAAGGGAGCAAATCCCAAGTTGTGGTCAGAGGAGGTCTCCAAAGCCTTTCTCTCGATCAAGTCACACTTCGCTAGCGCTCCCATCCTGCATCGCCCCGATGTTGATAAGCCATTTATCTTGGAGGTGGATGCCTCATCCGTTGGTGCTGGAGCAGTCCTTTTCCAAAAGGATGCTCAAGGTCGGAAGCATCCTTGCTTCTTCTCCAAGACCTTCACACCAGCGGAGAGAAATTATTCCATCGGGGACAGGGAGTTGCTGGCCATGAAGTTAGCTTTTTCGGAGTGGAGACATCTCTTGGAGGGAGCTCGCTTTCCCTTCCAAGTCTTCACTGACCACAAGAACTTGGTGTATCTGCAAACAGCCCAGCGGCTGAATTCTCGCCAGGCTAGATGGTCCCTGTTCTTCTCCCGGTTCCATTTTACTCTCCATTTCCTCTCCGGGGAGAAGAACGTTCGTGTTGACGCTCTCTCCCGTTCCGTGGTGTCATCGGAGGAGGAGGAGCCACGGCTTATTGTCCCTTCTGAGAGCCTGAGAACTGTAGCTCCGGTTTCGCTAGAGTCTGTGCCCCCGGGCAAGACTTTCGTACCAGCTAACTTGCGACCGGAGGTTCTCTCTTGGGCTCACTCCTCCAGAGTGGGTGGGCATTTTGGGACCAAGAGGACATCTGAGCTTCTGGCGAGAAAATACTGGTGGCCGCATATGGCCCGAGATGTCAAGGACTATATTCAGGCGTGCGTTTCTTGCGCCCAGAATCGGTCTCCTCGGCAACGGCCTGCTGGGTTGCTTTACCCTCTACCGGTGGCAGACAGGCCCTGGGAGATGGTCGGGATGGACTTTGCCTAGGAGCAGTGTCTGCACGTCAGCAGAGTTGCCCGCCTGAGAAACAAACTTTACCGCCTGTGTATCTCTATTTTCACTGCATCGAATCCACTTAACAGTTTAGGGCCCAGGAGCAGTGTCTGCATATCAGCAGAGTAGCCTGCCTGTGAAACTAACTACACCACCTGTGTATCTCAATTTTTACTGCATCTAATCATGTTATTAGTTTTGGGCCTAGGAGCAGTGTCTGCACGTCAGCAGAGTGGCCCGCCTGTTAAACAAACTATACTGCCTGTGTATCTCTATTTTCACTGCATCTAATCCACTTAATAGTTTAGGGCCTAGGAGCAGTGTCTTCACGTCAGCGGAGTAGCCCGCCTGAGAAACAAACTATACCGCCTGTGTATCTCTATTTTCACTGTATTTAATCCAGTTATTAGTTTTGGGCCTAGGAGCAGTGTCTGCACGTCAGCAGAGTAGCCCACCTGTGAAACAAACTATACCGCCTGTGTATCTCAATTTTCACTGCATCTAATCCAGTAAATAGTTTAGGGCCTAGGAGCAGCGTCTGCACGTCAGCAGAGTAGTCCGCCCATGAAGCAAGCTACACCGCCTGTTTACCTAACTACTATTTTGTAACGGCATCTAGCCCAGGAAATCCTTTTGGGCCTAGGAGAATTTGGTGCTACTCAGCAGCGTACCCCACCCATGAAGCAATCTACACCGCCTCTTTACCTAAGTATTATTTTTAACGGCATCAAGCCCAGGAAATCCTTTTGGGCCTAGTAGTGTTAGGGCTAGCGGAACGCACCAAATATTAAGACAGATAGAGTATGGTGCGTTCGCAGCCCGGGGTCCACCGTGCAGAGATGGAACCTGCTGCCAAGTAACGACGAACTATATGGCGGTACTCATAAGTATACACACGTGGGTTAAACTTCACCCAACGTGAAGGAAGCGATCCTGTTGCGTCACAGGACCGCGGTACCGCACATAGAGCGCGAGCAAGTAGTCAGCGAACTCAACCCCAACTAGGATTGAAGTCCGATTAGACCCTTGCTGGCATAACACCGCAACTGGGTGTGTAAGGAAACTAAATAATGATTTTAAGGCACAAGAGTGCATGCGGTGCCGCACTGACGAACGCCACTAACCACCCAGGCTTGGGTAAGGAAAGCACAGAGGAAGTGCACGGCGCCGTACTGGCGGTCACAGCAACTGGACGCTGTAATGTGTGATTCGTGCTGTAGGCTAAGTCGGGCGCTAGATAGCAGCCATACACCTTCCGCGAACAGACATTCAATAGGGGAGGGGTATCCAAGGACGACTTGCACTCACAACATACACACATTAACAATTGTACACTAGCGCATGGCCGTGCGGTCATGCGCAGTTTATATAGTTGCAGCACAGGAAGTGGCCACAGAAACTTTGCCCTTCCAAGACCTGCCAAGAGGACCAATGGAATGTGCTGCAGAGCCTGAGCACATGACCCTCGATCTCCAACGGGAGATCTTGCCCTGGGCATGCTCAGTGTGTGCAGACAAGGACTTAGTCCCAGAGAAGTCCGCTCGCTGCTGACCAGCACTGACTTTAATGGCAGAAGCTGAAGAAGCAGCAGTAACTCTCTGTACAGCGTGAGACTGAGCAAGACGCTGGGACCGACGTCCCTGCTGAGCAGACTCCACTGCGGCTGGACAAGAATGGGAGACCGCAGCGGAGATGGCCCGAGATTCCCCCTGTGCAGAAGCGGGAACTCGAGACCTAACAAGTAGAATTTGGTGCAACTCAGCAGCGTACCCCACCCATGAAGCAAGCTACACCGCCTGTTTACTTAACTACTATTTTGTAACGGCATCTAGCCCAGGAAATCCTTTTGGGCCTAGTAGAATTTCGTGCTACTCAGCAGCTTACTTCACCCATGAAGCAAGCTACACCGCCTGTTTACCTAACTACTACTTTGTAACGGCATCTAGCCCAGGAAATCCTTTTGGGCCTAGTAGAATTTAGTGCTACTCAACAGCGTACCCCACCCATGAAACAAGCTATACCGCCTGTTGATCTAATTACTAATTTTTAACTGCATCTAGCACAGGAAATCGTTTTGCACCTAATAGCATTTTGTGCTACTCAGCACAGTACCCCACCCATGAAGCAAGCTACACTGCCTGTTTACTTAAGCACTATTTTTAATGGCATCTGGCCCAGGAAATCCTTTTGGGCCTATGTTGTGAATTCCGCTCTTGGGCTCCCTCCGGTGGTTGTAAGTGGCACTTTTGTGAGATCTGCTCTTGGGCTCCCGCCTGTTTACTTAACTACTATTTTGTAACGGCATCTAGCCCAGGAAATCCTTTTGGGCCTAGTAGAATTTCGTGCTACTCAGCAGCTTACTTCACCCATGAAGCAAGCTACACCGCCTGTTTACCTAACTACTACTTTGTAACGGCATCTAGCCCAGGAAATCCTTTTGGGCCTAGTAGAATTTAGTGCTACTCAACAGCGTACCCCACCCATGAAACAAGCTATACCGCCTGTTGATCTAATTACTAATTTTTAACTGCATCTAGCACAGGAAATCGTTTTGTACCTAATAGCATTTTGTGCTACTCAGCACAGTACCCCACCCATGAAGCAAGCTACACTGCCTGTTTACTTAAGCACTATTTTTAATGGCATCTGGCCCAGGAAATCCTTTTGGGCCTATGTTGTGAATTCCGCTCTTGGGCTCCCTCCGGTGGTTGTAAGTGGCACTTTTGTGAGATCTGCTCTTGGGCTCCCGCCTGTTTACTTAACTACTATTTTGTAACGGCATCTAGCCCAGGAAATCCTTTTGGGCCTAGTAGAATTTCGTGCTACTCAGCACAGTACCCCACCCATGAAGCAAGCTACACTGCCTGTTTACTTAAGCACTATTTTTAATGGCATCTGGCCCAGGAAATCCTTTTGGCCCTATATTGTGAATTCCGCTCTTGGGCTCCCTTCGGTGGTTGTAAGTGGCACTTTTGTGAGATCTGCTCTTGAGCTCCCTCTTGTGGTTTCTAGTGGTATGGCTGCTCCTTGGAGTTAGCTGTCATCAGCTGCCTCCACTTATCGTCTCTTCTGCTCGGCTATTTAGACCTGGCTCTTTCTTCAGCCAGTGCCACTTGTAAATGGTTCCTGGTTGGATTCACATCTCTTTGGAGTTCCCTGTTATCCTGACCAGTTCAGCAAAGCTAAGTTTTTGCTTGCTTTTTCTGTCCATAGATTGTGGACTTATCCATTCTGTGCTTTCTTTGTTTGTCCAGCTTATCAGTGTGAATTAATTCTGTCTTGCTGGAAGCTCTGGGAGGCAGATTTGCCCTCCACACCTTTAGTCAGGTGTGGAGATTTTTTGTAAACTCTGCATGGATTTTTGTAGTGTTTTATACTGAACGCACAGTATTCCATCCTGTCTTATCTATTTAGCTAGACTGGCCTCCTGTGCTCATCCTGGTTTCATTCTGTGTATGTCTTTTCCCTCTCCACTCACAGTCATTATTTGTGGGGGGCTATTCTATCCTTTGGGGATTTTCTCTGATGCAAGATAGCTTTCCTGCTTCTTTCTCTAGGGGTAGTTAGCTCTTAGGCTGTGACGAGATGCCTAGGGCGAGTTAGGAGCATTCCACGGCTACTTCTAGTGTTGTGTTGAGCTTAGGGACTGTGGTCAGTACAGTTACCACTTCCTTCAGAGCTCGTTCCATGTTGCTCCTAGACCACCGTATCATAACAATACAAGTGGCCAAAAAATGAATTAAATGCATCTCAAAAGAAGGAAAAGAAAGTTCTGAACCATTTTTTTTCTGTACTCTGGTTTGTCTTTTTTTTCCTCTTGATATATGGGTGGTTCAGGATATATGCTTTGGCATGGATGTTCAGGGATTGTTTTCTCGTGTGGATCAACTTGCTGGAAGAGTACAGAGTATCCAGGACTATGTTGTCCAGACTCCGGCTTTAGAGCCTAGAATTCCTACTCCTGATTTGTTTTTTGGGGACAGATCCAAGTTTTTGAACTTTAAAAATAACTGCAAATTGTTTTTTGCTTTGAAACCCCGTTCTTCTGGTGATCCCATTCAGCAAGTAAAAATCATCATATCCTTGCTGCGTGGTGACCCTCAAGACTGGGCTTTTTCTCTTGAAACAGGGGATCCGGCATTATTGAATGTAGATGCATTTTTTCAAGCGCTCGGATTATTGTATGATGAACCTAATTCTGTGGATCATGCAGAAAAAAACCCTGTTGGCCTTGTGTCAAGGTCAGGAAGCGGCAGAATTATACTGCCAGAAATTTAGAAAATGGTCTGTGCTCACTAAATGGAATGAAGAGGCTCTGGCTTCTATTTTCAGAAAAGGTCTTTCTGAAACCCTTAAAGATGTTATGGTGGGCTTTCCTACGCCTGCCGGTTTGAGCGAATCTATGTCTCTAGCCATTCAGATTGATCGGCGTCTGCGCGAGCGCAAAGCTGTGCACCATATGGCAGTATCCTCTGAGCAAAGTCCTGAACCTATGCAATGTGATAGGATTTTGACTAGAATAGAACGGCAGGAATTCAGACGTCAGAATAGGCTGTGTTTTTACTGTGGTGATTCGGCTCATGTTATCTCTGGTTGCCCTAAGCGTACTAAGAGAGTCGCTAGGTCTGTTACCATTAGTACTATACAGCCTAAATTTCTCTTATCTGTGACCCTGATTTGCTCATTGTCGTCTTTTTCTGTCATGACATTTGTGGATTCAGGCGCTGCCCTGAACTTAATGGACTTAGAATTCGCCAGGCGCTGTGGTTTTTCCTTGCAGCCTTTGCAGAGCCCTATTCCTTTGAGGGGTATTGATGCTACACCCTTGGCCAAGGATAAACCTCAGTACTGTACACAGATGACTATGTACATGGCTCCTGCACATCAGGAAGATTGCCGTTTTCTGGTGTTGCATAACCTGCATGATGTTGTTGTACTGGGATTTACATGGTTACAGGAACATAATCCAGTGCTGGATTGGAAAACTATGTCGGTGACTAGTTGGGGTTGTCGAGGAGTAGATAGTGACGTTCCTTTGATGTCAATTTCCTCTTCCCCCTCTTCTGAGGTCCCTGAGTTTTTTTCGGATTTCCAGGATGTATTCGATGAGCCCAAGTCCAGTTCCCTTCCTCCGCACAGGGACTGTGATTGTGCTATTAACTTGATTCCTGGTTGCAAGTTCCCTAAGGGCCGACTTTTCAATCTGTCTGTGCCAGAGCATGCCGCCATGCGGAGTTATGTAAAGGAGTCTTTGGAGAAGGGGCATATTCGGCTCTCTTCGTCACCATTGGGAGCGGGTTTCTTTTTTGTTGCTAAGAAGGATGGCTCCTTGAGACCCTGTATTGATTATCGTCGTCTTAATAAGACCACGGTTAAATTCCAATACCCCTTGCCTTTGCTTACTGATTTGTTTGCTCAGATTAAGGGGGCTAGTTGGTTTACTAAGATTGACCTCCGAGGGGCATATAATCTTGTTCGTATTAAACAGGGTGACGAATGGAAAACTGCATTTAATGCGCCCGAATGCCATTTTGAATACCTTGTGATGCCATTTGAGCTCTCTAATGCTCCATCTGTGTTCCAGTCTTTCATGCATGATATTTTCCGCAATTATCTTGATAAATTCATGGTCGTATATTTGGATGATATTTTGATTTTTTCCAATGATTGGGAGTCTCATGTGAAGCAGGTCAGGATGGTGTTCCAGATCCTTCGTGATAATGCTTTATTTGTGAAGGGGTCTAAGTGCCTATTCGGAGTTCAGAAGGTCTCTTTTTTGGGTTTTATTTTTTCTCCCTCGTCTATAGAAATGGATCCTGTTAAGGTCCGAGCTATTCATGACTGGATCCAACCCACATCTGTGAAGGGTCTTCAAAAAATTTTGGGCTTTGCTAATTTCTATCGACGTTTCATTGCCAACTTTTCCAGTGTGGTTAAGCCCCTTACTGATTTGACGAAGAAAGGCGCTGATGTGATGAATTGGTCCTCTGAGGCTGTTGAGGCCTTTCAGGAGCTTAAACGCCGTTTTACTTCTGCCCCTGTGTTGCGTCAGCCGGATATTTCTCTTCCTTTCAGGTTGAGGTCAACGCTTCTGAGATTGGTGCAGGGGCCGTTTTGTCTCAGAGGGAGTCTGATGGTTCTTTGATGAAATCGTGTGCTTTTTTTTCCAGAAAGTTTTCGCCTGCGGAACGCAATTATGATGTCGGCAATCGGGAGTTGTTGGCTATGAAGTGGGCGTTTGAGGAGTGGCGACATAGGCTTGAGGGAGCTAAACACCGTGTTGTGGTCCTGACCGATCATAAGAATCTGATTTACCTCGTGTCGGCCAAGCGGCTGAATCCTAGACAGGCTCGATGGTCCCTGTTTTTCTCCCGTTTTGATTTTGTGGTCTCGTATCTTCCGGGATCTAAGAATGTTAAGGCTGTTGCCCTCTCTAGGAGTTTTGCGCCTGATTCTCCTGGAGTCCTTAAGCCGGTTGGCATTCTTAAGGAGGGGGTGATTCTTTCTGCTATCTCCCCTGATTTGCGGCGGGTGCTTCAGGAATTTCAGGCTGATAGGCCTGACCGCTGTCCAGTGGGGAAGCTGTTTGTTCCTGATAGATGGACAAGTAAGGTAATTTCTGAGGTTCATTGTTCAGTGTTGGCTGGTCATCCTGGGATTTTTGGTACCAGTGATTTGGTTGCTAGGTCCTTTTGGTGGCCTTCCTTGTCGCGCGATGTGCGTGCTTTTTTGCAGTCCTGTGGGACTTGCGCCCGGGCCAAGCCTTGCTGTTCTCGTGCTAGTGGGTTGCTTTTGCCTTTGCCAGTCCCTGAGAGGCCCTGGACGCAAATTTCCATGGATTTTATTTTGGATCTTCCTGTTTCCCAGAAGATGTCTGTTATCTGGGTTGTTTGTGACCGGTTCTCTAAAATGGTCCATCTGGTACCTTTGCCTAAGTTGCCTTCCTCCTCAGATCTGTTTCCATTATTTTTTCAGCATGTGGTTAGTTTGCATGGCATTCCGGAGAATATTGTGTCTGACAGAGGTTCTCAGTTTGTCTCTAGGTTTTGGCGGGCCTTTTGTGCTAGGATGGGCATTGATTTGTCTTTTTCTTCGGCGTTTCATCCTCAGACTAATGGCCAAACTGAGCAAACTAATCAGACCTTGGAGACCTATTTGAGATGCTTTGTGTCTGCTGATCAGGATGATTGGGTGCCTTTCTTGCCGTTGGCCGAGTTTGCCCTTAATAATCGGGCTAGTTCGGCTACTTTGGTTTCACCTTTCTTTTGTAATTTTGGTTTTCATCCTCGTTTTTCTTCTGGGCAGGTTGAGCCTTCTGATTGTCCTGGTGTTGATTCTGTGGTGGACAGGCTGCAGCAGATTTGGACTCATGTGGTGGACAATTTGACGTTGTCTCAGGAAAGGGCTCAACGTTTTGCTAACCGCCGTCGGTGTGTTGGTCCCCGGCTTCGTGTGGGGGATTTGGTTTGGTTGTCTTCTCGTCATGTTCCTATGAAGGTTTCTTCTCCTAAGTTTAAGCCTCGGTTTATTGGTCCTTATAAAATTTCTGAAATTATTAATCCGGTGTCTTTTCGTTTGGCTCTTCCAGCTTCTTTTGCCATTCATAATGTTTTCCATAGATCTTTGTTCCGAAGATATGTGGTGCCCGTTGTTCCCTCGGTTGACCCTCCTGCCCCGCTGTTGGTCGAGGGAGAGTTGGAATATGAGGTTGAGAAGATTTTGGATTCTCGTTTTTCGAGGCGGAGGCTTCAGTATCTTGTCAAGTGGAAGGGTTATGGCCAGGAGGATAATTCTTGGGTTGTTGCCTCCGATGTCCATGCCACCGTTTTGGTTCGTGCTTTTCACTTGGCTCGTCCTGATCGGCCTGGGGGCTCTGGTGAGGGTTCGGTGACCCCTCCTCAAGGGGGGGTACTGTTGTGAATTACGCTCTTGGGCTCCCTCCGGTGGTTGTAAGTGGCACTTTTGTGAGTTCTGCTCTTGGGCTCCCTCTTGTGGTTTCTAGTGGTATGGCTGCTCCTTGGAGTTAGCTGTCATCAGCTGCCTCCACTTATCGTCTCTTCTGCTCGGCTATTTAGGCCTGGCTCTTTCTTTAGCCAGTGCCACTTGTAAATGGTTCCCGGTTGGATTCACATCTCTTTGGAGTTCCCTGTTATCCTGACCAGTTCAGCAAAGCTAAGTTTTTGCTTGCTCTTTTCTGTCCATAGATTGTGGACTTATCCATTCTGTGCTTTCTTTGTTTGTCCAGCTTATCAGTGTGAATTAATTCTGTCTTGCTGGAAGCTCTGGGAGGCAGATTTGCCCTCCACACCTTTAGTCAGGTGTGGAGATTTTTTGTAAACTCTGCATGGATTTTTGTAGTGTTTTATACTGACCGCACAGTATTCCATCCTGTCCTATCTATTTACCTAGACTGGCCTCCTGTGCTCATCCTGGTTTCATTCTGTGTATGTCTTTTCCCTCTCCACTCACAGTCATTATTTGTGGGGGGCTATTCTATCTTTTGGGGATTTTCTCTGAGGCAAGATAGCTTTCATGCTTCTTTCTTAAGGGGTAGTTAGTAACAGAGTAACATAGTAACATAGTTAGTAAGGCCGAAAAAAGACATTTGTCCATCCAGTTCAGCCTATATTCCATCATAATAAATCCCCAGATCTACGTCCTTCTACAGAACCTAATTGTATGATACAATATTGTTCTGCTCCAGGAAGACATCCAGGCCTCTCTTGAACCCCTCGACTGAGTTCGCCATCACCACCTCCTCAGGCAAGCAATTCCAGATTCTCACTGCCCTAACAGTAAAGAATCCTCTTCTATGTTGGTGGAAAAACCTTCTCTCCTCCAGACGCAAAGAATGCCCCCTTGTGCCCGTCACCTTCCTTGGTATAAACAGATCCTCAGCGAGATATTTGTATTGTCCCCTTATATACTTATACATGGTTATTAGATCGCCCCTCAGTCGTCTTTTTTCTAGACTAAATAATCCTAATTTCGCTAATCTATATGGGTATTGTAGTTCTCCCATCCCCTTTATTAATTTTGTTGCCCTCCTTTGTACTCTCTCTAGTTCCATTATATCCTTCCTGAGCACCGGTGCCCAAAACTGGACACAGTACTCCAT
This sequence comes from Ranitomeya imitator, assembly GCF_032444005.1. Lineage (NCBI taxonomy): Eukaryota > Metazoa > Chordata > Amphibia > Anura > Dendrobatidae > Ranitomeya > Ranitomeya imitator. The sequence continues at coordinate 305,720,299 of NC_091286.1, forward strand.
GTGCGGTCTAACTAGGGATTTGTACAGAGGCAGTATAATGCTCTCATCATGTGTATCCAGACCTCTTTTAATGCACCCCATGATCCTGTTTGCCTTGGCAGCTGCTGCCTGGCACTGGCTGCTCCAGGTAAGTTTATCATTAACTAGGATCCCCAAGTCCTTCTCCCTGTCAGATTTACCCAGTGGTTTCCCATTCAGTGTGTAATGGTGACATTGATTCCTTCTTCCCATGTGTATAACCTTACATTTATCATTGTTAAACCTCATCTGCCACCTTTCAGCCCAAGTTTCCAACTTATCCAGATCCATCTGTAGCAGAATACTATCTTCTCTTGTATTAACTGCTTTACATAGTTTTGTATCATCTGCAAATATCGATATTTTACTGTGTAAACCTTCTACCAGATCATTAATGAATATGTTGAAGAGAACAGGTCCCAATACTGACCCCTGCGGTACCCCACTGGTCACAGCGACCCAGTTAGAGACTATACCATTTATAACCACCCTCTGCTTTCTATCACTAAGCCAGTTACTAACCCATTTACACACAATTTCCCCCAGACCAAGCATTCTCATTTTGTGTACCAACCTCTTGTGCGGCACGGTATCAAACGCTTTGGAAAAATCGAGATATACCACGTCCAATGACTCACCGTGGTCCAGCCTATAGCTTACCTCTTCATAAAAACTGATTAGATTGGTTTGACAGAAGCGATTTCTCATAAACCCATGCTGATATGGAGTTAAACAGTTATTCTCATTGAGATAATCCAGAATAACATCCCTCAGAAACCCTTCAAATATTTTACCAACAATAGAGGTTAGACTTACTGGCCTATAATTTCCAGGTTCACTTTTAGAGCCCTTTTTGAATATTGGCACCACATTTGCTATGCGCCAATCCTGCGGAACAGACCCTGTCGCTATAGAGTCCCTAAAAATAAGAAATAATGGTTTATCTATTACATTACTTAGTTCTCTTAGTACTCGTGGGTGTATGCCATCCGGACCCGGAGATTTATCTATTTTAATCTTATTTAGCTGGTTTCGCACCTCTTCTTGGGTTAGATTGGTGACCCTTAATATAGGGTTTTCATTGTTTCTTGGGATTTCACCTAGCATTTCATTTTCCACCGTGAATACCGTGGAGAAGAAGGTGTTTAATATGTTAGCTTTTTCCACGTCATCTACAACCATTCTTTCCTCACTATTTTTTAAGGGGCCTACATTTTCAGTTTTTATTCTTTTACTATTGATATAGTTGAAGAACAGTTTGGGATTAGTTTTACTCTCCTTAGAGAAGCACATTGCTGTTTCCTTTTTGGCAGCTTTAATTAGTTTTTTAGATAAAGTATTTTTCTCCCTATAGTTTTTTAGAGCTTCAATGGTGCCATCCTGCTTTAGTAGTGCAAATGCTTTCTTTTTACTGTTAATTGCCTGTCTTACTTCTTTGTTTAGCCACATTGGGTTTTTCCTATTTCTAGTCCTTTTATTTCCACAAGGTATAAACCGCTTACACTGCCTATTTAGGATGTTCTTAAACATTTCCCATTTATTATCTGTATTCTTATTTCTGAGGATATTGTCCCAGTCTACCAGATTAAGGGCATCTCTAAGCTGGTCAAACTTTGCCTTCCTAAAGTTCAGTTAGCTCTTAGGCTGTGACGAGATGCCTAGGGAGTGTTAGGAGCATTCCACGGCTACTTCTAGTGTTGTGTTGAGCTTAGGGACTGCGGTCAGTACAGTTACCACTTCTTTCAGAGCTCGTTCCATGTTGCTCCTAGACCACCGTATCATGACAGGCCTAGTAGAATTTAGTGCTACTCAGCAGCGTACCCCACCCATGAAGCAAGCTACACCATCTGTTTACCTAAGTACTATTTTTTAACGGCATTTGGCTCAGGAAATCCTTTTGGGCCTAGTAGCAATTTCTGCTACTCAGCAGAGTACCCCACCCATGAAGCAAGCTACACCGCCTTCTTTCTTTCTCAATCTAACCCCTCGGCTCTGAGGTGTCCACTCTCCCTCCAGCTCTCTCCTCCTCACATGTGGACTACCGCGTGTTTTCACACTGTGGCGAATCTTTTGGGCCCATGCATAAGAAGTCGTCGAGGTAATGGATAATATGTGCCGCCTTACAAACGTCCATGACAACACATTCGAGGAAGCAACTAAACGCCTCAAATGGTGAGCAGGATATGGAGCACCCAATGGGCAAACAGCGATCTATGTAGTATGCTCCTTCACAGAAGCAGCCCAATGGGAGGACACTATTCGGAGGCACAGGTAGTAACCGGAACACCCCCTCAGTTTGTTTTGGCCATTAGGGTGCCCCTTAACAACTTCTTGATCCGCCTGATTGCCTTGTCAAAGGAGGTATAGTACATAGTACTGTACTTGGTTCCGCATCGATGTTGTCATTTACTGACCTGCCCCTTGGATACGACAAATGGTGGATTCGTCTGAATGTATTGGGTTCATTTTTTGGCACAACTCCCAACGGGGGTACCACTACGTCTTCTAAGGAAAGTGTTCTGAATGGACCTGCCACCATTCTACCTAAGGATATTTATTTTTTTATTTTTTTTGTCAAGATGTCTGGGTGTTGGTGGAGTGAGTTTAGATTTTTACTCCAACCTTTCTTGATTTTAGAAGGTCGTGACATGCCTATATCTGTGTCTCCTCCTCCTTTTGCTCCTCCACCTCTTTTCTTTTCGCATGACTATATGTAGTTGTGACTTTTCCATGTGTTTGTTGTGTCTTCTGAGCAGTTTGTCAGCTTTTGGACACCTTTTAAGGTGTTTATTATGTGTTTGCCATGTGTTTGTATGTGTTCGTGTTTGCCTGCCATTGGTTTCAATGGGGTTCGACGGTGTTCGTCGAACGTTCGACGAACAGTTCAGCGAACACCTCCCTGTTCGACGAACCGAACCGAACCTGAACACTAGGGAGGTGGCTCAACACTACTCCTGAGGTCAAGTGAGTCTTCTGTGCCTGATGCAATCTTTAGCAATGTGTAAAACCAGTCTGGATATTTTTGAAAGAATTGTCACAAATTAATTCACAAATTGTTTGAATTTGTCAGACTATGTGAACAATCGTAATATTTTACACAAAATCAACTTGCATTGAAACAGTTTGATCAATGCTAATCTTTTGAAACTTATATTCACTAATACACTAACTCAAATTTTCATTATTAATAGTAATTTATTTTATTTAATCTTACTGATTTTAATGGGAACCTACCATGAGGAAGTTATGCTATAAAACTAATAACATGTACGTATAGGAGCTTTAAAACTGATAAAATCCATCTCTTGATTTTAGAAATGTGTTTTGGTGTTTCTCAGCAATCCAGCTTTGAAACCTACAGGGACCATGCACTTGAAGCTCAATAGACCACCTTCACAACTTTCCAACAACTGCCTCCATGGTTAGCATTGTTGATTTGAAGCACAGGGTTTCTGAGTTCAAATCTCACTAAGGACAACATTTTCACCGTGTTTGTGTGAGTTTCCACCCACATTGGAAAGATATGCGGATTGGGAATTTAGATTGTGATACACAGCGGGGACAGTGATTATTATTGAACTTCTCTAATAATATTATTATTATTGAAGGTGCTATATAAGCAAAGCTTAATAATAATATTACTATTATTATTATTATTAATAATAATAATAATAATATAAACTTCTGGGACAGCCTATGAGCAGATTGAATCATTGTGTTGAGTGATTTCATGAGGACCTTATTGCACGTTTGCTACCCGTGGTAGTCACTTACAAGAGCTCTTGGTCAGATCTCATTAAGCAAGAGCATACTAAACCATAATGCAGCACTTTATTTTATTAAGGAGCTCATCCTATTCCATTTAAATATGAAGAAGCTGACTTTTGTCTCCTTTACACAGCTTTTTATCAAGTTTCAGTAAATGTACCTTGCCTATAATTCCTGTGAGGACTGTAAAACATGACCTCTTTTCAGTGAAATGATACTATAAATTCAATATTATGTCAAATTACTGGATGTCTAAAATGCATTCCACTATTTCTCTTCTACACAGCAAGTTTAATTTAATAGGTATGAAAAATTATTTCAATTAACATGAAGTTAATATATTTTATAGTTATAGATATAGAATTGTCTTTGTCTTATGATAGTACTGCATTTATTAATCAATAGCAAAAGCAAAATGGGATATGTATACACACACATATATACAGTGTATACATATATATATATATAAATATACAGTGTGTATATATATAACAGTACAGAGCAAAAGTTTGGACACACCTTCTCATTTAAAGATTTTTCTGTATTTTCATGACTATCAAAATTAAAATTCACCCTGAAGGCATCAAAACTATAAATTGTCACATGTGGAATTATATACTTAACAAAAAAGTGTGAAAACCACTGAAAATATGTCTTATTTTCTAGGTTCTTCAAAGTAGCCACCTTTTGCTTTGATGACTGCTTTGCACACTCTTGACATTCTCTTGATGAACTTCAAAAGGTAGTCACCGGAAATGGTCTTCCAACAATCTTGAAGGAGTTCCCAGAGATGCTTAGCACTTGTTGGCCCTTCACTCTGCGGTCCAGTTCACCCCAAACCATCTCGATTGGGTTCAGGGCTGGGGTTTTTTCTAGGTCAGGTCATCTGGCGTAGCACCCCATCACGCTCCATCTTGGTCAAATAGCCCTTACACAGCCTGGAGGTGTGTTTGGGGTCATTGTCCTGTTGAAAAATAAATGATGGTCCAACTAAATGCATTCAGGATTGAATAGCATGCTGCTGCAAGATGCTGCGGTAGCCATACTGGTTCAGTATGCCTTCAATTTTGAATAAATCCCCAACAGTGTCACCAGCAAAGCACCTCCACACCATCACACCTCCTCTTCCATGCTTCACAGTGGGAACCAGGCATGTAGAGTCCATCTGTTCACCTTTTCTGCATCTCACAAAGACACGGTGGTTGGAGCCAAAAATCTCAAATTAGGACTCATCAGACCAAAGCACAGATTTCCACTGGTCTAATGTCCATTCCTTGTGTTCTTTAGCCCAAACAAGTTTCTTCTGCTTGTTGCCTGTCCTTAGCAGTGGATTCCGAGCAGCTATTTTACCATGAAGGCCTGCTACACAAGTCTCCTCTTAACACTTGTTGTTGAGATGTGTCTGCTGCTAGAACTCTGTGTGTCATTGACCTGGTCTCTAATTTGAGCTGCCTGTTAACCTGCGATTTCTGAGGCTGGTGACTCGGATAAACTTATCCTCAGAAGCAGAGGTGACTCTTGGTCTTCCTTTCCTGGGGCAGTCCTCATGTGAGCCAGTTTCTTTTTAGTGCTTGATGGTTTTTGCTACTGCACTGGGGGACACTTTCAAAGTTTTCCCAATTTTTCGGCCGGACTGACCTTCATTTTTTAAAGTAATGATGGCCACTAGTGTTGAGCGATACCTTCCGATATCGGAAAGTATCGGTATCGGATAGGATCGGCCGATATTCAAAAAATATCGGATATCGCCGATACCGATACCCGATCCCAATGCAAGTCAATGGGACCAAAATATCGGAATTAAAATAAACCCTTTCTTTCCTTGTAGGTTCATTCTACATGAAGGAAAACAACTAAGAATAATGCAGGATGTATTTGGGGAGGTGGCGGAGACATTAAAGTCATAGAGGTTTAGCCCAATCAAATAGAATAGCATGTTTTTTTTTTTTAAAGACGTTCGGAGTGACAAAGATATTGACTATGTAAATATTTTTTTTATTTTGTCAGATATTGATGTTTCACTATTCCACGACCTTACCCTTCTTTTTTTTTTTACTTTTCCCACACTTTCATCTTCATCATCATCAGCATCTTTGACATCAACTTCTTCTTCACCTTATTCATCTTCTTCTTCATCCTTTACCTTTTTTTTTTTTTTTTTAATTACATTCTTCATATTCATTTTATTCAACTATTATTATTCTTTCTATTCTACATATTCATTTTATTCAACTGTATTATTCTTCCTATTCTACTTCATCATATTCTCATTTGTGACAGGCATTCCCGTAGTTGTTATCTATAAAAGTTGGAAGATTACACCTTCCGTTCTGCCAGTCACAAAAGTTACATTTGTCCGCGTTCAGTTTGGCCTGCAGCATCAGGCTTTATCCAGGAGCACCACGAGGAGGAACGGACTCACCCCCATACACTGCTTAGTCTTCTTCTGCATATAATTTAGATAATATCTTTTGCTCTGATATTAAGTGTTATGCTTAATGTTCTTCTGCTCTTTGTTCTGCAGCCTCTTGTTCTTCTGCTTCTCGGTCTTCCATGTCGTCGTCTCCAGTGTCGTCATCTCCGCCGTCGTCGTCTCCGCCGTCGTCGTCTCCGCCGTCGTAGTCTCCGCCGTCGTCGTCATCGTCATCGGGGTGGTCTTCCGGGTTGTCGTCGTCGTCGTCATCGGGGTGGTCTTCCGGGTCGTCGACTTTAGGGTCTTCAACTTGGTAATGTAGCAGAAGGTACAAGAAGGCTGAGAAAATGCCAAGAACCTGATGATGGAACTGGAACTCGGATGGCTACCCGAAGGTTCAAGAGCCTATGGAACTACCGAGGACCAGCTGACGTTACTGGAACCCGGTTACTAAGCAGGAGGTACCCGTGCTAAAAAGCACTACCAAGGACCGCCTGACGTTGGCGGAACTCGGATACCCAGAAGGAGGCACCTAAGCCAAAGGCTCTGCCCGGAACCAGCTGACGGTACTGGAACCAGGATGGGGAGCAGAAGGTACAAGAGCAAAAGACACTGCCGAGAACCAGCTGACGGTACTGGAACCCGGATGGGTAGCCGAAGGTCCAAGAGCCAATGGAACTACCGAGGACCAGCTGACGTTACTGGAACCCGGTTACTAAGCAGGGGGTACCCGTGCCTGAAAGCACTACCAAGGACCACCTGACGTTGGTGGAACTTGGATACCCAGAAGGAGGCACCTAAGCCAAAGGCTCTGCCCGGAACCAGCTGACGGTACTGGAACCAGGATGGGGAGCAGAAGGTACAAGAGCAAAAGACACTGCCGAGAACCAGCTGACGGTGCTGGAACCAGGTGGTGGACCCGAAGGCCCACAGGAGAGGAGAGAACAGCTAGGCCGCGAGGCAGCCGCAGTTACCGAACCCCAACAGTCCTACAGGGGGAGCTGGACCTACTGGCACTACAGAACCAGCCTTGACTACCAGTTCACGCAGCCCACATAGGAAGCTCCTAAACTGGAGGCACCCTGGAGTTGGCTAACCCGACCGCACCACGACGGGGCAAGCATAGGCGTCTCAGTGAGCTTGACACGACCCGGAAACAGCTGACGGTGCTGAAACCAGGTTTGGCACGAGGGAGTACCTGTGACAAAAACACTGCCGAGAACCAGCTGGCGGTGCTGGAACCCAGATGCGATGCCCCAGTGTGCAAGAGCCAATGGCACGACCGAGGACCAGCTGACGGTGCTGGAACCCGGTTACTAAGCTGTTGGTGCCCGCGCTTAAAAGAACTACCAAGGACCGCCTGACTTTGGCGGAACTCGGATACCCAGGAGGAGGCACCTAAGCCAAAGGCTCGGCCCGGAACCAGCTGACGGTGCTGGAACCAGGTGGTGGACCCCAAGGCCCACAGGAGAGGAGAGAACAGCTAGGCCGCGAGGCAGCCGCAGTTACCGAACCCCAACAGTCCTACAGGGGGAGTTGGGCCTACTGGCACTACAGAACCAGCCTTGACTACCAGTTCACGCAGCCCACATAGGAAGCTCCTAAACTGGAGGCACCCTGGAGTTGGCTAACCCGACCGCACCACGACGGGGCAAGCATAGGCGTCTCAGTGAGCTTGACACAACCCGGAAACAGCTGACAGTGCTGAAACCAGGTTTGGCACGAGGGAGTACCTGTGACAAAAACACTGCCGAGAACCAGCTGGCGGTGCTGGAACTCAGATGCGTTGCCCCAGTGTGCAAGAGATAATGGCACGACCGAGGACCAGCTGACGGTGCTGGAACCCGGTTACTAAGCTGTAGGTGCCCGCGCTTAAAAGCACTACCAAGGACCGCCTGATGTTGGCGGAACTCGGATACCCAGGAGGAGGCACCTAAGCCAAAGGCTCGGCCCGGAACCAGCTGACGGTGCTGGAACCAGGTGGTGGACCCCAAGGCCCACAGGAGAGGAGAGAACAGCTAGGCCGCGAGGCAGCCGCAGTTACCGAACCCCAACAGTCCTACAGGGGGAGCTGGGCCTACTGGCACTACAGAACCAGCCTTGACTACCAGTTCACGCAGCCCACATAGGAAGCTCCTAAACTGGAGGCACCCTGGAGTTGGCTAACCCGACCGCACCACGACGGGGCAAGCATAGGCGTCTCAGTGAGCTTGACACGACCCGGAAACAGCTGACGGTGCTGAAACCAGGTTTGGCACGAGGGAGTACCTGTGACAAAAACACTGCCGAGAACCAGCTGGCGGTGCTGGAACCCAGATGCGTTGCCCCAGTGTGCAAGAGCCAATGGCACGACCGAGGACCAGCTGACGGTGCTGGAACCCGGTTACTAAGCTGTAGGTGCCCGCGCTTAAAAGCACTACCAAGGACCGCCTGACGTTGGCGGAACTCGGATACCCAGGAGGAGGCACCTAAGCCAAAGGCTCGGCCCGGAACCAGCTGACGGTGCTGGAACCAGGTGGTGGACCCCAAGGCCCACAGGAGAGGAGAGAACAGCTAGGCCGCGAGGCAGCCGCAGTTACCGAACCCCAACAGTCCTACAGGGGGAGCTGGGCCTACTGGCACTACAGAACCAGCCTTGACTACCAGTTCACGCAGCCCACATAGGAAGCTCCTAAACTGGAGGCACCCTGGAGTTGGCTAACCCGACCGCACCACGACGGGGCAAGCATAGGCGTCTCAGTGAGCTTGACACGACCCGGAAACAGCTGACGGTGCTGAAACCAGGTTTGGCACGAGGGAGTACCTGTGACAAAAACACTGCCGAGAACCAGCTGGTTGTGCTGGAACCCAGATGCGTTGCCCCAGTGTGCAAGAGCCAATGGCACGACCGAGGACCAGCTGACGGTGCTGGAACCCGGTTACTAAGCTGTAGGTGCCCGGGCTTAAAAGCACTACCAAGGACCGCCTGACGTTGGCGGAACTCGGATACCCAGGAGGAGGCACCTAAGCCAAAGGCTCGGCCCGGAACCAGCTGACGGTGCTGGAACCAGGTGGTGGACCCCAAGGCCCACAGGAGAGGAGAGAACAGCTAGGCCGCGAGGCAGCCGCAGTTACCGAACCCCAACAGTCCTACAGGGGGAGCTGGGCCTACTGGCACTACAGAACCAGCCTTGACTACCAGTTCACGCAGCCCACATAGGAAGCTCCTAAACTGGAGGCACCCTGGAGTTGGCTAACCCGACCGCACCACGACGGGGCAAGCATAGGCGTCTCAGTGAGCTTGACACGACCCGGAAACAGCTGACGGTGCTGAAACCAGGTTTGGCACGAGGGAGTACCTGTGACAAAAACACTGCCGAGAACCAGCTGGCGGTGCTGGAACCCAGATGCGTTGCCCCAGTGTGCAAGAGCCAATGGCACGACCGAGGACCAGCTGACGGTGCTGGAACCCAGTTACTAAGCTGTTGGTGCCCGCGCTTAAAAGCACTACCAAGGACCGCCTGACGTTGGCGGAACTCGGATACCCAGGAGGAGGCACCTAAGCCAAAGGCTCGGCCCGGAACCAGCTGACGGTGCTGGAACCAGGTGGTGGACCCCAAGGCCCACAGGAGAGGAGAGAACAGCTAGGCCGCGAGGCAGCCGCAGTTACCGAACCCCAACAGTCCTACAGGGGGAGCTGGGCCTACTGGCACTACAGAACCAGCCTTGACTACCATTTCACGCAGCCCACATAGGAAGCTCCTAAACTGGAGGCACCCTGGAGTTGGCTAACCCGACCGCACCACGACGGGGCAAGCATAGGCGTCTCAGTGAGCTTGACACTACCCGGAAACAGCTGACGGTGCTGAAACCAGGTTTGGCACGAGGGAGTACCTGTGACAAAAACACTGCCGAGAACCAGCTGGCGGTGCTGGAACCCAGATGCGTTGCCTATCAAAGATTGTCTTCCTACAGCCCCAACTAGCGGTGTTGGAGCAAAGGGTAAGCAGGGGGAGCAGAGTGTAGGCTGAAGCCTGCACTGGAGTCAGCTTTGTGTCCGCGTTGCGTTTGCAGGACACTTTGCCGGCTACACAGCGGGGGAACAGCTGGCGGTGCTGAACCCCACTAACACATTGGCTGGTGTTTTTCTCTGTGCAGCTAGCACTTCCGGGCAAAAACTAGCGGTGTTATAGCCCAGGGGCAGCAGGAGGAGGAGAGGAGCAGAGTGTAGGCCGAAGCCTAGTTGAACCAATTTCAAAGGTAACCTTTAACCCCCCCTCAGGTGTTACAAAGTACAAGAGCCACACCTTGTGCAGCATTAATGCTGCACAAGTAAAAGGTTGCTCTATTAATTTTTCTACTTGCACACGCTGAATGCAACACGTACACAATTTAGCCCATTCTACAGTTAAACTGTAGTTGAGGCGTGACTTGTATTTTTAAGGAGACGCAGCATAGGTGTCCCAAATAACGCCTTTGTGCTTGGCGCAGCTTCCTGAGCGTTGTTTTTTGCTGTACAGGAGTCTGCGCTCTTGTGTTATCCCTTGGCAATGCCCTGTTAGCGCTGCCCGTCTTATGACCTCATTTCATGTTGGCCGCTGCGGTTAACGATGGCCATAAATCCCAGACCCACAGTGCCTTTTCATAAAGTCACACTGCGGTGCTGGGATTCGTGGCCTTGAGCAGTAAATATTTTCGACGCTCACACACATCCTTACACCTGCTTCAGACTGGGCGGCCTCTGCTGATCCCTTTTCGCATGCCGCGGCCATGAGGCCGCACAGTCTGAAGAAGGCGGAAGGAGATGAGTGACGACAGGCGAACATATGCACTGCTCGTGCCCATAAACCACACCCTCGCTGACAAAATAAATAAGACAACGAGGGGCGTTTTTTCACGCAGGGCGGATGCACAGGCGCAGCTAGCTAACCATGATGTCAAAAGACGGGAAGCACTACCAAGGGGGGTGCTGCGTATCATTAGAAAGGAAAGTCACACCTCAGGGACAGTGGAATGGTCTCAATGAGACACATTTTGTACGTGTTGAGTTCCACGTGGGCAAGGAGAAAAAGTCAGCCACCTTGTACAAATGCAGCAGTACTGCTGAACAAGGTGGCTGTTATACATAGAAACACCTGGGGGTGGGGGGCAGGCTCCCTTCAATTTCAGTTCATGTGCCTGCATGGCGTTTGCAGGTCACGTTGCCGGCTACACAGCTGGGGAACAGCTGGCGGTGCTGAACCCCACTGACACATTGGCTGGTGTTTTTCTCTGTGCAGCTAGCACTTCCAGGCTAAAACTGGCGGTGTTATGAGCCCAGGGTCAGCAGGAGGAGGAGAGGAGCAGAATGTAGGCCGAAGCCTCCACTGGTGGCAGCTTTTGGTTGGTTGTGCCAGCGTGGCTTGTGCTGGACACGATGCCGGCTACACAGCAGGGGAACAGCTTGCGGTGCTGAACCCCACTAACACATTGGCGGGTGTTTTTCTCTGTGCACCTAGCACTTCCAGGCTACAACTGGCGGTGTTATAGCCCAGGTGATGTCCTTACACCTGCTTCAGACTGGGCGGCCTCAGCTGATCCCTTATCGCCTACCACGGCCAGGAGGCCGCACAGTCTGAAGAAGGCGGAAGGAGATGAGTTAAGACAGGCGAACATATGCACTGCACATGCCCATCAATCACACCCTCGCAGCCAAAATATATGAAACGAGGGGGGTGGTGTCGGGCAGGGCGGACGCACAGGCACAGGCAGCCAACCAATGATGTCAGAAGACGGGCAGCGCTACCAAGGGGGGTGGTGCGTGTCATTAAAAAGGAAAGTCACACCTCAGGGACATTGTAATGGTCTGTAATGAGACACATATTTTACGTGTTTAATTCTACGTGGGCAAGGATAAAAAATCAGCCACCTTGTACAAATGCAGCAGTACTGCAGTACTAGGTGGCTGCTATACATAGAAACACCTGGGGGGGTGGGGCCAGGTTCCCTTTAATTTCAGTTCATGTGCCTGCGCGGCGTTTGCAGGTCACGTTGCCGGCTACACAGCAGGGGAACAGCTGGCGTTGCTGAACCCCACTAACACATTGGCTGGTGTTTTTCTCTGTGCAGCTAGCACTTCCGGGCAAAAACTAGCGGTGTTTAAGCCCAGGGTCAGCAGGAGGAGGAGAGGAGCAGAGTGTAGGCCGAAGCCTGCACTGGTGGCAGCTTTTGTTCTGTTGTGCCAGCGTGGCTTGTGCTGGACACGTTGCCGACTACACAGCAGGGGAACAGCTGGCGGTGCTGAACCCCACTGGCACATCACCGAGTGTTTTTTCTGTGTAGACAACACTTCCAGGTGGCAACTGACAGTGTTGAAACCCAGGGAATCAAAGAGGAGCAGAGTGTAGGCCGAAGCCTGCAGTGGAGCAAGTTGAAAGGGAACCTTTAACCCCCCCCCCCAGGCATTTGTTGCTGAAAGAGCCATCTTGTACAGCAGTAATACTGCACATGGAAAATGGTGGCTCCAAAAATTATGCTCCTTGCAAACGCTGAAGTACACACTCATATAATGTGTCCCCTCACACTGTCAAACCGTCCCGGAAGTGGGACTTTCCTTTGTAATGTGACACAGCAAAGCCGTCATTCCAACCCCCTTGGTGCCGTTGCGCCACCTCCTCAACGTTGTTTGGTTCTGTCATGGAGCCCGCGCTGTAATGTTATCCCTTGGCCATGCACAGTTAGCGGTGCCCGTCTTCTGACATCATGTAGGTGTCAGGCTGGCAGTGCCTGTGCGTCCAAGCTGCCCGAGATCCAACCTTGCAGTGTCATCTAATGTAGTCCCACTGCGGGCGTGGGATCCATGGGCATGCGCAGTGCATACATAGTAACTTAGTAACATAGTTAGTAAGGCCGAAAAAAGACATTTGTCCATCCAGTTCAGCCTATATTCCATCATAATAAATCCCCAGATCTACGTCCTTCTACAGAACCTAATTGTATGATACAATATTGTTCTGCTCCAGGAAGACATCCAGGCCTCTCTTGAACCCCTCGACTGAGTTCGCCATCACCACCTCCTCAGGCAAGCAATTCCAGATTCTCACTGCCCTAACAGTAAAGAATCCTCTTCTATGTTGGTGGAAAAACCTTCTCTCCTCCAGACGCAAAGAATGCCCCCTTGTGCCCGTCGCCTTCCTTGGTATAAACAGATCCTCAGCGAGATATTTGTATTGTCCCCTTATATACTTATACATGGTTATTAGATCGCCCCTCAGTCGTCTTTTTTCTAGACTAAATAATCCTAATTTCGCTAATCTATCTGGGTATTGTAGTTCTCCCATCCCCTTTTTTAATTTTGTTGCCCTCCTTTGTACTCTCTCTAGTTCCATTATATCCTTCCTGAGCACCGGTGCCCAAAACTGGACACAGTACTCCATGTGCGGTCTAACTAGGGATTTGTACAGAGGCAGTATAATGCTCTCATCATGTGTATCCAGACCTCTTTTAATGCGCAGTGCATATACTAGCCTCTCACTCACCTCCTTCCTGCTTCTTCAGACTGTGCGGCGTCACGGCCGTGGCATGCTATTAGGGATCAGCTGACGCCGCCGAGTCTGAAGAAGCGTGAAGAAGGGGAGTGAGAGGCTAGTATATGCACTGCGCATGGCCATGGATACCAGGCCCACTGTGGGATCACATTAGACGACACTGCGAGGTGGGATTTCAGGCAGCGTGGACACACAGACGCAGCCAGGACGACAACAAATGATGTCAGAGGACGGGCAGCGCAAACTGTGCATGGCCAAGGGATAACATAACAGCGCAGGGTCCATGACGGAATCAAACAACGCTAAGGAGCCAGCGCACGGTGGCAAGGGGGTAGCAATGACGGCTGTGCTGCGTCACATTACAAAGGTAAGTCCCACCTCCGGGACGGTTGGACGGTGTGAGGGGACACATTACATGAGTGTGTAGTTCAGCGTTTGCAAGGAGCATAATTTCCAGAGCGACCCTTCCCTTGTGCAGTATTAGTGCTGCACATGGTGGCTCTTTCAGTAACAAACGCCTAGGGGAGGGGGGGGACAGGTCCCCTTACATTTTAGTTGTGCCAGCGTGGCGGTCGCATGACACGTTGCCGGATACACAGCTGGGGATCAGCTGACGTTACTGAACCCCAATAACAGAGGAGCGACTGTTGACTGTGCAGACAGCACTTCCAGGCACCAACTGGCGGTGTTAGAGCCCAGGGACAGCAGGAGGAGCAGATTGGAGGTATTGCCGCACACACAGCTGGGGATCAGCTGACGTTACTGAACCCCAATAACAGAGGAGCGACTGTTAACTGTGCACACAGCACTTCCAGGCACCAACTGGCGGTGTTAGAGCCCAGGGACAGCAGGAGGAGCAGATTGGAGGTATTGCCGCACACACAGCTGGGGATCAGCTGACGTTACTGAACCCCAATAACAGAGGAGCGACTGTTAACTGTGCACACAGCACTTCCAGGCACCAACTGGCGGTGTTAGAGCCCAGGGACAGCAGGAGGAGCAGATTGGAGGTATTGCCGCACACACAGCTGGGGATCAGCTGACGTTACTGAACCCCTATAACAGAGGAGCGACTGTTAACTGTGCACACAGCACTTCCAGGCACCAACTGGCGGTGTTAGAGCCCAGGGTCAGCAGGAGGAGCAGAGGAACAGAGTGTAGGCCGAAGCCTGATTGGAGCACGTTGAAAGGGAACCTTTAACCCCCCCCAAGACGTTTGTAGCTGAAAGAGACATCTTGTGCAGCACTAAGGATGCAAAAGGAAAAGGTTGCTCTTTTAATTATGCTCCTTGCAAACACTGAAGTAAACACTAAAAATGTGTCCCCTTATACCGTTCAACCGTCCCGGAGGTGCGAATTTCCTTCGTAATGGGACACAGCACAGCTGTCATTCCTATCCCCTTGGTGCCATGCGCTGCCTCCTCAGCGTTGTTTTAAGCTGTCACGGAGCCTGCGCTGTTCTGTTATCCCTTGGGCATGCCCTATTTGTGCTGCCTGTCTTCTGACATAATTTGGTGTCAGGCTGTCAGTGCCTGTGCGTCCACGCTGCTCCAGATCCCACCTCGCAGTCTCGTCTAACGTAATCCCACTGCGGGCCTTGGATCCATGGGCATGCACAGTGCTTATACTCGACTCTCACTCCCCTCCTTCCCTCTTCTTCAGACTGTGCGGTGTCATGGCCGTGGCATGCTATTAGGGATCAGCTGACGGCACACAGTCTAAAGAAGGCGGAGGGAAATGAGCGAGAGCCCGAGGGGAAGATATGCACTGCGCATGCCCATGGATCCCAGGCCCGCAGTGTGACTCAATCAGAAGACACTGTGAGGCAGGATCTCGGGCAGCGCGGCCGCACAGGCGCAGCCAGCCTGACACCAAATTATGTCAGAAGACAGGCAGCGCAAATAGGGCATGCCCAAGGGATAACAGAACAGCGCAGGCTCTGTGACAGCTTAAAACAACGCTGAGGAGGCAGCGCATGGCACCAAGGGGGTAGGAATGACGGCTGTGATGCGTCACATTACGAAGGAAAGTCCCAGCTCCGGGACGGTATAACGGTATCAGTGAACACATTTTATAAGTGTTAAGTTCTGCATGTGCAAGGAGCTACCTTTTCCTTGTGCAGCATTACTGCTGCACAAGATGGCTCTTTCAGTAACAAACGACGGGGGGGGGGACAGGTTCCCTTACATTTAGGTTGTTGTGCCAGCGTGGCGGTCGCAGGACACATTGCCGGCTACACAGCTGGGGATCAGCTGACGTTACTGAAACCCAATAACACTGGGTCGTATGTTTTTACTGTGCAGCCTGCACTTCTGAGCCGCAACTGGCGGTGTTGGAGCCCAGGAATAGCAGTTCAGGTGGTAGAAAGATGAACACAGCAGGAGACCTGGATGACACCCAATTACTTAATCAGGCAGAGGAGTGGAAAATTCCTGCGAGATCCAGGCCTGGTTCATTTTCAGGAAAGTAAGCCGGTCAACGTTATCGGAGGACAGTCGCATGCGACGGTCTGTTAGTACACCACCTGCGGCACTAAAGACACGTTCCGATAAGACACTAGCCGCAGGGCAAGCCAGCACCTCCAATGCATACTGGCTTAGCTCTGGCCATGTATCCAGCTTAGAGACCCAAAACTTGAACGTTGAAGAGCCATCTGGGAGTACAGTAAGAGGGCTAGCCATGTAGTCTGTCACCATCTGACGGAACCGTTGCCTCCTGCTGACTGGAGCCGCCGGTGATGGTGTAAACATTTGGGGCGGGCACACAAAAGTGTGCCAGAGTTGTGCCATACTGGGCTTGCCTTGGGCAGAGGCACTGCTTCTGCTCCCTCTTTGGGCAGAGCCTCCCCCACTGCCTCGACGCACTGAGCTGCTTTGTAAAGCACTAGCAGCACTCCTCTCAGTTGGACAGGAGAAGATGATGGAATTCACCAGTGTGTCGTGGTACTCCCGCAATTTACGCTCCCGGGTCAACACTGGGTTGAGGTTTTGGACGTTGTCCCGGTAGCGAGGATCGAGGAGGGTGAACACCCAATAATCAGGCATGTTGAGAATGTGGTCGATGCGGCGGTCGTTTCTCAGGCACTGCAGCATGAAATCCACCATGTGCTGCAGAGTGCCAACTGGCCCAGAAACGCTGTCCCCTGCTTGAGACATGATCTCTGCCCGCTCGTCATCACCCCACCCTCGCTGTACACACTGACCACTGGACAATTGTGTCGCTCCCTCCTCTGGACGGAGCTCTTCCTCCTCCATTGACTCCTCCTCATCCTCCTCACAAATTGGCCCCTGCGTACCCCTTTGTGAGGAACCACGTGGCGCTGACTCTCCAGAAGCTGATGGAAAAGGTGACTCCTCATCCTCCACCTCTTCCACAACATCATCCCTTAACCCTTGCAAAGTTTGCTGAAGCAGGCAGATAAAGGGGACAGTCATGCTGACTAGTGCATCATCTGCACTTGCCATCCGCGTGGAATAATCAAAAGGACGCAAAACCTGGCAGACGTCCTTCATAGTGGCCCACTCTGTGGTTGTGAAATCTGATCGGCGCTGACTGCGACTTCTTTGCGCCTGATGCAGCTGGTACTCCATAACTGCTTGCTGCTGCTCACACAACCGCTCCAACATATGTAACGTGGAATTCCACCGGGTAGGTAGGTCACCTATGATGCGGTGTTCCGGAAGGCGGAATCGGCGCTGCAGAGCAGCAATGCGGGATCTGGCCAAGCTGGAACGCCGCAAGTGAGCACACTCTAGGCGGACCTTGTGCAGCAGGGCATCAAGATCCGAATAGTCCCTCAGAAAACTCTGCACAACTAAATTGAGCACATGTGCCAGACATGTGATGTGATTGAGGTTGCCAAGGGCCAAAGCTGCCACCAGATTTCAGCCATTGTCACACACTACCATGCCTGGCTGGAAATTCGCTGGCAGTAACCACACATCGCTCTCCTGCTTGATGGCATTCCAGAGCTCCTGCGCTGTGTGGCTTCGATTCCCCAGTGAAACAAGTTTCAAGACGGTCTGCTGACGTTTGGGCACGGCTGTGCTCATGTCGGTCATAGGTAAACGTTCACGGGTCCATGTGGAGGTGGACTGTGACGGCTCCTGCAGAGTTGATTCTGAGGAACTTGTGTAAGAGGAGGAGTCAATGCGTACAGACTGGATTCCTGCAATCCTTGGAGTGGGCAGGACACGTCCTGCGCCACTCGCACGATTTGTACCTGGCTCAACAACATTAACCCAATGGGCAGTGAGGGAAACGTATCGCCCCTGTCCATGCTAACTGGTCCACGCATCGGTGGTGAGGTGGACCTTGCTACTGACGGCGTTCAGTAGCGCATGTTTTATGTTTCCCTCAACATGCCTGTGCAGGGCAGGGACAGCTTGCCTGCTGAAGTAAAAGCGGCTGGGCACCTTGTACTGTGGGACTGCCAATGCCATCAAGTCACGGAAGCTGTCAGTCTCCACCAGCCTGAACGAGAGCATTTCCAGGGACAACAGTTTGGCAATGCCTGCATTCAGAGCCTGTGCTCGGGGGTGGTTGGCCGAGAATGCCCGCCTTTTCTCCCATGCCTGTACTACCGATGGCTGTAGAGTAGACTGGGAGTGTGAGGATGACTGGGAATGTGGTGCTGTGGGTGGAATTACACAAGGTCTCTGGACAACAGTGCCAGAGGTTCTTCCATGGCGATCCTGGGAGGAAGCCAAACCAGCTGTGCGTGAGCTGGAGGAAGAGGCAACACGAGCTGAAGAGGTGGTAGCTGCCGCTGTTGGTTGGCCTACATCTTCAGTGTGTTTCTGTAACTCCACCGTGTGCCTGGTCCGCACATGTTTCCACATATTTGTGGTATTGAGGTTGCTGACATTTTTCCCTCTTTTTACTTTCTGATGACACAGCTTGCATTTGACAAAACAAATGTCATCTGCAACTGTGTCAAAAAAGGACCAGGCACTGCAAGTCTTGGGAGCGCCCTTTTTGGCTTTGGAAAGAGACAGGCTCCTAACGGGTGCCAAAGTGGAGGCTACAGGCTCCGCAGTCTTCCCCCTCCCTCTCCCTCTTTGGCCCGTAAGGGGAATCTCTTCCTCAGAGCTGCTCCCACCACCTTCCTGTTCCTCACGCCACGATGGGTCAACGACCTCATCATCTCCACTACCCTCTGCCACCAACTGCTCCTCCTGGGTAGTCTCGGCAGCACAGTACGCACCAGAAAGCGTCACCTGAGTTTCATCATCAGATGCGTACTGCGCTGTGGTCACCGGAGGCACTGGCCCACCCGCCTCTTCAGAGTCAGAGAGGCAAAGCTGTTGGGCATCACTGCACACTGCCTCTTCTTCCATTTCTCCAATGCTGCTTGGCTGGCCCCCTGTTTCCAAGCCAAGAGATTCAGAGAACAGAAGTAGAGACGGCTCCTGTCCTGGGCTCTCTGACTGCCTGGCCAATTTGGCAGGTGGTGAAGAGACAGATGGCTGCTCTCCAGTGGTCTGTGCCTGAGAGGATGTGGCACTAACTGAAGTCGATGCCGAGGCGTTAGCTGCCATCCACCCGACAACGGCTTCAATTTGGTCTTCACGCAGCAGCGGTGCACGGCGCTCTCCGACAAAGCTGCGCATGAAGGACTGTTCCCTGCTGAAACTGAGTGACGACGAGTCACCGGCGCCCGCAGCAGGCACAGAATCACCACGTCCTCTCCCTGCTCCTCTCCCTGCTCCGCGCCCACGCCCACGTGCCTTACTCCCTGCCCTCTTCATCTTGGTTGACAGATAAAGATTAGCAGAAAAGTACTAAGGCCTTAGTGTGCTTATTCCTGAAATGCTCCTCCTAACAGGTGTAAGAAACACTAATGTTGTAAAGTGTGGACTAAACTTTATTATTTTTCAAATGTGGCCTACACAAGTGTTAAGTTGTTTAACAAAAACTGACATTACGGATATACTCATAACATCTAGATTTGCATTACGCAAAAAGAGTCGCTCCTAATGAGAGCATCATACCTATATCGAACAAAAGGGAGCTAAAGACTCATAATGACACAGGGCCAACCACAAAAATAATAAAAAATACCGAATTTTATTACATTGTTCACATACACGTTACATAAAAAACAATAACACACAGTGGCCCAATCTAAATACAAAGATACACAGTACGAGTGTCTGTAAGGGGATAAGAGAGCAAACAATAGTATGCACGATGGCTGCAAGAAATCGCCACTAGAGAATGGGTCAGAGGTGAGATGGAAAAAATGCTAGCAAAAAAGCCCTGTACCCATAACAATAAAACGTATGGCCAGTGTATACCCAAATAAATATAAAGTGCCCCCTTGTATGCACGGTGTATGCGCCATCGTCTTTTGCCATGGGTAAGTTCCGTCTCTAACCACTGCTGTCCTATGCACATTGCACTTTGGCACAAGCACTTTTTTTAGGATAGGACATATATTGCTCCACTTACCCATGTGTGGCCATATGTGGTTATTAAGATCTAGGCTCTAGATTAGACCTTTATATTTATTTGGGTATACACTGGCCATACGTTTTATTGTTATGGGTACAGGGCTTTTTTGCTAGCATTTTTTCCATCTCACCTCTGACCCATTCTCTAGTGGCGATTTCTTGCAGCCATCGTGCATACTATTGTTTGCTCTCTTATCCCCTTACAGACACTCGTACTGTGTATCTTTGTATTTAGATTGGGCCACTGTGTGTTATTGTTTTTTATGTAACGTGTATGTGAACAATGTAATAAAATTCGGTATTTTTTATTATTTTTGTGGTTGGCCCTGTGTCATTATGAGTCTTTAGCTCCCTTTTGTTCGATATAGGTATGACAAGTGTTAAGTTGTGTTTGGTGAACTTTACTTTTTTTTTTTTTGCAGATCGGGCTACAGAGCTAGTTTAAATCACACGGAGACCGTGCAGACAGCCGTAAACGGCGCTGCAAGGCCCAAAAAACCTCCTCTAGGTTATCCTATTTAGTGTTTTTCCACTATTTAGCTGGAGACGGGTGGAAAGACACTAATAGGGAATTTTTTTTAAAAATTTTAAACAGGCTGCACTATTTGAAAAAAAGGAAATTTTTTTTCAAGGTATGAGGCAGTAACGCACCCTGAGCTGAATACAACCGGCTATGGCTGCACACAGACTACAGGGCGAGCTGCGCTCACACAGAGACCGTGCAGACAGCCGTAAACGGCACTGCAAGGCCCAATAAACACCCTCTAGGTTATCCTATGTAGTGTTTTTCCACAATTTAGCTGGAGACGGGTGGAAAAACACTAATAGGAAATTTGAGAAAAAATGTGCAGCAGGCTGCTGTTGTGAATTCTGTGGCTGAATTCACTTCTGTGGTCACAAGTGGTATTGCAGTCTCTGGGCTTCCTCCCTCAGGTGTTTTGGTGAGCTCGTTGGCTGCCTTGCTATTTAGCTCCACCTGAGTCTGTCTTCCTTGCTCCTTGTCAATGTTCCAGTGTTGGATCTGAGCTACTGCATCTTTCCTTGGGCCTGCTGCTCTGCTAGATAAGTGCTTCTAGTTTGTTTTCTGTTTTTTCTGTCCAGCTTGCTATTAACTTTTGCTGGAAGCTCTGAGAAGCAAAGGGGTGCACCGCCGTGCTGTTAGTTCGGCACGGTGGGTCTTTTTGCCCCTTTGCGTGGTTTTCGTTTTAGGGTTTTTTGTAGACTGCATAGTTCTCTTTGCTATCCTCGCTCTGTCTAGAATATCGGGCCTCACTTTGCTGAATCTATTTCATTCCTACGTTTGTCTTTTCATCTTGCTAACAGTCATTATATGTGGGGGGCTGCCTATTCCTTTGGGGTATTTCTCTGAGGTAAGTCAGGCTTGTATTTCTATCTTCAGGCTAGTCAGCTCCTCAGGCAGTGCCGAGTTGCATAGGTAGTGATAGGCGCAATCCACTGCTGCTTATAGTTGTGTGAGGATAGATCAGGTACTGCAGTCTACAGAGATTCCACGTCTCAGAGCTCGTCCTATTGTTTTTGGTTATTGCCAGATCTCTGTATGTGCGCTGATTACTGCACGCTGTGTTGCCTGATTGCCAGCCATAACAGTACAAGGAGCCACCCAATGATTCCCAATAGAGGGAAAAAAGAAATCCTGACGTCATTTTTTTTTCTTAGCTCTGTCTTCAGTCTTTTTTTTCCCCTAGACATTAGAGTGCTTCAGGACACAGCTGTGGACATGGATATTCAGGCTCTGTGCTCCTCAATGGATAATCTCGTTGTAAATGTACAAAAGATTCAAGATACTATTGATCAGAAATCGATGCTAGAACCAAGAATTCCGATTCCTGATTTGTTTTTTGGTGACAGAACTAAGTTCCTGAGCTTCAGAAATAATTGTAAGCTATTTTTGGCCTTGAAACCTCATTCTTCTGGTAATCCTATTCAACAGGTTTTGATTATTATTTCTTTTTTGCGCGGCGACCCACAGGACTGGGCGTTTTCTCTTGCACCAGGAGATTCTGCATTGAGTAATGTTGATGCATTTTTCCAGGCGCTGGGATTGCTTTACGATGAGCCTAATTCAGTGGATCAGGCTGAGAAAAATCTGCTGGCTTTATGCCAGGGTCAGGATGATGTAGAAGTATATTGTCAGAAATTTAGGAAGTGGTCAGTACTCACTCTGTGGAATGAATCTGCACTAGCGGCTTTGTTCAGAAAGGGTCTCTCTGAAGCTCTTAAGGATGTAATGGTGGGATTTCCTATGCCTGCTGGTTTGAATGAGTCTATGTCCTTGGCCATTCAGATCGGTCGTCGCTTGCGCGAGCGTAAATCTGTGCACCATCTGGCGGTATTGTCTGAGAGTAAACCTGAGCCTATGCAGTGCGACAGGACTATGACTAAAGTAGAACGGCAAGAACACAGACGTCTGAACAGACTGTGTTTCTATTGTGGTGATTCTACTCATGCTATTTCTAATTGTCCTAAACGCACTAGGCGGTTCGATAGCTCTGCCGTTATTGGTACTGTACAGTCCAAATTCCTTTTGTCCATTACTTTAATGTGCTCTTTGTCATCGTATTCTGTCATGGCGTTTGTGGATTCAGGCGCTGCCCTGAATCTGATGGATTTGGATTATGCTAAACGTTGTGGATTTTTCTTGGAGCCTTTGCGGTGTCCTATTCCGTTGAGAGGAATTGATGCTACACCTTTGGCCAAGAATAAGCCTCAGTACTGGGCCCAGCTGACCATGTGCATGGCTCCTGCACATCAGGAAGTTATTCGCTTTCTGGTACTGCATAATTTGCATGATGTGGTCGTGTTGGGGTTGCCATGGCTACAAACCCATAATCCAGTATTGGATTGGAACTCTATGTCGGTAACCAGCTGGGGTTGTCAGGGAGTACATGGTGATGTTCCATTTTTGTCTATTTCGTCATCCATTCCTTCTGACATCCCAGAGTTCTTGTCGGACTTTCAGGATGTATTTGAAGAGTCCAAGTCTGATGCCCTACCTCCGCATAGGAATTGTGATTGTGCTATCGATTTGATTCCTGGTAGTAAATTCCCTAAGGGTCGTTTATTTAATTTGTCCGTACCTGAACACACCGCTATGCGCAGTTATGTGAAGGAGTCCCTGGAGAAGGGACATATTCGCCCATCGTCGTCCCCATTGGGAGCAGGGTTCTTTTTTGTAGCCAAGAAGGATGGTTCGCTAAGACCGTGTATTGATTACCGCCTTCTTAATAAGATCACTGTTAAGTTTCAGTATCCCTTGCCATTGATTTCTGACTTGTCTGCTCGGATTAAGGGGGCTAGTTGGTTTACTAAGATTGATCTTCGTGGTGCGTATAATCTGGTGAGAATCAGGCAGGGAGATGAATGGAAAACGGCATTTAATACGCCCGAGGGTCATTTTGAGTATCTGGTGATGCCGTTCGGACTTGCCAATGCTCCATCTGTTTTTCAGTCTTTTATGCATGACATTTTTCGTGAGTATCTGGATAAATTCTTGATTGTTTACTTGGATGACATTTTGATCTTCTCAGATGATTGGGAGTCTCATGTGAAGCAAGTCAGAATGGTTTTCCAGGTACTGCGTGCTAATTCCTTGTTCGTGAAGGGATCAAAGTGTCTCTTCGGTGTGCAGAAAGTTTCATTTTTGGGGTTCATCTTTTCCCCTTCTACTATCGAGATGGATCCGGTTAAGGTTCAGGCCATCCAGGATTGGACTCAGCCGACATCTCTAAAAAGTCTGCAGAAATTCCTGGGCTTTGCTAATTTTTATCGTCGCTTCATCTGTAATTTTTCTAGCATTGCCAGACCATTGACCGATTTGACCAAGAAGGGTGCTGATTTGGTTAATTGGTCTTCTGCTGCCGTGGAAGCTTTTCAGGAGTTGAAGCGTCGTTTTTGCTGTGCCCCTGTGTTGTGTCAACCTGATGTTTCTCTTCCGTTCCAGGTCGAGGTTGATGTTTCTGAGATTGGTGCAGGGGCGGTTTTGTCACAGAGAGGTTCTGGTTGCTCAGTGTTCAAACCATGTGCTTTCTTCTCCAGGAAATTTTCTGCTGCTGAGCGTAATTATGATGTGGGCAACCGAGAGTTGCTGGCCATGAAGTGGGCATTCGAGGAGTGGCGTCATTGGCTTGAGGGTGCTAAGCATCGCGTGGTGGTTTTGACTGATCATAAGAACCTTACTTATCTTGAGTCTGCCAAGCGCTTGAATCCTAGACAGGCCCGTTGGTCGTTATTTTTTGCTCGTTTTGATTTTGTGATTTCATACCTTCCGGGCTCTAAAAATGTGAAGGCGGATGCTCTGTCTAGGAGTTTTGTGCCCGACTCTCCGGGGTTATCTGAGCCGGCGAGTATCCTCAAGGAAGGAGTCATTGTGTCTGCCATCTCCCCTGATTTGCGGAGAGTGTTGCAGAAATTTCAGGCTAATAAACCTGATCGTTGTCCGGCCGAGAAACTGTTCGTCCCTGATAGGTGGACTAGTAAAGTTATCTCTGAACTTCATTGTTCGGTGCTGGCCGGTCATCCAGGAATCTTTGGTACCAGGGAGTTGGTTGCTAGATCCTTCTGGTGGCCATCTCTGTCACGGGATGTGCGTGCTTTTGTGCAGTCCTGTGGAATTTGTGCTAGGGCTAAGCCCTGCTGTTCACGTGCCAGTGGGTTGCTTTTGCCCTTGCCGGTCCCGAAGAGGCCTTGGACACATATTTCGATGGATTTCATTTCTGACCTTCCCGTTTCTCAAAAAATGTCGGTCATTTGGGTGGTCTGTGATCGCTTTTCTAAAATGGTCCATCTGGTGCCCCTGGTTAAATTGCCTTCCTCCTCTGATTTGGTGCCTTTGTTCTTCCAGCATGTGGTTCGTTTACATGGCATTCCTGAGAATATTGTTTCTGACAGAGGTTCCCAGTTTGTCTCGAGGTTCTGGCGAGCCTTTTGTGGTAGGATGGGCATTGACCTATCTTTCTCCTCGGCCTTCCATCCTCAGACTAATGGCCAGACCGAACGAACCAATCAGACCTTGGAAACATATCTGAGATGTTTTGTTTCCGCTGACCAGGATGATTGGGTGTCATTTTTGCCGTTGGCTGAGTTCGCCCTTAATAATCGGGCCAGCTCGGCTACCTTGGTCTCTCCATTTTTCTGCAATTCTGGGTTCCATCCTCGTTTCTCTTCAGGACAGGTTGAGTCTTCGGACTGTCCTGGTGTGGATTCTGTGGTGGACAGGTTGCAGCAGATCTGGACTCAGGTAGTGGACAATTTGACCTTGTCCCAGGAGAAGGCTCAGCTTTTCGCTAATCGCAGACGCCGTGTGGGACCCCGACTTCGTGTTGGGGATCTGGTTTGGTTGTCTTCTCGTCATATTCCTATGAAGGTTTCCTCTCCTAAATTTAAACCTCGTTTTATTGGTCCGTATAGGATTTCTGAGATTCTCAATCCGGTGTCTTTTCGTCTGACCCTCCCAGACTCCTTTTCCATACATAATGTATTCCATAGGTCGTTGTTGAGGAGATACGTGGCACCTATGGTTCCATCTGTGGAGCCTCCTGCCCCTGTTTTGGTGGAGGGGGAATTGGAGTATATTGTGGAGAAGATTTTGGATTCTCGTGTCTCTAGACGGAAACTCCAGTATCTGGTCAAATGGAAGGGTTATGCTCAGGAAGATAATTCCTGGGTTTTTGCCTCTGATGTCCATGCCCCAGATCTTGTTCGTGCCTTTCATGTGGCTCATCCTGGTCGGCCTGGGGGTTCTGGTGAGGGTTCGGTGACCCCTCCTCAAGGGGGGGGTACTGTTGTGAATTCTGTGGCTGAATTCACTTCTGTGGTCACAAGTGGTATTGCAGTCTCTGGGCTTCCTCCCTCAGGTGTTTTGGTGAGCTCGTTGGCTGGCTTGCTATTTAGCTCCACCTGAGTCTGTCTTCCTTGCTCCTTGTCAATGTTCCAGTGTTGGATCTGAGCTACTGCATCTTTCCTTGGGCCTGCTGCTCTGCTAGATAAGTGCTTCTAGTTTGTTTTCTGTTTTTTCTGTCCAGCTTGCTATTAACTTTTGCTGGAAGCTCTGAGAAGCAAAGGGGTGCACCGCCGTGCTGTTAGTTCGGCACGGTGGGTCTTTTTGCCCCTTTGCGTGGTTTTCGTTTTAGGGTTTTTTGTAGACTGCATAGTTCTCTTTGCTATCCTCGCTCTGTCTAGAATATCGGGCCTCACTTTGCTGAATCTATTTCATTCCTACGTTTGTCTTTTCATCTTGCTAACAGTCATTATATGTGGGGGGCTGCCTATTCCTTTGGGGTATTTCTCTGAGGTAAGTCAGGCTTGTATTTCTATCTTCAGGCTAGTCAGCTCCTCAGGCAGTGCCGAGTTGCATAGGTAGTGATAGGCGCAATCCACTGCTGCTTATAGTTGTGTGAGGATAGATCAGGTACTGCAGTCTACAGAGATTCCACGTCTCAGAGCTCGTCCTATTGTTTTTGGTTATTGCCAGATCTCTGTATGTGCGCTGATTACTGCACGCTGTGTTGCCTGATTGCCAGCCATAACAGGCTGCACTATGAGCAAAAAAGGACAACTGTGTGAGGCAGTGTGAACCCCCCCCTGAGCTGAATACAACCGGGTATATGGCTGCACACAGACTACAGAGTGAGCTGCACACACACACAGAGACCTTGCAGAACGCTGTTAAAACAGCGCTGCAAGGCAAGAGCAAGGTGAACAGTGAAGAACACACAGCGTTTTGCTAAATTAGCCTTTGGAAAGGAAAATAAAGCAATTAGCTATCTCAACTGGCCCTCAGTTAGAACACAGCGTCCTGTCCCTAACTGAAATCACAGCAGAGTGAGCGCAAAATGGCGGCAGCGTTTTTTAAAGTGCAGAGTGACATCATTTCAGCAGCCAATCACAGCCTTGCCAGTACTTACATGCCCACCATGCTAAACAGGATGTGCCCACACTTCCAATCATTCCTCATTGGCTGCTGCGTTCAGTTTGAATTCTGGGAACTTCTGATTCCGGTATCCGATACGCGGGAAGTATCGGAATTCGGTATCGGAATTCCGATACCGCAAATATCGGCCAATACCCGATACTTGCGGTATCGGAATGCTCAACACTAATGGCCACTCGTTTTTCTTCACTTAGCTGCTTTTTTCTTGCCATAATTTAAATTCCAACAGCATATGGAGTAGGGCTATCAGCTGTGTATCCACCAGACTTCTGCTCAACACAACTGATGGCCTAACCCCATTTATAAGGCAAGAAATCCCACTTATTAAACCTGACAGGGCACACCTGTGAAGTGAAAACCATTTTCGGTGACTACCTCTTGAAGCTCATCAAGAGAATGCCAAGAGTGTATAAAGTAGTCATCAAAGCAAAAGGTGGCTACTTTGAAGAACCTAGAATAAAATACATATTTTCAATTGTTTCACACTTTTTTGTTAAGTATATATTTCCACATGTGTTAATTTATAGTTTTGATGTCTTCAGTGTGAATTTACAATTTTCATAGTCATGAAAATACAAAAAAATCTTTTAAATGAGAAGGTGTGTCCAAATTTTTGTTCTGTACTGTGTATACACATCAATCAGAGATGATCGGATCAATCACAGGTGAAAAAAGTGTCAGAGAACCTCCAAAAGCAGATGAATGGAAGCATGTGACCAAAAGAAGCAAGAAGACCATGGATAAATCACCAACCACACAACTGAAGAACTGATATCAAATCTTTGTAGAGGATGAAGATAGCACACCTAAGGATGAAGCAATACCAGCAAGCAAAAAAGAAAAGGGCACACAGCAACAAGTGACAGCAAAAAGTACAGCCAAGAAGCAACGAAGAGTGGTGGTGGTGGGAGACTCACTACTGAGAGGCACAGAAGCAGCCATCTGTAGACCGGACATAACCGCAAGACAAGTATGCTGCCTTCCAGGTGCGATGATCAAGTATGTGACCGATAGGATACCAAAGCTCTTCAGCTCCAAGGACGTCCACCCATTTCTTCTGATACATGTTGGCACCAATGACACGGCAAGGACCTACCGACAATCTGCAAGGACTTTGAAGAGTTGGGGAAGAAAATAAAGGAACTGGATGCACAGGTAGTTTTTTCTTCTATCCTTCCAGTAGACGGGCATGGCACCAGGAGGTGGAACAGGATCCTTGATGCAAACAACTGGCTAAGACGATGGTGCAGACAACAAGGATTCGGATTCCTGGACCACGGTGTGAATTACTTGTACGATGGACTCCTCGCCAGAGACGGACTACACCTCAACAAACCTGGGAAACACACATTCGCCAGAAGACTCGCTACACTCATCAGGAGGGCGTTAAACTAGAAGAAGAGGGGACGGGAAGAAAAACATTAGACTCAAACAATGAAAACCCAGGAAAACATACTCAGAAGGGAGGTAAGAACATTTCTAAAACAATCCACAGCGAGGAGATTGGAACAAAACAAAACCCTCTAAACTGCATGCTCGCAAACGCCAGAAGCCTGACAAACAAGATGGAAGAACTAGAAGAAGAAATATCTACAGGTAATTTTGACATAGTGGGAATAACCGAGACATGGTTAGATGAAAGCTATGACTGGGCAATTAACTTACAGGGCTACAGTCTGTTTAGAAAGGATCGTAAAAATCGGAGAGGAGGAGGGGTTTGTCTCTATGTAAAGTCTTGTCTAAAGTCCACTTTAAGGGAGGATATTAGCGAAGGGAATGAGGATGTCGAGTCCATATGGGTCGAAATTCATGGAGGGAAGCATGGTAACAAAATTCTCATTGGGGTCTGTTACAAACCCCCAAATATAACAGAAATCATGGAAAGTCTACTTCTAAAGCAGATAGATGAAGCTGAAACCCATAATGAGGTCCTGGTTATGGGGACTTTAACTACCCGGATATTAACTGGGAAACAGAAACCTGTGATACCCATAAAGGCAACAGGTTTCTGCTAATAACCAAGAAAAATTATCTTTCAGAATTGGAGCAGAATCCAACCAGAGGAGCAGCACTTTTAGACCCAATACTATCTAATAGACCTGACAGAATAACAAATCTGCAGGTGGTTGGGCATCTAGGAAATAGCGACCACAATAATGTACAGTTTCACCTGTCTTTCACTGGGGGGACTTGTCAGGGAGTCACAAAAACACTCAACTTTAGGAAGGCAAAGTTTGCCCAGCTTAGAGATGCCATTAATCTGGTAGACTGGGACAATATCCTCAGAAATAAGAATACAGATAATAAATGGAAAATGTTCAAGAACAACCTAAATAGGCACTGTAAGCGGTTTATACCTTGTGGGAATAAAAGGACTAGAAATAAGAAAAACCCAATGTGGCTAAACAAAGAAGTAAGACAGGCAATTAACAGTAAAAAGAAATATTTGCACTACTAAAGCAGGATGGCACCATTGAAGCTCTAAAAAACTATAGGGAGAAAAATACTTTATCTAAAAAACTAATTAAAGCTGCCAAAAAGGAAACAGAGAAGCACATTGCTAAGGAAAGTAAAACTAATCCCAAACTGTTCTTCAACTATATCAATAGTAAAAGAATAAAAACTGAAAATGTAGGCCCCTTAAAAAATAGTGAGGAAAGAATGGTTGTAGATGACAAGGAAAAAGTTAACATATTAAACACCTTCTTCTCCACGGTATTCACGGTGGAAAATGAAATGCTAGGTGAAATCCCAAGAAATAATGAAAACCCTATATTAAGGGTCACCAATCTAACCCAAGAAGAGGTGCGAAACCGGATAAATAAGATTAAAATAGATAAATCTCCGGGTCCGGATGGCATACACCCATGAGTACTAAGAGAACTAAGTAATGTGATAGATAAACCATTATTTCTTATTTTTAGGGACTCTATAGCGACGGGGTCTGTTCCGCAGGACTGGCGCGTAGCAAATGTGGTGCCAATATTCAAAAAGGGCTCTAAAAGTGAACCTGGAAATTATAGGCCAGTAAGTCTAACCTCTATTGTTGGTAAAATATTTGAAGGGTTTCTGAGGGATGTTATTCTGGATTATCTCAATGAGAATAACTGTTTAACTCCATATCAGCATGGGTTTATGAGAAATCGCTCCTGTCAAACCAATCTAATCAGTTTTTATGAAGAGGTAAGCTATAGGCTGGACCACGGTGAGTCATTGGACGTGGTATATCTCGATTTTTCCAAAGCGTTCGATACCGTGCCGCACAAGAGGTTGGTACACAAAATGAGAATGCTTGGTCTGGGGGAAAATGTGTGTATATGGGTTAGTAACTGGCTTAGTGATAGAAAGCAGAGGGTGGTTATAAATGGTATAGTCTCTAACTGGGTCGCTGTGACCAGTGGGGTACCGCAGGGGTCGGTATTGGGACCTGTTCTCTTCAACATATTCATTAATGATCTGGTAGAAGGTTTACACAGTAAAATATTGATATTTGCAGATGATACAAAACTATGTAAAGCAGTTAATACAAGAGAAGATAGTATTCTGCTACAGATGGATCTGGATAAGTTGGAAACTTGGGCTGAAAGGTGGCAGATGAGGTTTAACAATGATAAATGTAAGGTTATACACATGGGAAGAAGGAATCAATATCACCATTACACACTGAACGGGAAACCACTGGGTAAATCTGACAGGGAGAAGGACTTGGGGATCCTAGTTAATGATAAACTTACCTGGAGCAGCCAGTACCAGGCAGCAGCTGCCAAGGCAAACAGGATCAAGGGGTGCATTAAAAGAGGTCTGGATACACATGATGAGAGCATTATACTGCCTCTGTACAAATCCCTAGTTAGACCGCACATGGAGTACTGTGTCCAGTTTTGGGCACCGGTGCTCAGGAAGGATATAATGGAACAAGAGAGAGTACAAAGGAGGGCAACAAGATTAATAAAGGGGATGGGAGAACTACAATACCCAGATAGATTAGCGAAATTAGGATTATTTAGTCTAGAAAAAAGACAACTGAGGGGCGATCTAATAACTATGTATAAGTATATAAAGGGACAATACAAATATCTCGCTGAGGATCTGTTTATACCAAGGAAGGTGACGGGCACAAGGGGGCATTCTTTGCGTCTGGAGAAGAGAAGGTTTTTCCACCAACATAGAAGAGGATTCTTTACTGTTAGGGCAGTGAGAATCTGGAATTGCTTGCCTGAGGAGGTGGTGATGGCGAACTCAGTCAAGGGGTTCAAGAGAGGCCTGGATGTCTTCCTGGAGCAGAACAATATTGTATCATACAATTATTAGGTTCTGTAGAAGGACGTAGATCTGGGGATTTATTATGATGGAATATAAGCTGAACTGGATGGACAAATGTCTTTTTTCGGCCTTACTAACTATGTTACTTACTAACTATGTTACAGAAAATCAAATTTGAGTTGAATTTCTGGAAATTCACATGTGCCCAAGTATTTGAAAAGTTTTGGTTTCATTGATTCAATTCGTGATAATTGGCAAAATAGTAAAATGTCCGGCACCATTTCACACACTGGTGAATAATCACAGATATGGTTAAGATGGGCTTTCACATAATGGTCTGCATCTTTAACCATCACATGTTCAGGTATAGACAAGTGTAAGTATGAACAGCCAGTATAATAGACGAGGTCTGGCCAAGCAACATTTCTTCATTTTCAGAATAGGGATAGGAGATCAGATCATACATCAAATTTCTCATATGGACAAAAGAGGGCCAACATTGTATTTTGCTATAGCATTGCACTAATAATAAAGTATATTTTTAAATGGGAGCAGTGGTCATCATGACGTCTGTGAATATCAACCTTTCTCTATTATTTTTCACACACTGCCATTGAAAAACAGAAAGGCAGTTTAGTACTCTGTATTCTACCTCTGCTAGTAAAGAAGAATCCTGAAAAATATGTTCCTATGAAAGGAAGTGAGTGACTCATACCACAGGAATGCACAATGAAGCTTTTTGGAAGGGACGCTACCACTTAGTGTCCAGCGACTGTAGATGTAGGAACTAAAGAAAACAAAACAACTTGAGAACCAAAAGGAGAATGACTGGTTGCATGAAAGGAAGGTAAAGGCTAGATGGACAGAGACATGTGATCTGCTGTGACACACCAAGAACATATAAAAGTCTCAGAGACCAGTGCAGAAAGTCAGTCATCGTCCAACCTTGTACAAAGTCACATGTGAAACCTGCACTGGTTTACAGCCATACCCTAGAAGAGTGTGACTGGCAACTTATAACTATCATCAGTAATGGTTTTGTGCATTTTTACTGAGCCTTTTCAAAGTGCATGTAATTCTAGTTGTCCTGATTAACAGTTCGGAACTGCATGATTGTGTGAGCAGTAGGCTCAAAGGCCTGATTAACAGTACAGAACTACCAGATCATGTGAGCAGCCTGCAGTGAGGCCTGAAGTCACAGATGTGTCAGAGGCTGCAGACCATTGCACTGCATTTGTCTGCAGCAGGTCTCAGCAGTTTGCATTGCTGACTTCTGGCTGGTTCTTCTGATACTAGGACACAGTGGCCAACTCCACTGGTGCTAATGGCCACACTTGGACCTAAGTGTTGATATACTTCCTGCTTGCTGCTGGCAAGAGCAGGTAATATTCTCTAGTAAAAAATACATATAGATTTCACCTGCACTGTCTGCACAAAATGAGCAATTCGGAAAAGATCAAAGAAGAAAAAATAGATGCAAGGACACTTACTGGTCGGTGCCATGGATGATTGCGTGTAGATCCTGATTTGGGTTGCAGTGGGGTCTTTAAAAAATAAAAGATAAATGTGTGTCCTTTAAATTAATTATGTTTGTGACTGGACCATATATGGGTGGGTATGTGTTTTTACTCACTTTGGGCGGTTTGTAACAATGTACATTCTCGGTAATTATCGTGATGTCTGGGTGTGGTTGTTCCCCTGGAGTTTGACGATAACGTTGATTCTGATTATAGCAACATCAGTCAGTTGTTGGCAATCAAACCAATCAGTAGGACCTTCTCTTGTATAACTCATGTTATTCTACTAAATCACTAGTAAGTACAACTAAGATTCTTGTACCTACTATATACACATACACAAATTGTAACTCAATTAAGGTTACAAATCTGTCCAAGCAGGGAAAATCGTCAAACTCAAGGGGAACAACCACACCCACACATCACAATAATTACCATGAATTTAGATTGTTACAATCCGCCCAAAGTGAGTAAAAACACATACCCACACATATATGGTCCAGTCACAAACATAATTTAAAGTACACACATTTATCTTTTATTTTTTAAAGACCCCACTGCAACCCAAATCAGGATCTACACGCAATCATCCACAGCACCCACCAGTAAGTGTCCTTGCATCTATTTTTTCTTCTTTGAACCTTTCCGTTTTGTTCATTTTGTGTAGACAGCGCAGGTGAAATCTATATGTATTTTTTACTAGTAACACACGTTTAACAGAGCCACACAGAACCTGTTTCAATCACCAGCATCACTCTACACTGAGCACTCATCCCTCCTACTAGGAACCACCTGGAGCGCCAGTGTTTCTTTTTCTTTTTTACAGGTAATACTGTATTCTCTGTTTGCATTTCCCTGATGAAGATAGGAGCTGTAGCAGTTGGCTATCGTCCTTTTTGGAGAATTTTTAGGAAGTGGGAGTTTTTGCTGAGTCTTTTCAAGATACATGTTCCCTTGTATCCTTGGTCTATCCAAGTTGTCTTTAGCGGTAGTGTGGATTTTCTAGCGTTCATCTTGTCCTCCCCAGTGTAGGGCTTATCGCCAGGGTCAAGCAGGGATTAGGTATCCTTCTCGGCGATACGTGCGGAACCTATATAGGTACGATAGGACAGACAGGGTGACGTCAGATCTGTCTAGGGTTCTCCACTCCCCTCTTCCCTAGTGTTGTGTCCCCCTTCCCCTTATACCTTTGTGTTGCCCCTAGTCTGTCCTTCACTGTGCATGACACCTGATTTTTTTGCCCACCAGGACATAGTGTGTTAAAAAGGTTTTTGAAGACATTGTTAGTTGTATTTTAATGAGTTTCTTTTAGCAGCTGTGATCAGGCACTAATGATAAGTTACCTTATTCACTTGACTTAACATGGTGGGTTATATAATGTTGAGGATTATATTTGTATGTCATGCAATGGTTAAGAACTGCAAGGTTTGAAATGTGTATGCTACTAATTAAGGTTGTGATCAAAAGTTTGCATCCTCCAGCAGAATTTTTGCTTTCTTGGCCTTTTTTTTTAGAGAATATGAATGATAACACCAAAACTTTTTCTCCACTCATAGTTAGTGGTTGGATGAAGCCACTTATTGTCAAACTATTGTGTGTTCTCTTTTTAAATCATAATGGCATCTGAAAACATCCAAAAGACCCTGATTAATGATGAGCAAGTGTATTCGCTACTATTCGCAATTTGCACAGATAGTACGGTATTCGGGTTACTCAATACATTGCAAGTATTTGTGTACTCGCCTCGCTATATTCGGATATCCTGCTGTGCAGTTTTGGCACCTCCTTTGCAGCCAGTAAACATGCTGGGATTCTTAACCAATCACAGTAATGCTGCAGCCATTTTGGTTGTGGCATTACTGTGATTGGCTGGCCGCCCAGCATCATAGGGTCTATTGAAGTCCTGCCGCCGCCATGTTGCACACATTACATCGTGAGCCTGCATATTACAAGCATAGGGAGAGATCTCTCAGCTACTAGGGAGAGTCTTTAGGCCTCTTGATAACACAAAAGCCCTTTCCAGGACTACCTAAAGTGTATACTACATCAGTGCAGAGTAGGGAGAGGGAGATACTGGAGCAGGGACAGTTTAACCCCTTCCCGACCTCCGATGTACTACTACTGCGGAGGTCAGGTCCCCTGCTTTGATGTGGGCTCTGGCGCTGAGCCCACCTCAAAGCCAGGACATGTCAGCTGTTTTCAACAGCTGACATGTACCCGCAATAGCGGTGGGTGAAATCGCGATTCAACCGCCGCTATTAACCAGTTAAATGCCGCTGTCAAATGCTGACAGCAGCATCCGGCCACGCGGCCAGAAATGATCGCATCGCCGACCCCGTCACATGATCGGGGGTCGGCGATGCATCAAGATGGTAACCATAGAGGTCCTTGAGACCTCTATGGTTACTGATGCCGGTCTGCTGTGAGCACCACCCTGTAGTCGGCGCTCATAGAAAGCCTGCAATTCAGCTACATAGCAGCAATCTGATGTAGCTATGTAGCTGAGCCGATCCAGTTGTGCCAGCTTCTAGCCTCCCGTGGAAGCTATTGAAACATGGCAAAAGTAAAAAAAATGTTTTAAAAAATATGAAAAAAATAAAAAAATATAAAAGTTTAAATCACCCCCCCCCCCTTTTCGCCCCATTCAAAATAAAAGAATAAAGAAAAAACATCAAACCTACACATATTTGGTATCACCGCATTCAGAATCGCCCGATCTCTCAATAAAAAAAAGATTAACCTGATCGCTAAACGGCGTAACAAGAAAAAAATTTGAAATGCCAGAATTATGTTTTTTTGGTTCGCCGTGACATTGCATTAAAATGTAATAACGGGCGATCAAAAGAACATATCTGCACCAAAATGGTATCATTAAAAACGGCAGCTCGGCACGCAAAAAATAGGTCCTCACCTGACCCCAGATCACAAAAAATGTAGACGCTACGGGTAATGGAAACTTGTGCAATTTTTTTTTTTTTTTTAGCAAAGTTTGAAATTTTTTTTACCACTTAGATAAAACGTAACCTATACATGTTTGGTGTCTATGAACTCGTAATGACCTGGAGAATCAAAATGGCAGGTCAGTTTAGCATTTAGTGAACCTAGCAAAAAAGCCAAACAAAAAACAAGTGTGGGATTGCACTTTTTTTGCAACTTCACCGCACTTGGAATTTTTTTCCCATTTTCTAGTACACGACATGCTAAAATCAATAATGTCGTTGAAAAGTGCAACTTGTCCCGCAAAAAACAAGCCCTCTCATGGACATATTGATGGAAAAATCGCAAAAACGGAAAAGGGCAAGGTCGTGAAGGGGTTAAAGGAGCTAGTCACTAGCTCCATAATTCCAGAAAAAAATAGCTCTTTTCATAGCTGTAGACACAGCAAAGGCAGAGTACAGTGAGGGAGAGATTGTGTATTAGGTAGGGAGAGGTTAAAGTGTTCTTCCAGTGTCCATCTTAAAACAGCTCTTTTTAGAGGCAAAGCAATATATTTCCAGCACACAGAGTACTAGCAATTAGTGCTGCCTTTTTTTTAAAAGCATTGATCTATTTTCTCTGCTGTTTTTGGGGACATAGCCTGGCTTCTGCTGTCCACATTAGTCCACTTAAAAAGGCATTTAGTGCCCTTCAGAAAGCAGTAGTCCAAACATTTCTTACTGCCTGCTACCAAGCACACACGAGACCATTTTCCCCGCTGTTTTTGTGGTCACAGTTCACCTTCTGCTGTCCACATTAGTCCACATAAAAAGGCAGTTAGTGCCCTATGCAAAACAGTAGTTCAAACATTTGCTACTGCCTGCTACCAAGCACGCACCAGGCCATTTTCCCCACTATTTTGGCTGTGACAACTAGCTTGGCTTGTGCCATCAACATCTGAAAATCTGTGAGCAAAACCACAAATGCCAAGAAAGCCTGTTGTTAACCGCTTAAGCCCCAAGGGTGGTTTGCACGTTAATGACTGGGCCAATTTTTACAATTCTGACCACTGTCCATTTATGAGGTTATAACTCAGGAACGCTTCAACGGATTCCAGTAATTCTGACAATGTTTTCTCATGTCATACTATACTTCATGATAGTGGTAAAATTTCTTTAATATTACCTGCATTTATTTGTGAAAAAAAAAACGGAAATTTGGTGAAAATTTAGAAAATTTTGCAATTTTCCAACTTTGAATTTTTATGCCCTTAAATCACAGAGATATGTCACACAAAATACTCAATAAGTAACAATTCCCACATGTCTACTTTATATCAGCACAATTTTGGAACCAACATTTTTTTGGTTAGGGCGTTATAAGGGTTAAAAGTTGACCAGCAATTTCTCATTTTTACAACACCATTTGTTTAGGGACCACATCTCATTTGAAGTCATTTTGAGGGGTCTATATGATAGAAAATAACCAAGTGTGACAACATTCTAAAAACTGCACCCCTCAAGGTGTTCAAAACCATATTTGAGAAGTTTATTAACCCTTCAGGTGTTTCACAGGAAGTTTTGGAATGTTTAAATAAAAATGAACATTTAAGTTTTTTTCAACAAAAAATTTACTTCAGCTCTAATTTGTTTTATTTTACCAAGGGTAACAGGAGAAAATGGACACCAAAAGTTGTTGTACAATTTGTCCTGAGTATGCCGATACCTGATATGTGGGGGTAAACCACTGTTTGGGTGCATGGCAGAGCTCGGAAGCAAAGGAGCGCCATTTGACTTTTCAATGCAAAATTGACAGGAATTGAGATGGGACGCTATGTTGGGTTTGGAGAGCCCCTAATGTGCCTAAACATTGAAACCCCCCACAAGTGAAACCATTTTGGAATGTAGACCCCCTATGGAACTTTAAGGAACTTATCTAGATGTGTGGTGAGCACTTTGACCCACTAAGTGCTTCACAGAAGTTTATAATGCAGAGCAGTAAAAATAAAAAATAATATTTTTTCACAAAAATGATTTTTTGTCCCCAATATTTTATTTTCCCAGGGGTAAGAGAAAAAATTGGACCCTAAAAGTTGTTGTACAATTTGTCCTGAGTATGCTGATACCCCATATGTAGGGGTAAACCACTGTTTGGGCGCATGGCAGAGCTCGGAAGGGAAGGAGCGCCATTTGACTTTTCAATACAAAATTGACTGGAATTGAGAGGGTACGCCATGTTGCGTTTGGAGAGCCACTGATATACCTAAACATTGAAACCCTCCACAGTTGACACCATTTTGGAAAGTAGACACCCTAAGGAACTCATCTAGATGTGTTGTGAGAGCTTTGAACCTCCAAGTGTTTCACTACAGTTTATAACGCAGAGCCGTGAAAAAAAAATATTTTTTTTCCACAAAAATTATTTTTTAGCCCCCAGTTTTGTATTTTTTCCAAGAGTAACAGTTTAAATTAAACCCCAAAACTTGTTGCACAATTTGTCCTGAGTACGGTAATACCCAATATGTGGGGGAGAACCACCATTTGGGTGCATGCAAAGCTCGGAAGTGAAGGAGCGCCATTTGGAATGCAGACTTAGATGGATTGGTCTGCAGGCGTCACATTGCATTTGCAGAGCCCCTGATGTATCTAAACAGTAGAAACCCCCACTAGTAACCCCATATTGGAAACTAGACCCCCAAGGAACTTATCTAGATGTGTTGTGAGAACTTTGAAACCCCTGCCAGTGTTTCACTACAGTTTATAACGCAGAGCCGTGAAAATAAAAAATCTTTTTTTTCCACAAAAATTATTTTTAGCCCCCAGTTTTGTATTTTTCCAAGGGTAACAATTGAAATTGAACCCCAAAAGTTGTCCAATTTGTCCTGAGTACGCTGATACCCAATATGTGGGGGGAACCACCGTTTTGGGGCATGGCAGAGCTCGGAAGGGAAGGAGCGCCATTTGGAATGCAGACTTAGATGGATTGGTGTGGAGGCGTCACGTTTCATTTGCAGAGTCCCTGATGTAACTAAAAAGAAGAAACCCCCACAAGTGACCCCTTATTGGAAACTAGACCCCCCAAGGAACTTATCTAGATGTGCTGTGTAGTGTTGAGCGATACCTTCCGATATTCGGAAATATCGGTATCGGATTGGATCGGCCGATATCAAAATATTGCACTGTGTGGCTTTGATTCCCCAAAGAAATTAATTTCAATATGGCCTGTTGACGTTTGGCCATGGCTATGCTCATATCGTTCGTAACATGTAAGCGTTCAAGGGTCCATGTGGAAGTAGACTGTGACGGTTCCTGCAGCGGTGATTCAGAGGAACTGGAGTATGAGGAGGAGTCAATGTGTACAGACTGGATTCCTAGCAATCCTTGGAGTTGGCAGAACACATACAGCACCACTCTTAAGATCTGTACCTGGCTCCACAACATTTACCCAAAGGGCAGTGAGGGAAAGGTATCATCCCTGTCCATAGTGACTGGTCCACGCATCGGTAGTCAGGTGGACCTTACTACTGACGGCATTTAATAGCGCATGTTTAATGTTTCCCTCCACATGCTTTTGCAGGGCAGGGACATAGTTACATAGTTACTAGTGTTGAGCGATACCTTCCGATATCGGAAAGTATCGGTATCGGTTTGGATCGGCCGATATTCAAAAAATATCGGATATCGCCGATACCGATACCCGATCCCAATGCAAGTCAATGGGACCAAAATATCGGAATTAAAATAAACCCTTTCTTTCCTTGTAGGTTCATTCTACATGAAGGAAAACAACTAAGAATAATGTAGGATGTATTGTGGGAGGTGGCGGAGACATTAAAGGCAATGAGGTTTAGCCCAATCAAATAGAATAGCGTGTTTTTTGTTTTTTTTAAGACGTTCGGAGTGAAAAAGATATTGAGTATGTAAATTTTTTTTTATTTTGTCAGATATTGATGTTTCACTATTCCACGCCCTTCCCCTTCTTTTTTTTTCTTTTTTTTTTTTACTTTTCCCACACTTTCATCTTCATCATCATCAGCATCTTTGACATCAACTTCTTCTTCACCTTATTCATCTTCTTCTTCATCTTCTACCTATTTTTTTTTTATTACATTCTTCATATTCATTTTATTCAACTATTATTATTCTTCCTATTCTACATATTCTTTTTATTCCACTGTTATTATTCTTCCTATTCTACTTCTTCATCATATTCTCATTTGTGACAGGCATTCCCGTAGTTGTTATCTATAAAAGTTGGAAGATTACACCTTCCGTTCTGCCAGTCACAAAAGTTACATTTGTCCGCGTTCAGTTTGGCCTGCAGCATCAGGCTTTATCCAGGGGCACCACGAGGAGGAACGGACTCACCCCCATACACTGCTTAGTCTTCTTCTGAATATAATTTAGATAATATCTTTTGCTCTGATATTAAGTCTTATGCTTAATGTTCTTCTGCTCTTTGTTCTGCAGCCTCTTGTTCTTCTGCTTCTCGGTCTTCCATGTCGTCGTCTCCAGGGTCGTCGTCTCCAGTGTCGTCATCTCCGCCGTCGTCGTCTCAGCCGTCGTCGTCTCCGCCGTCGTCGTCGTCGTCATCGGGGTGGTCTTCCGGGTCGTCGTCATCGGGGTGGTCTTCCGGGTTGTCGACGTTAGGGTCTTCAACTTGGAAATGTAGCAGAAGGTACAAGAAGGCTGAGAAAATGCCAAGAACCAGCTGATGGAACTGGAACTCGGATGGCTACCCGAAGGTTCAAGAGCCTATGGAACTACCGAGGACCAGCTGACGTTACTGGAACCCGGTTACCAAGCAGGAGGTACCCGTGCTAAAAAGCACTACCAAGGACCGCCTGACGTTGGCGGAACTCGGATACCCAGAAGGAGGCACCTAAGCCAAAGGCTCTGCCCGGAACCAGCTGACGTTACTGGAACCAGGATGGGGAGCAGAAGGTACAAGAGCAAAAGACACTGCCGAGAACCAGCTGACGGTACTGGAACCCGGATGGGTAGCCGAAGGTCCAAGAGCCAATGGAACTACCAAGGACCAGCTGACGTTACTGGAACCAGGTTACTAAGCAGGAGGTACCCGTGCCTGAAAGCACTACCAAGGACCACCTGACGTTGGTGGAACTTGGATACCCAGAAGGAGGCACCTAAGCCAAAGGCTCTGCCCGGAACCAGCTGACGGTACTGGAACCAGGATGGGGAGCAGAAGGTACAAGAGCAAAAGACACTGCCGAGAACCAGCTGACGGTGCTGGAACCAGGTGGTGGACCCGAAGGCCCACAGGAGAGGAGAGAACAGCTAGGCCGCGAGGCAGCCGCAGTTACCGAACCCCAACAGTCCTACAGGGGGAGCTGGGCCTACTGGCACTACAGAACCAGCCTTGACTACCAGTTCACGCAGCCCACATAGGAAGCTCCTAAACTGGAGGCACCCTGGAGTTGGCTAACTCGACCGCACCACGACGGGGCAAGCATAGGCGTCTCAGTGAAGTTGACACAACCCGGAAACAGCTGACGGTGCTGAAACCAGGCTTGGCACGAGGGAGTACCTGTGACAAGAACACTGCCGAGAACCAGCTGGCGGTGCTGGAACCCGGATGCGTTGCCCCAGTGTGCAAGAGCCAATGGCACGACCGAGGACCAGCTGACGGTGCTGGAACCCGGTTACTAAGCTGTAGGTGCCCGCGCTTAAAAGCACTACCAAGGACCGCCTGGCGTTGGCGGAACTCGGATACCCAGGAGGAGGCACCTAAGCCAAAGGCTCGGCCCGGAACCAGCTGATGGTGCTGGAACCAGGTGGTGGACCCCAAGGCCCACAGGAGAGGAGAGAACAGCTAGGCCGCGAGGCAGCCGCAGTTACCGAACCCCAACAGTCCTACAGGGGGAGCTGGGCCTCCTAGCACTACAGAACCAGCCTTGACTACCAGTTCACGCAGCCCACATAGGAAGCTCCTAAACTGGAGGCACCCGGGAGTTGGCTAACCCGACCGCACCACGACGGGGCAAGCATAGGTGTCTCAGTGAGCTTGACACAACCCGGAAACAGCTGACGGTGCTGAAACCAGGCTTGGCACGAGGGAGTACCTGTGACAAGAACACTGCCGAGAACCAGCTGGCGGTGCTGGAACCCGGATGCGTTGCCCCAGTGTGCAAGAGCCAATGGCACGACCGAGGACCAGCTGACGGTGCTGGAACCCGGTTACTAAGCTGTAGGTGCCCGCGCTTAAAAGCACTACCAAGGACCGCCTGGCGTTGGCGGAACTCGGATACCCAGGAGGAGGCACCTAAGCCAAAGGCTCGGCCCGGAACCAGCTGACGGTGCTGGAACCAGGTGGTGGACCCCAAGGCCCACAGGAGAGGAGAGAACAGCTAGGCCGCGAGGCAGCCGCAGTTACCGAACCCCAACAGTCCTACAGGGGGAGCTGGGCCTACTGGCACTACAGAACCAGCCTTGACTACCAGTTCACGCAGCCCACATAGGAAGCTCCTAAACTGGAGGCACCCTGGAGTTGGCTAACCCGACCGCACCACGACGAGGCAAGCATAGGTGTCTCAGTGAGCTTGACACAACCCGGAAACAGCTGACGGTGCTGAAACCAGGCTTGGCACGAGGGAGTACCTGTGACAAGAACACTGCCGAGAACCAGCTGGCGGTGCTGGAACCCGGATGCGTTGCCCCAGTGTGCAAGAGCCAATGGCACGACCGAGGACCAGCTGACGGTGCTGGAACCCGGTTACTAAGCTGTAGGTGCCCGCGCTTAAAAGCACTACCAAGGACCGCCTGGCGTTGGCGGAACTCGGATACCCAGGAGGAGGCACCTAAGCCAAAGGCTCGGCCCGGAACCAGCTGACGGTGCTGGAACCAGGTGGTGGACCCCAAGGCCCACAGGAGAGGAGAGAACAGCTAGGCCGCGAGGCAGCCGCAGTTACCGAACCCCAACAGTCCTACAGGGGGAGCTGGGCCTACTGGCACTACAGAACCAGCCTTGACTACCAGTTCACGCAGCCCACATAGGAAGCTCCTAAACTGGAGGCACCCTGGAGTTGGCTAACCCGACCGCACCACGACGGGGCAAGCATAGGTGTCTCAGTGAGCTTGACACAACCCGGAAACAGCTGACGGTGCTGAAACCAGGCTTGGCACGAGGGAGTACCTGTGACAAGAACACTGCCGAGAACCAGCTGGCGGTGCTGGAACCCGGATGCGTTGCCCCAGTGTGCAAGAGCCAATGGCACGACCGAGGACCAGCTGACGGTGCTGGAACCCGGTTACTAAGCTGTAGGTGCCCGCGCTTAAAAGCACTACCAAGGACCGCCTGGCGTTGGCGGAACTCGGATACCCAGGAGGAGGCACCTAAGCCAAAGGCTCGGCCCGGAACCAGCTGACGGTGCTGGAACCAGGTGGTGGACCCCAAGGCCCACAGGAGAGGAGAGAACAGCTAGGCCGCGAGGCAGCCGCAGTTACCGAACCCCAACAGTCCTACAGGGGGAGCTGGGCCTACTGGCACTACAGAACCAGCCTTGACTACCAGTTCACGCAGCCCACATAGGAAGCTCCTAAACTGGAGGCACCCTGGAGTTGGCTAACCCGACCGCACCACGACGAGGCAAGCATAGGTGTCTCAGTGAGCTTGACACAACCCGGAAACAGCTGACGGTGCTGAAACCAGGCTTGGCACGAGGGAGTACCTGTGACAAGAACACTGCCGAGAACCAGCTGGCGGTGCTGGAACCCGGATGCGTTGCCCCAGTGTGCAAGAGCCAATGGCACGACCGAGGACCAGCTGACGGTGCTGGAACCCGGTTACTAAGCTGTAGGTGCCCGCGCTTAAAAGCACTACCAAGGACCGCCTGGCGTTGGCGGAACTCGGATACCCAGGAGGAGGCACCTAAGCCAAAGGCTCGGCCCGGAACCAGCTGACGGTGCTGGAACCAGGTGGTGGACCCCAAGGCCCACAGGAGAGGAGAGAACAGCTAGGCCGCGAGGCAGCCGCAGTTACTGAACCCCAACAGTCCTACAGGGGGAGCTGGGCCTACTGGCACTACAGAACCAGCCTTGACTACCAGTTCACGCAGCCCACATAGGAAGCTCCTAAACTGGAGGCACCCTGGAGTTGGCTAACCCGACCGCACCACGACGAGGCAAGCATAGGTGTCTCAGTGAGCTTGACACAACCCGGAAACAGCTGACGGTGCTGAAACCAGGCTTGGCACGAGGGAGTACCTGTGACAAGAACACTGCCGAGAACCAGCTGGCGGTGCTGGAACCCGGATGCGTTGCCCCAGTGTGCAAGAGCCAATGGCACGACCGAGGACCAGCTGACGGTGCTGGAACCCGGTTACTAAGCTGTAGGTGCCCGCGCTTAAAAGCACTACCAAGGACCGCCTGGCGTTGGCGGAACTCGGATACCCAGGAGGAGGCACCTAAGCCAAAGGCTCGGCCCGGAACCAGCTGACGGTGCTGGAACCAGGTGGTGGACCCCAAGGCCCACAGGAGAGGAGAGAACAGCTAGGCCGCGAGGCAGCCGCAGTTACCGAACCCCAACAGTCCTACAGGGGGAGCTGGGCCTACTGGCACTACAGAACCAGCCTTGACTACCAGTTCACGCAGCCCACATAGGAAGCTCCTAAACTGGAGGCACCCTG
This sequence comes from Ranitomeya imitator, assembly GCF_032444005.1. NCBI lineage: Eukaryota > Metazoa > Chordata > Amphibia > Anura > Dendrobatidae > Ranitomeya > Ranitomeya imitator. The sequence goes on from NC_091286.1 coordinate 305,764,747, forward strand.
GAGTTGGCTAACCCGACCGCACCACGACGAGGCAAGCATAGGTGTCTCAGTGAGCTTGACACAACCCGGAAACAGCTGACGGTGCTGAAACCAGGCTTGGCACGAGGGAGTACCTGTGACAAGAACACTGCCGAGAACCAGCTGGCGGCGCTGGAACCCGGATGCGTTGCCCCAGTGTGCAAGAGCCAATGGCACGACCGAGGACCAGCTGACGGTGCTGGAACCCGGTTACTAAGCTGTAGGTGCCCGCGCTTAAAAGCACTACCAAGGACCGCCTGGCGTTGGCGGAACTCGGATACCCAGGAGGAGGCACCTAAGCCAAAGGCTCGGCCCGGAACCAGCTGACGGTGCTGGAACCAGGTGGTGGACCCCAAGGCCCACAGGAGAGGAGAGAACAGCTAGGCCGCGAGGCAGCCGCAGTTACCGAACCCCAACAGTCCTACAGGGGGAGCTGGGCCTACTGGCACTACAGAACCAGCCTTGACTACCAGTTCACGCAGCCCACATAGGAAGCTCCTAAACTGGAGGCACCCTGGAGTTGGCTAACCCGACCGCACCACGACGAGGCAAGCATAGGTGTCTCAGTGAGCTTGACACAACCCGGAAACAGCTGACGGTGCTGAAACCAGGCTTGGCACGAGGGAGTACCTGTGACAAGAACACTGCCGAGAACCAGCTGGCGGTGCTGGAACCCGGATGCGTTGCCCCAGTGTGCAAGAGCCAATGGCACGACCGAGGACCAGCTGACGGTGCTGGAACCCGGTTACTAAGCTGTAGGTGCCCGCGCTTAAAAGCACTACCAAGGACCGCCTGGCGTTGGCGGAACTCGGATACCCAGGAGGAGGCACCTAAGCCAAAGGCTCGGCCCGGAACCAGCTGACGGTGCTGGAACGAGGTGGTGGACCCCAAGGCCCACAGGAGAGGAGAGAACAGCTAGGCCGCGAGGCAGCCGCAGTTACCGAACCCCAACAGTCCTACAGGGGGAGCTGGGCCTACTGGCACTACAGAACCAGCCTTGACTACCAGTTCACGCAGCCCACATAGGAAGCTCCTAAACTGGAGGCACCCTGGAGTTGGCTAACCCGACCGCACCACGACGAGGCAAGCATAGGTGTCTCAGTGAGCTTGACACAACCCGGAAACAGCTGACGGTGCTGAAACCAGGCTTGGCACGAGGGAGTACCTGTGACAAGAACACTGCCGAGAACCAGCTGGCGGTGCTGGAACCCGGATGCGTTGCCCCAGTGTGCAAGAGCCAATGGCACGACCGAGGACCAGCTGACGGTGCTGGAACCCGGTTACTAAGCTGTAGGTGCCCGCGCTTAAAAGCACTACCAAGGACCGCCTGGCGTTGGCGGAACTCGGATACCCAGGAGGAGGCACCTAAGCCAAAGGCTCGGCCCGGAACCAGCTGACGGTGCTGGAACCAGGTGGTGGACCCCAAGGCCCACAGGAGAGGAGAGAACAGCTAGGCCGCGAGGCAGCCGCAGTTACCGAACCCCAACAGTCCTACAGGGGGAGCTGGGCCTACTGGCACTACAGAACCAGCCTTGACTACCAGTTCACGCAGCCCACATAGGAAGCTCCTAAACTGGAGGCACCCTGGAGTTGGCTAACCCGACCGCACCACGACGAGGCAAGCATAGGTGTCTCAGTGAGCTTGACACAACCCGGAAACAGCTGACGGTGCTGAAACCAGGCTTGGCACGAGGGAGTACCTGTGACAAGAACACTGCCGAGAACCAGATGGCGGTGCTGGAACCCAGATGCGTTGCCTTGCCTATTAAAGATTGTCTTCCTAGAGCCCCAACTAGCGGTGTTGGAGCAAAGGGTAAGCAGGGGGAGATGAGTGTAGGCCGAAGCCTGCACTGGAGGCAGCTTTGTGTCTGCGTTGCGTTTGCAGGACACTTTGCCGGCTACACACTGGGGGAACAGCTGGCGTTGCTGAACCCCACTAACACAATGGCGTGTGTTTTTCTCTGTGCAGCTAGCACTTGCGGGCAAAAACTAGCGATGTTAGAGCCCGTGTTGAAGCAGGAGGAGGAGGAGAGGAGCAGAGTGTAGGCCGAAGCCTAGTTGAACCAATTTCAAAGGAAACCTTTAACCCCCCCCTCAGGTGTTACAAAGTACAAGAGACACACCTTGTGCAGTATTAATGCTGCACAAGTGAAAGGTTGCTCTATTAATTTGTCTACTTGCACACGCTGAATGAAAGACATACACAATTTACCCCATTCTACAGTCAAACTGTAGTGGATGCGTGACTTGGTTTTTTGATGAGACGCAGCACAGGTGTCCAAAATAACGCCTTGGTGCTTGGCGCAGCTTCCTGAGCGTTGTTATTTGCTGTACAGGAGTCTGCGCTCTTGTGTTATCCCTTGGCAATGCCCTGTTAGCGCTGCCCATCTTATGACATCATTTCATGTTGGCCGGTGCGGTTAACGATGGCCATAAATCCCAGACCCACAGTGTCTTTTCATAAAGCCACACTGCGGTGCTGGGATTCGTGGCCTTGAGCAGTAAATATTTTGGCCGCTCACACACGTCCTTACACCTGCTTCAGACTGGGCGGCCTCTGCTGATCCCTTCTCGCATGCCGCGGCCATGAGGCTGCACAGTCTGAAGAAGGCGGAAGGAGATGAGTTAAGACAGGCGAAGATATGCACTGCTCGTGCCCATCAATCACACCCTCGCAGTCAAAATAATTAAGACAACGAGGAGCATTTTATTCAGGCAGGGCGGACGAACAGGCGCAAGTAGCCAACCAATGATGTCAGAAGACGGGAAGCGCTACCAAGGGGGGTGCTGCGTATCATTAGAAAGGAAAGTCACACCTCAGGGACAGTGGAATGGTCTCAAAGAGACACATTTTGTACGTGTTGAGTTCCACGTGGGCAAGGAGAAAACATCAGCCACCTTGTACAAATGCAGCAGTACTGCTGTACAAGGTGGCTGTTATACATATAAACACCTGGGGGTGGGGGCCAGGCTCCCTTCAATTTCAGTTCATGTGCCTGCGTGGCGTTTGCAGGTCACGTTGCAAGCTGCACAGCAGGGGAACAGCTGGCGGTGCTGAACCCCACTAACACATTGGCTGGTGTTTTTCTCTGTGCAGCTAGCATTTCCGGGCAAAAACTAGCGGTGTTTGAGCCCAGGGTCAGCAGGAGGAGGAGGAGAGGAGCAAAGTGTAGGCCGAAGCCTGCACTGGTGGCAGCTTTTGGTCGGTTGTGCCAGCGTGGCTTGTGCTGGACACGATGCCGGCTACACAGCGGGGGAACAGCTGGCGGTGCTGAACCCCACTAACACATTGGCTGGTGTTTTTCTCTGTGCAGCTAGCATTTCCGGGCAAAAACTAGCGTTGTTAGAGCCCAGGGTCAGCAGGAGGAGGAGAGGAGCAGAGTGTAGGCCGCAGCCTAGTTGAACCAATTTCAAAGGTTACCTTTAACCCCCCCTCAGGTGTTACAAAGTACAAGAGCCACTCCTTCTGCAGCATTAATGCTGCACAAGTAAAAGGTTGCTCTATTAATTTTTCTACTTACACAAGCTGAATGCAACACGTAGACTATTTAGCCCATTATACTGTTAATCAGTAGTGGAGGCGTGACTTGTCTTTTTAAAGAAAAGCAGCACAGGTGTCGAAAACAACACCTTTTTGCATGGGCGCAGCTTCCTGAGCGTTGTTAGTTGCTGTACAGGAGTCTGCGCTCTTGTGATCCTTTGGCCATGCGCTGTGAGCGCTTCCTGTCTTATGACCTCATTTCATGTTGGCCGTTGCGGTTAGCGATGGACATGAATCCCAGACCCACAGTGTGTTTTTAAAAAATCACACTGCGGTGCTGGGATTCGTGCCCTGGTGCACTAAATATGTTTGCCGCTCACACATGTCCTTACACCTGCTTCAGACTGGGCGGCCTCATCTGATCCCTTATCGCCTGCCGCGGCCATGAGGACACCCAGTCTGAAGAAGGCGGAAGGAGATGAGTGAACACAGGCAAACATATGCACTGCACATGCCCATCAATCACACCCTCGCTGTCCAAAAAAATAAGACACCGAGGGCCGTTGTTTCGAGCAGGGGAGATGCACAGGCGCAGCCAGCTAACCAATGATGTCAAAAGACGGGCAGCGCTAACAAGGGTGGTGCTGCGTGTCATTACAAAGGAAAGTCACACCTCAGGGACATTGTAATGGTCTCTAATGAGACACATTTTGTACGTGTTGAGTTCCACGTGGGCAAGGAGAAAAAGTCAGCCACCTTGTACAAATGCAGCAGTACTGCTGTACAAGGTGGCTGTTATACATAGAAACACCTGTGGGTGGGGGGCAGGCTCCCTTCAATTTCAGTTCATGTGCCTGCGTGGCGTTTGCAGGTCACGTTGCAAGCTACACAGCAGGGGAACAGCTGGCGTTGCTGAACCCCACTGACACATTGACTGGTGTTTTTCTCTGTGCAGATTGCATGTCCGGGCAAAAACTAGCGGTGTTAGAGCCCAGGGTCAGCAGGAGGAGGAGGAGAGGAGCAAAGTGTAGGCCGAAGCCTGCACTGGTGGCAGCTTTTGGTCGGTTGTGCCAGCGTGGCTTGTGCTGGACACGATGCCGGCTACACAGCGGGGGAACAGCTGGCGGTGCTGAACCCCACTAACACATTGGCTGGTGTTTTTCTCTGTGCAGCTAGCATGTCCGGGCAGAAACTGGCGTTGTTTGAGCCCAGGGTCAGCAGGAGGAGGAGAGGAGCAAAGTGTAGGCCGAAGCCTGCACTGGTGGCAGCTTTTGTTCTGTTGTGCCAGCGTGGCTTGTGCTGGACACGTTGTTGACTACACAGCAGGGGAACAGCTGGCGGTGCTGAACCCCACTAACACATTGGCTGGTGTTTTTCTCTGTGCAGCTAGCATTTCCGGGCAAAAACTAGCGGTGTTTGAGCCCAGGGTCAGCACGAGGAGTAGAGGAGCACAGTGTAGGCCGAAGCCTAGTTGAACCAATTTCAAAGGTTACCTTTACCCCCCCCCTCAGGTGTTGCAAGGTACAAGAGCCACACCTTGAACAGCATTAATGATGCACAAGTCAAAGGTTGCTCTATTTAATTTTGCTCCATGCACACGCTGAATTAAACACGTACACTATTTAGCCCATTATACTGTCAAACAGTAGTGGAGGCGTGACTAGTACTACTAGTCTTTTTAAGGAGACGCAGCACAGGTGTACAAATTAACACCTAGGTGCTGTGCGCAGATTCCTTACCGTTGTTATTTGCAGTACAGGAAACTGCGCTCTTGTGTTATCCCTTGGCAATACCCTGTTAGTGCAGGCCGTCTCATGACCTCATTTCATGTTTGCCGGTGCGGTTAACGATGGCCATGAATCCCAGACCCACAGTGGCTTTTCCTAAAGTCACACTGCGGTGCTGGGATTCGTGGCCTTGTGCAGTAAATATGTTCGCCGCTCACACATGTCCTTACACCTGCTTCAGACTGGGCGGCCTCAGCTGATCCCTTATCGCATGCCGCGGCCATGAGGCCGCACAGTCAGAAGAAGGCGGAAGGAGGGGAGTGAAAACAGGGGAACATATGCACTGCTCGTGCCCATCAATCACACCCTCGCAGTCAAAATATATGAGACAACGGGGGGCGTTGTGTCGGGCAGGGGGGACGCACAGGCACAGCCAGCCAACCAATGATGTCAGGAGACGGGCAGCGCTAACAATGGGGGTGCTGCGTGTCATTAAAAAGGAAAGTCACACCTCAGGGACATTGTAATGGTCTGTAATGAGACACATTTTGTACTTGTTGAGTTCCACGTGTGCAAGGAGAAAAAGTCAGCCACCTTGTACAAATGCAGCAGTACTGCTGTACAAGGTGGCTGTTATACATAGAAACACCTGGGGGGGTGGGGGGCAGGCTCCCTTCAATTTCAGTTCATGTTCCTGCGTGGCGTTTGCAGGAAACGTTGCAAGCTACACAGCAGGGGAACAGCTGGCGGTGCTGAACCCCACTAACACATTGGCTGGTGTTTTTCTCTGTGCAGCTAGCATGTCCGGGCAGAAACTGGCGTTGTTTTAGCCCAGGGTCAGCAGGAGGAGGAGAGGAGCAAAGTGTAGGCCGAAGCCTGCACTGGTGGCAGCTTTTGGTCAGTTGTGCCAGCGTGGCTTGTGCTGGACACGATGCCGACTACACAGCAGAGGAACAGCTGGCGGTGCTGAACCCCACTAACACATTGGCTGGTGTTTTTCTCTGTGCAGCTAGCATGTCCGGGCAGAAACTGGCGTTGTTTGAGCCCAGGGTCAGCAGGAGGAGGAGAGGAGCAAAGTGTAGGCCGAAGCCTGCACTGGTGGCAGCTTTTGTTCTCTTGTGCCAGCGTGGCTTGTGCTGGACACGTTGCCGACTACACAGCAGGGGAAAAACAGCTGGCGTTGCTGAACCCCACTAACACATTGGCTGGTGTTTTTCTCTGTGCAGCTAGCATTTCCGGGCAAAAACTAGCGGTGTTTGAGCCCAGGGTCAGCAGGAGGAGTAGAGGAGCAGAGTGTAGGCCGAAGCCTAGTTGAACCAATTTCAAAGGTTACCTTTAACCCCCCCCTCAGGTGTTGCAAGGTACAAGAGCCACACCTTGAACAGCATTAATGATGCACAAGTCAAAGGTTGCTCTATTTAATTTTGCTCCTTGCACACGCTGAATTAAACACGTACACTATTTAGCCCATTATACTGTCAAACAGTAGTGGAGGCGTGACTACTAGTCTTTTTAAGGAGACGCAGCACAGGTGTACAAATTTACACCTAGGTGCTGTGCGCAGATTCCTTACCGTTGTTATTTGCAGTACAGGAAACTGCGCTCTTGTGTTATCCCTTGGCAATACCCTGTTAGTGCAGGCCGTCTCATGACCTCATTTCATGTTGGCCGGTGCGGTTAACGATGGCCATAAATCCCAGACCCACAGTGGCTTTTCCTAAAGTCACACTGCGGTGCTGGGATTCGTGGCCTTGTGCAGTAAATATGTTCGCCGCTCACACATGTCCTTACACCTGCTTCAGACTGGGCGGCCTCAGCTGATCCCTTATCGCATGCCGCGGCCATGAGGCCGCACAGTCAGAAGAAGGCGGAAGGAGGGGAGTGAAAACAGGGGAACATATGCACTGCTCGTGCCCATCAATCACACCCTCGCAGTCAAAATATATGAGACAACGGGGGGCGTTGTGTCGGGCAGGGGGGACGCACAGGCACAGCCAGCCAACCAATGATGTCAGGAGACGGGCAGCGCTAACAATGGGGGTGCTGCGTGTCATTAAAAAGGAAAGTCACACCTCAGGGACATTGTAATGGTCTGTAATGAGACACATTTTGTACTTGTTGAGTTCCACGTGTGCAAGGAGAAAAAGTCAGCCACCTTGTACAAATGCAGCAGTACTGCTGTACAAGGTGGCTGTTATACATAGAAACACCTGGGGGGGTGGGGGGCAGGCTCCCTTCAATTTCAGTTCATGTTCCTGCGTGGCGTTTGCAGGAAACGTTGCAAGCTACACAGCAGGGGAACAGCTGGCGGTGCTGAACCCCACTAACACATTGGCTGGTGTTTTTCTCTGTGCAGCTAGCATATCCGGGCCGAAACTGGCGTTGTTTTAGCCCAGGGTCAGCAGGAGGAGGAGAGGAGCAAAGTGTAGGCCGAAGCCTGCACTGGTGGCAGCTTTTGGTCAGTTGTGCCAGCGTGGCCTGTGCTGGACACGATGCCGACTACACAGCAGAGGAACAGCTGGCGGTGCTGAACCCCACTAACACATTGGCTGGTGTTTTTCTCTGTGCAGCTAGCATGTCCGGGCAGAAACTGGCGTTGTTTTAGCCCAGGGTCAGCAGGAGGAGGAGAGGAGCAAAGTGTAGGCCGAAGCCTGCACTGGTGGCAGCTTTTGGTCGGTTGTGCCAGCGTGGCTTGTGCTGGACACGATGCCGGCTACACAGCGGGGGAACAGCTGGCGGTGCTGAACACCACTAACACATTGGCTGGTGTTTTTCTCTGTGCAGCTAGCATTTCCGGGCAAAAACTAGCGTTGTTAGAGCCCAGGGTCAGCTGGAGGAGGAGAGGAGCAGAGTGTAGGCCGAAGCCTAGTTGAACCAATTTCAAAGGTTACCTTTAACCCCCCCTCAGGTGTTACAAAGTACAAGAGCCACTCCTTCTGCAGCATTAATGCTGCACAAGTAAAAGGTTGCTCTATTAATTTTTCTACTTGCACAAGCTGAATGCAACACGTAGACTATTTAGCCCATTATACTGTTAATCAGTAGTGGAGGCGTGACTTGTCTTTTTAAAGAAAAGCAGCACAGGTGTCGAAAACAACACCTTTTTGCATGGGCGCAGCTTCCTGAGCGTTGTTAGTTGCTGTACAGGAGTCTGCGCTCTTGTGATCCTTTGGCCATGCGCTGTGAGCGCTTCCTGTCTTATGACCTCATTTCATGTTGGCCGTTGCGGTTAGCGATGGACATGAATCCCAGACCCACAGTGTGTTTTTAAAAAATCACACTGCGGTGCTGGGATTCGTGCCCTGGTGCACTAAATATGTTTGCCGCTCACACATGTCCTTACACCTGCTTCAGACTGGGCGGCCTCATCTGATCCCTTATCGCCTGCCGCGGCCATGAGGACACCCAGTCTGAAGAAGGCGGAAGGAGATGAGTGAACACAGGCAAACATATGCACTGCACATGCCCATCAATCACACCCTCGCTGTCCAAAAAAAAAAGACACCGAGGGCCGTTGTTTCGAGCAGGGGAGATGCACAGGCGCAGCCAGCTAACCAATGATGTCAAAAGACGGGCAGCGCTAACAAGGGTGGTGCTGCGTGTCATTACAAAGGAAAGTCACACCTCAGGGACATTGTAATGGTCTCTAATGAGACACATTTTGTACGTGTTGAGTTCCACGTGGGCAAGGAGAAAAAGTCAGCCACCTTGTACAAATGCAGCAGTACTGCTGTACAAGGTGGCTGATATACATAGAAACACCTGTGGGTGGGGGGCAGGCTCCCTTCAATTTCAGTTCATGTGCCTGCGTGGCGTTTGCAGGTCACGTTGCAAGCTACACAGCAGGGGAACAGCTGGCGTTGCTGAACCCCACTGACACATTGACTGGTGTTTTTCTCTGTGCAGATTGCATGTCCGGGCAAAAACTAGCGGTGTTAGAGCCCAGGGTCAGCAGGAGGAGGAGGAGAGGAGCAAAGTGTAGGCCGAAGCCTGCACTGGTGGCAGCTTTTGGTCGTTTGTGCCAGCGTGGCTTGTGCTGGACACGATGCCGGCTACACAGCGGGGGAACAGCTGGCGGTGCTGAACCCCACTAACACATTGGCTGGTGTTTTTCTCTGTGCAGCTAGCATTTCCGGGCAAAAACTAGCGGTGTTTGAGCCCAGGGTCAGCAGGAGGAGTAGAGGAGCAGAGTGTAGGCCGAAGCCTAGTTGAACCAATTTCAAAGGTTACCTTTAACCCCCCCCTCAGGTGTTGCAAGGTACAAGAGCCACACCTTGTGCAGCATTAATGCTGCACAAGTAAAAGGTTGCTCTATTTGTTTTGCTCCTTGCACACGCTGACTAAAACACGTACACTATTTAGCCCATTATACTGTAAAACAGTTGTGGAGGCGTGACTTGTCTTTTTAACGAGACGCAGCACAGGTGTCAAAATTTGCACCTAGGTACTGGGCGCAGATTCCTGAGCGTTGTTATTTGCTGTACAGGAGTCTGCGCTATTGTGATCCCTTGGCCATGCGCTGTGAGCGCTTCCTGTCTTCTGACCTCATTTCATGTCGGCCGTTGCGGTTAGCGATGGACATGAATCCCAGACCCACAGTGTGTTTTCAAAAAATCACACTGCGTGGCTGGGATTCGTGGCCTTGTGCAGTAAATAGGTTTGCCGCTTACACATGTCCTTACACCTGCTCCAGACTGGGCGGCCTCAGCTGATCCCTTATCGCCTACCACGGCCAGGAGGCCGCACAGTCTGAAGAAGGCGGAAGGAGATGAGTTAAGACAGGCGAACATATGCACTGCTCGTGCCCATAAACCACACCCTCGCTGACAAAATAAATATGACAACGAGGGGCGTTGTTTCTAGCAGGGCGGATGCACAGGCGCAGCCAGCTAACCATGATGACAAAAGACGGGAAACACTACCAAGGGGGGTGCTGCGTATCATTACAAAGGAAAGTCACACCTCAGGGACAGTGGAATGGTCTCAATGAGACACATTTTGTACGTGTTGAGTTCCACGTGGGCAAGGAGAAAAAGTCAGCCACCTTGTACAAATGCAGCAGTACTGCTGTACTAGGTGGCTGTTATACATAGAAACACCTGGGGGGGTGGGGCCAGGTTCCCTTTTAATTTAAGTTCCTGTGCCTGCATGGCGTTTGCAGGTCACGTTGCCGGCTACACAGCAGGGGAACAGCTGGCGTTGCTGAACCCCACTAACACATTGGCTGGTGTTTTTCTCTGTGCAGCTAGCACTTCCGGGCAAAAACTAGCGGTGTTTGAGCCCAGGGTCAGCAGGAGGAGGAGAGGAGCAGAGTGTAGGCCGAAGCCTGCACTGGTGGCAGCTTTTGTTCTGTTGTGCCAGCGTGGCTTGTGCTGGACACGTTGCCGACTACACAGCAGGGGAACAGCTGGCGGTGCTGAACCCCACTGACACATCACCTAGTGTTTTTTCTGTGTAGACAACACTTCCAGGTGGCAACTGACAGTGTTGAAACCCAGGGAATCAAAGAGGAGCAGAGTGTAGGCCGAAGCCTGCAGTGGAGCAAGTTGAAAGGGAACCTTTAACCCCCCCCCCCCAGGCATTTGTTGCTGAAAGAGCCATCTTGTACAGCAGTAATACTGCACATGGAAAATGGTGGCTCCGAAAATTATGCTCCTTGCAAACGCTGAAGTACACACTCATATAATGTGTCCCCTCACACCGTCAAACCATCCCGGAAGTGGGACTTTCCTTTGTAATGTGACACAGCACAGCCGTCATTCCAACCCCCTTGGTGCCGGGCGCCACCTCCTCAACGTTGTTTGGTTCTGTCACAGAGCCCGCGCTGTAATGTTATCCCTTGGCCATGCACAGTTAGCGGTGCCCGTCTTCTGACATCATGTAGGTGTCAGGCTGGCAGTGCCTGTGCGTCCAAGCTGCCCGAGATCCAACCTTGCAGTGTCATCTAATGTAGTCCCACTGCGGGCCAGGGATCCATGGGCATGCGCAGTGCATATCATCGCCTCTCACTCACCTCCTTCCTGCTTCTTCAGACTGTGCGGCGTCACGGCCGTGGCATGCTATTAGGGATCAGCTGACGCCGCCTAGTCTGAAGAAGCGTGAAGAAGGGGAGTGAGAGGCTAGTATATGCACTGCGCATGGCCATGGATACCAGGCCCACTGTGGGATCACATTAGACGACACTGCGAGGTGTGATTTCGGGCAGCGTGGACGCACAGGCGCAGCCAGGACGACAACAAATGATGTCAGAGGACGGGCAGCGCAAACTGTGCATGGCCAAGGGATAACATAACAGCGCAGGGTCCATGACGGAATCAAACAACGCTAAGGAGGCAGCGCACGGTGCCAAGGGGGTAGCAATGACGGCTGTGCTGCGTCACATTACAAAGGAAAGTCCCACCTCCGGGACAGTTGGACGGTGTGAGGGGACACATTACATGAGTGTGTAGTTCAGCGTTTGCAAGGAGCATAATTTCAAGAGCGACCTTTCCCTTGTGCAGTATTAGTGCTGCACATGGTGGCTCTTTCAGTAACAAACGCCTAGGGGGGGGGGGGACAGGTCCCCTTACATTTTAGTTGTGCCAGCGTGGCGGTCGCATGACACGTTGCCGGATACACAGCTGGGGATCAGCTGACGTTACTGAACCCCAATAACAGAGGAGCGACTGTTGACTGTGCACACAGCACTTCCAGGCACCAACTGGCGGTGTTAGAGCCCAGGGACAGCAGGAGGAGCAGATTGGAGGTATTGCCGCACACACAGCTGGGGATCAGCTGACGTTACTGAACCCCAATAACAGAGGAGCGACTGTTGACTGTGCACACAGCACTTCCAGGCACCAACTGGCGGTGTTAGAGCCCAGGGACAGCAGGAGGAGCAGAGGAACAGAGTGTAGGCCGAAGCCTGATTGGAGCAAGTTGAAAGGAAACCTTTAACCCCCCCCCCAAGACGTTTGTAGCTGAAAGAGCCATGTTGTGCAGCACTAAGGATGCAAATGGAAAAGGTAGCTCTTTTAATTATGCTCCTTGCAAACACCGAAGTAAACACTAAAAATGTGTCCCTTTATACCGTTAAACCGTTCCGGAGGTGCGAATTTCCTTCGTAATGGGACACAGCACAGCTGTCATTCCTATCCCCTTGATGCCGTGCGCTGCCTCCTCAGCGTTGTTTTAAGCTGTCACGGAGCCTGCGCTGTTCTGTTAGCCCTTGGCCATGCCCAATTAGCGCTGCCTGTCTTCTGACATAATTTGGTGTCAGGCTGTCAGTGCCTGTGCGTCCACGCTGCTCCAGATCCCACCTCGCAGTCTCATCTAACGTAATCCCACTGCGGGCCTTGGAACCATGGGCATGCACAGTGCATAACCTCGACTCTCACTCCCCTCCTTCCCTCTTCTTCAGACTGTGCGGTGTCACGGCCGTGGCATGCTAGGGATCAGCTGACGGCGCACAGTCTAAAGAAGGCGGAGGGAAATGAGCGAGAGCCCGAGGGGAAGATATGCACTGCGCATGCCCATGGATCCCAGGCCCGCAGTGTGACTCAATCAGAAGACACTGCGAGGCGGGATCTCGGGCACCGCGGCCGCACAGGCGCAGCCAGCCTGACACCAAATTATGTCAGAAGACAGGCAGCGCAAATAGGGCATGCCCAAGGGATAACAGAACAGCGCAGGCTCCGTGACAGCTTAAAACAACGCTGAGGAGGCAGCGCATGGCACCAAGGGGGTAGGAATGACGGCTGTGCTGCGTCACATTACGAAGGAAAGTCCCAGCTCCGGGACGGTATAACGGTATCAGTGAACACATTTTATAAGTGTTAAGTTCTGCGTGTGCAAAGAGCTAAAAAAAAAGAGCTACCTTTTCCTTGTGCAGCATTACTGCTGCACAAGATGGCTCTTTCAGTAACAAACGACGGGGGGGGGGGACAGGTTCCCTTACATTTAGGTTGTTGTGCCAGCGTGGCGGTCGCAGGACACATTGCCGGCTACACAGCTGGGGATCAGCTGACGTTACTGAAACCCAATAACACTGGGTCGTATGTTTTTACTGTGCAGCCTGCACTTCTGAGCCGCAACTGGCGGTGTTGGAGCCCAGGAATAGCAGTTCAGGTGGTAGAAAGATGAACACAGCAGGAGACCTGGATGACACCCAATTACTTAATCAGGCAGAGGAGTGGCAAATTCCTGCGAGATCCAGGCCTGGTTCATTTTCAGGAAAGTAAGCCGGTCAACGTTATCGGAGGATAGTCGCATGCGACGGTCTGTTAGTACACCACCTGCGGCACTAAAGACACGTTCCGATAAGACACTAGCCGCAGGGCAAGCCAGCACCTCCAATGCATACTGGCTTAGCTCTGGCCATGTATCCAGCTTAGAGACCCAAAACTTGAACGGGGAAGAGCCGTCTGGGAGTACAGTAAGAGGGCAAGCCATGTAGTCTGTCACCATCTGACGGAACCGTTGCCTCCTGCTGACTGGAGCCGCCGGTGATGGTGTAGACATTTGGGGCGGGCACACAAAAGTGTGCCAGAGTTGTGCCATACTGGGCTTGCCTTGGGCAGAGGCACTGCTTCTGCTCCCTCTTTGGGCAGAGCCTCCCCCACTGCCTCGACGCACTGAGCTGCTTTGTAAAGCACTAGCAGCACTCCTCTCAGTTGGACAGGAGAAGATGATGGAATTCACCAGTGTGTCGTGGTACTCCCGCAATTTACGCTCCCGGGTCAACGCAGGGATGAGGTTTTGGACGTTGTCCCGGTAGCGAGGATCGAGGAGGGTGAACACCCAATAATCAGGCATGTTGAGAATGTGGTCGATGCGGCGGTCGTTTCTCAGGCACTGCAGCATGAAATCCACCATGTGCTGCAGAGTGCCAACCGGCCCAGAAACGCTGTCCCCTGCTTGAGACATGATCTCTGCCCGCTCGTCATCACCCCACCCTCGCTGTACACACTGACCACTGGACAATTGTGTCGCTCCCTCCTCTGGACGGAGCTCTTCCTCCTCCATTGACTCCTCCTCATCCTCCTCACAAATTGGCCCCTGCGTACCCCTTTGTGAGGAACCACGTGGCGCTGACTCTCCAGAAGCTGAAGAAAAGGTGACTCCTCATCCTCCACCTCTTCCACCACATCATCCCTTAACCCTTGCAAAGTTTGCTGAAGCAGGCAGATAAGGGGGACAGTCATGCTGACTAGTGCATCATCTGCACTTGCCATCCGCGTGGAATAATCAAAAGGACGCAAAACCTGGCAGACGTCCTTCATAGTGGCCCACTCTGTGGTTGTGAAGTCTGATCGGCGCTGACTGCGACTTCTTTGCGCCTGATGCAGCTGGTACTCCATAACTGCTTGCTGCTGCTCACACAACCGCTCCAACATATGTAACGTGGAATTCCACCGGGTAGGTAGGTCACATATGATGCGGTGTTCCGGAAGGCGGAATCGGCGCTGCAGAGCAGCAATGCGGGATCTGGCCAAGCTGGAACGCCGCAAGTGAGCACACTCTAGGCGGACCTTGTGCAGCAGGGCATCAAGATCCGGATAGTCCCTCAGAAAACTCTGCACAACCAAATTGAGCACATGTGCCAGACATGGGATGTGAGTGAGGTTGCCAAGGGCCAAAGCTGCCACCAGATTTCGGCCATTGTCACACACTACCATGCCTGGCTGGAGATTCGCTGGCAGTAACCACACATCGCTCTCCTGCTTTATGGCATTCCAGAGCTCCTGCACTGTGTGGCTTCGATGCCCCAATGAAACTAGTTTCAAGACGGCCTGCTGACGTTTGGCCACGGCTGTGCTCATGTCGGTCATAGGTAAACGTTCACGGGTCCATGTGGGGGTGGACTGTGACGGATCCTGCAGAGAGGAATCAGAGGAACTGGTGTAAGAGGAGGAGTCGATGCGTACAGACTGGATTCCTGCAATCCTTGGAGTGGGCAGGACACGTCCTGCGCCACTCGCACGATCTGTACCTGGCTCAACAACATTAACCCAATGGGCAGTGAGGGAAACATATCGCCCCTGTCCATGCTGACTGGTCCACGCATCGGTGGTGAGGTGGACCTTGCTACTGACGGCGTTCAGTAGCGCATGTTTTATGTTTGCCTCAACATGCCTGTGCAGGGCAGGGACAGCCTGCCTGCTGAAGAAAAAGCGGCTGGGCACCTTGTACTGTGGGACTGCCAATGCCATCAAGTCACGGAAGCTGTCAGTCTCCACCAGCCTGAACGAGAGCATTTCCAGGGACAACAGTTTGGCAATGCCTGCATTCAGAGCCTGTGCTCGGGGGTGGTTGGCCGAGAATGCCCGCCTTTTCTCCCATGCCTGTACTACCGATGGCTGTAGAGTAGACTGGGAGTGTGAGGATGACTGGGAAGGTGGTGCCGTGGGTGGAATTACACAAGGTCTCTGGGAGGAAGCCAAACCAGCTGTGCGTGAGCTGGAGGAAGAGGCAACACGAGCTGAAGAGGTGGTAGCTGCCGCTGTTGGTTGGCCTACATCTTCAGTGTGTTTCTGTAACTCCACCGCGTGCCTGGTCCGCACATGTTTCCACATATTTGTGGTATTGAGGTTGCTGACATTTTTCCCTCTTTTTACTTTATGATGACACAGCTTGCATTTGACAAAACAAATGTCATCTGCAACTGTGTCAAAAAAGGACCAGGCACTGCAAGTCTTGGGAGCGCCCTTTTTGGCTTTGGAAAGAGACAGGCTCCTAATGGGTGCCAAAGTGGAGGCTACAGGCTCCGCAGTCTTCCCCCTCCCTCTCCCTCTTTGGCCCGTAAGGGGAATCTCTTCCTCAGAGCTGCTCCCACCACCTTCCTGTTCCTCACGCCACGATGGGTCAACGACCTCATCATCTCCACTACCCTCTGCCACCAACTGCTCCTCCTGGGTAGTCTCGGCAGCACAGTACGCACCAGAAAGCGTCACCTGAGTTTCATCATCAGATGCGTACTGCGCTGTGGTCACCGGAGGCACTGGCCCACCCGCCTCTTCAGAGTCAGAGAGGCAAAGCTGTTGGGCATCACTGCACACTGCCTCTTCTTCCATTTCTCCAATGCTGCTTGGCTGGCCCCCTGTTTCCAAGCCAAGAGATTCAGAGAACAGAAGTAGAGACGGCTCCTGTCCTGGGCTCTCTGACTGCCTGGCCAATTTGGCAGGTGGTGAAGAGACAGATGGCTGCTCTCCAGTGGTCTGTGCCTGAGAGGATGTGGCACTAACTGAAGTCGATGCCGAGGCGTTAGCTGCCATCCACCCGACAACGGCTTCAATTTGGTCTTCACGCAGCAGCGGTGCACGGCGCTCTCCGACAAAGCTGCGCATGAAGGACTGTTCCCTGCTGAAACTGAGTGACGACGAGTCACCGGCGCCCGCAGCAGGCACAGAATCACCACGTCCTCTCCCTGCTCCTCTCCCTGCTCCGCGCCCACGCCCACGTGCCTTACTCCCTGCCCTCTTCATCTTGGTTGACAGATAAAGATAAGCAGAAAAGTACTAAGGCCTTAGTGTGCTTATTCCTGTAATGCTCCTCCTAACAGGTGTAAGAAACACTAATGTTGTAAATTGTGGACTAAACTTTATTATTTTTCAAATGTGGCCTACACAAGTGTTAAGTTGTGTTTGGTGAACTTAACCTTTTTTTTGGTGCAGATCGGGCTACAGAGCTAGTTTAAATCACACGGAGACCGTGCAGACAGCCGTAAACGGCGCTGCAAGGCCAAAAAACCCTCCTCTAGGTTATCCTATATAGTGTTTTTCCACTATTTAGCTGGATACAAGTGGAAAGACACTAATAGGAATTTTTTTTTTTCAAATTTTAAACTGGCTGCACTATTTGAAAAAAAGGAAATTGTTTTTCAAGGTATGAGGCAGTAACGCACCCTGAGCTGAATCCAACCGGCTATGGCTGCACACAGACTACAGGGCGAGCTGCGCTCACACAGAGACCGTGCAGACAGCCGTAAACGGCGCTGCAAGGCCCCAAAAAAACCCTCTAGGTTATCCTATGTAGTGTTTTTCCACAATTGAGCTGGAGACTGGTGGAAAGACACTAATAGGATTTTTTTTTTTTTCAAATTTTAAACAGGCTGCACTATTTGAAAAAAAGGAAAATTTTTCTCAAGGTATGAGCCAGTAACGAACCCTGAGCTGAATCCAACCGGCTATGGCTGCACACAGACTACAGGGCGAGCTGGGCTCACACGGAGACCGTGCAGACAGCCGTAAACGGCGCTGCAAGGCCAAAAAACCCTCCTCTAGGTTATCCTATATAGTGTTTTTCCACTATTTAGCTGGATACGAGTGGAAAGACACTAATAGGAATTTTTTTTTTTCAAATTTTAAACAGGCTGCACTATTTGAAAAAAAGGAAAATTTTTCTCAAGGTATGAGCCAGTAACGAACCCTGAGCTGAATCCAACCGGCTATGGCTGCACACAGACTACAGGGCGAGCTGGGCTCACACGGAGACCGTGCAGACAGCCGTAAACGGCGCTGCAAGGCCCAAAAACCCCCCTCTAGGTTATCCTATGTAGTGTTTTTCCACAATAGAGCTGGAGACTGGTGGAAAAACACTAATAGGAAATTTGAGAAAAAATGTGCAGCAGGCTGCACTAAGAGCAAAAAAGAACAACTGTGTGAGGCAGTGTGAACCCCCCCTGAGCTGAATACAACCGGGTATATGGCTGCACACAGACTACAGAGTGAGCTGCACACACACACACACAGAGACCTTGCAGAACGCTGTTAAAACAGCGCTGCAAGGCAAGAGCAAGGTGAACAGTGAAGAACACACAGCGTTTTGCTAAATTAGCCTTTGGAAAGGAAAATAAAGCAATTAGCAAGCTCAACTGGCCCTCAGTTAGAACACAGCGTCCTGTCCCTAACTGAAATCACAGCAGAGTGAGCGCAAAATGGCGGCAGCGCTTTTTTATAGTGCAGAGTGACATCATTTCAGCAGCCAATCCAAGCCTTGCCAGTACTTACATGCCCACCATGCTAAACAGGATGTGCCCACACTTTCATTCATTCCTCATTGGCTGCTGCGTTCAATTTGAATTCTGGGAACTTCCGATTCCGGTATCCGATACGCGGGAAGTATCGGAATTCAGTATCGGAATTCCGATACCGCAAATATCGGCCGATACCCGATACTTGCGGTATCGGAATGCTCAACACTAATAGTTACATAGTTATTAAGGTTTAAAGAAGACTATAATTCCATCTAGTTCAACCCATAGCCTACTCTAACATGCCCTAACATGTTGATCCAGAGGAAGGCAAAAAAATCCCATGTGGCAAAGAGTAAGCTCCACATTGGGGAAAAAAATTCCTTCCCGACTCCACATACGGCAATCAGACTAGCTCCCTGGATCAACGCCCTATCAAGGAATCTAGTGTATATACCCTGTAACATTAAACTTTTCCAGAAAAGTATCCAGTCCCCTCTTAAATTTAAGTAATGAATCACTCATTACAACATCATACGGCAGAGAGTTCCATAGTCTCACTGCTCTTACAGTAAAGAATCCGCGTCTGTTATTATGCTTAAACCTTTTTTCCTCCAAACGCAGAGGATGCCCCCTTGTCCCGGTTTCAGGTCTATGATTAAAAAGATCATCAGAAAGGTCTTTGTACTGTCCCCTCATATATTTATACATTAAAATAAGATCACCCCTTAGCCTTCGGTTTTCCAAACCAAATAGCCCCAAGTGTAATAACCTATCTTGGTATTGCAGACAACCCAGTCCTTTAATAACCTTGGTCGCTCTTCTCTGCACCCGCTCTAGTTCAGCTATGTCTTTCTTATACACCGGAGACCAGCACTGTGCACAGTATTCTAAGTGTGGTCGAACTAGTGACTTGTATAGAGGTAAAATTATATTCTCCTCATGAGCATCTATGCCTCTTTTAATGCATCCCGTTATTTTATTTGCCTTTGTAGCAGCTGCCTGACACTGGCCACTGAATATCAGTTTGTCATCCACCCATACACCCAGGTATTTTTCATTGACGGTTATGCCCAGAGTTTTAGAATTAAGCACATAATTATACATCTTATTACTTCTACCCAAGTGCATGACCTTACATTTATCCCCATTAAAGCTCATTTGCCATTTATCAGCCCAAGCTTCCAGTTTACATAAATCATCCTGTAATATAAAATTGTCCTCCTCTGTATTGATTACCCTGCAGAGTTTAGTGTCATCTGCAAATATTGAAATTCTACTCTGAATGCTCCCTACAAGGTCATTAATAAATATGTTAAAAAGAAGAGGGCCCAATACTGACCCCTGTGGTACCCCACTGCTAACCGCAATCCAGTCCGAGTGTGCTCCATTAATAAACACCCTTTGTTTCCTATCTCTGAGCCAGCTCTCAACCCACTTGCACATATTTTCCCCTATCCCCATTATTCTCGGACGGTTTGCCTGCTGAAATAAAAGCGACTGGGCATGTTGTATTGTGGGACTGCCAATGCCATCAAGTTACGGAAGGTGTCAGTCTCCACCAGCCTGAATGACAGCATTTCAAGGGACAGTGGTTTTGCAATGCCAGCATTCAGAGCTTGTGCTCAGGTATGGTTTGCCGAGAATGGCCGCCTTTTCTCCCATGCCTGTGCTACCGATGGCTGTAGACTGGGCTGGGAGTGTGAGGATGACTGGGAACGTGGTGCTGTGGGTGGAATTACACTGGGTCTCTGTACAACAGTGCCAGAGGTTATTCCATGGCGATTCTGTGAGGAAGCTGAGCCATCTGTGTGTGAGCTGGAGGAAGAGGCTACAACACGAGCTGAAGAGGTAGTACGTGCCACTGTAGGTTGGCCTAGGTCTTTGGTGTGTTTTTATAACTCCACCACGTGCTTGGTCCACACATGTTTCCACATATTTGTGGTATTGAGGTTGCTGACACTTTTCCCTCTTTTGACTTTCTGATTACACAGCTTGCATTTGACAAAGCATATGTAATCTGCAACTGTGTCAAGAAAGGACCAGGCACTGCAAGTCTTGGGAGTGCCCGTTTTGGGTTTTGGAAGAGGCATGCTCCTAATTGGTGCCAAAGTGGAGGCTACAGGCAATGCAGTCTTCTCCCTCCCTCTCCCTCCTTCAGAGTCTTCCTCAGAGCTGCTCCCACCACCTTCCTGTACCTCAAGCCATGATGGGTCAGGGACCTCTTAATCTACACTACCCTCTTCCAACAACTGCTTCTCCTGGGTAGTCTCGGCAGCACAGTAAGCACCAGAAAGTGGCACCTGAGTCTCATCATCAGATGCGTACTGCATAGGCATTGGCCCACCTGCCTCTTCGGATTCAGAGAGACAAAGCAGTTGTGCATCACTGCATACTGCCTCTTCTTCAGTTTCTCGAATGCTGCTTGGCTGGCCCCCTCTTTCCAAGTCAAGAGATTCAGAAAACATAAGTAGAGATGGCTCCTGTCCTGGGCTCTCTGACTGCCTGGGCAATTTGGCAGGTGGTGAAGAGACAGATGGGTGCTCTTCAGTGCTCTGTGCCTGAGAGGATGTGGCACTAATTGAAGTCGATGCGTCAGCTGCCATCCATCCGGCAACGGCTTCAATTTGTTCATCACGAAGCAGTGGGGAACGGCGAGCTCCTACAAAGCTGTGCATGAAAGACTGTTCCCTGCTAAAACTGGGGGATGATGAGTCACCGGTGCCCACAGCAGCCACAGAATCCCCACGTCCTCTTCCTGCAGAAACTCCACGCCCATGACCACGTGCCTTACTCCCTGCCTTCTTCATCTTGGTAGACTGATAAAGATAGAAAAGTACTAAGGGCTTAGTGTGCTTATTACTGAACAGCTGCTAACAGGTATAAGAAACACTAATTTTATAACGTGTAGACTAGACTTTAATATGAGCTAATGTGGCCTACACAACTGTAAAGTGGAGTGTTTGGTGAACTTTATTAACTTTTTGTTTTTTTCACAAAAAGACACGTGATGTGTCCAAAGATCTAAAACCGATAGTATCACAAACTTTTTGTAGCGATTACAATGCAGGATAGTAACCTACAATGCAATAGATGAATCTCCAAAAAATAGGCTAATACTAATCGGGCTAGGGCTGCAGGGCACAAGGCTGCAGAAAGGCTCCTCTATGTACTCCTATATAGTGTTTTTCCGCTATCTAGCAGATTACGGATGGAAACCCACTAAAAGGATACATATAGAAAAATGTGCAGCAGGCAGCACTAATTGAAAAAAGGACAATGGGACAGTATGAGGCAGTGACGCATGCTGAGCTGACTACAACCAGCTGTGACGGCAGAACAGGCTACAGCGTGAGCTGCACTCACACAAAGACATTGCAAACAGCGATGAACAGCGCTGCAAGGCCAAAAAAGCTCCTCTATGTACTCCTATATAGTGTTTTTCAACAATCTAGCAGGATACGGATGGAAACCCACTAATAGGATAAATCAGAAAAAATGTGCAGCAGGCTGCACTAATTGAAAAAACAATGGAACAGTATGAGGCAGTGACGCACCCTGAGCAGACTACAAAGAGCTGTGGCTGCAGAACAGACTACAGAGTTAGGCCTTCATCACACTAGCAGTATTTGGTCAGTATTTTACATCAGTATTTGTAAGCCAAAACCAGGAGTGGGTGATAAATGCAGAAGCGGTGCATATGTTTCTATTATATCTTTCCTCTAATTGTTCCGCACCAGGTTTTGGCTTACAAATACTGATGTAAAATACTGACCAAATTCTGCTAGTGTGATGCCGGCCTTAGGCTGCACTCACACAGAGACCTTGCAGACAGCCATGAACAGCGCTGCAAAGCAAAAACAAGGTTCTCACACAGCGGTTGCTAAATTAGCCTGGGTAAAGCACCATGAAGCAAATTGCCATCTCAAACTATCCCTCAGTCAGAACAGCAGTATCCTGTCCCTAACTGAATTCACAGCAGCATGAACCCAAAATGGTGGCGGCGGCTTTTTTAGTGCATCATGACATAATTTCAGCAGCCAATCACAGCCATGCCCTTACTTACATGCCTAACATGCATAACAGGATGTGCCCACACTTCTTATGATTTCTCATTGGCTGAATTAAATCAAACTGGCTCATTGCACTATGGGAACTTCCGATTCCGGTATCCAATATGCTGAAAGTATCGGAGCTCAGTATCGGAATTCTGATATCGCGAATATCAGCCGATACCCGATATTTGCAGTATCGGAATGCTCAACTCTAGTGCTGTGAGAACTTTGAACTCCCAAGTGTTTCACTACAGTTTATAACCCAGAGGCGTGAAAATAAAAAATCTTTTTTTAAAACAAAAATTATATTTTAGCCCCCAGTTTTGTATTTTCCCAAGGATAACAAGAGAAATTGGACCCCAAAAGTTGTTGTCCAATGTGTCCTGAGTACGCTGATACCCCATAAGTTGGGTTAAACCCCTGTTTGGGTGCTCGGGAGAGCTCGGAAGGGAAGGAGCACTGTTTTACTTTTTCAATGCAGAATTTGCTGGAATTGAGATCGGACGCCATGTCATGTTTGGAGTGCCCCTGATGTGCCTAAACAGTGGAAACCCCCCAATTATAACTGAAACCCTAATTCAAACACACCCCTAACCCTAATCCCAGCAGTAATCCTAACCACACCCCTAACCCTAATCCCAACTGTTTATGTAATCCAAACCCTAACTCTAACTTTAGCCCCAATCCTAACCCTAACTTTAGCCCCAACCCTAAACCTAACTTTAGCCCCAACCCAAACTATAGCCCTAACCCTAGCCCCAACCTTAACCCTAGCCCTAACTCTTACCCTAGCCCCAACCCTAACCCTAGCTCCAACCCTAAACCTAGCACCAATCCTAGCCCTAACCCTAGCCCCAACCCTAACCCTAACCCTAGCTCCAACCCTAACCCTAGCTCCAACCCTAAACCTAGCACCAATCCTAGCCCTAACCCTAGGCCCAACCCTAACCCTAACCCCAAACCTAACCCTAACTTTAGCTCCAACCCTAACCCTAATGAGAAAATGGAAAAAAATACATTTTTTAAATTTTATTATTTTTCCCTAACTAAGAGGGTGATGAAGGGGGGTTTGATTTACTATTTATAGCGGGTATTTTAGCAGATTTTTATGATTAGCAGCTGTCACACACTGAAAGACGCTTTTTATTGCAAAAAATAGTTTTTGTGTCTCCACATTTTGAGAACTATAATTTTTCCATATTTTGGTCCACAGAGTCAAGTGAGGTCGTGTTTTTTGTGGGACGAGTTGATGTTTTTATTGGAACCATTTTTGGGCACATGACATTTTCTGATCACTTTTAATTCCGATTTTTGTGTAGCAGAATGACCAAAAACCAGCTATTCATGAATTTCTTTTTGGGGGGGGGGTGTTTATACCGTTCCGTGTTTGGTAAAATTGTTAAAGCAGTTTTATTCTTCGGGTCAGTGCGATTACAGCGATAACTCATTTATATATTTTTTTATGTTTTGGCGCTTTTATACGATAAAAACTATTTTATATAAAAAATAATTATTTTTGTATCGCTTTATTCTGAGGACTATAACTTTTTATTTTTTTGCTGATGACACTGTATGGCAGCTAGTTTTTTGTGGGACAAGATGATGTTTTCAGCGGTACCATGGTTATTTATATCCTTCTTTTGGATCACATTTTATTCCTCTTTTTGTTCAGCTGTATGATAATAAAGCGTTTTTGCCTTGTTTTTTTGTGACGGTGTTCACTGAAGAGGTTAACTAGTGGGACAGTTTTATAGGTGGGGTCGTTACAGACGCGGCAATACTAAATATGTGTACTTTTATTGTTTGTTTTTTTATTATTTAGATAAAGAAATGTATTTATTGGAACAATTTTTTTTTTCATTATTTAGGAATTATTATTATTATTACTATTTTTTTTTTTACACATGTGAATTTTTTTTTCTTTTTTGCATTGTCCCAGAGGGGGACATCATACTATAGGGTCAGATCACTGATGTGACACTTTGCAGTGCACTGTGTCAGATCAGCGATCTGACAGGCAGGGCTGCAGGCTTACCAGCGCTTGCTCTGAGCAGGCTCTGGTAAGCCACCTCCCTGCAGGACCCAGAAGTAGCCCCTCGGCCATTCTGGATCCGAGCCAGCAGGAAGGAGGAGGTAGGAGACCATCGGAGCAATGCGATCAGGGAAGCACGCACGGAACCCCTTCAGTGCGCGATGCTTCCCTATGCCGCTGGAATGCTGCGATCATCTTTGACCACTGTGTGCCAGGGGTTAATGTGCCAGGAGCGGTCTGTGACCGCTAATGACACATAGTGCCGGATGTCAGCTGTGATAGTCAGATGACAGCCGGCCACGATCTGCCGCGCTCCCCCCATGAGCGCGGCTGATCACTCTGGACAAACTATTCTGTCCTTGTGAAGTAGGGCACACCCCACATGGACGGAATAGTATGTCCAATGGTAGAAAGGGGTTAAAGGACAGGGACTTGGACATGCTGTTGTCAGTGGTGCATGAGAAGGCACTGAGTCTGTGTCAGGTCAGAAGAAACTTGATGCATCCACTATGATCCTGGAAAAATTTCCCGGTCTGGAATGTAAACATGTGTGAAAGCCAGAAGAGCGAGAGCAGATTCTGTCTTGCAAAGTAGACAATGCCTCTACTCATTTTTCAAGCAGCAACAAATCTTCCACGACCACACAATCGGTACACAGAAGGCTGGCCCATCCAATTCTGAATCTGGTTCTCCTTCTTCCCACCATTACAAGTCACAGGAGATGTATGATCCCAAGCTTGGCTACTCCGAGGAGAGGATTAGTGAGCAGCATAGGACAGTAGCTTAATACCAGCTTCAACATGCCTGTCAGACTGAGAGTCAGCCACCACACATAACAACTGTCTAGTGGGTGTGGATCGCTGATGTTTGTGAGGTTCATGAGAACTTTGAGTACTGCACCAACCTCGTGAGCGGTGATCAGGCTATTATCAGTGTAACAATTCCATTGCTGTCAAAGAGGAAGCTTTGAGTGCCCAGCATTTTGCTATGGAGCCAGATTTAACAATGGGTGATAATACCCAGCCCAGCCAGTATTCTGAGGCAACATTGGATGATAAAAAGGAAGATCAGGAGGATGTGGAGGGAGATGACTTGTTCTTCTGTGCTACCGAGGGGACTCATAATTCTACAGAGGGGACACCCAACCCATGTCTGTGCAGCCTGGATGGGCTGGAGAAGAGGAGGTGGAGGAAGAGGAGGAGAGAGCGGGAGGAGAGGATGGGTACTGTTTCTACAGTTGGGGACACAGAACATTTGCTTTTTTGCAGCTTGGCTCACATGGCACAGTTCATGTGGCAAGACACTTGCGTGATACACATTTTATTCAACAACCAATACTGGTTGGCCACCCTTCTCAAACCACGGTACAAGGAGAAATTTCCTTCTCTCCTTTTGTAGTCACAAAAGAGTTTTACAATGGAATCATTCAAGAGGGCTGTTGTAGAGCAGTTGCTGAAAACATCACCCTCAGACAATGCTGGTGGCAGATTTAGCGGTTGTTTTCAACAACAAGGGATAATGGGGATAGACATGAACACCAGGTCCAACAGAGTTGGGGAGAAAATGTGCAAAAATTGAGCAATTTTCAATAAACCAGCACAACAGCAAGGGCTATCTGTGCCTGTTACAATGCAAAGGAGGGAGAAGTTGCAGAACATGGTCAAGCGGTACTTAAGTGACCATACGTGCATCCTTTCTGATGCTTCAGTTCCCTTTAATTATTTGGTGTCCAAGCTGAACATTTGGCCCGACCTCTCCTTATACGCCTTGGAGGTTCTGGCATGCCCGACTGCTAGTGTGATGTTAGAATGCATTTCCAGTTCCGCTGTGTCAATCATTACTTATAGGCGCATACACCACTCCACGGAAAAAGCAGACAGACTTACTCTGATAAAATACAACATGGACTGAATATCTCAACAGTTTACACTCCCTCCAGATGACAGCAAGCCAACCTAAATTCACCAAAAATGTTGACTCATGCTACCGCTGTTAATGTCAACCCCTTCCCATAAAAAACATTTCCTTCCTTCGTCAACTATGACTCAGCCTGTAGGGCTCATTTCTACAAACCCTATGCACCTTGTGCAGTGGACAAACCAGGACAGTAGTCCTTCCAGCCTAACTGCTATTTGTGATTGAAGGCCCTTGGGATGGTGGCTTCCTGCGTCAACCATGACTCAGCCCATAGGGCTAATTTTTTGCAAACCCTATGCACATTGTGCAGTGGACAAATCTTGAATGTAGAGTGGTATTTAGCCTTGGTCATGTAGACCAACAAAAATTTCATCCACAACTGCCAGGAAAATAGTTTGGAATGCTAAGAAAAACACACAAATAATATCAGCTGAATTACAGGTCTCTCTGAAAACTAGCAGTGTGGCTTTTTCAAGATGCACAATAAGGAGGCACTTAAAGAAAAATGGGCTGCATGGTCGAGTTGCCAGAAGGACGCCATTACTGCGCAAATGCCACAAAGTATCTTGTCTACAATACACAAAACAGCACAGAGACATCCTCAAAACTTCTGGAACTAGGTAATTTGAAGTGATGAGACCACAATTGAACTTTTTGGCCACAACCATAAACATTACATATGGAGAGAGGTCAACAAGGCCTTTGATGAAAGAAACACCATTCTTACTATAAAGCACAGAGGTGTATCGCTGATGTTCTAGGGATGTGTGAGCTACAAAGCCACAGGAAACTTTGTCAGAGTAGAAGGAAAGATGAATGCAGCACATTATCAGCAAATACTGGAGGCAAACTTGCACTCATCAGTTCGGAAGCTGCGCATGGAGGTCACTCTGACTAAGGACTCAGTTCCAAAACAAACATCGGGGTGTGTGCTGTACTTGGACAGGGAGACCCTAACGGTATAATGTCCCTTCTATTTTCCATGAGCTGCTGTTATTGCACTTTAGCACTTTATTGCCTTTTATTTGCACCTACTCTGTACTTGCACGGTCACTAAGTATTTATTGCACATGTCTTTGTTTTCTCCACACACTGCTGCAGGATCACTCCTTGGTAAAACCCTGCTTCACACATTAACGCTCCATTGCACCTGTGTTTAGTGCATATGAATACACCATAGTGCTTTTTATTTATTATGCTTAGATATATTTTTTGTGCAATTAGTAGGGGCTATAATAATAATTACTTTGGCACTAAAAATCTTTTCATAAAAGATCTTTTATTTTTTAAAAACCCTTTTATGATTTTTTCTAACAATTATTTCTTACTTTGTTTTTGCTTTAATATCACCTGGGGCCTTATTTATGTGACTATAACTTATATGTGTTCAATGCCATTACCATTTTTTGGTCTGCTGTCTTTTTCATCATTGTATGTTTTTATTACCGTATTTATTACTGATTTTACATTCAATGAACGGGCACATTTTTTGTTGTAGTTCCCATTTAATTCGGAGGTTAAATGTTTTCTCTGCTTGGTTTCTACTACAAAACCCTGCTTTTGGCTAGCACCACAGAGAGTGCAGTAAGGTACAGTATGTGGTCAGGTGACCTGGTTGTCCAAGCTGGATTTTCTAAATGTCCTTGAGGGTTCAATGATGGTTGATTTTTCCACAGAACAGGGGGAAGGTGGGAAGTGGTGATCTCTCATTTTTTTGAATGTTCAAATAACCAGCATAGTTTGTCCTTTAGTATTTTCAGAACAACAAGCTGTATGGACTAGTGCAATAGGTAGTCAGCAGGCATTCACCAAATTAACAATAATTGATTGTTCAATTAACTTGTGCTTTTGTTACCAAGGATAGCAGAATAATAAGCTGTAGGAGCTTATACAATAGGTAAGCACCAGCCATTCAACTACTCAACAAACATCAATTAAATCTACATGAGCCAACATTCAGACTCATGAATGTTGAACTCATATGAACTCATATGCTCATGTCGCTGGACCTACTGAAATGATATATGTCTGGCAAAATTAAGAAGAAATGCTACCTCATCACAATTATTTTATTCATCTCCAAATCTTTGCATAGCTGAAAATTAATTCTAGACAACTTAAATTTGGTGTTTTCCAGAAAAAAATAACAATTTGCAAGCATAGCTAATTGTCATTGAGAAATCAAATAAATTCATTGAAATTGTATTTCTGAGAAATAAAAGTCCCTTATTTGTGATTAAGTTATTGCAAATAGCAAAATATTTGAGCTTGATGGACAACTGATATTGCAGTTTCAATAGGAAAGTAAAGTTTGTAAATTGATTACAGGTTAAGCCACACTGAGTCCAAATGATCAACTGAAAAGTTATCTTCACTTAGTAAAGGTTTCCTTCTGCACACACTCGCCAAGGCCTGTTAAAGAATTGTTATTTGCCCCGGTGAATATGATAACCTAGAGGTGTGTTAACAAATAAAACCATATCCATACAGCATCTGGTTTTCCCTGGTATGTTGGATCCTCTTCAATTTGGGTTTTCATATCCACTTTCATATCCAAGTTTGCTTACTCTTGAAGAATTGGGCAGGAGTCTCCTGAAACCAAGAATTAGGAATAGATAAATGAAAAAAGGAAATTGAAAGTAAGGCTCTCCTAGCAAAGCACAAGAAAAGATAACAACCAAGATTTGTTGAAAGTGCTTAGTTCCACTGAGGATTATTTAAATATGCATCGAGCTGACAATTTGAAGTGTCCTTAAATCCAAGTGGGGAAACTATTTTTTAGTTGTTTTTTTTTTTAAGTCATTTTAGTAATGCTGAAAGATACAGCTATGTATAAGAACTATAAATATAATTTTCATTTCTGCAGACAATGTTTTGAGACTTTGAGTAATTTAATGCAATATCAATAGATAATATCTATATTGTCATTATATTTGTATTTAGCTATTGAATGTATGGCTATAAAATTTGCTCTGTATGAGCATCTTGTTTTTGATAAACAAATATATTCATTCATTAACACTCTATTATTTTATACATTATAGACGGTGCAAATTTAGGCAATACAGTTTTAAAAAGTAATCAAATTTGTCGCAGTAATTTATGTCAATTCATGTCATTCTGACGATATCATTTATGAAAATTAATGATTCACTCATCTATAGCTAACATATTGGTTAACAATGTCTCTGTTTTTTTAAATAATTTTGATATATTTTTGTAGGTAAATGTAAATATATTTGTGTGTAAAACATAAATTAATCAAATTTACCTGTTATTTAAAGTAATTTCTTAAGTAACTTTAGTTTTAAGATTACTAGCTCCTTTTTTGTATGTTTTGCTCAAAATAATTGTACATATGAAATAGAAAACCTGTGTATTTATTTAAAATCATACATATGTATTTCCACAACTAAGGCTCACTTGCTGTGCTACAAAAAAATAGTACATGCAAACAAAAGTCTACTAATTACATCCTTTTTTGATACATTAGAGAACATTTAGCAGAATAATCATGTGCATTTTATAAGGGACTCCAACTGTGATTTCCAGAAAGCTAAAAGCAAATGCAATTGGCTTAAAAGCCAAAATATAAATATATATAGAAGTGGGTACTTATTATCCATAAGTTAAAAGTGTCTAATTAAACAATGAAGTCAACAATAGATTTGAGAACCAGGCTTATTTCCTCACTTAGTTCTTAAAACTTTTTAATATTAATTTTCTTTGCATCACTGCAGAACTATTTATACACACCACCCACATTTAGAAAAACTAATGAAGTGTTCTATTTTTTTTAGTGTATGTTTTACTGAAAATAAGCATGAAAAAATGTATCACATACTATCTGCAGAACATCTGCTATAGGTTTATAGATATTTTTTAGTATATATCCCTGTCAATAGAGTGACAGTTGAGTTTATGTAATTTGCATGCTACATGACATGAATATAAATGATATCCTTTAAAAGTTCAGTTAAAACAACTAACATAAGATAAAATCTTACAGAATCAAAAAGCAAAGATGTAAATTTGTATCATTATTCTAATTACAAATTGGAAAGTCAATGTATCTATAAAGCTACTATGAATGGGTTCAACGTTCTGCTATTTTTGAGGAATAAAAAGATTTGAAATTTTCAGAAAGTTTGTTATAGCATGAATAGATAATGTTAATATAAATGCATTTAAAAGTTAGTAATAATTGCCCTAGAATCTTTGAGAAGGGGACATTTAAAAAAATGGAAAAAAAATATACAATGAATAGTAACCTCCTTTGTAGATTTCCTTGCTTTTTTCATGTAATGTAATATTAACCCCATAAGGACTCCTTAAGCCCCTTTTGTAAGCTAATGAACAAGCCTCATTTGCAAAATCTTACACGTGTCATTTTCTGAGATATTAACTCTGGAAAGCTTCAACATGTCCTGAGAATTTTTGGTTCGTGATATGTACGTCATGATAGTGATACATTTTTGTAGATATGAGTTGTGTTTATTTTTTATGCACTTAAATCAAATAGCTATACCACACAAAATAGCTAATAAATAACATTTCTAATATATCTACTTTAGATTTTTTGCATTTTTGAAATATATATTTTTTGTTAGGAATTTAGAAGAGTTAAAAGTTTATCAGCAATTTTTTTAGGAAACACATCACATTTGCAGTGATGTCGAGGAGCCTTTATATGACATAAAGATGATGAAAAGCGACATAATTTTAAAAGTGCATCCCTCAAAACCACATTGAAGAAATATATAAACCTTTTAGGTGTATCAGAGGAATTAAAACAATGTGGAAGGAAAAAATTAAAGTTTTTAGGGATGAGGTGAGCATCTTGAACCCATAGGTGATTAACAGAATTTTAAAGTATTGGACATTGAAAATTAAAATTATTTTTTTCCTCAAAAATGTTGTTTTAGACCCAATTTTTCCATTTTCACAAAGATAACAAGAGAAAATGGACCACAAATTTTTAGCGCAATTTCTCCAGAGTACATGTTTGCTCCATATGTGGCATTAAACTCTTATTTGGGCACATGGCATAGCTTGGAAGGGAAGGAGCGCTACTTGATTTTTGGAGTGCAAAGTTGTCTGGAGTAGATTGAGGACACCATGTGCCTTTGGGGAGCTTGATTTTACTATGTTGTGTACTGGACTCAGGAAAAAAAATTCCAAGTGCTGTGAAACTGCAAAAAAAGTGCAATTCCACAATTTTTTTTCCACATTCACTAAATGCTAAAACTGACCAACCATTATGATTCTCTAGGTTATTATAAGTTTGCAGACACCAAAAATGTATGGTTTATTTTTTATTAAAGTGTTAAAAAATCCAACATTTGTTACAAAAAAAAAGAAAAGGCGCCTGTTACAGAACCCCCCAGCACCAAGAATGTTATGCAGTATATGTATGCATAATATTTTCCATGTGAAATGCATCAGTCCACAGGCTACGCCCCTGGACAAGATATTCTCTTTCTGACCTCCCCCCACCTTTGTAATTCCCACAGTAAATATCGGCAGGCTCCAGCCCCCTGCGGCTATTGTAATGTATGTCTGGCCTGCTGTTTTCCTATTGGCCTGCCCTGTGTATCTGTGTTATATATTCCGTGTGCTGTAAATAAAGGGTGTTCTTAGACTGGAAATACATGGAGAAGCAGTCAGCTTTTATGTGCTCTCATGTAATCAAGAAATTCCTGCCAGCGTCCTTCATTCAGAATCTAGCAAAAGCAGAGTGGACCTCCTGAAACAGGGGGTGGTACTGAAAGAGGTACCCCAGCTTGGTAGACCCCGTTACAGCGCCATTTCTATAGAGTCTCAATTTTTTTATGATCTAGGGCCATATTTTTTGCTAACTGAGTTGACGATTTTATTGCTACCATTTTGGGGTAAACATTTTAATATCCTCCTGTTATTGCATTTTATTGCAATGTTGCAGCAACCAAAATTTTTTTAATTATTTTTATATTTTGATAGATCACGCATTTCTGAATGCAGTGATACCAAATATGTGTATTTTTTAATATTTTTTTATTTTGAAAGGGTTAAAAGGGGATGCATTGAACTTTTATTTTTTTTTATTTA
This sequence comes from Ranitomeya imitator, assembly GCF_032444005.1. NCBI lineage: Eukaryota > Metazoa > Chordata > Amphibia > Anura > Dendrobatidae > Ranitomeya > Ranitomeya imitator. Next base: position 305,797,013 of record NC_091286.1, read on the forward strand.
TTTTTTTTTTGCTTTTCACTTGCTTCAATATCAGTCTTCCTCAGAAGACTTGAAGCTGCAATCTTCTGATTGCTTGTGCTACACATAGAAGAAATGCTCATCTACAATGAATTCCTGCCATGTGGTGGCGCTCATCGGAAATCAGCATTGACAGCCATATGATAGGGGCACCGATGGGCAGAGCTAGTGACACGTTTCCTGCGTAATCATATTAAATGCTGATGTCAGAAATTGAGGTTTAGCAAATTAACAGCAGCGGGTGGATTTCAATTTTACCTATGGCTGTTAGAGTCACAGGACAGTTGATCAGCTCAGCTGTTGTGCCTGAAAATATTCAGGCTCAGCACCTGAGACTGTGTCGAACATGGGCATGCGACCTATCACGTGCCTATTTAGATAGTCAACGGGTTAAATACATGTAGCAAGAAACCCGATTTAAACAATAAGTATTTTTCTGATAACAGCTTCTTTTTAAGGGGAAGTTTAAATAAATGTTAATTTTTCTACCTTATATCTCTTTTTTAATATTGGAAATAAAGGTGTTTATAGCTAAACAGTACTTCAGAGACTGTTGTTTATTAACAGTAAGTTTCTTTTCTTTTTTAATCTAATTTTCCTTGTCATTTTCCTTGGCAATTAAAGCAAAGGATAAAATTACTTGTAGCAAAAAAGAATTTAGTTTCAAATTTCATTTCAGTTACAGCTTTAGATCCAGCTTAAATGTAAAATGGGGAATGTCTTAGCTTAACCATGCAGTAAGGCAATTAAAAAAATACTATCCCATTAAATATCTCAGTTTACAAAAGCAATACATTAGCAAAGGACGTAAGAGTAGAAGGCAGTTTTAAATAATCTTTGTGAAAGTACTGAAGATAGCTAAAAGTTCTTTTAGGATCTTTGTTTATGCTCAGAATAATACACAGAGCATGTGGGAAACTTTACACTCCTTCGCACCATTTCTAGATTCCTACTTTCATAATCCAATCATTAGAAAAACGTAAATGTTCTTTTTATGCTCTGGGATTTTTCCAGACCCCAATGCAGAATACATCTATTATGCAAATGATTAAAAAAATGCTTACCCCTCACGTCTCCTGGCGCTCCGCTCCTCACCGTCAACCATCCAATCCCGATCGCATCTTCTTATCATTGAGCGCAAAATTCCTGAGCTTCTTTACATTAGGTTGGGACTGATGAGCTTCAGAATGGATCTGCGTAGGTGTGCGTAAGGTCACAATGTTATAATGCCACGATGTGCACCGATCCCTTTCGCACATGCACGCACAAAACTGTCTCAGGTCTACACAGATACATTTTGATTAATCCATTCAGAAAATAAAATGCGTTTTGGTGAATAGTGATTTTTGTAATATTACAGTAGAATTAAATTCCACTTAAATATATTTGCTCCTTTCCACAGGTGACAGATTGCCTCTAAACAACAACCACTCTAAATCTAAGCACTTTAAAGTATAAGCAGATTGTATTAGATAAAATGAAAAGCACAACTCGGCTTAATTTTGTTATTTCTATTATTTATATAACATTGTGTGTCATTGTGCGGCAATTGTAATAATTTACATCAATATATATTCCTTATGGTGCTCACAATTAGTAATATATTTTTCCTAATGGGGTTCACAATCAAACTTTTCCATATTAAAATCACACATTTTAGCCAGTTTCACTGGAAGTTGACCTGTATAGTCTTTACTGTGTAGGTTCTCTAAGAACCGTTCCTAAGGGGAACCTGTTAATGATAATGCATTGCAGTCCGCAGGTACCATGTTATACAGCAATCAGACAGATATATAGTGTTTTTGAGAAAAGATTTTGTATAACCTGTGTTTTAGTCGTTCAATCCTTTGCTCTTTCTTGGATTTCTGGTCCATTGGGCGGTCCTATCAGTGACTGACAGCTATTTAAATATGCACACTTATACAAGGGAAGCTGTCGGTCACTGATACGCCTGCCCACTGGACCAGAAATCCAAAAAGAACAGTGGTTTAGGTGATTGAATCACAGGTTATACTGAGTCTTTTCTCAATTAGCTATGTGATAATTTACTCAGCTCTCCCCACTTTATTACATGATTCCTGCAGACTGAATTTTTATAAGGACTTGTTCTCTTTAAAGACTTACAGTCATTTAAATTTATATTTCATAAATCAGTACTACATATGAAAATTAACAACATTGTAACTTATCTTTTCATAGAAATCTGCTTCTTTCTATCTTAATTCAATGAATAAAACCTATAAAATCTTTATTTGAAGACAAAAATTCTAACTGCTGAGCTAGAAAATGACAGTTGGTGATTATAGGATTCTCTGGGGTGGCTGACGGAGGAGCTATAATCATAGATGCAGACACAGACATTCTACTGTAAGCTCACCTTAACCCCTTAAGGACCAGGGCTATTTCCATTTTTAGGTTTCCATTTTTTTGATCCCCTTCTTCCCAGAGCCATAACTTTTTTTATTTTTCTGTCTATATGGCCATGTGAGGGCTTGTTTTTTGCAGCCCAAGTTGTGATTTTGAATGGCACCATTGATTTTACCATATAGTGTACCAGAAAACAGGAAAAAAATTCCAAATGCGGTGAAATTGCAGAATAAGTGCAATTCCACAATTTTTCTGGGGGATGTTTTTTTACCATGCTCACTTCTCCAGGTCACTACAGGGTCACAGACACCAAACATGTCTAGGTTGTTCATTATTTAAGTGGTGAAAAAAAAATCTAAAATTTTGAAAAAAAAATGTTGCCATTTTCCAAGACTCGTAGCGTCTCCATTTTTTGGGATCTAGGGCTGGGTGAGGACTTATTTTTTGCTCGCTGATCTGACGATTTTATTAATACCATATTGGTGTATATACCATCTTTTGATCGCCCGTTATTGCATTTTATTGCAATGTTGCAGTGACCAAAAAAAGCTAATTTAAGGCATTTTTTTTTCTTGCTGCGCCGTTTACCAATTGGATTAATTATTTTTATATATTGATATATCGGGCGATTCTGAATGCAGTGATACCATATATGTTTATATTTGATTTTTTTATTGTTTTATTTTTAATGGGGCAAATGGGGGGTGATTTGAATTTTTATATTTTTTGTCTAAATATGTTTAAAAACATGTTTTTTACTTTTTACTTTGTTCAATAGTTCCCATGGGAGACTAGAAGCTGCAATCATCCAATCACTTGTGCTACATGGAGCAGGACTGTAGCCCTGCTCTATGTAGCAGACATGTTCACTTGCTGTGAGCACCAATCGCTGGGTGGCTCACATAACTATCCAGCTATGGCAACCCCAGGGGTGTTGCCAACCCATCGGCAACCCGCAGTTATGTGACACTGGCGCAGATGAGAGGAGGCAATTGCGCTTCCTGCGCGTGCATCTTAAATGTTGCTTTCCAAGTTTTTCAGCAGATTTAATATATTAACAGCTGCGGGAAGATTGCGATTCCACCCGCGTCTGTTAAGGGCAAATGACAGCTGATCAGATCAGCTGTCATGTGCTGGAAAAGGTGCAGACTCATCGCCAGAGCCCGCACCAAACTAGGGGAGGCGTCCAATGATGGACACTGCCCGTCATTGAACGTTAAGGAGTTAAGTATATGAATTAAAAAAGTTAAATTGTAAATGTGGTTTTAGGAGAACTTGCAGTAGAATGTTTGCTTTTGCCTCTAGCTCCTCCCTCTTTCCCATCCATAGAACTTTAAAAGCAACAATTGCTATGTCCTATTTCATTAATGTGAAATCTTTCTTTACTAAATACATATTCTACAGATTTTACGCATGAATTGAGAGTGAAAGATCAAGAGGAGAAAAAAACAGATTTCTCTGATAAGACATGTTACAGAGGTGCTTATTTTCACGTGCATTATTGATTTATAAAAGGTAAATCCAAACTATGTTTCCTCTTTAAAATTTAGTGACCACAAAGTGATGATAGTGAGGAAGCTGGGCAGCAAAGCCATGCAGATTACTAAAGATTGCTGCAGATCAGTGGCAAGTACTAAGTAGCCTTCCTCTCCTTCCCTCCCCATCTCCTTGCTATGCCGTAAGAGCATTTTCTATAAGGTTTAAAGTCGATTTACACAAACAAGATTTCTCATTTAAAACCACTTAAGGTACTATACATGAATAATTTCAAGTTCCGCAGCTACAAAAACTATTATTCACAGGTTATCTGTCAACTTCTTTCATGTTTGACAAATGCAGATGTCTATCCTTGACTTTGACTTTAAAAATACATTTTGTATTAAGTTGAAGCAGGCAATTCAGCATAAATGTTCATCGTAGCCAAAAGCTATCACTGCTTGCTACCTCACCATAGCAACAACTGCAGCGTTACAGCTCCAGTCTGTGAAAAGTCAGGTCATTGTACATTGTAAGTGAATTACTGTATCTCTTCTCCTTTCTTCTTCTCATTGCATCTAGGCCATCTGTTGTAGCCCATCATTTTTGCATATGCTATTTAAAATTGATGGGATGGGAATTGATATAACAATTAATGTAATAATTCATTGTTGCTTAAGACACTGGCACAGTAAGTGGTTTGCTGGTTCGTAATGGTTTACAGAATACATATTTTATCAGCTGTGAATGCTGTTCATTGTGATTTTGTGTGACTGGAACATTGTCATTGAAACATTGGCTCTATCTGACAATTTTCTACCTTCTTGTAAATAATGGTTGAATTACTTGGAAGTAAAGTTGCTTTTTTCACCATCAGCCAACAGTAGTAAGAAGAGGTAGGTTTACCTGTAATGACTGCCAATTCACTGATGTATGTGGGGACATATTGAGAAGGCAGATGAGATCACCAAGGCACTTCTTAATTTTACAATTTAACATGTTAAAGGGAAACTATCACCCCTCTCATCTTTCAGGATACATCGGTGGCTTATCTAGAGCTTTACAGAATGCTGTAGATAAGCCCCTGATGCGGGTGGGATTAGCTCATCTTCGATTTTGGGGGTGACAGGATCCCTTCAAGAAATATGTGTACATGAATTCAAGGGATGCTTTAATTTAAGGGATCCCAACAAATAAGTGTGTCACTGTGATCTCTAAAACACAAGAGCAGTTTTCTCACTTTTGGTAAACTCTAGCTGATGTCTATTGTTGTTCAGGCACAGGCAATATACTAATATAATATTACGCCTTATATTTTAAAGGGAACCTGTCACATGAATTTGGTGGGACCGGTTTTCGGTCATATGGGTCGAGGTTTTGGATGTTTGATTCACCCTTTTCTTACCCGCTGGCTGCATGCTGGCCACAATATTGGATTGAAGTTCATTCTATGTCCTCCGTAGTACACGACTGCGCAAGGCAAGATTGCCTAAAACCTAAAACGGAAGCCTAAAACGGAAACGATGCGACTTCTGTCCAACATCAAGCAATCACAAATCAAATGTGATATGTTACAGAAGTGAAAAATATTTATGCAAAAGACATGTCAGTTATACCTGTGACAATTGCAAACAGTAAATTTTGCACCGTGTAACTTATTTATAATTTTACATAAAAAAAACTGAACTGTTAATTTTTTTTTTTTTGGGAAAATAATATAATTACATTTAGTTTATTGTTATTAGTTATAGTTTACAGTTGGATGAATAATTATTTTTGTATGTGCAAATATGAAATATGCATAAATATGCCATGTTAAATGTTTTGACACAAAAAAAATAAAAAGTAAGTTTTTCTTTCCATTTTTCACTTGTTTATAAACAACCAGGTTCACATACAATATAATACTGCAAAAATTATTCAATTAAAACACTTAAATTAGCTAAAAATCAAGATTTTATTAGGTCCGGTCAAAAATGACCGGAAGATAACAAGTGTATAGTGGTAACCAGGAGAATAGCAGGGTTAAACTGGTATAAATGGCCCCTCATCCCTACCCTGGAATGCATGACTCCATCATCCCTACCCTAGTATGTATCCTGGTATGTATGGTCCCCCTCATCCCCATCCTGGTATGCATAGCCTCCTCATCCCTATCCTGGTATGCATGGCCCCCTCATCACCATACTGGTATGCACAGATCCATCATTCCCATCCTGGTATGCACGGTTGCCCTCTTTCATAGCTTAGTATGCATCGCCCCCTCATCCCCATCCATGTATGTAAGGCCCCTCATCCATTTCCTGGTATGCATAGTCCCCTCATCCCTATCATGGTATGCAGGGCTCCTATATCCATCCTGGTATGCATTGCTTCTTACCTCTGGTATGACTGGCCCCCATCCTGGTATGATTGGCCCTCATCCTCATCCTGGTATAATTGGCCCCCATCCCCATCCTAGTATGCATGGCCCCATCAGAAAAACATTAAAAAAAATTATATTTACCTTCCTGTGCTCCCTCGCAGCGCCTTGTTCCAATGCCAGCAGCTGATATATGCACATGGCAAGGATATCAT